>NC_092872.1:244315007-245515007 GCF_028372415.1 Notamacropus eugenii | reverse complement strand
GTTTTCAACATTCATTTCCACAAAATTTTGAGCTCCAAGTTTTCTCTCCATCTCTCTCTTCCCCCCACCCCAAAATGCCTTGCATTCTGATTGCCTTTTCCACCAATGTGTCCTCCTTACTAACACCCCTCCCTTCCCTTATCCCCATCTTCTCTCTTGTCCTGTAGGGCAAGATATATTTCTATGCCCCATTACCTGTGTTTCTTATTTCCCAGTTGTACACAAAAACAATTCTCAATATTTTTCAACATTCCAACTTCTCTTCCTTCCTCCCTCCCCACCCATACCCACTGAGAAGACAAGCAATTCAATATAGGCTATATATGTGTAGTTTTGCAAATGACTTCCATAATAGTCATGTTGTATAAGACTAACTATATTTCCCTCCATCCTATCCTGCCCCCTATTTCTTCTGTTTTCTCTGTTGACCTTGTCCCTCTCCAAGAGTGTTTACTTCTAATTGTTCCCTCCTCCCATTTGCCCTCTCTTCCATCATCCTCCCGACCTTGCTTATCCTCTTCTCCCCTGCTTTCCTATAGTGTAAGATAAATTTTCATACCAAATTGAGTGTGCATGTTATTCCTTCCTTGAGCCAAATATGATGAGAGTAAGTTTCATTTTTTCCCTCTCACCTCCTCTCTTTTCCCCTCCATTGGAAAAGTTTTTCTTGCCTCTTTTATGGGAGATAATTTGCCCCATTCGATTTCCCCTCCCAATATATTCCTCTCTCACCCCTTAAATTTAGTTATTATTCCTTCCTATTCAACTCACCCTGTGCTCTTTGTCTCCCTATCTCCCTGTCTCTCTCTCTCTCTCTCTCTCTCTCTCTCTCTCAATATATATATATATATATATATATATATATGTATGTATGTATGTATGTATGTATATGTGTGTGTGTGTGTGTATGTGTGTAATCCCTTCAACTACCCAGATACTGAGAAAAGTTTCAAGAGTTACAAATCCTATCTTTCCATGTAGGAATGTAAACAGTTCAACTTTAGTAAGTCCCCTGTGATTTCTCTTTTCTGTTTATCTTTTCTTCACTGAGCTTTTGAACCTCCTTTTCCATTTGGCTAATTCTGCTTTTGAAAGCATTCTTCTCCTCATTGGGTTTTTGGACCTCTTTTTCCCATTGAGTTAGCCTATTTTTAAAGGTGTTATTTTCTTCAGCATTTTTTTGGAGTTTCCTTTAGCAAACTGTTGACTCACTTTTCATGATTTTCTTGCATCTCTCTCATTTCTCTTCCCAATTTTTCTCCTATCTCTCTTACTTGATTTTCCAGGTCCTTTCTGAGCTCCTCCATGGCCTAGGACCATTGAATATTTATTTTCAAGGTTTTGGATGCTGAAGCCTTGACTTTTATGTCTTCCCTTGATGGTAAACATTGTTCTTCATCATCCAAAAGGATGGGAGAGAAGATGGGATGTTCACCAAGAAAATAACCTTCTATAGTCTTATTTTTCCTCCCTTTTTTGGGTATTTTCCCAATTAGTTACTTGACTTTTGGGTCCTTTGTCAAAAGTAGGGTATATTCTAGGGAGCTGTAAGTTCTCAGTTCCTCCAAGATGGCACAATTAAAGGAGAAGAGTATACTCCTTGACCTGACTCATGGCTGAGACTCAGATCAGCTGCTCAATTCCCCCAAGGTCTTTAAGCATGGGCATGGCTGCCACTGAGGGCTGAGGTTCAGATCAACTGTTCAATTCCCCTGTGGGCTTTAAGCTGAGGCTCCAAAAATGGAATAATGGATGCTGGCTGCCATGGCTCTCCCAGCTGCCACTACCCACTGCCCACTACTGCTGCTACTGCCCCTGGTGCTGCTGCCACCACCACTGCCTCCTTCTGGGGCCAAGACTAAGGGAGGACCCTGCTCCCTTGTCATGGAGGTGAAAAAGCCCTCTCACTGACCTTTGAAGTGTCTTTGTCACCTGTGGGTTGAGGAATCTGCAAACCACTGTCTGCTCTGGCCCTGCTTCTCCTGGTGCCAGGCAGCCAAGACTGGACTGGGGTCCACTCTATATCTGGTACAACAGATCTTTCCCATCAGCCTTTCAGGTCACCCTGGGCTGGAAATCTCCTCTACTCCATCTTTCTGTGGCTTCTGCTGCTCTAGAATTTGTTGAGAATCTTTCTTTACAGGTATTTTCTGGTCTGTGAGGGAAGAGCTAGAGCATGTGCGTCTTTCTACTCTGCCATCTTGGCTAATCCCCACCCCCACCCCACCCCCCACTCCCATTTTCAGTCTCTTTTGAATGAGTATTATATATGTCCCTGGATCTTGCAAATCCAACAGTGACCTCTCTTGGATCTTAAAGTCCCTCCATTTTGTCTGAATTGACTTTGACTTTTGGATCTGCTGTGGAGCCCTGGGAAAGATGAAGAAAAGATAAAGATTAAAAGAAATAAAAATTCTCATCCCAGGTAAGAGGTATCTTTCTGAATGAATATGGTTACAGGTTTCCTAGTGACTGACTGGTACAATTTTGTTTGTCCTTTGTTACTGAGATGTTTGATGCTTGGGTTATGGATTGGTTATCTAAGGATAAAGAAGGTGACGAGAGAGACAGAGAAAAGGGGTAGGATGGTGGATATGGAGATGCTATAACCATGACCAAACAAACTACAGTCCCCTCCCCAGTCCAGAATAAGACAAGAATTTCTCTCTAATATTAGTAAGGCACTAAGTTCACCTCATCATCCTCAGCTTTGCAAGCTAAAACCATAGGGCAATGCTTGCAGAGAAACCAAGGATCCCATAGATATTTGAGGAAAGTGGAGAAAACCACCATCCTCTAGAGCTTCTGCTAACTTAGAGTCATTTTAATGACTGGGTTAGTCCCTTCTCCTGACAATCGAACTGCCTGCCATCTGCTATGTGAACATGGAGGTGGGGGTAGAAAGAGATTCAACTCTAGCTTTGAGAGCAGATGAAACTAATTGGAATGAAATGAAAATGATGACTTTGAATTGTGTCATTTATTGCCTGGTAAGACTATAAGGTGGATGAAATATAGTATACACAGATATTCTTTGCCTCCTTCTGGTTGAACTCATGAGAGCTCAGAGGCCATCCATACCAGACAAGGCTAAAGGGCTCATGATTTTAGATAATGAAGAATCTTCTAATGGTTACTAAGATGAAGGAACTGATGACTTAGTACATGTCCAAAGTGAACATCTTCCTTTCCAGTCATTCTCTTGAAGTTCTCCTGGTGGCATCCTGGTATTCCAACTGAGGAGTGCTGAAGGATAGGTGTTTCTTTACACAAGTATCATGGCAAGCCACCTAAGCAAGTCCATACCATGGACTTGCTATAAGATGTTGTATTCAGTCTCTAGATACCAGAGAAGAAGAAGACGCATCCTCTCCCCTCACTGGAATCATATGATGCCACCAGGAAAGTTGTTGTCAGGAGATCACCTAGAAAAGGAAGTGAGAGACAGAAGTGTTGATCAATTCCTCAATCACATATTTGCAAGGTGACCCTGGGAAAATCACTTAACCTCTCTGAGCCTGTTTCCTCATCTGTAAATAAGGAGGGTGGACTCAATGTCAAATTTGTAAACCTATGGTAAATAATAAGGGGCTGTAATCCAGGTTGTACTTTAAAGGGAGCTTGACTAAAAGAACAAAGTGGGAATCAGAGCTAGAAAAAAAAATAAATGTAGAATTTGACTTCAAGGGAAAAAAAAACAAAAAATATCCTAGAAAACCTGGCAGAAATTTCACATCACCCACACTTGATCCAAATAGACACCTGGGCACTCATTCCTCCTCCCACATAAATTCCTGCCCCACCCACTACACAGATATAATTAATTGGCTCAAAAACCATCAAACCAACTTAACTCACTAAGTTAATTGAACCCACATCAGGGAATAATATGTAGTTGAAAGCCAATGCCATGAGCCAGACAAACTATTGTCTTCCTTCCCCATAAATCAGTGCGAAGGCTCACACCAGATGGAGTGCATTACTGGAACAAAATTCCTACAGCAAGTTCTCTTCATGTCACTCTTCTGCTCAAGAAGCTTCAGGGGCTCCCATCATTGCCACTAGGATAAAATACAAATTCCTCATCCACACACTGAAGTCCTTCTCAGTCTGGTTCTGGACTACCATTACATGCTGACTATACATTGCTCGCCCCTCCCCATGCATTCTACTTTGAGTCATGCTGGCCTCCTTGCCATTCTTTGTATGCTACGTTCCATCTCCTGTCACCACATCTTTCCACAGGCTGGCCCCCATGCATGGAATCCTTTCCTCACCTCTGCTTCTTGGAATCCCTAGATGTCTCTGAGGCTCAACCTAAGTGCCATTTCCTACAAGAGGTCTTCCCTTATTCCCCTAGTTGTTAGTGTTTCCCTCCCCTGAAATACTTTGTATTTTTTTATATACATGTTGTGGCTGTTTGTTTTCATGGCAGGGTTTATTTTGTTTTTTATCTTTGTATCTCTAAAACTTAGAGGTTTGCATCCTGACCTGAATTGAATCAAATCCTTTTTATAGGGTAAGTGAGAAAGATTCCTAAGTCATCCACATAAATGAGAATACTTTCTAGAGTGTAGGTCCATAGGCATTCCCTGGTGACTTTGTTCTAAAACTGAAAACTATGGAAAAAGTACTTCCCTGGTGATATTTCTGACATCACCTTGGTATATTCTGAGGGTGGATAGATGGAACCCTACGTTATTTCCTTTAGTTTTTCCAAGAGATTCTTTAATTTTTCTAAAAAGCTATTAATGCACAATAGATAATCAATTTAATAGTCCTTTGAGTAGATCATAATAAATATTTTTCTGATGATCTCAAAGCTCTTTACCAACATCTATCATAGAAGTCAAAGGAAATCACAGAATAGCATCTCAAATCTAAAATGTAATTCAGAGATTCAACCCATACCTGAAGCATGAATCATCTCTACATGTCATGTGCATGCCAATCATGAGTGGTATGGAGTGGTGATGGAATGTGGCCAAGAACATCATTAGATTGTTACCAAGGAGATCAATATAGAGAAGCCTAGGAAAGCTAAAGATGCATGCAGGTGGGGGAAATCCAAGAATTATCACAAAGGAATTTGAACTGGGTCCAAAACATAGAGGAGATAATGATTGACAGGAACAGAATGAAGGGGAGAGTGGATGCAGAATTTCAACTAATGTTATGAGAGGATGTATGATATAATGGAAAATGCACCAAGCTTAGAGAAACAGAATCCAAGTTTTGTCTGAGCTTGGCCATTTATTGCTTGCTTAATCTTGGGTAAGTCAGTTAACCTCCTGGAATCTCAGTTTCCTCATTGATAAAACCAAGGTTTCAAAGTATATGGAGTCTCAGACCCTTCTGGATATATAATGTAGTCATGCTTCACTCAGAGTTCTACTGCATGCTAGCTATTCATATATTTTTTCTTTCTTTTTAAAAAAAGAATTTTTTTCTGAACTTAATCATCCTCTCTAGAAAGAGCATTTACAAACATAGAGAACACAAAAATACTCTACAAAACTATGAATCTCTATTTCATGCTACTTGCTTTTAAAAAATATGCAATAAATTCTAAATGTTAGTCTCAAAACTGTCTCTCTTTTCTGGGTTTCCTTCTGAAATTCTGTTCTTTTCTGTGATTCAAGAGAATGTTTCAGTGACTAATTTGTGGCATCACTATTGTTGAAATCCTTCTGAAAACCAAGAGAAGGAAAGGAAAAAAAATCCTTGTCACAAGTAAGCATAATTAAACAAAATGAATGCGCACAGTGACCATGTCCAAAAACATGTCTCTTTCTGGATCTTGTGTCCACTGGTTCTCTGGCAGGAGATGGGTAGCTCATCTCATCATCAATTTTCTGGACACATGAGTGATCATTGCATTGATCAAACTGCTGCTCTTACATGTTCCCACTGATCATAATAAATTATATTTTTCAAATTATTCCAAGGATTAAATGGATAGAAGGAGGGGTCTATTCTTGTGGATAGACTTGCACAGGCAAAGGAGTAAAGACTGAAAAGTACTGGCGATCAATCAATACATCAATCAAACTTTTGTTAAGCACTTGCTATGTGCAAGGCACTGTACTAAACACTGGGGATACAAAAGGTCTGAGAGGGGCCAGTAGCACAATGTTTTTACATTTTATGGAGAGGGTTACATTAAAGTAGAGAGATATGTTGAGGCTATATTGTGGGCAAAATGTCATTGAATGACCACTACCTTGGACCCCATTCTCTAAATAATGTAATGGGCTTTATGGAAATGACCTTGTTATTATTTTTGGTATCCTACTTGGAAATAGTTACCAGTTTTCAGAAGCCCCTTTATACAACTATGTGCATGTCCATGCCCATGCTGTGTATTGTGCTATGTGTTGAGGGGGAATACAGTTCAGAAAAGGCAAATGATCTTTTTGACAATCAAGGAATAAGTTAATCACCTTGGATTGTGAATAGCATGAAAGAGAATCTGAGTTGACAATTGTCACACTAGATATTCCATAGTTTCCATTTGTCCCTTCAATTCTTGCTAATCACTGTCTCTTCTGGGCATTGGATTTGATTGGAATTTTCTAATGAAAAAGTCTGTAAGTGACCTCTGTCAATTTGAACAGGGTGCTTGGCAGGGAAGTTTGAAAGAGTGGTAAAATTTTTAAATTAATTTTAATTCGGTATGGTGAACATTGAAATAGAAAAGAAGAAATGGTTAAATGGAATGGCAACAAGAAATCAAGGACAATTAACAACAAAAAAATAGCCATGCATACCTGCCATTTACAATGACTAAGGAGGAAACATACATATATGGGCAAGGGAGAACTGTTCTGGAGGGTCTATTCTTGTGGGTGTGGGTGACACATGT
The DNA here is from genome assembly GCF_028372415.1 of Notamacropus eugenii. Lineage (NCBI taxonomy): Eukaryota > Metazoa > Chordata > Mammalia > Diprotodontia > Macropodidae > Notamacropus > Notamacropus eugenii. The sequence continues at coordinate 245,508,142 of NC_092872.1, read as the reverse complement.
ACGATTCCCATACAGTAGGTATTTTGAAAAATGCTTTTCTACTCATATTTTTCTGACATTAATGGCAATAACCACAATAAGAAAAAACCTCTATAGGCTTTGGTAAATGTAACTTGTAAAATTTTGGAGACTCAAAGAATGAAGTTGTTCCAAAGCCCTAGACTATAATGCAAAATCCATGGCTTTCTATTCTTGTGGCTGGTATGAAAATGGGAAACAGGGAAATACAATCTTCTGGTTTTTTATTTTTTGAAAACTGTAGGCTTGGAAGCCTCCTTCAAATGTGTACATATGGGAGAAATAGGCTGTCATGAAATTAAAGGTTATAATTTATACCATCAGAGATTAAATGAAAGAATTTCAGCCTTGATCACATTTGGTTGGAAGATGGTAAATCTAAGCATATCTATTTCTAAGGAAGTTACCACAGTGACTGTGAAGCTCCCCAAATCATTCAAATAGGTTATTATTCATCAATATTTGCGTAAAAGGCAAGACTAAAGAAGATGAGGCTGGGCTTCAGCACAGCCTCAGTGTCAGGATAGAGTTCATAGAAGTTCTCAAAGCAAATATTTATTTGACTTCAGCTATTAAGTTGGATTTTTGCTTTGTTTATCTGAAGGTCAACTGGCCATTAAAATTTTTTCCTACTGGGAACCCTTGTGATAACTGGCAGTTCATCTGAGAAGAGGTTAAGATCATTTGGTGGGTGTGTTGTTGCTCTAAACCACCCTAAATAGCAGAGTTTGTGACAGGAGTTTTAGAGCAGTGGCAAAGGAAATGTCCTACACTGAGGCCTTTGGACTTTTTCTCATATATCCTGACAAACTATGTTGTGTTCAACTGGTATGATGATGTGTTATGTGTCTGTCCTGAAGAAACATGACCCAATGATGAGGTTTTAGGTTTTTTTGTGTGGTATTTCTCCAGTAATAGGATTAGGTTTAGACTTAACCGACCATGTTCTCTTACTCAGATTGTGCTTTGTTTTATAGATTATGAGATACACAGATTCTTAGAATTGTGAGTTCAGATATCTGGTCATACCCTTCCCTGAGCAAGAATTCCCTCTGTAGCATACCTGACAATGTTCATACAGCTTTTGACTAAAGACTTCCTGGGGGGAGAACTCCTTCCTTCCTGAGTGAACCCATTCTAGCTTGAGACAATTCCAATTAAGAAGGGTTTTGCTTATATCAAACTGAAATCTACATTTCTACAGCCTCCACTCATTATTCTCAATTCTGCTTCAATGTAGAACATGTGTAATCTTGCTATCATACTGCTAGGTGACAATCCTTCAAATTCTTGAAGAGAATTCTCTCATCCAGTTATTTTTTTTTCTTTCTCAGGCTAAACTTCCCCTGTTCCTTCAACTGACATTCATATGACATTGACAGAGGACCAGGCCTGTTCCTCATGTCAGAGATGTGACATGTTTTAACCATGCACATTCTGGGCACATGTCCAGATATATATTCAGATGAAATGTATGCATGTGTGTGTGTGTGTGTGTGTGTGTGTGTGTGTGTGTGTGTGTGTGTGTGTGTGTATACCCACATCTATCCCTTTGAATGTATTCTTTGGCTCTCTTGTGACCTATATTTCCTCCATGTGTGTTCCCCGTTTCTTTGTGTTGTCAGAATTTCTTGGATGAAGAACTCAAGGTTCAAAACGTAAAAGTGACTTACCCATGATCACTCAACTATTGAACCGGAGACTTGAACTCAGGTCTCTTGGCTCCAAGTTCAGAGCTCCTCCCACGGAAATGCTGGTGTTACCTTAGATATGAGAATTGTTTAAGCAGAGATTGAGCCAGAGTCCATCAGTGAGGGATATTTTAGAATTTGTACTCTTGGAAGCTTTGAGGATTTCTGGGACAGAGGAGTCAAAAAGAATTAGTTAGCATTTGGAAGTTGGAGTATGGAGGGCCGAGTTTGTGGTTCATTCTCCTCTTGTGGTGCTGTAGGCAAGCACTAGGGATCTAGGCAATTTTCTGTTCAGCTTTCCCTTCCAGAGAAACAGATCAGATCTAGCAACAGCAGCAGTTACTGCCTGTGGGGTTGTCGCTGTGCCCAAGGACAGCCAGGAACTGACAGTGATGGTTGGTGAACCCTTTACTGAGGTAAACCCCTTGCCTCTGCACCAGGAATGGAAGCACCTTCCACTGAGTGTTTCACTCCTCTCAGGTTATGTATTCTCCTCCTTCCCATGATGAAGGAAAGTGTTCAAAACAGAAGAAGGCAATTTCTTCTTCTGCAATCAGTGGGCTAACCTGGTTACTTTATATATAATGAAATTCACTCTTCCGTTTCTGTTCTCTACCCTTTCATTGTCATTTTATTCCTCTTTAAACAAAAATAGAATCGATGGTCACTAATTCTTGTTGCATCGTTAATACTAGAAGTATCAGCAGAGGTTTCAGGAAGACTCAGTCTGGAATGAGGCAGAAGGCAGCATCTCACTTCAGCATAAGGCACAGGGAGGTGTTGGCAACTGTTTCCACTGGGAATCACAACCACACTGGAGGCCCTTTGAGGTAATTCTCTTCAGCCAGATCATGTATCATAAGCAGTTAATAATCTAAAAAGATTTTTTAAACCCCAGATATAGTAAAGATAAACTTGGAAGCCAAGGACACTGGAAAAGGAATTTGTCATTTGTGTGTGGTCTCTTTTGGATCCTTTGATGGTGTTTACACATTTCCCTTGGTGATAATTTTCTGTGCCCTCAGCACAGGAATGGGGATTTACATGAGAGGAGGCCACACACCACTTAAGGAGGTCACCTTCACCCAGTGATGTATTCAGTAAATGTTTAACAACCAGCTCTCTGAAAAAAAAAATGAAGCACAAGAAATACATTTAATTTTTTTATTGATGTTTTCTGTTTTTTACATCACCATGGTATCTCACATATCCCTTCCCCTCTCCCTCCCTGAGAGCTGTTCCATATGACAAATAGTGTATTTTTAGAGAGGAAAAAAATTATCACAACTGATCAATATATTGAGATGGTCTAAAAACATGGGCAATGTGTAAAAACAATGGACCTCTCCCTTCCAGGAAGGGCAAGGTTGGGGATGTATTCTCATATCTCTTCATTTGAGAGATATCCTCCAATATCTTTTCATTTGAGAGATGTCTTCTCCTTTCTCTTGACTTATTTTTTATAGTTCTGTTACATTTACTCTTATTTTTTTGTTGCATCACTGTTCTTTCCATATAACACATTTTTAAGTTTAATCTGTCTCATTTAGCATTTTTGCCATCACTTTCTGAAGTCTTTAAGGTAACAAAGCAATAAATCAAACCTAATTTATAACATTTGCTGATTTCTGGAGTGCAAATGCTCACACTGAAAATATAGCAATTGGCTCTGGAGACCTTATACAAGCTAGTTACAGCATACCCCTGCCCTGACATGTGGCAGCCTTTACATGTGCCATGCCACGTGGGTGAATCTTTCTCACATGGGTTCCCCATACTAATAAGATCACTAGTTCAGGATCTTTCCCTACTCATGTTATCACAGTCAATATTAGCACAATCAGGGACTGGTTAATCTTAGCATCAGAGCTGTGGCTTAGGGTGAGCATATAAACTGAGAAACCAATGACTACTGGCTTGAACAAGACCAGCAAGTAATCAGTCCAGATTCACATCTAGGATTCTGAAGCCAAAGTAGAGATAACAACAAAGCAGAGGTGAGAAGAGACGAAATTGAGGCATATTATTATTTCTTTCCTCCTGTAGATGATGAGTTTAAGCAGTGATTGGATCCTTTGGGTATGAGTGTCCCTGCCGAAGGGTGGTATGAGCTTCCATTGGCCTCCAGGATCACAGGAGTTCAGGAGCACAGTAGGAAAGATGGAACCTGGCAACTGCTTCTGCAGTTGCTACAACTTTGTGATCAGGACAGTAAGCCACCCAGAAGTCCTGGATTGGAATCCATGCTGGGTTTTTTGGTTTGCTGGTCTAGAATTAAAGTCATTTAAGACCTAACTCATCAGTAGTGAAGATGGAGATTCATCTAGCAGCAATGACATATTTGGACATGAGTCAATAGGACCAATAATTTATAGAAAAGCTGTTTTAAGTCTGAATACTCTTTCCCCTGTATTCAAAGTGGTATAGGGGAGAGTATGACCCCAAGGTTTTGGGGAATATACTTGTACTTCTATTCTCGCTGTATCTGAAATAAATAGATGTGAAAAATGCACCCTCAAAAAATAAACAATATTAACTGGTTAAATGAAACTAAGGAGTTATTTACCAGTAATTAATAATGGGGATAAGGAAGCACATACTGAAATAAGGGCTTGAGCCAAGAGCATTAGAGGAAGACACTCCCAGTTCCTTGGGAATATCCCCAGAACTCTGAGTGGAGATGAAACTGGCCAAGTTCTATATCCTGAAAAACAAAGCCAAAGAATATTGCACCACATACATCAAAGTCATTCTTGGCTACACTCTGTCTATTCCTCCCTACCCTAACTCCCCTAAGCCTTCTTTTGTAGCAAAGACCATATCTGATATCATATTCAGTATACCAGGTCTCTACTAAAAGAATGGGGGTAAGTTTCACCATCTCTTCCTCTAAGGAACTAAGAATGTTAATCACTATTACTCAGAGTTTGGCTTCTTTTCAGTGTTATTTTCATTTACATCATTGTAGTCACATGCATATTGTTTTTCTGGGTTTGTTTCATTCTGCATTTGTTCATGCAATTCTTCTGATGCTTCTCTGAATTCCTCAAATTTATTGCTTATTATGATGTAGGAATATTGCATTACATTTATATGCCATAATGCATTAAGCAATATTCTGAAAGACAGGCACATATTTTGTTTCCATTTTCCTGCTATGACAAAAAGTGTTACTTTTGCTGTTTTGGCATATTTAGCCTATACATTGTGTTTCTGACTACCTTTGGTGATATTCCAGTAGTGGTACCAATCTCTCCTTGAACTCTCTTCTCTCAGTTCCTATTCACCTTGATTATAGTAATTCCTGATATTTATTAATAATTTAAAAGTTAGCAAAGCACTTTGCAGGCATTATAATTATCTGCATTTTTCAGGTGAGGAAACTGATACTCTGATAGGTTATGTGACTTGCCTGTGACTTTATAGCTAGTGAAAGTCAGAAATGAGATTGCCCTCCTGGCATTCTCTGAGGAAAACTCTTCTTATTTCATTCTGATACCTTTCACTGGGCATCATTTTGTAAAAGTCTTCGCAAGTTTCTTGGATTTTTTTATTCATCCTTTCTTTCATTTCAATAATATTCTATTCTATCCACATACTACAATTTTTTAGCTTTTCTCCACTCAATGAATGTCCACTTGTTTCCACTCACAGCTTGGTTGACTAATGTCTTTTATTTTGTAGGCTTAATTTTTTTCTTCTTTATGGGGACATTAATAGATAAGAATATTTCCATTTACAGAGAATAGTGGAAAAGGAAGATTATGTATAAAACCATGGATAGTTACCATGTACAGATTACTGAGGGCGGGGGGTGTTAAGCATATGTATTAAGGTCAGTATAGCAATTCCAGCATTGCTTAGCTTAGGTTTATCAGAAGCAGGATTTGAACTCAAGGCTACTTGACTCCAAATGAACATGCTATACACTATGACATGTTGCTTCTCAATGGTAATTTCTATCTTGTCATTTTCTCTCTACTCATCTAGAATTATCTATGAGTCTTTAATTCCAGAATGCATTAACGCATTCCTTTCACCAGTATTCCTACTCAAATAATACTTGAACACGTATTCCATTTACCCTCAACATTTTCCTATTAAAAATGTTGCCAGTGTTTTTTTTTCCATGCCACCCTGATGTGACCTCATCATTGTCATTTTTATTGTCTTTTCTATATCTTCTGCTAATTTTCTTATTGGTTCATTGCTTCATTTTATTTAAAATTGTGTTCCTCATTGTCAAGACCTGTCACCACTTTGTAGAAGGAAACAAACTGGGAAAGTGAAACTTTCAGTGAGTTTCTGGGAGAAAAAAAAAGGCAACTTATATCAGAATTGATGGCAGACAAATAGACCCATAGGAGACCAGAGTAGACCAATGTCCTTAAGGAAGTCTGTGAAAGATCATCTGCTTTCAGGGATGCTGACATGAAACATAAAGCACACCAAGAGAAGTGACCCTAAAAGAGAAAGAGACTAGAATGGGGCCTGGAATAGAGATCAGCTAAGTTGGTTATGTTAACCAGTAGCACCCCATGCTGAACATTGTGGTCTCAATTCCACCTCCAAGAACATGACGAAATGGGCCAGAATATACTCTGTTCTTTCACGATCAGATTTGTTCAGTCATATTTCAGTCATGTCCAACTCTCCACGACCTTATTTAAGATTTTCTTGGCAAAGATACTGGAGTGGTTAGCTGTTTTCTTCTCCAGTACATTTTATAAATGAGAAAACTGAGGCAAACAGGATTAAGTGACTTCCCCAGGGTCATACAGCAAGTAAGTGTCTGAGGCTGGATTTGAACTCATGAAGGTGAGTCTTCCTGACTCCAGACTTGGTGCTCTATTTACTATGGCACCACATAGCTGCCCCATGATGAGATAGATATACCCTGTTTTAAGAAAATCAGATAGTTACTGAATTTTCTATTTTAGTTCATTTAGATAAAGAATTTGAGGATTTAAAAGGACTCTGTGTGCTTTTACAAAACAGAGTCCTGAATTTGAAGTCCTACGATTTGATTTCAAATCTTGGCTCTGCTCTTTTCTATTGACCATGGAATAGCCAACTAACCTTGGAATCTCAGTTTCCAACCTTCCATGTCTCTTTCAAATGTGTGTTTGTCCTTAGTTGCCAAAGAAGACCATGCCATCAAAGAAATGATGACACAACTTGCACTTGACTTTGTTTTAAGTGAGGGAGGGCTGTGCAGGTCACCAGCCTCACTTCTCCTCCAGAGCCACCTGAATCCAGTGACCAGATATTCATCAGGATGACTGAAGATGACCCAGGACAAGGCAATTGGGGTTAAGTGACTTGCCTAAGGTCACATAGCTAGTGAGTGTCAAGCGTCTAAGGTGAGATTTGAACTCAGGTCCTCCTGACTCCTGCACTAGTGTTCTATCCACTGTACCACCTAGCTGCCCTTGTCCAACACTCTCATTTTACACTGAAGACTTGACTAAAATTTTTTAGATGCACATTTTTCACAAGGCATTGTTAACAGAAACTAGTCTTGGGGTCATGATTGCATGTGTTTGATTCTCACTTCCAATACATGCAAGTTGTGTGATCCTGGACAAGTCACTTACCCTCAGTGTCCCGTTGCAATCCTCTAATTGCAGAACAGTTGGCCATCTAAGTTAAGGATGTATTTATGCACACACATACATACACACACACACACAAAATAAAGCACTACTGAAGATATGAAGGTAAAATTAAAAATAGTCTTGTCTCCAAAGAATTTTCCTTTTATTTCGGGTGGAAATAGAGTGGAAGGGTAGGAGGCAAATGAAGAAATACAGAACAAGAAGAGATAAACAATTTGCTCAAAGCTAGACAACTGATAAGTGGCAGAGCCAACTTTACTAACACCCAGACAATCAATGTCTTTGTTGGAGGTGTGCTACTAAATATTTAACAATCAGATCTCTGAGAAAAAATAATCTCATAGCATACTTTTAAGCCAAAATTTAATCTGCATAGTGAGAAATTTTCTCTATCACTTTCTTAAGTCTACAAGCAATCAATAAAACAATAAATTGAGCCCTTATTTGTAGAATTTTCCAGTTTTCAAGGTGTAAATTCTCACACTGAATTATTAACAGTCAGCTCTCTTGAGCTAATATAAGCTGGTTTCAAAATACCTTCTAGGCATTAAGAAATATTTTCTACTTTAACTCTTTATTTCTACTTAATCAGACATAAATTTTTTAAAAGGTTTGTATATTACTCATATTCAGTGTCATAGTTTCTAGATAGATTTGAACTGACATTAGTGTTTGTTTTTCTTGTTATTATTCTGCAGATGTGGAAGCAGTTTTGGAAGCTGCAGTCCCACATGTAGACTCTGACAATGGCTTCCTAACTGATCTTTCTGCCTCCAGGATCTCCTCTCTCTGAGTCATTCTCCACATAGCCACCAAAGTGATGTTTTTAAAAGATGTCTGATGGGTCACTCCCTCCTCAAAAATCTTCTCTGGCCCCTTCTCACCTTTAAGATTAGCCCAAAATTCTCAGTCTAGCAAGGGAAGCTTTCCACACTCTGGCTCATACCTACACGGCATTTCAGTCAAAATGATGTGCCAGTTCTTTCCCATACATGACAGTCCAGTTTCCACTTTTTTTTTCCAGCAGTGAGGATGAGCTTCTTTTTTTTTTCTCTTTCAAGTGCCCCTTGTAACAAATGGTACTTACTTGAGATATGACTGAACTTGGGATATGATCTACAGCCAATCTATTCAGTCTATATGGAGGATAGATTGTCAATCCTGACTTTATTATTCCTACCCTCTGTTCTGGGGATCTCCAACTACTGATTCAAGAAGGGGAAAAGAAAGGAAGGAAGAGAAAGGGAACAAGCATTAATTAAGTGCCTACTATATCCCAGATGCTGTGCTAAGAACTTTACAAATATTATCTCATTTGACCCACACAACAACCCTGGGAGGCAAGTGCTATTAAGAACTCCATTTTAGAGCTGAGAAAATTGAGGCAGATTTAAATCTGTCTTGCCCAGAATCACACAGGTAGTAAATGTTAGGAGTTAAATTTGACTCAGGTCTTCCTGACTCCAGGTCCAGCATTCTGTATTCTATGGCACCATCAAGTTGCCATAGAACTGCTTGCCACCCTCCAAAATATATTATATAGATTTTTATCCTTTTGTCCAAATAAATATTAAAATATATTAACCAGTATTTATGAAGAGAAAATATTCAATAGTACTGATATAGATATAATTCAAGAAATTTTATTAATTTATTTTATTGCTAATTATATTACATAATTCTAATTATTAATAATTAATCATTTTAATTATAACACTATTTTATTTCATTTTATTCATTCTTTAATGAATTAATTCAGAAAGCATTTATTTAGTACCTACTATGCTGAACTAACTTCTAGAGTTGCAGAGAAAAGAAATAAAGCATCTCCTCACTCTCTAGAATTCTATGGAAGGGAAGGAAAAGGAGGGATAATGGAATAGTGGAATAGTGATGACTATACGACTTGGGGTCCAGAAGACCATAGTTCAAATCCCACCTCAGACACCCAGTAACTTTGTGAACACATCTTCCTTAATCTCTGTGAGCCTCAATTTCCTTATCTGTAAAATAAAGTTCATGGCACCTATTTGCCTGTTTCACAGAGCTATTGTGAAGCTCAAATGGGATGATGTATGTAAAGCTCCTTCTGAACTTTCAAGTACGGTATAAATTTTTATTATTGTGATTATTATGATTACATAGATAAATGAATAAAATGTGATTTAAAGCATTAACAACTGAATGGATAAGGGAAGGGCTACATAGAGAAATACTATTTGAAATGTTTCTTGAAGACTGAATTCTGAGAAACCAAGATGAGGAGGAAGTGGATTCCATGAATAAGGGATGTCTACAAATGTATAGATGTGGAAGATGGAAGGCCAACTTCAGGGAGTCCATAGTCTAGCTCGGGGTGGAGCTGGAATGTAGAATTCATGCAAGAGAATAATGCTTCTCCAAAGGGGTGTTTGCATCCATTGGAAAGACTTAAGTGCCAGGATAAGAAGCATGCATTTTGTCTTAGAGTCAAGAGGTAATCACCTAAGGCTTTTAAGCATGAAATGGCACGATCAGATCCTTGCCTTTGGAAGACTATTTTTATAGCTTCTGTAGAAATTAAAGAATAGAAGTATCAGATACAAGGAAATCAACTAGTTTTCCACCTGTCCAGGTGAGAGATGAAGAAAGCCTAAGTTGGCATAGTGGCCACAGAAGTGGAGAAAAGCAACCAGACATGGGACACGTCAAAGAGGTAGAAATGACAAGACTTGGAAATTAAATGAACAAAAGAAATGAAAGAGAGGATAAAGAGAAGGATGATTCTGGGGTATTGCACTTAAGAGACTGGGAAGATTATGGTATCCTCCATAGAAATATAGAACTTTCTAGGAGGAGCAAGTTTAGGTGAGTTGGAGATGCTAATCGGTACATCTACAGGGGTGGGGAACCTATGGCCTCAAGACCACATGTGGCTTTCTAGGTCCTTGGGCACAACATTTTCATTGAGTCCAAGTTTTCCAGAACAAATCCCTTTATTAAGGTGATTAGCCTGTGACATTTGGATTCAGTCAAAGGGCTGTACCTGAAGACCTAGAGGGCTTCATGGGCCTTAAGGGCACAGGTTCCCCATCCAGTCTAGTATGAGATTTCCAAGAAGCACATGGCTACATGGGAATAGAATTCAAGAGAGACACTAGGACTGACATAAGCAAAGAGATAATATTTGGTCTAATGGAATCTGAAGAAATCACTATGGAAAAAATGTAGTTGTGAGGAGGGAAGAGGGCTGAGGACAGAACTCTGAGGGTCATCTTGGCTAAAGGAGTTAGAGATAGATGGTGAACTAGCAAAGGACACCCAAAACACAAGATGTGAACCAGAGAACAGAGGGATTATCAAAGTCAAGGGAGGAGAGATTATCTAGGAAGATAATCACCACCACTGTCAAAAAGTGCAGAGAGTTGACATGGGATAAGGACTGAGAAAAGGTCTTTGAATCTTTAACTGTTGAAAGCACTGATAACTTTGAAGGGAAGAATTTTGATTGAGTAGCAATACTGGAGAGTATTAGATCTATAGTCAGGAAGGTCTGGATTCAAGTTCTGATTCTTACCAGAGCAAGTCTCTTAACTTCTCTGAATTTCAAACAATTCTTGTTTAAATCATACCTAGCAGGTAATAAACAGATGATGAGCTGTTTCCATTCTGAGTAAATCACAGATCTCTAATGTAGTGGAGTCAGAGGCCTGACCTGTGAGAACTCAAGAAGATGATGGGAGGTGAGAAATAAGAGGCAATAAGAGTAGAAAACTCTAGAAGTTTGGTGCTAAAAGGGAGGAAAGGTATGTGATGACACCATGAGGGAATGTCAGGGCCAAGCAACAATTTCTAAAGAATCATGAAGAGCTCAACCCAGCTTATTATTTACATTTTAATTCATTATTTTTACTAACTTGTTGTTTAGTTCTTTTAATTCTATCCTGTGGCATGAATATAATTCTATTCTGTGATATGTGGTGTTGTTAGTACCTTTTAAATCAGTTGCCCTGGGACAAAGCCCCAGTTGCTTCACCTTGGCTACTGCTCAGTCTTCAATCCTCTCTTACTTCCATAGATATATGATTCATTAATGCATGTACTCTTCATTGACACAGATCATCATGTCCTAATTTCCTTCCACCCCTCACTCCCAAGAATACCCTTCACCAGCTGCATTTAATAACCACATCCCTATACTTTTAAAATACCACAATTTGCATGAAGCATTGAAGAATCCCATAACTCTCTTCTGGGAGGGCTCTCAATTTAGATTTACATATTTATTTACATTCTATCTAGGATCTAGAATGTTGCTGGCTCACTTCAGCCATGGAGGGATAGGAGGAGTCTAGCAATAATGCGATTTCAATCATTCACAGTCTCTTTTCTTACCCTAAGACATGACTAGGGGAACATTCTGTCCAGTGGTATTAGGAAGCAGACTGTCCTAATTTCCTCTCACTCATACAGATCATGCAAAGCCCAAGAAAACCAAATCTGAACCACTCATTGAAGTCCAAATGACAAAAACAGAAAACTGTCATAGGCAAGTTTCTCTCAAAATCTTGATTCAGGAAATAATGATCGATGCTAAGTCCCCTTACTTGATTTGAATAAGGTGATAACATTTCTATAAAACTGGTTTTTAGAGTGTCTCAAGGCAAGGTAGCAAAGTTTAACCTGACTGCTTCAGCAAGGAGCCCATAGATTCCAAGAGGGTATTAGCTGAGTTTTCATTTTATGGTTAAAGTTGCTGCTCTCAAACTTCAAGATCACAGAAATTCATTTCATTGCAATATAACACAAGGAAGCCCTTAGGTATGAACTGAGTGAAAGAGAAGAGAATCCAGAGAATTCTCACATTTTCAACTTCAGAACAATGCAGATGCAGATGACTATCTATGGCTTCCTAGCTCAGACCAGCCTCATCAGAAAAACTGGCTTTCTCAAGTAGGAGTCCATCACGGCAGGGAACCTCTTGGTCTATGCTGTGGGAAGGGATTGTCTTGCCAAATAGGAGGCCTATGGGAACCTTTGGCCAACCTGCCTCCAAACTGTGGCAGATGACCACAACTCTGGGGAGGTATGCAGGGAATTGGTCCTTTTTGCATAAAGTCTGTCCATTGACTTAAGTGAGACCTAGGAATGATTCTGCAGCTGAGTACAGTGAGAAAAGGGCAAATGCTCTATTTTATGTGGCCAAAGATACTATCAGGTTCCTTGCATTTAAAATGGAATAGAAGCCAGAAAATACAATTAAAGAGGGCCATTGGGGTAAATATTGTGCCCAATTTTCCAGTTCCTCATTGGCAGTACCTGAAAGTCTTCATCCTCACAGTAACTATACCCTGGGATTCCAGTGGGATTTTGATGCCATCAATATTAGCATTACATGTAGTTAGTACTAGAAGTGCCTTTGGAAGCCATCAAATCCAACCCCTTTCATTTTATATTTGAGGAAACTAAGACTGAGAGAATCAAAGTTACTTACCTATAGTCATGCAGCTAATAGGTGTCTGGGACTGGATTTAAACTCAGGCCTCTGACTCCAAGTCTAGCATTTTCACTACTATGCCTTCTGGCTCTCTCTCTCTCTCTCTCTCTCTCTCTCTCTCTCTCTCTCTCTCTCTCTCTCTCTCTCGTCACAGAGAACAACTGACATAGACTTACTCATTCTGATTGCCTTTTGTCAAAGTCATCTCAAGTATTCTCAATTGGAGGCCACCCAATATCATGGGAGAGGGTCTGCCTTGCATTGTCTTGACATTGCATGGACAGCAATGTCAAAGAAACTCACAGTTGACATGTCCATCAGTTGTCCCTCACTCTGGCTATCTGAGTGGCTTATCTTTCTTCCTGGCTATTATAATTTAATAACTCCAAAGCATAAAATAGAGAATGCAATTCTGTAATCTTTAATCTCTTATTTTTGATCGTTCTTCCAATTTTATTGTTCATCAAAAATCTCTTATGATATAACATCATTGAAATATAGACTCTTATCATTAGAAGGAACTCTACAAAGTTATGCACAAGTGGCCCAGTATTCCAAGTCAAATCCTTGCTCAGGACTTAGGAAGAATTGGTATAATTAATCAAGGACTTTCTTCCCTCTTTAAGCTGCCTGATCTGCTACTTGACCTGACTTGGGCTTCAGAAGGCTTTAAAACACCTGCCAGAATTCCCACAGGAAGTCTTCATATTTCCCTAGTAGGAGGCTGTCTTCGGTTATATATGGGGTAGAGCCCATCTTGAGACATTTTTCAGGAAAAAGCCCACCTTCTCCTGATCACATGTCACTCCACAAAAGCATAAGGTCACAAATAGTCAAGAAATGGCCAAGACACAAGGCAGTCAGAGGGCAAGAGGATGTGGTTGGTTCATTTATACACTTGTCAGACTGCCTCTGTAAAAGACAGTATGCAGACCTAGGGTCTCCTTATTTCCAGCTGGCTGCCTGAAATGTCCTTGCATGACAGTATTTTATGCTACTTTGGTCCTGCCAATGTGGAAGTGGAAAATCCCCACTTAGAGCCTAGAGGAATGAGCCGACCATGCCCTCCTCTGACATTCCCTGGCTATTAAGGAGCACCAACAACTTATTGATTTAATTCTATTCACCAAATATTCACTTACTGTGGAACATTTACTGGTCCCTGTGGGATATATAGAGATTAGATGTGTGTTTGTTCTTCGTTGCTGAAGAAGAGCGTGCCATTAGAGAAATGATGACATGACTTGCACTTGACTTTGTTTTGAGTGAGGGAGGACTGTGCAGGTCACCAGCCTCACTTCTCCTCCAGAGCCATCTGAATCCAGTGACCAGATATTCATCTGGATGACTGGAAATGACCCAGGATGAGGCAATTGGGGTTAAGTGACTTGCCCAAGGTCACACAGCTAGTGAGTGTCAAGTATCTGAGCTGAGATTTGAACTTAGGTCCTCCTGACTCCTGCACTGTGTGCTCTATCCACTGCATCACCTAGCTGCCCAAGAGATTAGATAAAACAGGATTAAAGCATATATGAAGAAGTAATGCAAAATAGAATTAAAAAGTGCATAAATGAGGTTCAAAGAAATGCTTTGAGACCTGAATTGGAAACAACCATTGATATTGGGAGAAGGATGCGTATATCTAAACTGGGACTTGATAAGTAGCACTGGTGGCATTAAATATTGGGAAGGGATAGGCATTCTAGTAAATTATATGAGTAAAAACAGATTAAAAAGAAGGCATAGGAGGTGAATGGGGTGACATATTAGCCCATTTTAGCTCCAGTGAAGGGAGGAGCATGAGATCTTGATTCTCTGGTGTTTCTCATGCTGATTCATTCTTGGCTCTCTATATTCCCTTTGGCATGCTCTAGGTTGCTCAATCCAGTGTGTGCCAACCTAGACTTGACTCCCTGACCTCCATTTCTGTTGAGAGCTCTTGCATGACAACTTCTTTTCTCCTCTTCATTTGCCATGACTGTGACTCTGATTACCAATTCTGATGTCTGTTTCTGGCTCAGATCCTTAGCTCTCTTCCCCATTGAAGCACATATTCTGAGTTTGATTTCTACCTGTCAATCAATCAACAATCATTTACTAAACACGTGCTTTACACTAGGCATCCCTAGAGCTTAACACAATGCTGGCACATAGTAGGTATTCGATAGATGTTTGTTGACAAACTATGGTAAGTGCTGAGGCTGGAAAGAAAGTGAATAACAGTCCCTGCTCTCAATTAGCTTACAGTTTAATGAATTCTTATCCAATTATCATCTAAAGAAACTCATGCTATCACTGCTTAGTATGTTACTCACGTCCCTCAAAAATGTGGTGGAAGGACGGGGCATGTGTGTAGTGTCCACCTTACAGGATTATGGTGAGGATCTTAACAGATGATCTGTATGAAGTGTTTTGTGAACCTTGAACTGATACATATTAGTTATTATTGTTGTTAGTTATGATTGTTATTTTTCCCCTATCTCACTGAAAAAAAAATCTCCACTTCCACTTAGATCCTTCTTGTAGCTTGCAAATCTCCTTGCTTCATGATAATAGGAAAACCATCTAATTAGATTAATGAAAGCATAATAAACCAAGACATGTTAAACACATGTATCATAGGATCCAGAATTCCAGATACTTCCCAGTTCTAACTCCCTTTTCAAGATGAAGAAATGGAAAAGGAAATGACAAACAATTCTAGTATCTTTGCCAAAAAATGTGGTCATGATGATTTGGACACAACTGATAAACCACTGAACAAGAAACAAAACACTTATATAATACTGTAAGGTTTGTAAAAAGCACTTAACATATAAGAATCGCTTCATTCTCACAACTCTAGAAGGTAAGTGTATTGTTGTCCCCATTCTATAGAGAGGAAACAGGCTAAAAATTTAGGGACCTGCCTAGGCTTGCAGTTAACCTCTGAAGAAGAAGCCAAACTCAAGTTCCTAACTCCAAGGCCAACACTAGAGTTGCAATGCCCCTGAACACCTTCACAAATGTCTTATAAAACCCTCCCCATAGCTCAGTGTGTATGAACAGGACATAGGAAGTCAGCCCCTAACAGGCTGTCCACATTAGCAATAGGGCAAGCTGCTACAGGACTTACTAAATGAGCAAATAGAATATCAGGATCCCTGAAGACCAATAGATCATGGGAGTCAAGCTTAAATAGAAACATTGCCCCCAAATCTCTCCAGCATTGTTACGAGGATCAAATGAGAAAGAGTGACCTTGGGCAAGTTATTTCTCCTCTCTAGGCCTCAGTTTCCTTATCTGTAAAATGAAGAGTCAGACTAAATAAGCTCTAACTTCCTTTGCAGTATTAAATCTATCATCCTAGGAAGATTAACAGGCAGCCAGTGAGCAAAAGAAAGAATCAGGGCAGGAGGCAGCAATCAGGAATAAGAGATTCAATCACCTGTCCATTGTGCTCAGATGGATACAGAAGACAATCCAATGGTGCTCAAAGGCCAGTTCCATCAATAATCAGTCCCATCTGCTCTTCTGTTTAAATGTCTGGCTTGCTGGAATTCCAGAACCTAAGAGCTTCATCCACTAAGCACCATCAGGAAACATGCAAGAGATTAAACTAACCTATAAAGGGAGAAATTGCAACATTTACAGAGGATTTATCACTTAATCCTGGCTATACATGCAGTAAGACAGGAGACTGTATTCCTTGTTCATAGTATTTTACCAAGTTGACCTCCTATTTTTAATAGGTCTCTTTATAAGAGTCCACAAGCCTAGTCCTTACTGAAATGGATATTAGATCATTTCTTGGTTTCTATCCAGTGGATTTCAGTTTGGCAAAGCTATATGTGTCTCAACACTTCTAAAATCTCATTCCCTAATCTACTTCATTCTGCCCTAATCTTTAGCACAATCTTTTCCTGTTCCAATACATTCTCCTACTTCTTTTTTAGCTCACAAGGAACTTAGAGTCACCTCTCTCATCCTAGACCCTCTATCCTTTTATTTGGGGAAGGAGGACAAGTCAACATACCTCCCTCTCTCTTCCCTACCACCCTGAACCTCATAGTCTGAATCATTAAATTGCAGAGTTGGAAGATGCACCAAAGTCTATGTAGTTCAACTCATGCCTGGCCAAGATTACTCTCTAGAGAGGTTCTTAAGCTTTTGTGTGTCTTATACCTTTTTGGCAGTTTGGGAAAAACTATGGACTCCTCAGTCATGTTCTTAATTAAAAATTATGTAAGATTAAGAAAAAAATCAATTATACCAAAATCCTGCCTTCAAAATACAAAATATATATATATATATATTTCAAAGTTCCTCTCTCCCCAGATTAAGATATATGACTCTAAAAAATTCAAAATTTTCTTATCCAGCACCATTGTTTGGTGACTTCTGGGAAAGGAGAACTACCTATCAATGAATTCTGCTTTGGAATAGCTCTGATGATGGAGGAGGAGATGAAGGACAAGAAGTAGGAGAAAGAACAAGAAGGACAAGAAAGAGAAGAATGAAAAGAAGAACAAGAATGAGAAGGAGAAAGAAGAGGAACTTCAGCAATAAAATATTAAGAAAATGCAGAGAAGAAAATAGAAAGGAATCTGAAGGACACACAATAAAGCAGTGCATTAAAAAAACTAATGTGTTCTACTCCTAAAATAGTATGTAACAGCAGTTCATAATTTAATATAATTTTTCTTTTTTTGTTGTTTGTTGTACATTGAAATTTTCACATTCTTTGATGTTTATATTTAAAATAAAAAGAAAATTAAAAAACCAAAAATCTCTAATAAATTTGGAAGTTTTAAGGAGTAAATGGTTATAGCAGTAAAAGTTTGGAGCACCAGTTACAACTTTGCCACAGACCCATGTCACTCTGTAGAACACAACTGGAGTGTTATTATCCTATTGTATTCTTCTCTCTGCCCTCTTGCCCTGTTCTATATTTAAAGGATGATGTTCAGTCTTTGATTCTGAAATGTCTGTCTGGAAGATGGACAAGAACGATAGTGGGGAGCCTTGAAACTATACCATACAAATATTGGTGAAGACAATTGGGCATGTTTAGGCTGAAGGAGAGAAGATTTACGACAGGGGGAGGGAGAGCATGATAGCTTGTCTTCAAGTGTTTTAAGAGCTGTCATGAGCAAAAGGCATGTCTTCTGCTTGGCACCAAAAGGAAAAACTAAGAGCAGTGGGCAGAAGTTAGAGAAAGATCAAATTTGGCTCAATATTAGGAATAACTTCTTAACCATTAGAACTATCCAACAGTGGAATTGGTTGCCTCAGAACACAATGAATTCCTTGTTTTTGAATTTTCTTTCAAGGAATATTGGGTGACCACTTGTTGGGAATGTTGTAAAACAGATTTCTGTCCAGGTACAGGTTGGACCAGGTGGCCTCTGGGCTTCTTTCCAATTCTGAAATTTTATGAGGTGTTAAATTATGCCATACCTTCTCATTCAATCATTGTCTTTTGAAAAAAAAAAGATATTCCTATATCTGTGGGCATGTGTGCACATTTGTGTGTGCATACACACACACAGGGACAGTTTTAGGACTTGCCTCATGTTTCCAGCACAGCCTATTTTTGGAATTAGGTTTCAGAATGATTTTATTTTTCTGATCACATCTGTCATTTCTTTCATGTAGAGGAAATCCCCTCCATTCATGCAGGGGTACCAAGTCTACAAATTATAGTCTTAGGTTGCTTGAGGGGAACTGAAGGGGCAAGTAATTTCTCCAGGATCACAAAGCTAAGATGTGTAAAATATGTAGAATTTGAATTCAGATCTTCCTGGATCCTAGGCTAGTCCCATCCGTGGTGCCTCAGCTGACTCTCATCCCTTGAAGTTCTCTAGTATGAAAAGGAAGAAAATATGTTAAGCTCCTTACCATGTCCCAAGTCTGGCAACTGACACACTTAATAGTTAAACTCTTCTATATACATGGATAAGCAATTTAATCTTGATTTTTTGAGAAATCCGAAATGGTTACAATTAGTGGTTTAACTGGTAAAGAAACTGCAGCCCAATTCTTTCTTTTCACTGGGGGTGGAAACTGAGGACAAACTCAAGAAACAGACTTCTGCCTGGATGGTCTCTACAAATTCAATATAAATCACATTTTTGGCAAACAGATCCAAAGGTCCAACTCTTTGAGACAGGAGCTGCAGGGAGGCAATGACAAACTGTATCGTATTATTCCTCTGGTCCATGCTCCCATTATTGTTATTATTATTTTTGCTAACGTTTAGCAAACACGCCTGCTGAGTTTTGACATTCTTTTATAAAGACTGAAGTCCCATCCACAGAGCCAGGCTTTAATTTGGCAAATTAAAGTGATCCTCACAAAGAGATTGGGTGTGAGCCAGTTGAACTGAAAGACATATTTGTGTTTTGCAACACAAGGCCATGATTTGGCTGTAAGCACTGTTCCAACAATTTTCTGAAAGTGCCTCTTCCCATTAAGAGCAAGAGAAAACCAAATGTTTGTATTGAGGTCGCTGGTCACATGTTGTGTGTCGTGATCTGTTGACACTGGATATCGAATGTTCCATCAGAAAGCCTGAAATGCATTTAACCAGATGATGGAAACATGCTCCATGGTTGATATAAATATCAATATTATAAGCACAAATATAATTCACTCACACATGTATGAGACAACATGGTAAATTCAATAGAAAACTAGCCTTTGAGCCAGGAAAACATTATGTTGAAGTCCCATTTCAAAAATTTAACATCTGTTTGATCCAGGGCAGGTCACATAAACTCTGTGTCCCATAAAACTCTCTAAGTTGTACATTGGAGAAGACTTACTGATATGTATGTCCCTTACTGGAGTTCCCTAGAACAATAAGATTATTTTGTATGTATGCACAAACATAGGTAGAAACATAGATATCCTTATACACCTACTAACATTACTCTGAAAGAATGTCTGACTAAGAATTGCCTGGGATGTTGCAATCCTCTGATACATATGACTAGTGTTTCTTGTTTGCACAGTTTTTACTAATCTAATTCAGCTCCTTTATAGACTGTAGATATGCTATAGAAATATATCCAAAATAGGTTGAAGAGGGAGATAATATTAAACACACACATAATTCATATGTATATGCTTTCTAGGAACATTGTAGTCAAATTCCAGATTTCCCAGGTTAAGGAGAAAATATTGCAAGCAGCTAGAAAGAAATAATTTGAGTATTGTGGAAATGCAATCAGGATAACACAAGATCTAGCAGCTTCTATAGTAAGGGATTGGAGGGTGTGGAATATGATATTCCAGAAGTCAAAGGAACTAGGACTAAAACCAAGAATCACCTACCCAGCAAAACTGAGTATAATACTTCAGGGGAAAAAATGGTCTTTCAATGAAATTGGGGACTTTCAAGCATTCTTGATGAAAAGATCAGAGCTGAAAAGAAAATTTGATCTTCAAACACAAGAATCAAGAGAAGCATGAAAAGGTAAAAAGGAACAAGAAATCATAAGGGACTTACTAAAGTTGAACTGTTTACATTCCTACATGGAAAGACAATATTTGTAACTTTTGAAACTTTTTTCAGTATCTGGGTAGTTGGTGGAATTTGATACACGCACACACACACACACACACACACACACACAGACAGAGAGCACAGGGTGAGCTGAATAGGATGGAATCATATCTAAAAGAATAAAATTAAGGAGTGAGAGAGGAATATATTGGGAGGAGAAAGGGAGAAATGGAATGGGGCAAATTATCTCTTATAAAAGAGGCAAGTAAAAGACTTTTCAGTGGAGGAAAAAGGGGGGAGGGGAGAGAGAAAGCATGAAGCTTACTCTCATCACATTCGACTCAAGGAAGGAATAAAATGCACACACATTTTGGTATGAAAACCTATCTTACAATACAGGAAAATGGGGGAGAAGGGGATAATCAGGGTGAGGGGGGATGATGGAAGGGAGGGCAGTGGGAGGAGGGAGCAATTAGAAGTCAACACTCTTGGGGAGGGACAGGATCCAAAGAGAGAATAGAAGCAATGGGGGGCAGGATAGCATGGAGGGACGTATAGTTAGTCTTACACAGGATGACTATTACGGAAGTCATTTACAAAACTACACCAATATGGTCTATATTGAATTGCTTGCCTTCCTAATGGGGATGGGTGGAGAGGGAGGGAGGAAGAGAAGTTGGAACTCAAAGTTTTAGGAACAACTGTTGAGTATTGTTTTTGCATACAATTAGGAAATAAGAAATACAGATAAAGGGGTATAGAAATTTATCTTGCCCTACAGGATAAAAGAGAAGATGGGGATAAGGGAAGGGAGGGATGTTAGAAGGGAGGGCAGATTGGTGTTAGGGGTAGTTAGAATGCTTGGCGTTTGGGGGTGGGAGGAGGGGAGAAATGGGGAGAAAATTTGGAGCTCAAAATTTTGTGGAAATCAATGTTGAAAATTTAAATAAATTTTTAAAAAGGAGGAAAAAAAATAAATGAAATCACACATCCCTGTCAAAATATGCATACACACGTATACATGCACACACACACACACACACATGCACGCACATCATGCACATAAACAATTTTACTCCTGAAGGCCTGTGAACTTAGATTGGTACTGTCCTTGTTAAAAACTTCAGAGAATGGCACAATTGTAATGATGAAGTCTCTTATTCATGTGTGACTTGTCCCTGATAATGAAACAGAAAAGAGAAAGAATACCAAAGCCAATGTTCTCCTAAGGAGGATACTCTGTTTCTAGTCCCTTGATCCTTTAATGGAGAGGAAATGTGGCTTAGTAGAAACAGTCATAGACCCAGAAGGCAGGCTGGGTGTGTCACCGCATCCTGGAGGAGCATAGCCATTGGTCTTCTCTTCAAGAGGTCAAAGACAAAATTCAAACCCTGGATGTCCTATCTCCAAAGTTCATTTTCTATCCATTGTCTCGTGCCATCTCTCTACATATCAATGATTGTAAGCACTCTTAGCTACATTATTTCACTTCTATTCAGTATTTCTAAGTTGATATTCTCAAGTAATCTATTTAACCCAGCATGTATTTTTGGAGACCATCTTGCCAGTGAATATGTTTATCCAGATGTAAGAACCACAGATTCTGTTTTTCAAGTTTATCTATAAAAGTTTGAATCCATGTTCATGTATGGATTTTTATTTTGTGTCATATATAGTTAAAACCAAGTTTGTGTGTCAATTTTGAAGTACATATTTATAAGTTTGTGACCCTGGGCAAGTCACAGAATCTTTATATGTCTCAGGTAATTTCTTAGGTCTGAACCTTAGTAGGAAATGTGTTGGTGGAGGTTGGTGGTTTGGTGGAGAAAGTTCTCACACTGGGAGGTCCTCACCCTGAAGAAGATCCAAATCTATATCCTTGTACATTCAAAGAAATTGAATGTCTGACCATTATCTGCTCAGTGTTAGAGCTGAGACTCAAATCTAGATCCTCTGACTCAAGTCCAGTGTCCAATCTTTTGCATCATATTGGATCTGGAAGTAGGAAGACCTGAGTCCAAATCCTACCTTAGATATGAGTGGTTTGACCCTGGGCAAGTCCCTTAATCTCTGCCTATTCAGGTTCCTCTTACTGTAAAATAGAGATAATAATAGCACCTACATGCTAAGGTTGTTGAGAAGATAAATTGAGATAATATTAAAATAGTTTGAAAACCTTAAAGCACTAGATATAGTGATGATGATGGCACTACACTGGCACAAGGTTGACCAATATCTACAGTAGCTGAGAATCTTTTACATAACAATAGGCATTCATTCCTATATTAAACAAATATCCCCGGGACACCAGATTTATGCTTTTTTTTAGATAAAATTCCAGGCCATTATCACTGCCATAGTCTTTCTTCACCAGGAGAACGATCACCATTAACTGAGTTCCAGGCTGTTCCACATTCTCAATATGTTGTGAAACTGACTAAAGGACTTAGAATTCAACTCCAGACAAGGCAACACATAGCTTAACGGATCATTGGTGTGGGAGCTATATCTGTTGGGACAGATGGCCAACACCTCCAAACTTCATCCTGTGTAATTCTCTTCTCTAATCTTCTATAAACCCTAGCATATGGGAGTGGTTTTGCTTCCTGATAGTATTATAGGTTTGAGACCTAGAAAGGACTTAGAGATCACTTCCTCCAATCCCTACATTTCATGGAATAAGAAATACAAACAACTTGACCAAGGTGAAATAACTAGTTAGTAGCAGTGTGCATGTGAACCTAGGTCCTTTGATCTAAACCCTATGTTCTTGTTACTTTATCACCCTGACCCCTCCTTTAAGAGACAGTTTAAGAGCTGATAAGCCAGTAGAATTTGAACATTCATGAAGACCAGTAGACATATTAATCTATCCATCAACTAGCATGTATTCAGGACCCACCAAATTCTGGGTCGAATATGACATTCTATTGGGGGAAAGAACATATGTATCTAGCAACACATGTAGAAAAAAAATAGAGGGGGGGGGAGAGAGAGAGAGATGATAGATAGATGGCACTAGCACCTGGAGAAAATAAAATTTAAAAAGATTTGGGGGGGGGGTTGATAGAAAGAGAAAAGAGAAATTCACTACTGCATATCCCTTGAACTATGTAATAAGTGAGATGCAATAATCTAATTTCTAATATTAACCAACTAGGCAATAATACAAAAGATTCTGCATCTATGCATTGGATTAATTTGACAGCATTTGCTGAACTTCATACTGAAGTTAAAGGGTTAAGAAGGCTTTATAGAGGAAAAATCCCCAATTTGTCCCCAAAGAAATTTACATTATTGAACAGATCCAATATTTATAAGTGTATTTCCATGTCATTCATAAGTTTATTCTCCCCCCCCAACAAATGAATCTCCAAGTGAATTTTTCCTATGTCCCATTTCTGCCATAGGCCATCCTTCCAGCACAAAGCTCTTTCATGTGACTACCAGGCACATGTCGAAACTCTTGGCAACATGATACCAATACAGCTTCAGCTGATCAAAGCTGGGTTGTATTTTTTTTAATTTCAGAATAAGATTTATTAATTCCTTTTGTTTTTACACACAGAATTTCTGGATATGCCCTGCCCCAGAACTGAACCCTGTCTTGTAACTAAGAAAAATAATCAAGCAAAAACAACATTCTGACAATGTATTCAACATTCTTCCCCATTAGTCCTCTACATCTGATCCAATAGGAAAGAAGTATGTTTCATTGTCCATTGCTGTTGTCTGGCACCAAGGTTGTTCATTACGATTACTTGAAACATGAATCCTTTTATTGATCTTGGAATCTATTTCTGTACTGTCTAATTTATAGATTTGTCAAACTACCAATTTGGGTTGGAATATAAGTTGCATTTTTTATTTTCTGCTTATATGTATGTGTCTATGTGTTTGTGTTTGTGTGTGTGTGTGTGTGTGTGAGAGAGAGAGAGAGAGAGAGAGAGACAGACAGACAGACAGACAGACAGAAATAGAGAAAAGTGAAGATGGGTAGTGATGAGCCCATAGTAGAAGAGACTAAACTAATCATTAACAAAGGTTAAAGTGGTTGATTGACTATTAAAATACATAAAATAATAAAACTGTAGAACCTCAGAGCTAAGAAAGACCACGCCAGTCCTAATCTAAAACAGGAATCCTGTTTTCAGTATCCAAAAGTAGTCACCCAGCTACCACTAGGAGACTTCTTGTTGTTATTTAGCTAGTCAGTCATATTGACTCTTCGTGACCTCATTTGGGGTTTTCTTGGCAAAGCTACTGAGTGGCTTGTTATTTCCTTCCTTAGGTCATTTTACAGATGACTAAACTGAGGTAAACAGGGTTAAATGACTTTACCAGGGTCACACAGTCTGACACCAGATTTTAATTCACGATGGGTCTTCCTGACTCCAGCCCCACTGCACCATCTAGCTGCCCCAAGATTTGTACTATTGACATACTCACTACATTGCATAGCTGTCCACTCCTCTTTTGGACAGTTCTAATTATTATGAAATATTCTCTCCTATTAAGATGCAATCTAACACTTTGTAGATTCTCCCCACTGGTACCAGTTCTCCTGGGGTCAGGCAAAACAAATTGAATCCTTCTTCTCTAAATCTTTGGAGACAGAACATATGTCCGCCGTCAAGGTCTTCCCTTCTCTAAGACAAATATTATCACTTCCTTCATATGATCTTTATATAGCATACTTCCCTGTGCTGGTCACCGTCTTCAGATTCTCTGCATGTTTGTCAATGTCCTTATCAAAATATGGTGCCCCAAATTGAGCACAATACTCTAGAAGTCGACTTAATAAGTTGGAGTACGTTGTAACTATTACCTCCCTCATTCTGAACCCTCTGACACCAGCAGCTTGGTCTAAGATTTCCTTATGTAGCTCTTTTCCTAGCTTCATCATACTGATTATTCCCCTTGCACTTTTAGTCCAGCAAACCCCACACAGTGTTTTTATTTTTGGTCTGTTGCCTACTCAAGTGCAGAAACCATCCTGATTCATACTCCTCTCCTCTCCTCTCCTGTTCTCTATTTTTTGAATCTGAGTGAAAAACTTTGAATTTATTCCTATTAAATTTCACACAATTAGATTCAGCCCATCATTTCAACCTGTTACCACCTCACCACTCAGCCACAATTGCTCTACAGTGTATACATGGCTTCTAGAAATTAGGAAGGAAAAAAGAAAAGGCAATTACTTTATGTTACTCTCTGTCCATATTTATTTGCATATTCTCTCCCCATTAGAGTGCAAAGTCCTTGAGGCCAGGGACTATCTTTTGATTCTTTTTTGTAACCCCAGCATTTAGCACAGTGCCTGGCAAATAGTAGGTGCTTATTAACTGTTTATTGAATTGAAATGAATTTAATTAAATTCCATTCCACTCCATGATCTATTATAAACACAGCCCAAGCATCTTAACTCTTGTACCAGCCAAAGAGAATGATACTGCATTCTAGGTCTTTGCTGGAGACCTTTGAACTGCATCCTATTTGTTTCAAGTTTAAAAAATGCCTCTGGAATGGCTTCCATAATATTGCTCTACATTAATCCATGCCTGAATTTTATCTTCCATATCTGTAAAATAAGAAGATTGTACTAGGTCAATCCATCAATCAATTTACAATTGTTTTTAGGTGTCTCCTGTGTCCTAACTTATGACATTTCTAAGAAAAAGATTCTCAGAAATAACATGGAACTCCACCTCAGTTACTGGATAGAGACAAAGCAGATGGATCACATCAGAGTTAGTTAGAAGTCAGTGATACAATTTCTGAGTCAGGGGGAGTTGCACACACACACACACACACACACGTGTGCATGCATACAAAGTAAGGCTTCTTTAATTCAAAACATGACGGATCAGATAAAATCAACTTTGAATTGTTCAGGTTCAGCACTTGATATTAGCATCAAAGCAGAGACTGGAATCTTGTTGGCAGGAGGCAAGAAGTTATTCCAAAGTCAGTTCTGTTTTGGATAAGTCAATACCAAATTAAAGAGATTCTCAAAAAATATATCATAGGAGAGGCATGGCATGAATGCCAACTGTGCCAGATGAACCCATTTTCACCAGCATGCAAGCTGGTTGCCATTGCCACACCCTGTTCTCTACTGCTGACTTTGAAAATCACTGACAGACAGCTCATCCCATTCTTCTCCACCTCTCTATGCTTGGAAGAGCTGCCTATTGGCATGTGCTCTATTCTCTTTTTCTGTCTTCTCTTCTCCCCTGCCCCCACCAGAGGATTTGAGATTACACCCAGCCTTGTGGCAAGCTCCAAGGAAAGGCACTGGAGTTTTGGCATACTCCTTGTAAAGGTTGCCAAACCTTGATCTACATAATTCAGAGTGATGTCACATCTAACAATGAAGCTGAAGGAACAGTTAGCAATTTCTTTAAGTAGAGTCTCACATGAATGTCTATTGTCCATGTTCACTTTTTAAAATTATGTTCTGTCCCAATTAAATGAATTGAAGCCCATAAATAAAATAGATTTCCAATTTCCAATTTTGTTTGACTTACAGAACAGAGAATCAGCCAACTCTTTCATGTGCTGAAATAAAGGCATAAGGTTTTACTTTGGTGAACAAATTACTATCCTTCACAATGTAACCAGAAACAAAATTGATTTATGAATTTGATCATTGTTTTTCCCTGTTGAGAACATTATTCAATATTTATAGCTATTATAACATAAGTAACCTTTACCTTTAGTTATATAAATTTACCTCCAAGCCTCAGTTTCTACATCTGTAAAATTCCAGGATTGAACTAGATACTCTTTTTAAGGTCCTTTCCACCTCTGTGGCTCCATTACTCTATATAAACAATTTTCCAGGTGAAAGTGATTTCTCCTACTTAAGGATGATTTCTCCTACTTATTGTACTTTGTATTTCTCAAATATGCTTATCATGTAATTGTCCAGATGAGTCACAGTGTGGAGAGAGTAGTGGATAGAAAGCCAAGAAGACCCAGATGCTAGTTCTGTCTCTGCCACATACAGTTGTGTGACTTTAGACAAGTTGCTTAATCTTTTTCTATGCTCTAAGAGTATCAGTGGTTGACCCACATTGTCATAGGGAGCTTACTCACTTGAGACTCCATACAGCAATGAAATCACGGGACTGGACCCCAAAACAAACAAACAAATTAATAAATGGGTGGATGAATGAATGTATAAATAGATGGGGGAGGGAAAGAGGGGAAGGGAAAGAGAGACAGACAGACAGAGAGAGAAATTTAACCTTTCTGAGGGCAAGGACCATGCCGTAATTTGCCACATTTCCTTTAGCAATCATCATGCCAAATTACACACAGTATGGACTTAATGAATAACTGTTTCCTTTAATTTGATTTCTAAAGTAGACATGTTCAACATATTTGGCTGTTAAAGGATCTGTAAAGCAGAATCTGTTTCTCCATGAATTTCTGTTATGACACTGAAGAATCCTAATGGGGAAAACAGTGCTTGAAGGGACAAGAGTTCTGGTTCCGTATGCCTATGTTTCTGTCTCTATAAAACTGTTATAAGAATCTTCTGCACATGTTTTGAAACTATCCTTGATGAAAGCAGAAGAGAAGACCTTCACAATTTTCCATAAAGGTCATGTCTCTACAGTAATACAATTAACTAAGAGATTATGTTTATCTATTCAAAGCTACTGATAGAACAAAAAAAAATGCAGCCCAAAGATTTTCCTCCAACATGATGTCTCCCATGCAGGAAGTATGTTGATAAATGTTTGACAACTAGCTCTCCCCCCCAAAAATGCACATATGACATACTTCTGAGTTTGATTTGCATTAATTAACATTTGTTCATCTCTTAATTCTAGAACATCAACAAAACATGAAATCAAACAGTGTTTGACAGTTCCTAAGGTGTAAATGTTCACATTAAAGATTTAATAATTGGGTAACCTGGCCCTCACATTAATGTATGCTCCCATGCACGACATTAATGTCATACAGTATATAAACACATGCATAACATAACATTAATATTTACTCCGATGCATACATTTTGTTGTTGCTATTTGCTGTTCAGTTGTATCCAATTCTCCATGACCCCATTTGGGATTTTCTTGGCAAAGATACTAGAGAGGTTTGTCATTTCCTTCTCTAGCTCATTTTATGGATGAGGAACTGAGGAAAACAGGGTTAAGTGACTTGCCCAGGGACACACAGCTGGTTGGTTGTTGTCTTTCGTTTTCCTTTTTTTCTTTTTTTTTCTTTTTTTAACTTTTTAACATTTTTATTTAAAGTTTTGAGTTCCAAATTCTGTTCCTCCCCCCTCCCTCCTACCTAAGATGTAAGCAGAGATAGGTTATACACATACAATTATGTAAAACATTTTCAGATTAGTCATTTTGTATAAGAAGACTTGAATAAAAGAAAAAAAATGAAAGAAAATAGAAAATAGTGAGTATCTGAGACCAGATTTGAACTCATAAAGATGGATCTTCCTAACTTCAGACCCCACACCATCCACTACACCCTGTAGCTCCCCATGCATACATTAACCTCATACAATATTGCTTTAAAAGCGTAACTACAGAGATAACTGACACTCGTTGGATTAGCAATATCGTTGGCAGAAATGGTGCTTGCTTAGTAATCACAACATGAAAAAGGAAGACAAATGGTATTCATACTTATCCTGGGGAATTTCCAATGCAGATTACAAAAGTGAAAGGGATTTTCTCCAGATGATCAAGTCCTCAATATACTTCTCTTTGTGGTTGATATTGTATTGATTCTATCAAGCTCCAGAACACTAAAAGCACTCTAATGAGTTACAGAAGCACTAAAAAGAATTCAACCTCACTCTCTGTACAGGAAAAATCAAATGGTTGGCAAATGTTTATTTTCTAGATTTATAAATGCAGATAGATACATCCCTATTGGGTAGACACCACAACATGAATTATGAGCTGGGCCCAGAACTGAACAGAAAGAAAAAGGAATTATATCTGGAAAGTTGTTCAGTGTTTTGCAATGCTCTTGAAACTAGAATTCACTGTTCTTAATACCAGTCTTTTCTCCATAATGCAGTATGAGTTCATGCAATGCCATAACCTACAAAGTTCTGCTCTCTCCCTGTAGAATGGGCATAAACTGGCTATAACATATTAACTATGATATTTGCTCAAGAAATGACATAAAAGTTACCAATCAGAAAATATCTGATCAGAAAGAGGAGGGCTAGTCATGTTGGAAGTGAGAATGAGGGACAACAGACAGACAGGATGAGAACTATCCTGGGAACCACATGTTTAAATTCCTGAAGAAAGGCCTCCAGAACATTAGGAAGATCCCTCATGCAGAATTTATTGGTGGACATGGACAAGAATCCCACAGGATGAGAAGTGATGAATGGGATAGAATTTGGATCACTGTGGGGAATTATCTCATCAATGAATCGAGGTTCAGTTTAAAATTCAAATATATCAAGAGCTTATTTCAAGAACAATCAAACTTGAAGATGTTAGTAATAGAAACAGATCACTTCAGTACAGGGAGAGAGCAGAACTCAGACTCCAATAAATCAGTGGGATGGAAAAACGATGGGTGGACAGTGGCGGAAGCAAGCCAGGGAAGATAGTGATACTAAAAATCATGTCATTTACTTGATATTTCTCAAGAAATTCTCTAGGTCTCTGATTTAACCGCTGTACTTCCAGTCTGTAGATACTATGATTTTTCTATGAATTGTTGTTTAGTCATTTTTCAGTCATGTTGAACTCTTCATGACCTCATTTGGAGTTTTCTTAGAAGAGATACTGGAATGGTTTGCCATTTCCTTCTTCAGCTTGTTTTACAGATGAAAAACAGAAACAAACAGGATTAAGTGACTTGCCCAAGGTCACACAGCTAGTACATGTGTGGAGCCAGATTTGAACTCATGCAGGTGAGTTTTCCTCACTTCAAGCTTGGCACTTTATCCAGTGTGCCAGCTGGCTTCCCTTTTCTATGAAAAAAAGCATAATTCAGTCTTTGGGTTTATTCCCTTAGCCCCGTGATTCAAATGTACCCTCAGATTTATTTTTCTCCCGTTGTCCACTTCCTTGAACAACAGTCATCTAGTTGTCCCATGGGTCATTTTTCAGAGCTGCCTCTAGCTTCTCACATTTCTAATCAAACTTAACTTTTAAAATAATAGTCATTATTGCTCATGCATTCATGAAGACTTTGGCTTCTTTTCTGTGCAAAAGTTTTGAGAAAATGTTTATTTTTTTTTTAGTTTTTATTATATGTAGTATAAGTCATTAAAATTTTCTCACTCCATATTTTTCTTCAGGCCTCTTTCACACTATGTTGACATGGTAGTTAATTGGCTTAACTAAGAGACTGAAGATCCCTACAGGGAGATATAAGAAATGATGGTTTCTAGAAATTTCTACTTGGTAAATGCTAGCTAACTTAGATTTTAGTGAATTTGTAATGAATTTGGTGTCAAGAACTTTCCATTCAAAACCTGGTTGAGACACATACTAGGTCTCTGACCTTGGACAAGTCACCATATCATTAGTCTGAGCCTTAATTTCTTCCTATATAAAATGAAGACCCTTCCCCCCTTAGTGACATCTGAAATCCACCCCACATATTTTAAGCTATTAAAGCTTAAAACTCCACTAAGATTTTGGAGACAGCCTCTATTTTCCTCTTTATAACTTCCTCTCACTACTCATGGTTTTGCCTTCTGAGACTTCTATCATATCTTTTGAACTTCTCCCTTCCTCAAGCATTCATAACATACCTAGTTCCTTTAAAAGATCCTCATATGCCATGACCCAAGACCCTTCAATCAATTAATAAACATTTACTAAGTGCCTAATGTGCCAGGCACTATGCTAGGCACCTTTATTTTGGTTACCCTTTTTCAGCATTCTCCAGTTTATCAATTTCTTTCTTTATTATAGAGTGCAGAACTAAACACAATGCTTCTGATGAATTCTGATGAAGATAGAATACAACTGGTCTATCTAGTTCCTGGAAGCCATGTCTTTCTCCATGCAGCCGCAAATCACATTAAGTTGTATGACTGGCATATCCCACTATTGATTCAAATTGAGCTTAAAGTTCCTTAAGACCCCCAGGAATTAGATTTATTTTCCCTGATCATTTGAGGTAACAGGTAGAGAATTTCCTACCAAAACTGTCCCTAAGTGGAGATAGAAGGCTCCCCCTCATTGAAACACCAGCCAGAAGAGAGAAATATGCTTGCCTTAGTCACCTTGGTTCACAACCTGAGGGTCATCCTTCACCTTCTCCTTCACTGACTACATCCAATCAGTTGCCACCTCTTGAGTAATCTAGTTCCATAACATCTCTTTTGTCTGTCATTTCACTCAACACAGCCTCTACCTTAGTCTAGGCCCTTCTCACTTCTTCTCAGAACTATTTCAATAGACTCTTCATTGGTCTCCTCTTCTCCAATCTATCCTCCATATAGCTTCCAAAATAATCTTCCTAAAGTACAGATTTGTCTGTGTCACTCCCCATCTTAAAAGTCTTTGATGGTTTCCTTTTGCTTAGAGGATAAAATACAAACTCCTCAGCCTGAGATTTAAAGTTCTGCATAATACAGCTCCCTTCTGCATTTCCTGTCTTATTTCACATTTTTTACCCATAACTTACTCTCTATTCCAGTAAAATTGGCCTACTGGCTATTGCATATATTTCATGTTCTATTTTCTACCTGCGGTAGGTTTTGCACAGGTTTTGCACATCTCCATGATGGGAATGCACTCGCTCCTCACTGCCAACTCTTAGAATGCCTCGCTAACTTCTGCAAACAGCTCAGCTTCTATTTCCAATACAAGGTCTTAACTGATTTCACAGTTTTTACTTCTCGGTCCCCCTTCAAATTATCTTGCATTTACTTATCTGAGTACATACTGTACCAGTAAAAGTGCTTGCATGAAGGGCATTGTTTGCTTTTAATTCAGAATCTTCATGACCTAGCAAGGTGTCCTGTACACATTTGAAATGCTTAATTAACATTTGATGAAATGAAACAAATTAAATAGAGTTGAAAAAAAAGAAAAAGAAAAAAATTAAATAGAATTGAATGAAGAAGCTACTTATGGACAATGGAGGAGAAGGGCTATAAAAATATTGATCAATACAAGAATTTTTAACTCCTGTATATACCATTTCCCAAGAAGTTTGGGTCAACTTTTGCTGACTTAGTCCTGCACTTGGAGATAGAAGTGGATTCAAATCCTGGTGCTGTCATATATTATTTGTGTGATCTTAGATGAGCCAATTAATCATTCTAAGCCTTAACTTCCTCTTCTGTTAAATGGAGATGAGCATATTGCATGACCTGCTTTATGTAGTTGATCTTAAGAAATTTCTTTATAAATGTGAATGAGTGATATAAACATGAATGATTATTGTGATTATTAATAGTTACTACTATTGTTAATGGGATCTAATAGCAATAAGCATAATTTCTTTTAGGTGAAGAGTATACATCCCAAGGTGTGCATACAGACTCACATTTATATAAAATAGTAAAAAGCATGAAAAATGAGAATAAAAAAGAAACAGACAAGTAAGTTTTGACTTTCAAATGAAATTATGGGGCTGTTACAGTTCTCAGGCCTGTGGTCCATATGTGGTATCTTTCCCTGGCAAGGCCAACATCAGGAATTCAGCTATTTTCAGCCCAAATTGATGAGAATAAAGTATTTGAATTAAAAATGATTACTTTTGACACATATTATAACTAAGAGTTGAGCACAAAGTCCATGATGAAACTACCCCATACAATAAAAACAGCATTCTGTATGTATATCTGTCTGCTTCTTTCTTTCTCTGTCTGTCTCCATCTCTCTGTCTTTTTATCTCTCTCTCTCTCTCTCTCTCTTTCACTCTCACCTTATCTTTTATTTACATTGCAATACTCTGGATTTACTCTCCCAATTTAAATGATACTGGCAAGTTGAGGATGTATACTATATCTTGCCTTAAGGTTCTAGGGGTAGCCCCAAAGGGTTCAAGGATAGTTTCATAATACTATAGATCACAAACCCCCACCAGTGTGCTTCCATTAATAATTATATGGTTTATTGCACTCAATTCAACAGATTAATCACATTTTAGAAATTGATGCTTTCCACAATAGTATAGTTGGTACAAAATTCCTCTCCCTCACCCCACCAAACCATACCTACATACATAATCTCTCTCTCTCTCTCTCTCTCTCTCTCTCTCTCTCTCTCTCTCTCTCTCTCTCTCTCTCTCATACACACACACACACACACACACACACACACACACACACACACACACACTTTCCCACCATCACATGGAGAAGTCAGAAAAAAGTAGATTCAAGCTTAGAGAACAGATGGCAGAAAAGGGTAACTCGAAGCTCCTAGAAGTCCTTCTACTGGAATTCTCAACCAATCCCCAATCCTTACATCAAAATTTTAAAGTAAACAGCAAAAACCAGGAAAAAACTATTTGAGTCTTATCCTTGAATTAGTACATCTTTTCTGAAAAACTAAGATCAATTACAAGTCTTAGTGAAGGGGGAAATTTCTTCCTAATGGTTGTTCTCAAGCCAACACCTATGGAGGAAGCTTCTTGGTAAGTTCATTTCTTCCTCCTCTATGCAGAACCCTGATATATATGGAGGGCAGAACCATCAAGGAACCATCAAAATAGAGTTTTAATTAGACACCTCATTGAACTTATAACTCAGATGAGGACTCACAGTTTTCTCGCTTTCTTAGCTTATGTGACTAAATTGCACTTATCATCTTCTCTCCATTAGAATGTTGAATAGGTGTCATTTAGTTGAGGAGTGACAATATCTGAAGCAGCCATAGCTTTAGCATTCCCTGAGAAATGATTTTTAGAGCTGCCATTGCAATAGGAGGAAGGTAGTTTCCTTGAAATGCTGAAAGAGTGTTCACCACAAAGGAGTTTGAGAGGGGGCTAGATTAAATTCAGTGAGTATCCCACAACTGCCTGGCTAAATCTCTCAGATTTCTGGAGACAGAAGCCAGAGCTTTGCAGTCCTAGCTCTTTCTTCCACATCAACTTCATCTGGAGAAGTTCATTAGAACAACTGAGATGAGTGAATGAAAATGTATTTATTAGGTGTTTTCTACATACAAAGTACTGTACTAAGGATTGGAGAGACAAAAAAAAAAAAAACTGAGACGGTCCTCGTTCTTAAAAAGCTCACATTCTAATGTTGAGAGAGAGCACATATATTAGGAAGGTTCAGTTGCAAGATGAATGGAAAATCCCAGGATCCTTTAGGGTCTTCCTTATTGTTGATTCCATTGATAAAACCATGTCTGTTTCTGATGTTAAGCCATTTTCAATGCTGAGGATTTTGGTATGAAATTCTTCCAAACTCTTGCAATGGTGAACTCCCTCTCTGGATTCTGGGAAAATACATTCAGTCTTGGTCTTACATAGACAACCCATGGGATACAGCCAACATTTGTGCTCCCAGCTACCTCTCTCATAGGACTAGTGACCATCAGACTCATCTGTTCTCATGCTGGAACAAAAAGGAAAAACATGAAACCTTACTACTGCATCATCCCCATGAGTCCTCCTTGGCTTTTCCCCCACACAGTCTTTCTCTAAATCTCTTCTTCTGCAATAATCAAGTTATATGGGCTGGTATGAAGTCATAGATTTGAAACCAGAAAGAATCTTAAAACCATTGAGTCCAATTTCTTCATTTTATAGTTGAGGAAACTGAGGACCAATGAAGTTAAGGGACTTGCCAAGTTCATATAGGTAGTAAAGAGCCAGGATTTGAATTCAGGTTTTCTGTTTATTGGAAGTATTTAGCACACTTTCCACTCCCTAATACTGTCTCATCAGCCATTCAATTCAATTTAATTCAACGGAAATTTATTAACTGTTTCCCATGTCCCAAGTACTGTGTTGGTGCAGGAGATACAAAGACACAGCCGGAGTAGTCTTTATTGTCAAGGAGTTTCTCTTGGGAAGATCCAGCGTGTTCACAGCTAAGTAAATTCCAGGTTTAATTTGAGAAGGGTGAGAGTCTTAACCATCTAAGAATCAGGGAAAGTGTTACAGAGAAAGTGATACCTGAGCTGAACTTTGAAGGAAGCTAAAGATTGTTGAGAAGCTGAGATGTGAAGGGAAGGGTGTGTTCTGCGCATAGTGGATAGCCTGAGTAAATACACAGAGGTGGTAAATGTAATACTAGTTTCAGAGTGCAGCTAGTGACCCAGATTTTTCCAGGCTTTACTTTTTGCATGTTTACAAGCTTGACCTGAACCAGGTTGCTCCACTCAGAGCTATCAATTGCTCCCTGTCTCCTCACAAATAAACAGTTTGATCTTCAGTGAAATGCAGCCTTCCAATTCATGTGGAGAAAAGGAGGAAAAGCGTGTGGGGGAGGGGGGAGATAATTCACAACCTCATGCATAAAAGATTTTGATGGACAGAATTTGTAAAGCAAGGTTGCCCAGAAGCTGCTAGATCTAGCAGTGGCATATTGTTTTTGTTTTCTTGCAAAAACGGCTTAGATGAGGACGGGATATGAGGTTCATGCTCCCTGATGGCTCAGTTATCAAAATATTACTGATTTTAGTGACTATCAGAGTATCAAAAGGTTAAGGTTTCTGAAAATCAAGTAACAAATGTCACCAGAATTTCCTGCTTTGCCCACTATAGTGTGACCGGGGTCTGGGAGCTGTCCACCTGTTCCTTCATTCACAAACATGGTAGCTAAGATATGTAATAGATAGAGTGCTGGACCTGGAGTCAAGAAGACTTGAGTTCAAATATTGTTTCAGGTCCTTATTAGATGTGTGGCCCTGGGCAAGTCACTTAATCTCTCTCAAATTCAGTTTCCTTATCTGTAAAATGAGGACAATGACAGCGCATATCTATCCCCAAAGTTATTGTGAGGATAAAATGGGATGATATTTGTAAAATACTTTGTGAACCTGAAAGTGCTATACAAATGCTATCATCATCATCATCGTCATCGTCATCATCGTCATCGTCATCGTCAACATCATCATCATCATTTTCTCTCTACCTATGCTCCCCATAAAAGATGTATAATTAGCAAACATGTTTTCTTTCTTCACCTGCATCCCCAACCAGAGATGTGCCACCAATCTGTACCAGAAATGCGCCATTCCTCTGTAGCCCCACACTACAGAAATGTCCTCTACTTGGGCCCTTACCTGGAGATATGCCTTCCACTAGTGCCTCCAGCCATAAACATGCCCTCTATCTGTGAGCCCATCCAGATATGTGCCCTCTACCTGTGCTTAAAACCAAATATAAACTCCTCTATGCCTTCATCCAAAGACGGGACCTTTGTCTAGATCTCCAACCTGAGAAACACCCTTTACTTGTCATCAAATAGACATATGGCCCCACTAGATGTAGAGACCCCACTATTCACACTCATCCAGAGATATTTTCTCTATCTGTGTTTCCAACTAGAGATATTCCCCAAATTTGTAGCCCTCCACCCTGACAGTTGTCTATCTGTGCCCCCAACCAGCAGGGCATGAAAGACTCCTGCTTTCATCTAGCTGAGTCATGTACGATCCAATACACTCTGTCATGTATTACCTCAGTGCTCCTAGTTACTCCCCCGTCTCCTTAGCAACAAGGCACAATTTAATCTTTCTGTGATCCTGGCTTCTCTGTTAGTTAATTCCCTTCATGGTTCATAACGTGAACCTGGGACTCACTATTTATCCATCCCAAGTCATAAACTCCAATAACTTTTAAATGAGGACACGATGACAGCAGGAAAGCATGAAGAGGGTTTTCGGAGCACAGAGGACCTCTCTTTTGAGTGCTGCCAAACAACGTTGCTGCTCTGGAAATCTAACTAGCAATTTTTGCAATCAATCACAATGGAGTACTTTGGAAAAAGAGTATATGGGTCTAAATGATAGACCAGATTTCAGTAACTATGTTATTGAAATAAGCACATTAAGTAGCCTGGTACTAACCACACAAAAACAATGTGAGTCCATGGATCCTGTTTGCTGGGTTCAAAACCCCATAACACTGCATCTCAAAGATGGTCTGTCTCTTAGAATTTCCAGTGAAATAAAAACCAGTGCAGTCATTGAACAGAAACCGAAGATCTCAGAAGTCAAGAAAAAGCAAGGGGTTCTGGGATTAAGGGAGAGGAACAAGGAAATAATCAGCCACATTTGTTTGTTTTCTGAAGTTGTTTACTTGGTTGACATTTCCCCAACACAACTGTAATATAAAGAAGAAGGTTTAAAAAAATGGCCCTCACTCCTTCATGCTGATGAATGTTTGGCTACTGATTAAATCTGAGCTTGGATAAGCCCTGTGGTGACAAGGAAACCTGAGACAGTAACGAGGAAACAGTTGGGTAGGATGTGAGAGATTGAAACCACAAGATATTACAATCCTCAGGAGAAACTGCTTATGCTGAGGATTGGAAGTTTAGCTCTGGAATACTGGAAGCCATTCAGAAATATGATGAAAAATACATTTATCTTTTCATCTTCTTCCCTCCCCTCCCCCAACTGCTTTGACACTTTTTTTTTTTAATTTTTCCAGTTAAAGGGAAACATGTGGAATTAAAAGTCTGCCTTTGCTCAGGATCTTGCTTAGCCAGGAAAAACTCTACAGATATAATTGGACTTTAGTTCTGGATCCAAGCAGTTCTCAGCTCCTCAGAACTAAGAAGAAGAGAATTTGCTGAAGATCAAAATTGCAACTAGAACTTTCTAAACTTGGAACAAATTGTGGGACACATGACCTGGGGCTGGTGGCACAAAGGACACTCTCGACACCATTGGGGTAGACTTGTTACTTTAATTAGTTGTTCTAACTTACTGGATGACAAGTTATTTCTATGCTGCTGGAGGGCAGAAAGTGATTTCACTGTCCTCTAAATATTGGCATCTTGGAACAAAGCCCCAGTCACCCTGCCCTAGTTCCAGCTATGGTGAAGATGTCACTCATTGAATTTTCCAGAGTAACTTCTCTTTAAAGAATTAGAATTGGTGGGAACCTAACAACATGCAAATGATTATGCTGATGATGACCCAAATACCATTTCAGTAAACCTTAATCTATATAGAAATTCTTAGTTTAGGCCTAGTGACTTGTTCCTAGTTTGAGTATGCACTCTTTCTCATTTAGTAAATTATATTGTGTGTCTGAAGTAAAAAGTTTATATCTGCTTTCTCCCAAAGGTCACTGGCAAATAGCTCTGTCCCTAGAACAAGGGCTGGGTATAACGGCCTAGATCACACAATGATGCAAGCAAGACCCAGTGATTAAATCTGGTTTATGGTCCATTCACATAAGTGGTACTGTTTTTTACACATACAGGTACAGAGTTTTCAGGACTTTTAAAAATTTTGGTACTTGATATTTTCATTTTTCTTAGAGACAAGACATTGTGTTACTCTACGGAAGGTGGGGGTTAGGAGGGATGAATTAAGCTGGTATATTTGAATTGACTCACATGGAAATGCAATTATTTGCACCTTGGCATCTTACAAATTGCTATTTGACACCCGAAAACATTTATACCAAGCCACATACAGAGAAAGAGACTCTATGTTTTGTGTTTCCATGAAGAACAGGGTGGTCTCTCAGTCTCAAGAGAGGTTGAATTCAAGCCTCTCTGTTTTTCTACTCCTCACATATTTTCCTTTTGTGAGTATGTGGAAGGGAAGGAGTCTTCAGACTGTATCCAATATTTATATTGTTTTCTCTATTAGTCTGTAAACTGGAAGGAGATCCCCATAAAAAAGCCTGGCTTATGACTGTGATCTAGCATTTCCAAGAGCTTAAAAAATACTTGCAATTTGACCAGGAAGAATTATTTTTTTTTCAGCATGACTTAGCAGATACATTGCTGAGCTTTGGAAAACTCACGTTGGAATCTGTTTTCAGGTAATTACTAACTTTCTGATAATAAGTGATTCACAAAATCTCTGTCAGACTCAGTTTCTTCATCTGTATAGCAAGGATAATAATAGTTGTACCATTTATCTCATAGGTGTGCTGTGAGGATCTAATAAGGTATTCTATTCTGGTTGCCTAAAAAGTCAAGGAAAGTTTAAGTTTTAATAGCTCAAACACTTTAAAACTACACTAAGACTTTTGGAACAGTGTGTATGTGTGTGGGGGGGGTGGCTTCGGCTTCAGATATATATGTATATATGTATATATATATATATATATATATATATATATATATATATATATATATATACACACATATATATTTCACAATGTTATATGACACTCATATACAAATGTGCATTCAAATTATATAAAACATCTATAATCATAGATATATACATATAAATATATGTATAGTACATGTGTGCATTTTTCATACTACCAAACATGTATATGGGACTGCTAAGTGATGTAGTAGATGGAATGCTGGGCCTGGAGTCAGGAATTCACATCTGGTCTCAGATACTTCTTAGCTGTGAGACCCTGAATAAGTCACTTAATACTGTTTGCCTTAGTTCCTCATCTATAAAATGCATGGAGAAGGAAATGACCAACCACTCTAGTATCTTTGCCAAGAGAACCCTAAAATGGGGTCATGAAGGGTCAGGCACTACTAAAATGACTGAACAACAAAAACATGTCTCTGTGTACACATGTGGACATGTGTTGTATTGCATACATATATGTGTGTGTGTGTTTTGGTTATTATGTACACAATTTTTTTTCCTAGCAGAGTGATCTCCTTGGGGACAGGGTCTGCTTCAGTTCTGTTTTGGTATCTCCAATGATGAGCACAGTGCATAGAGTTTAGCACTAATCCCTTTAATAATAGGATTTACTCCGTGAAGTTTGAATTCAGTCAAATGTCTATACTTGAGGACCTAGAGGGCCACATGTGGCCTCAAGGCCACAGATTCCCCACACCTGGCCTAGACCATGATCCACACAATAAAAATTTGTTTTGTTGTCATTGATGAGGGTGGTATTCTCATTTCTCTAATCTTTTTTGATATAATTCAGATAGAAATAGTCTTGAGATAATTTTCTAATCTCGGAATTTTGTGGATTAGTGCATTGGTGGATAAAGCAATGACTTTTTGTAAGTGAATGAAAGTACTAGGGTGTAAGCTCCTCTTTGGTAGACCCACTGGAATTGTTTTTGGGACAAATCTGGCAGTACACAGGATAATGGGGGCGTTGTCTATCTCATCCTGTTCCCATCTGGTTTTGATTTTTTCTGTTAGGTTTCTATATTTTGAAAGCTTTTCATTCTAGGTTGTTAGAAGATTATGACTATTCAGTAGAACAACTTTGATTAAAAATATTCCCTTCAAATATTTGTTATGGACAAAACGTTAATCTATGATAATACTCCAATTGCAATAAAGTTTATTTAATTCTCTACAGAAGTTTGAGGTCTATATTTATAGCATGGAGATTTCATATATCTGCTAGTTTTGTATGATAGGAAGCTTCTAATACATTATTCTGGCTAATTGATTGTGTCTTTCAAGGTATATATTAGGCACTAAATGTTTGCTAACTGAAATATTGTGTTGAATGGTTTCTACTATTGCCTTGCATAACTTGTATTGTCTCTTTCTATAATCAAAGATATTCATCTGTAAAGAATTTCTTTGGTTTTTGAGTTCCTGTGAGTGTTGCTCATGGGAGGTCTTTTGATTACACTCTGGGGTCTTAATTGTTTCAAAGACCACATTGAGAGAAAAAACACTTTTGGTTATGATTCTTTTGGAGGATTTAGTCAACTATTTTTACTGCACCCCTTTAATAAATGTTTTTTTTTTTATTTCCGAAAGGTACTTGAAGTCAGTTGATAAAAGAATTTTCAACTGATTATCTTAAAATGAACCACACTGGTGGACCCTTAAGCCAATAGCATTAGGGAAAGGCACCCTAAACTCCTCAGAGATACCCCTCAAGCAATGAAGAGGTGATATAGACAAACTGTTAGAACCCAATTCTTCAGTGACAATGAGAGTTGGGATAAGCATGCCTAAAAGCTTACATGGATTATCTTGAATTGGTTTTTATTTGGCTGTTTTCCAAATCTGTTACCATTCATTTCACCACATCAAAAGATAAGTACTTTATTACGGGTATCACATAGGTGTCAACTGCACTAAATGTGTTCTTCCCTTTAAGCTTCCACTTCAGGATGTCAATTAGTCAATCAATCAGAAGTTATATACAGCCACAGCATTTTTCTCAACACTCGCATGTTCAGTGTGTCTTTCCTACAGACTGCTATAGTATTCATCAGAATAACCTTTATCCATTGGTTCAACTGACCTCTAGATTCAAGTTCAAAGCCTTCAAACTTCATTCTATCTTGGCACCCAGTAAGAATTTTACACTTATTGAATTCAAATGATATTTCAATATTTTTGGACAAAGTTTCCACAGGATGAAGTAGTTGTTTAACATCTTTTTCAGAGGAGCCACATAACTTGATGCCATTCGTATATGTCGTTATTAATGTCATATTTTGATTTAACTCTCTTTTTACTTTAAGTCATTTCACTTACGATAATTAAAATAATTATTGTTATTGATAACTAGTATTTGCATAGTGCTTTAAGGAATGAAAAATATTTACATATGTTATTTGGCTTGATTTTCATAATAACCTTGTGTGACAGGTGTTAGCATTATGCCCATTTCACAGGTGAGGAAACTCATATAAGGCTAACGTATAAAGCTGAGAAAGATTAAACGAGAAAGATTAAATGATTTGTCTACAATCACACAACTAGCAAGTGTCTGAGGCAGGATTTGAACTCAAGTCTTTCTTACTTCAAGACTAACACTCCTACTGCTCTAATTATCTATCTGCTTTATTGCCATTTGAACTAACTAGATATCACAGTGGATAGAATGCTGGGCCTGGGATTAGATAGATTCATCATCCTGAGTTCCAACAAGGTCTTAGAACCAACTTAACTATAAAGGACATATGAAGAAAGATGCCATATGCATCTAGAGAAAGAACTGATAAATAGAAGTATGTATAGAATAATTTTACATGCACACATACACACACACTTGTGTCTAATGGCAGCTATCTCTAGAGCAGGGAGGGGAAAGGGGGAAAATTAATTTACATGATAACTTTATTATATACTTAAAATGTACATAATAGATTTACATTTTCATGTGCAATCATCTTTTTATTATATTATGCTATGAAAACGCTTGCTTTATTCCATAAATTAAATATAAATAAGGAACTTATTAGCTGTTTGACCCTAGGTAAGTCACTTCACTCTGTGTGCCTCAGTGTCCTCATCTGTAAAATTAACTAGAGAAAGAAATAGCAGACCAATCTAATATCTTTACCAAGAAAACCCCAAATGAGTTCATGAAGAGTCAGACATGAATCTGAAAAATGACAGAACTGGAAATCATTGCCATCATTATCTCTAAATGGTTTTCATTATTATTATCATTCCATCTAAATATTTAACTTTATGGTGGTTATTTTATTTTACAACTTCCAATTGTCTGTGGCCAATTTTCCGATTTGTGTATCACTAGCTCTTTGCTTGCCAAACTTCTTGGAAACTAGTGTTGGTCACAATGAGGCCAGAGAGTATCTTATGATTCCAACTCCATACTGACTGCTCCAGAGTAAACATCTACAGTTTCTTCAAATGTTCCTCATGTGATCTTGTTTCAAATCTCGCTATGCCAAACATGCTATCCGTTACATCACCAGCAAAGAGCAGTAGTCATTATGTCTGAAGAGGTTTATCAGGCTTTCTGCCATATTTGGAATGCATGCCCCAGAATGTCTCCTGATTGGATGTGTCCCAGCATTTAAATATCAAGCAGTCATTGATTTCTACCATGATTTTCTTTCTCTTTAGACTACTGAGCTGGTTGCCTTGAATAGGAGACGTTTGAATAGTCTGACACTGTGGTCTTTAAAGTTCTTGGAGCAAAGGAGGCTTACTGCTCTTATAGAAGGTCCATTATCTCCCTAGCCTCTGGCTGGAGCATAAGTAAACAGAGGTATATGGAGGCAGAAGTGGCCATGATCCATTAGTGGACTATGCTGCAGGAATGAAAAATGCAAGGAAAATACTGCTAGGAAGGAATATGGAGTCAACTACCTTTGATGATGACCACAGGGCAGTGACTGAAGCTAACATATAAAATGAAATATCCGAGAGTCTTTCTTGTGAGTGATGTCATAATATTGTTCTGGAGAGTCAAAACATATTAGAATATCATTGGGAAGTCTTTCCAAAATGGCATTGGAAACCAAGTCAAGGGTTCATATTAGTTTCTACTCCCATG
The DNA here is from genome assembly GCF_028372415.1 of Notamacropus eugenii. Taxonomy (NCBI): domain Eukaryota; kingdom Metazoa; phylum Chordata; class Mammalia; order Diprotodontia; family Macropodidae; genus Notamacropus; species Notamacropus eugenii. The sequence goes on along the minus strand of NC_092872.1, from coordinate 245,464,519 downwards.
GAGGAATGAGAGCCCCAATACCTTCTTAAGCCTTTTATTTATTTTTGTGTGGTATCCTGTAGCCTCTTCCAGTATGATTCCAACCCAAAAGAGCAAATTCTGTTTGTCTGTCTTCTTGTAGGATTTTTTAGAGACTTAGCCTGCTTTTTAATACCCCCTTTTCTGCCTGTGGTTTGTGGGACCTAGTAGGAATGAGAAACAGAACTGGTTAAGTTAACCTCAGGATTTGCCTGTGATAATATCTGTCCTGTTGCTTTGCTAACTAGTACATACCTGAGAATCTTTTTTTTTTCATTCTTTCTTTTTATGTTCAGTTCCAAATCTCCCCTCCTTAAGATACCTATTATACATATAAAGTCATGCAAAATATATTCCATATTAGCCATGTTTTTTAAAAAATCAATAAAAATAAAATGAAAAATATGCTTCAATCTGCACTCCAGGCCCTTCAGGTCTCTCTCTGGATGTGGATAGAATTTTTCATAATGAGACCTTTGAAACTTTGGATTATTGCATTGATCAGAGTAACTAAATTTTTCGTAGCTGATCTTTATTACAATATTGCTATAACTTTGTACAGTCTTCTCCTGGTTCTGTTCACTTCACTTTGCATCAATTCTGAGATTGTTTCTCTGAGATGTTTCTTGCCCTCCCATCTAGTAGTAGATACTGTCCTCCTCTACAAGAAGAACCTCTCATCTGTTGCACTATTGGGCTCTCACTCCTTGTGTGATTTTTGGACAGCTCAGCCGACCTCCCTGAGTCTCCATTTTCTCATGTGTAAAATGAGAGAATCTTACTGAATGGTTTCTGGTGTCCCTTCCAACTCTGGTTCTATGATCTATAATTCTCCTACTTCTCTTTCTTTTCTGTCCCATTCTTTCATTGGCCAGCCTCTTAACCCTCATTTCTACTTCCCACCATCTCTTCAGAATCGGACATGCTGCTACAATAACTGGCTGCACTTTGATAAAGCAATTAAAATTTTAGAATGGCAGAGCCAGAAGCGATCTTAAACATCATTATATTCCAACTTTCCCCCTAACTCCTAGCACTTTACAGATAAGGAAACTGAGGCCAAGAAAGAAAAAGGACTTAACCAAAGCCAAAAACCTAATATCTGATAATGATGGAATTAGAATCCAGGACTATTCACAACCAGTCCAGGATTCTTTCTACTATCCCATACTTCCTCAGCTTACCTAAACTTCTTCTTATAACTATTTTTAATATGTTACAGATACTTTAAAAGATAGGAATAAGGACCAGATTTGTGGTTTCATCAGCATAGGGAACTCCTAGGAGAGTAAACTTCCTCTACAATTGGAGGTTGAAACCTTCTTGGTAACTTCTAGAATTACAGAATTGCCTAAAGCATGCAAAAGTCAACAATGTGCCCAGATTCACACAATCGGGAAACATAGACTAGAACTGAAAATCTTTTCTTAAACTATATTCTTAGACTAAAAACTTTCAAAGTCCCAAGCCTCAAGACCTTGAGGGGTGAGATTAGTATAATATTATCTAAAAAGATGGTATATTATTATCATATGCATTATAACATAGTATAACAATTTATATTTACTATCAATATTATAAAATGTATAATTTTAAAGATTTTAGAAAGTCCTTAAGAATGAAATGAACAGAACTAGGAGAATAATTTATACAATACCAACAATATTGTAAAGACAAACATCTTTCAAAACTGTAAGAACTATGGCTAGTACGATGACTCTTTATGATTCCAGAAGACCAAGGATGAAACATCCCATCCATGACAGAGAGCTAATGGCCTTAGGATCCAGAATGAGCTATTCACATTTTAATAAATCTGCAATGAGGGAATTTGTTTTACTTGACTATGCATATTTGTTACAATGAATTTGTTTTTCTTTTCTCTTTTTTCTCCCGTTCAACAGACCAAAAATAAATTTCTATTCATTAAAATTATTTTTCAAAAAATAGAGTTTTGATTTTGTTTTTGGTGGGGAAGATGCTACAGATGTGGAACATTGCATTCACTTTCAGATGAAGTCACTATATAGTAAGTTTCACTTATTGTTTCACTTTCTTATAAGACTTCTCATGAAGTAAGGATAATTTGTAAATTTTTGTAATGTAAAAAATAAAGCATGATAATATAACCTTTTTTTAAAAAAAGAGAAATAAAAGTTCTCCTTACCTAAACTATGTTATGTATATTATGCTTTTTCAGTCATAACGGTTTACTATCCATAAGAATTAGAAGCTTAGGAAGAAATCATGTTTAAAGAAAACCTTTTATTTCTTAAATCATAGCATCGTTTTTCCCTCAGGTTTTTTTAAAATTATTTGTGAAAGTGACTTTTAGAAGCATGAAATTAATAATAGAGTTCGTGACAGTGCTGACAATGAAGACTAATACAGGGATATAGCCCTCCTCTCTCCCGCTTCCCTCTCTCTCTCTCTCTCTCTCTCTCCCCCCCCCCCCCTCTGTCTTTCACAGACAGTTTCATTTAATACTCACAGAAACAGCCTAGGGTAAGCATTATTTCTCTGGTTTTACAAGTGAGGAAACTGAGGCCCAGGGAATCTAAGAGACTAATTTAAGTCCACACAGTTAATAAGTGGCAAATCTGAAGGTTGAAGCCAGATGTTATAATTCCAAATTCAGCTTTCCTTCCACTGTACCACAGCTGCCTTAGAAGAGTCACATAGAGGTGAACGTAGATTTAGCAAGATTTAAGCAGTTCTATGGAACTTTCCCCAGAGAAAGAAAGCACTAAGCCTCCAATTCCTAAAATTAGCTAGGAACTGTGACCATTCAAAATGTCACTTTGTACTTTATCCGCTGAGTTACTTTTTTTAAAAATGTCCCATCTGGCCAAGCTTTTGAGAATTCTGCCAGAACGTGAATGGGATATGTCTTCTTAAAAAGTAATCTCAGCACTGTAATTAATAAATGTCTTTTTAAATGATTTTTCACATTGTGTTTATAATATGAATCATTTGACTAGGGAAATGTTCACCTGAGTTTATTTTTTCAGGAGCCAGGACTGGGAGCAATAAGGGGGGATAAAAATACAGGGAAAATCAAAGTAATAAATTAAGTCTTCCTGGGAGCTGGACATACTTCACCATCATTATCCCATCAATCATCACAGCTTGCCCCTGGCATAAGTGCATGGTAACCTGATCCCCATTCTACAGATGGAAAAAGAAGGCAGCAAGAGGTTAAGTGATTTGTGCGGGAGGCCACACAGTGAGTGGGTGATGGGACTGGGAACAGAATCCAGATACCCTCCATCTTCGAGCTAGGGTCTAGTCTAGGGCATTCCCTAGTGATTGGCACCATCCAACTATGCTGGGGCCTCTGTGGCAACTTGTGATATCTTAAATTATTCTGTTAGACAGCTTGTGTTGGTCTGACCAATGAGAAGGACTATCCAAAGATCCAGAATACCCACAATAGGGAAGAGTATTTGAGTGTATCCATAGCCCATTTATGCATGTGTTTTTAATTTTAAGTGTTGATTGCTTGCTCCTTTAATATCACCCCAAAACAGATTGCTCAGTGATGTGTATACCCCAGAATCGCATTGATTTGGCAACGAAAACTGGGAGGAAAGGGAGGGTCTCTAATGAATAGATGTGATTCCATTTACATTAGTTTTTACTTAACTACCCTTTCTATTACCACCCTCCTCATGGAAATCTTTAGCTTAGAAACATGTCACATTTGATTTACTGGTGTGCTGAGTTGATTATCCTCTTTATTAGATTAATTTAAAAAATCTTTGAATTAGAGAGGTGTGAATTAAGGAGATATGTGCTGTTCAAGAGACAGAACATGGGATATCTTTGAATAGCTACTTAGTTCCTGAAATGTATGTGCCTACTGAATGAATTATGAATTAGAAGACCCTATCCCAAACTTTCATCACTCACTTTGTCTCTGAGGGCCTCATTTTCTCATCTATAAAATGAGAATAAGAACATCTTTCTTGTACAACTCATAAAATTTCTGCAAGGGTCAAATGAAACGATGTATGTGAGAATAAATACCACATAAATATAATAAATACAAATATATACCGTATAAAATGGTAAAAGCAACATACTTTCCCCCTCCCCCTTTTCCTCCCTGTGACCCTCACTTTCTTTATTTCATGCCATCTCCCTTCTTCCTCTGCTAATTTTCTTCCTTGTCTTTCCCCCAGCTCTACTTCCCTACCCCTTCTATTCTCTTTTGCTTTTCTCTTTATTCTTCACTTTTCTTCCTTGCCCTCTCCTTATCCCTCAACCTTTCTGCCTCTTTTTCTTCTGATCATAATTCCTATTTGACATTTTGAAAACATCCATGATTTTTTCAGTGGGGGCACTCCTTCCACCGTGATAGATAGCAACTTGTCCATGACTTGATCGACAATCTTTATGAGTGGATGTGGCCAGTTTCTGTTGATGAGAGTCTCCATACTTATGTAGGCTTATCCTTGGAAAGACAAGCCTATCTATGAAATCCTTCAAACTTGGAAAGACCTGCCAGACATCATGATGATCTCATAAAGATTTGAGAAAATGGGATTACTTTTATAGTACCATAAAGCATCGGAGAAAGATAACGCCCTTATACATACATACAAACATACATACAAATTTAGTCAAATTCGTCTTCTCGCTATTCATCACACACAATTCATCTCCCATCTCCAAAACTTTGCACAGGCTATTGTGCATGCCTATAATGTCCTCCCTTATCACCTCTAATTCTTAGAAACCCTAATTAACCTTAAATCTCATCTTTGACCTTTTACATGAAAACTCCCCCTCAGCTAGTAGTGACAACCCAACAACATTATCTAATTATTAATCTATCATATCTATCAATCATCTAATATATTTATCCATCTATCATATCTGTATCATCTATCTAATCTATCGCATCCATCTATCTGTCTATCACATTTATCACAGCATATCTATATCTCTATTTATATGTACATATAAATAAAAATATGCACATATAAATAAATAAACAAATATATTTATTTCTACAATAGAATGCACTCTCCTTGAGAATATGAACCTTTATTTGGCCTCTGAATCACCAAAATCTATCACAGTGCCTAGTTCAGGTCACGGAATAGGTACTTAATAAATAATTTAATTGACTGATCATCATCATAGTCAAGAAAAATAACTTTGAGATAAGCCATCACTTCTTCACTGAGTAAAACATGCCTCATTTTCTGGCATTCATTTAACTTAAGTTGCTAACATTGTGTTTGTTATTGAAAGAGTATTAGTGATCTCAACCTTTAAGCCTTTCTTTTTTTTAATGAACTAGTCAGTCTTTCTGATAAATTTTGTTGTTAAATTTTTTTCAGTCATGTCTGAGTCTTTGTGATTCCATTTGGGGTTCACTTGGCAAAGATTCTGGAGTAGTTTGTCATTTCCTTCTCCAACTCATTATATAGATGAGGAAACTGAGGCAAACAGGGTTAAGTTACTTGCCCAGGGTCACACAGCTGGTATATGTCTGAGACCAGATTTGAACTCATGAAGATAATTCTTCCTAACTCCAGCCCTGGCCCTCTAACCACTTCACCACATAGATGCCCTGATAAAGCATTGAGTTTGAATATCAGGTACACTTTATTCTCCAGTTCCATTGGTACAGTGAGTTGGGCTACTTGCTCTGTGGGGCAACTTGCTGGAATAGAAAGGGTCCCTGCCCAGGAATCAGGAAACCTGAGTTCAAAACCCAGCTGTGAAACTTCCTATCCCAGTAAACTTGAGCAAATTATTTCATCTTTGTAAGCCTTGGTTTCCTCATCTGTAAAATCGTGCATTAGGGAGACAGTGACTAAATTCTTTCTAAAATTCCCTCTAGGGATACTTGTTTGATACAAAGAAAATTAATCATGCTAATAAATAAATACTTTGCAAATAAGATCTCATTTGATCCTCACAACAACTCTGTAAGAAAGATCCTCTTCTTATCTCCCTTTCACAGATAGAAGAACTTTGTCTAAGAGGGGTGAAGACTCTTGTCCCGCATCATACAGCTAGTAAGTGTATGAGGCAGGCTTTGAACAGAGATCTTCCTGACTCCAAGTCCAACACTATCCAGTGCTTAGAACAGTGCCTGGCATAGAGTAAGCACTTGACACATGTTTATTGAATTTCAATTTATGCATTTCACCACACAGCTTCACCAAGAAACATTTCATGAATATGCATATCACCCTCTTAAAGGCATCACACCAATCTTCCCTAATTTGTTCCATGTTAGTATACATGCCATTTTTGTGATTGGAATACTTGCTATAGTGGAAAGAATGAAGAATTAAGAGTCATAAAATCCTAGGATGAGAACTAGAAGGAACCTTCAAGCTCAATGGACCCCTCTCATTTTACAAATGAAGAAACTGAGGTCTAGAGAGGGAAAGCAACTTTCCCAGAACCACTCAGCTTCCTGACTACAGAGCCAGTGCAGAGGTCCTGACTGGGCCCCTGCAGCCTGATTGAATCTGTCCGTATCAGTAAAGCCAATCGTCTCTTTCCCAGGTTCTGGAATTTCAGTTAAAGAATATTCTAGCAGGGAACACACATGTTAATGGGCCCAAATTAGCTGTTTTATTAGGCAAAAGATATATTCATAGAAGCAGCTGTGTCATTTTCCACCTATGAAATCACTCTCTGGGGTTCAAAACTCATGACCTCTGAGCTACTCGATGGCATAGCTGTCACCACCAGAGGGTCTGCCAAAATCTATTTTTGGACATGGTTAACATGAGAATTTGTTTTTCTTGACTATGTATATTTGTTACAAGGATTTTGTTATTCTTTTCTTTTTTCTTTCTTTTTTTTGGTGATAGTAGGAGGGAAAGATGGGAGATAAAATAAATTGTTAATTGAAAATGGAATAAATAAAAAGAAAAGAGGGGAGAAGCCCATAGTATTATCCCAGACTGGAACAAAAATAAATTGCTATAGGATTTTTTTTTGTATATAAGAAGCCTGACTCAAAACCAGTATGCAGGAATCCAATAGGAATCAATGATTACAATGAAGGTGAACACCAAAGATTAAACATGGCTTATGGATTGTACAAGCAGTTCCCATAGGGAACAACACAAGGCAGGACAATAAATGATTATTTCCCATAGACCCCTATTGCTACACTAAGGAGATTTTCCTGGAGCTACCAATCAGTCAACAAGCATTTGTAAAGTTCCTATTATGTCCCAGTCACTCTGCTAGGCACTAGGGACACGAAGACACAAAGAAAGGGTTACAAAATAAAAGTCTTCCTTCAAGGAGCTTATACTCTATCAAGAGTCCAGGTCAAACTCTAGATTTTCCACTTCATACCTGTGTGACATTGAACACACTTCTTCATCTTTGGGACTCTTTTTCCCCATCTATAAAATGAGGAGTTGGGCTATGTCCTCTAAGGCCCCTTCCAAATCAAAATCTTTTTTTTCTTTTCTTATTCTTTTTCCTTTTCCTTTTTAATTTATAGAATAAAGCAAGCATTTCCATTACAGATTATAATTTTTCAAATAAAGGTGGTTGCACATGAAACTGCAAATCTCTTACGTGTGACATGCTATTCCTTTTACATATATAATGTTATAGTGTATTTTTTTTTCTTCTCCTCCCTCCCTCCACAAGAGCTGGTTACTATTAAACAGGAACATGTGCATGCATGTGTGTGTGCGTATGTATATGTGTCAAATAATTCAATACATACTTTTATTTATCAATTCTTTCTCTGGATACAGATAGCCTCTTCCTTTATATGTCATTTGTAGTTAATTTGGGTATTTATAATAGTCAAAGGGACTTATTTGCTCAAAGTTGAGACTATCAGGGACTGCCTTTAGACCTTGATTTTTAAATACTTTACATTTTATTTCAGGTTCAATATACCACAGGCTTCCAGTACATAAATGACATATTTCACCGCATTTTTTGAAGACTGGTTTATTGAATAACCCAAATCCATCCTCTGGCCAGATGCAAATGTAGTGATGGATGAAGGTTGTTTTCCTCTGTGGTTCATTGTGGTCTACTAGCCTAAGGAAGCATGCATTGATCTAAAGAGCCAAGTAGAAGACCAACGGAATGACAGTCAAGCAATAAACATTTATTAAGTGCCTACTGTGTGCTAGGTACTGTGTTAGGCTCTAGGTTTACAAATACAAAAAAAATCCAGTCCCTACTTTTAAGGAGCTTAAATTCTAAAAAAGGAGACAACTGGGTATATGTATAAATAAGTATTTACATATATGTATACATGTATGTTTATCCCTATGCACGTATAGTATGTTCATTGATAGGTATTATATATATACACACATACACACACCTATTACATATAATACAAAAAACGTAAAAACAAATAAAAATGCTTAAATACAAGGCAGCTTGGAAAGGAGGGTTCTGTAGTACCAGGGAAACAAGAAAGGCCTCATGTAGAAGGTAATGCATGAGCTGTAACTTGAAAGAAGAAAGGGATTCTGTGAAGAGGGATTGTTTTTGAAACATGGGTAATGGCTAATGCAAAAACAGAAACCAGACATGCAGAACTATCTTTAAGAAATAGAGAGGAGGTCAGTTTGTCTGGATCACAGACGGTGGGAGGGGTTATAATGTCCAATGAGGATCCGAAGATATTTTCAGAGCCTGGTTGTGAAAAGCTTTAAAAACTGAATGGAGGAGTTTATGTTTTATCCAAGAGGCAATAGGGAGCCATGGAGTTTTACAGAGTAGAGAAGTAGCATAGTCAGACTTGCATTTAAGGAAAGTCTTTGGCAGCTGTGTTGAGGATGAATAGAAGAGGGAAAAAATATAAAACAGGGGGACCAATTCAGAGGCTAGTAGATTAATTTAGGTAAAAGGTGATGAGGACCTGAGTTAAAGTAGTATGGGAAGAATCAAGATGACTACCTATGTATGTGCTGCCATTTTTGCTATATTCAAGTACGTAGAAAGAAAACAATGTCCTGGCATGTACTATGCTTGGAATTTAATTTTCAGGGAGCATAACACTTGTGTGTGGGACAATACGTGGGGGAAAATGTTGCTAGGAGGTTTTCATCCTTAAGTGTGTGTTTACTGAGTCTTCTTGTCTGTGGCTCTAAAGGTAATGGAAGGACCTAAGGTGAGGAGGTTAAGCATCCTAGAAGGGCACTAAAGAGGAGAGAAGAGTGCTGGCAGCTAGTAGAGAATACCAGAGGACATCAGAAAACTACATAGGTTCTATATCAGCCAAGTGACCCAATAGGTGCTAAGGGGCCCTGTTGAAGGGATTACAAAAGATCTTTTTGTTGTTCAGTCATTTTTGAATCATGTCCTACTCTTCATGACCCCATTTTGGGATTATCTTGCCAAAGATGCTGGAGTGGTGTGCCCTTTTCTTCTCCAGCTCATTTTGCAGGAGAGGAAACTGAGGTAAACAGGGTTAAGTGACTTGCCCAGAGTCACACAACTTCTGAGGCCAGATTTGAACTCAGAAAGATGTCTTCCTGATTCCAAGACCAATGCACTATCCACCGCACCACCTAGCTGCCCCACAAAAGGTCTATCCCACAGGAAATGCCAGCAAAGTTCGCTGACTGGTCCATGAGTGATGTGACAGTGGTCTGAGGGCTCTCTGAATGAAGATAGAGGACAAGTGGATGGATACAAGCACAGTCACAGAAGTAAAGTTAGAAGTGGCTGTTATATAATCAGAATATATTTGGAGAATTACACTCAGTTGTGGGTACTGCATTTTAGGAAAGATTTTGGCAGGCTAGAGTGTGTCTATAAAAGGAAGTTCAGTGTGGTGAGAAGACTAAAAGACATGCTTAGAGGTTCAGCTGAAGGACCTGGGAATGTTTAGCTTAGAGAAGAACCGCAAAGATTAGGGTGCCATAACAGCTGACCCCAAGTCACCAAAGTGTTGTGTGAGAGAGTATTTGTTCTGCTTGGGTAGAACTAGGAGCAGTGGCAGCAGGTTATGGAGAGGTAGAGATAGAGGTAGACAGGGCCCAACTACGGAAATACCATCTAACAACTAAAACTGTCCAATAGAGAAAGAGCTTCCTGGAGGAGCTGGGAATGACCCCTTCCTGGAGGTTTGCAACCAGAGGCTGAATGATCACTTGTGTTACAGAGGAAATTCTTGTTCAAATACCATTAAACATTAATACATTAAACCATTTAAAAGACCCTCATTGACAAGACAGTCTCTTCCAAATCTGAGATTCTGTGGGTCTCTAAAAAATTATTTATTTCTTTGAATTGCAAATGATCTCAGGTGGGGTACCCTGGATAATCTAGTAGGGGATTCCCTCAGTTCAGGTCAGGGTTACAGAAAATCGCAATCCGCAGCTTATCCATCCTCATTGACCCCACCTTTTCCCTGTGCTGATGGCAGCTTCATTTTTCTAAGCTCACATCACTGACACCTGAGAGCACTGATCAATTTTCTTCCAACCTCCTCTATCTTTTCCTGTTCATTTCCCGTTTCAGCCATGCAGAAGCACGGCTCTGTGTGCATGATGTTCCAGGTGGTGTTTTGGGAGCTGAGGGTCAACGCCTGATTCCCCTCCTCCAATCTGTGCTCCATCTTTTTTAATCAAGTTCCACATCCCTTTGCTCAGGAGCTGCAACTCCCCAGCTGTGGTCTGACATTAAACCGATCCTGTTCCCTGAGTTTTTTAACTGGCCTGCAGCTGGAGACGACTCCAATCCCAGGTATCCATAACTGGCCTTTTAGTATCCATGTTCTGTCACATTCAATGTTATGTTAATCCAAAGCATCTTCTGCTTCAGGGTAAAACCTGTATCTTCCTGTGCTCTCACTTTACTCCTCCCTGTGCTCCCTGTCCATGCAACTGGGCTGGGGTGGGAGTGTGGGGGGAGACATCAGGGTACACACAGAAAAAGAATCTGGAGTCAGAAGGGCTAGACTGGAATCTTCACTCTGCCACTGTTCAAGTGGATGAATTTGGAACAAGTTACAACCTCTAGGGACCTCAGTCTCTGTGGATTAGATAAGATAAGTTTCCTTCCAGTTCTAAAGCTATGATCCCTCAAGATGGTGACAGGAACAATTTGTATTCCAACATTCTCACACTTTCCAATCCCTCCCCAGCATCTGGAGAAGCAGAATCACCCCACACTTTCAGGAGATGGTCCAAGACAGCAGTTGGGCCTCCAACCAGACCTGCCAGGAAACACCAGGCTCCCAGCAGCTGCTTGTTCCTGGTGGGCCAGCTTCATCCTGATGCTAAGGCAAGGCACTGTGGAGTAGTAGAAAAAAACATTACTGTGGAGGGCTGACTGACTATGGCTTCATCAGACTTAAATTCTAAAACTGGCCCTGCTTCTTTACCCACCCTTCCTTAGCACAGATTTAATCTTTGGTAGATATTAAAGCTTTAATATAATAACTGCTTTAAATATTTGTTTTAAAATTTAATTTTGCTTTAAATTGCTTAAAATTTACAATTGAACAATTTAAAAACAGATTTAACAGAACAATTAAGACGTTTTAAAAATTTAAGTAAAATTTTAAAATAGCTGTTTTAAATTATTTAAAATAAAGTAAAAACTTTAATCTGCTATAAGTTTTGGTAGATACTTAATATGATTGCTTTAAATGTAATAAGAGATTTGATATGATAATAAAATCTCTAATAGCTATTACATTTTAGTATAATAATATATTTCTTTTTTCATCCTGTGTACAGGGTGTCCCAAAAGTCTTAAGTCTATTTTAAGCTTTAATAGCTAGCCATCCGATAAGACTATAATAGTTAGGATTTAATAGTAAGCTATTATATAGCATTAGAAAAGAAATCAATTATATTGAAATAAAAATGTATTTTTTCCTCATCCAAATTCATAGGCACCCTGAAATCTATCCACAGAAGCATTAAGGGTCCTTGGACTCTAGACGAAGTCCCTAAAAATGATGGGGCAGTTTGGTCTTGGTTAGAGAATGATAAACAAGGGATATGAACTGGTTGACTTCTCTCCCTGCTTGGCAGTATGACCTCAGACAGCGACTGGAGGGACTAGGTGGTCACATGGAGACCAGGCTGATCTCAGGGTTCCAATACCTGGCACTGAATCCTTATGTTAATCCTTATTAACTGTGTGAACATGGCCAAACCTTTGGACCTCTCCAAATTTCATAAGATCATAGGATTTGGAGCCAGAAGGGATTTTAAAAATCATCTAAGCCCTTCCTTTTTTTCCACTTGAGAAAACTGAGGCCTCAGAAAAGTTTTAGCCTATGTTGATATATTTAGTTATAAATAAATTACGTATTTTTATTAGTGTATTTTAATAATTGTTAAACATTTATTAGGTACCAGGCATAGGGCATTCAGCTACAAAGAATGAAATAATCCCTACTCAATGGGGTCGTGTTCTAAAGAGGGAGACAAGAGGTAGACATAAAAATATATAAACAACATACATCTAGATAAAAATATACACAAAGCAGTTAAATTCAAGGGAATTTGAGAAGAAGGTACTAGGTATTACATAATAATAAATAAGACGGACTAGAGAACTCCCATGTAAACCTTCAAGGAAGATTCAAGCTATAAGATGCTAGTAAGTGACTGGGGCAGGATTTGAGCTCTGGTCTCCATACTCCAAGTTTCATGATCTGTCTATTGCTCCATCTAGCTGATAAGAGAGATAGATATATACATTTATGTATGTGTATGTACACATGTGTGTGTGCAGACATATGTATATGTGCATGTGCATATATACACATACATTTACATGTATGGGTGTGTATATATGTGTGTACATATATATATGTGTGTGTGGCCTGTCACATGGGATTTTTATAAGAACAACTCATTACAAACCTTGAGGATTTTGTAAATGTGAGCTATTTGTATTTCTTCAGTATTTTGGTCCATAAAATGCACCAGATGCCTCCATATCTTGGCACCATGATTTGCATGCAGTAGACAAAGAGTCAATCAATTAGCTAAGGCTCGCAGCTGCCTTTCACTGAGGCTCAGTTTCAGCTCTCACTGGCACTAGGAGATCAAATTTCTTCTCGGTAAAATGACAGACAACTGGGCCATGACAACTGCCCCACTATTATGTCCTCCAGATGTGGAAGGTCATTGACATCTGGTCCACATGTGCACTCTCTGGGACACAGGTCCTTCCATTGAATGAGCAACCAAATCCTTCTATGAGCATTGTCTCTTCTAATTGGAATGTAATGCTTAGAGATCACTCACCATCCAACTTTTTTCTTTGTGTCCCTAGTGTTTACGTCAGTTCTTGGCATCCAGTAAGCACTTAATAAATGCCTTTCCATTCATTCACTCAGCAAACTCAAAAACAAAAAAATAAACAGTCCCTGGCCTCAAGGAGCTCACATTTTATCAAGAGAAATACTTTACACACACATATCTCTATGCAGACATAATATGTACTTTACATATAACATATATAATATATTACTATATATACTTTATATGTAACATGTATGTGTGTGCATATACACACACATTATATGTATATATATATAAATATATATATATATTATCTCCCTTGATACAATGTGAGCTCCTTGAGACCAAGGACTCTTCATTTTTTTGTCTTTGTGCTTGTTGAGTGAATGAATATACACATATACATATATCATATATCTATACAGGTATATATGATATATGTATGTGTGTATAAATACAAAATATTTGCAGATAAAATAGGGACAGCTAGATGGTACAGTGGATAGAGTGCTAGTCCCAGAGTCAGGAGAAACTGTTTAAATCTGGCCTCAGACACTCACTAGCTGTGTGAACTTGGGCAAGCTGCTTAACCTTAACCCTGTCTGCCTTTGTTTCCGCTTATGTAAAATGAGTTAGAAAAGGACATAGAAGACCACTCTAGTATTTCTGCCAAGAAAATTCCAAATGGGGCCATAAAGAGTCAGACACAACTGAAATGACTGAAAGAGACATTCATACGCTGGAGAGCTTGCAGGAAAAGGAGAGCCACTGAAGTGACTGAGGATGGCTTGTTTGGAGAGAAGACTTAGTAGCCACACAATATGTAGTATCAAGTGTTTAGAGGGCTTTTGCATGGAATTGGGACCCAACTTTTTCTGCTTGGCCCCACTAGATAGAACTAGGACCAATAGGTGGAAGCTGAAAGTCACAGAGAGATAAATTTAGGGTTGATGTTGGCAACAATAGAGCTCTCCCCAAATGGAATGGATTGCCCAAGGAGGCAGCGTACAAGCTTTAAGCAAAAGCTTGACAGCTGCTTATAGGTCATTGCTGAGCCATGTTCTAGGTTCAAGGATCACTTTGGTGCCTTCCAAAACTGATGTTCTGCAATTCTGAGAAAGAGGCACTGTGGAAGAATTGAAAGAAAATTGTATTTGGAGACAAGAGATCTGCTTTTGAATCAAGGAGCCAATAATCTTACCTGTGTAATCGTCGACAAATCTCTTTACTTCATAGTCTTGACCTGAGCTCAAATTCATCCTCAGCCACTTTTGTGACCTGGGCAAGTCACTTAACCTGCTTGCCTCAGTTTCCTCTACTGTAAAACAGGGATAAAATTTAGCACCTACCTCAAAGGGTTGTTGTAATAATAATGATAATAATATCTGTTTCTTTTTAAAAAGCACTTTAGCACAGTGCCTAGCGTAGAGTTAGTGCTAAATAAATACTTGTTTCCTTCCTTCTAAATCTTGTGAGTTGCTAAAATATTTGAACAAAATTAGGATGGCTATCTGTGAAGGTCTTCCCTCCATTTAGCATATGCAGAATATGGTTTCTTCGATAATTAAAAAGAAGAATAACTGAGAAAATTCCTTTGGTCATTTTCATACGCCAATTTTGGTTTTAGTTCCCAGAAATTGCTTTCCCATCTGCTACCAAATCCAATTCCCTATCAATCAAACAATGCTAGGACACCTTTATTCTCTCTGTATTTGTAAAGCCTTCAGCTCCTAGTCTGTGGGTTACTTGAAAGCTTATTTTCATTTCAAATTTCAACTTGTCTGAAGATTTCCTTATGATGATTTTTATCTTTCCTCCCCCATTTTATCTTTCTCTCAGTTTCTGCGCCCCTTAGGCTTTACCAGGCTTTGTCATTTGTTACATTTTGTTACATAACCAGAGGTTTCAAAAGTTTGGATGCTCTCTATGTAGAAATATTCTATCACTATTTTTAGGGATTCTTTTGCTATGATAATTGCCACATTCGGCACAGTGTTTTGTGAATTATGACTTAGATGTCAAACCACAACTTAAATTAATCATAGCCCACACTTGTTGATTTCAAAACAGCCTTCCAAATTCTGTTATTTCTATAGTCACGGAAAGTGTGCTAGTGATTCAGACCCTGTGCATAAAGAGGTTCTTATTGACAAGTCTCATTGACTCCATGACATGACTCTCATCCACAACAAAATGGAAATCCCCAGCACTGTAATATTCATCCAGCACCCAACAAAAGCTTGCAAATGCTTCTAGCCTTGCTTATAGACTTTAAGGAATACTGGGCTATTGGGCCCAGGAGGCAGTATGGTATAATGTGAGAAATGCAAGTTCAATATTGTTCTAGGCTCATAGGATCGTAAGTGTAGAGCCAGAAGGGACTTTAGAGGCAATTTAATATCATTACATCCCATCCTTTCATTTTAGAGAGAACTGAGACCCAGAGAGGTTAGATATACCAAACCACACAGATAGTGTCCTATCTGCTGTCTGAACATAGGTCCTCTTCCTCTAAAATGAAAACTTTTCCGCATCTCCCCTCCACCCTTCTGCTTCCTATGCCCCATAGCCAAGCCCTTTTTGAGTAATAGCGGGGATATCTGTCATGAAGTGAACCTTTCCTGTGGGCTTAAGGAATATTACAGCAATGGGAATTCCTATTTTGCTGTGGCTAAAGTTTGCATCAAAGAATTCTGGACTCTGCTGAAAAACTCTCCAAACGACTGTGACAAAACAAAGAATGTCTACAAAAATCCATTGAACTGCTCAAGAAGACTGGAATAGTGTTTTTATTTAGGGATAAAATGAAAACAACGTTTCAAGGACACACAAGGCACCTTTGCAACTTACAGAAAAGAAGATAGCCTTTATTCGATATGCCCTAGGACTTAGAGGGACATTGTGAATTCAGGAAATAATGGACAAGAACCATTGAAAAAGATGTCAGACACTCTTAGTCAAGGATTTTTAAATTATTTATAATTCAAATGTATCTTCTCAATGTGTGGGAAAATAATTAAAGACCTCATGAAGGAAATGAAAAGCCCTTGGGTCCTGTAAAGATATAAGTAGCACAAATTGGAGTCATCGAAGGAATTCATCAAATCCCAGACTATAATCACTTATGGACTATGGACTAGAATTCAAGCAGTTTTCTCTGGTGCCCTTCACAGATGCATGCACACACACACACATACACATACACACACACACACGAGGACAGTTACTAATAATTCCTAGATGAGTGTGGGACACATCGACTCGTTTCTGCCTACCATCTTGGCTAATCTAAATATTGTTTTATGGCACCCTAACTGTTTCTGGATTTCTTTCTTTTTCAGAGTGTCAAACTGCAGCAGAAATGTTCCCTCATGGTCCTGTCCAATATCTTGTGAAAAGGGAAGATTACTCCACAATAAGTTTTTCCTCCTTGTGAAAGTAAAAAAAGATGGCACCTTCCTAGGCACCAGTTCATTTGCAAGAGAAAGAATAAGTCAATTTCATCAAAACTAAAATAATAATAGAATGAAAACATCACTTACATTTCTATAGCATGTTACAAATTTTAAACAATTTCATTTGCATTGTCTCCCTTAACAATGATGGCATGGGAGGAATGCTATGTTTGCAGTTAGGAGATCTGGATTTCAGTCCTAGTTTTACCACTCATTGCTTATTGGACATTAGACAAATCATTTCACTTCTCTGAATACAAGTTTATGCATCTGTAAAATGGGAATAAAGTTATTTGGATCATCAACCTCACAGGGATATGAAAAAAGCATTTGGTAAGCAGCAAAGAACCATATACATTTGCACTATTATGTAGTTGCTATTAGCTAGAAATGTTATTATTAACAATAATTACAATAAACTCATCCACTATAGAATCCCACATACACTGTTGTTAGTTCTTATGTAAGATTCGAAATGTTCTCTGTGCAAAGATAATTCTTTGGAGGGCAAGAAATTTCAATTTTGGTGCCTGAGGCAAGCAGTATGAACCATAGCCTCAAATCAACTTTGTAATTCATAATGTAAAAATAACACAAGAAGCAATTAAGATAAATTCAATTGAGTGGAAGAGAAGTTAGTGACTGTAGCTTCCTATTTTAACTAATTAGTCTTACTAACTAAGTGTTAAGCTCAGTTCTTTTGATCAAAAGGCATTCATGTTAAATTTTTACAGTGTGAAATTTCTCACCTCTAAACCAGCTGGTGGTGCACTGGACTTGGAATCAGGAAGATTCATCTTCATGAGTTCAAATCTGGCCCCAGGCATTAACTAGCTGTGTGACCTTAACCCAGCTTACCTCAGTTTCTTCATCTGTAAAATGAGCTGGAGAAGCAAATGGCAAACTACTCCAATATTTTTGCCAAGAAATCTCCAAAAAATGGGGTGACAAAGATAAGGAGACTACTTAAATGAGTCAACAACAACCAATTTGGCACCCTCCAGTAAAGCCCTAGGGCCCTACACTAGTTTGGGTTTTGATCATGAATATTAATTTTTTTAAGATAAGAGGGCATTGTCTCTTGGTAGGAGAGATCAAAAGCAGCTCCTAGAGTTTTTCATAGATAAGTTCACTACTGCTATCCTTCTTCAGGATAGAGATGAATGAATGATCACCATGTTTACCAAAACATAGCACTCTCTCTCTGTCTCAGAACAGACATCGGAATTCTAGATTCCAACACTTAGTACAACTTTTTGCGACATTTATAAGTAGATGAGCTCAAAAGGATATCACTGGAACTTCAAGAAAGTTCACAAATGCAGCAGCTAGACATCTTCATAGGGATCAGTCATAGGTACTGAGGAGGTAGCCAGAACACTACATTGGGAATTATGTTGGATCTGGCACAAAAGGACCTCAGCACACATCACAAAAGCATGCACTTAAGACTTTAGTGGTACTATGCTCTATTTTCTTGGCTTACTAGTTGCTACTTTGGAAACCTTAGGATGACTCATTTTCCTTCTCTGTAAGAAGAAAGGTTTGGATTAAGCAACATCTAAAGTTCCTTCTAGCTTTGATACCATGGCACTGCTGCATTTTTTTCTTGTCTTCTACTCCCCAGTTGCCCATGCCAGAATATACCATCCTCCTAAACTGAAGAATTAGACTATCCCCTAAAAGTCTAATTCCTGATTTTGAAACATTTCACTTACTCCCCTAGGAATCACTTAAAAAGGTCAGACCACTTTCTCTTACAAAAGAGTGTCAATGGGGAGAAAAAGAGTACCCAGGACTTGGGACAGCTGTCATGACAGATACTTGCAATGAAAATTATATTCTGGGAATTATCATTTTGCAATTCTTAATGTTTTTCAGAGATGATAAGATAACATAACCAAATTAGATTTCCATTTTATAATGGCTGAGTAGATAAAACAAGCAATCACTGGAGAAGATGTTTGAGAGTCCCTTGGCTAGTAAGGAGATCAAATCAACCAATACTTAAAGAAATGAATTCAAGCTATTCACTGGAAGGTCAAATATTGAAGTTGAAGCTTAAATACTTTGTTCACATAATGAGATGACTCATTGGAAATTACCCCTATGTTGGGAGAAATTGAAGGTAGAAGGAAAAGGGGATAACAGAAGATGAAATAGGTTGTGTCTTGGAAACAATGAACATGAACTTGGAGACACTTTGAGAGAGAGTGGAGGTTAGAAAGGTCTGTCATCCTATGATCCATGCGGTCACAAAGAGTCGGACACAACTGAATGACTGAAAAAACAACAGTCATTAGTTTGTGTACAAGTAAGGCTCAAAGATCATAGATTTAGAGTTGCAAGTGACTTTAGAAGTCATTAAGTTGAACATTTTACAGATGAGGAAACCAAGGCATTCATCTACCGTGAAGAAACCTATTAAAGGTCATTCTGGTGATAAATGTTAACATCAAAACTTTAATCTTCTACCTCCAAATCTATTGCATTTTCCACCGTAACCTGCTATATCTCTGGGTTATACTTCTCCAAGTGGGTACAGAACCACTAAGACCAGAAGAGAATATCCAGAAAGTATTTCTTTCCTGGTCTTTGAATCTTTCAGAGTGATTGGTCCTAATTGTCAACATATCTCTAGACAGAGGACTTATGGTAGACCAAAATTGATTCAACACATTCAAATGTGATTAGCACAGGAATCTTATGGTCTTTCCCTAACATGGAAGCAAGATACTTATTACTACAGTTTAGAGCAGCTCAGTTTCTCTTCTCATTCGAATTCAGGTCCTGGGAAAGTAGGGACAAGATGAAGAAACAGAGGACACTCTGCTACTGTTACTTAAACCAAACATTTTTGAGAAAATAAGCATTTTCCAGAATCCCACAAAAAAACCCTGATAAAACTTTGCAATATGCTAGGGAGAAATATGACTTGAAGATTCATCTGGGAAAAATCTGGTCAGATTAAACATCTTAGTGTGTTTTTCAAAACACATCTTGTAGTTGACAAAGGTTTATTTTGTGCCAACCTTTTTTTTTCTTCCCCTCTGAGCTAGTATATAATAAAAGAAGCTTCCAGCTATGTGGTTCTGATCATGTTTCTATTAATGATCTTTGAGATGTTATATAAGAACTGTGTGATATCTAAAACCTTTTGATTCCATTCCACCCAGGAGCCAACTTCATCCTTCTGTCTTGGACCTCAGTGCTAGCTAGGCTTCTCTCTCCCCTTCAGAAAGGTGAGGTGCCTCAAAGTCATTCGCAATGCCCAAGTAGACACAGTTCTCATTGACCATCTCCTGGGCACAGTTTTGCCTCACCAATTTAGTTACCTCTCCGCTAGAACTACCCAACCAGTGACAGTCATTCAAAAAATGTTATTCAGTCTTGTCTGACTCTTCATGACCCCATCTGGGATTTTGTTAACAAAGATCCTGGAGTGGTTTGCCATTTCCTTCTCCAGCCCATTTTCCTGATGAGGAACTGAGGCAAACGGGGTTAAGTGACTTGCCCAGGGTCACATGCCTTATAAGTCTCTGAGGCCACATTTGAACTCAGATCTTTCCTGCTCCAGGCCAGCGTTCTCTCCACTGCGCCACCTAGTTGTTCAGTCAAAAAAATGAAGGGACAAATAGAACTGGGCTGTCAATATGCAGCATCATTCCAAAAGGGGATTTCCATGACTTGCATTCTTATCTGCAGACATCATGTATTTTTCTCCTGGGATTAGCTGTTGAAGAACATTCTGAACTAAATCTCTAATACAAGACTAGGGAACTTGAGATTTCTGAAAAAATAATACTAATAACTATTTATACATCACGTTTTAAGTTTTGCTATTTGGGGAAATCACCAGTAGAAAGAAAGTGGAGATGCTGAGCCTGATTTTATTATTTCCCTCAAGGGATTTACTACCTTATTCTTTCCCCTACACATGAAAATGAGTCAACCTGTCTAGATGAAGAGGAGAATACCCAGACATCTAAGGGTAATCCATGCTCAGGCTCTGCAAAGCCTACAAGAGCTGTATTTTGAGGTGAGGAGTGATGTCTCCTGTAAACAAGAAGATCATTTTGACTACATGAGGGCATCTTCCTGAGCAGGCGTATCTCTCCTAACCATTGGCATCTTTTTTAGTAAGCTTAATTCACTAGATTTTTCTTAAGTACTATCTTATGCTTTAAATAGCATGAGGCAAAGGTCTCAGATTTGGTACAAAAGACTCAAATTTGAGCCCTGCTTCTGATGTTGTCTATATCATGGTAAGTCACCAGCCCTCAGCCTTGGTTTCTTTATTTTTAACATGGGGATATTAATGCCTGCAATACCTAACTCACAGGGATTGTTGGAAGAAAAATGCTACAAGGAACTAAGAGCTCTATAGAAATATGAACCATTTGGGGGAAAATAACAAAAAAGGACACCCAGAGAAAAAATATAGGAGTATTGTAGAGGCATAAGAAAAAGCAGATATAGTCCATTCACTAAAGAACTGTACAGTATGATATTGGGGCAAAGTTATGAAATAAAGAATTTTTTTCCTGCCCTTATCTCCCCTTTTGGCAAAACTTTCCAATCTCCTGGACCACCATGAACACTTTCTGTCCATACCACCATAGTATAGAACACTACATTGCAGACCCAGAAGGGATCTTCAAAATAATCCTGGGTAATCCCTCCATTTTACAGATGAGGAAACAGATTCAGAGGGACTAAGCGACTTTTTCAAGGTCACATATTATCCATAAAAGACCTTGTGCTTAGCGATCTCTACCACAAATTGTCAAAGTGTTGGTTGATAGGGTTCAAGATGTTACTCTTCTCAAAGTAATTTTGTTTGTAAAAGGGGACTCTGGAATATTGAACAACCGTTAATAGTCATAAGAAATGATGATTGAATGACAGGGCTTAGGAACCATGACCAAAATTTAAGTGAGATTTTCATTTTTTTTTTACCTATTTCTCAAATGTCATAACACAAGTAAGTGGCCTCTTACCCAGCTTCCTTATAACATTGGCCTTGTTAATATGACAGTAAGTTCCCTATCAACAACATGATGATAAAAACAACTGCAGGAACAAATGATTTAGACATAGAAGGGAACTTTGAGATGGTTTAGCTCATTTTACAGTTGAGGAAACTGAGGCCCAGGGAGGTTAAACAACTTGCCCAAGATAATGCAAATCATAAATGGTTGGGATTCATATACCTCTTGCTCTGGCTCCAAATCCAATGTTCTTTCTACTACCCCATGTTGCTGCAGAGTCAAAGAATCCTTGGATGCCAGAGCAAGAAGGCCCAGAATATGAGATGCCATTTTGTGTGTTAGCAACTACCTGAAATACAAAAGAAATTTAGAGAAAAGGAAGTACTCTTGGGTAGGTCATTTATGACTACTTTGATTCTAGTACTAAATGGTAACTTTGGGATTCCTATTCCATATTTTGGTGGGTGGTATTCGTAGACAGCATGGTATAGGCTAAGAGTTCTTTGCCTTTGGAGGTCATGAATCCTTTTGGCAGATGGATAAAGTCTATGGACCCCTTTTATAAAAGTGTTTTAAATGCATAAATAGAACATAGATTATGAAAGAAATCAATTATACTGAAAATATGTGTGTATGTATATAAAGTTTAAGGATCCCTGATTAAGAGGTAGTAGTTTGGCTTGAATTCTACATTTATCATCAACTAATTCTGTGACATGGGACAATCACTTCCACTCTCTGAAACCCAGGATTCTTCATCTGTAACCTGGACATAACAGTACACTTCTCAGAGTGAGAAATGTTTAGTAATCTGCTACCTATTGCACAAAAAGTATTCTAGGAGCCTGGATACCTGATGTGAAACTGTATGCCCTATGAAATATAAACATACTTATGAAATCCAAATACAGTTGCATTTCTTAAGTACCCACAACTTATCAGCTAAGCTAACAAACTGCTGATTTATGTATGTGTATGTGACCTAATTGCGGTTCTTACCCTAAACATGAAACCAGTATTTGATATTGTTGGATGTATTCCAGGATTCCCTCATTTTAATATTTGAGAAAAACAAAATAAACAAAAATAAAATCTGCCTTTTCTCATAATTACTTCCATTTTTTAGTCAAATAGACAATAACTCAAGAGCCTTTTCAATTCTTTCTCACTCATAGGACAGGTCCTAGATCTACAAAGAACCTTAAAGATCATTTTTTCCAAACCTTTTATTTTTCAATTGAAGGAAAAAAAGAATGGGAAAGTGACTTGATGATGATAACACATAAAGTAAACACTGGGGTTAGGATCCCAACCAGGGTGTATTGGAAGCAGATCAAACAAACTTGAGAACGTCCATTGTTAAATTTTTAGTGTGAATTTTTTTAGTGTGAAAGCAAACACTATACATCTGGGCTTGATTTATCATTTTGTTGATTGTCTAGATTTAGGAAAATAGTGAAAATGTTATAATGCGTACTAAACTAAAAAGTATGGCATAAGTCCATTTCTCCCAAGAGAGACAGTTGCTAAATACTTCCCAGAATACTCTTGATTTGATTCTATGTCTCCTAACTATAAGTCTAGCACTCTTTGCACATTCATCTGTTCTGCTGCAATGCCGTATCCTGAATCTGCTCCTCTGCAGTGGGGGCTCCCTGGAAAGAGAGGATGCCTCATCATGAGGCTTCTTTCCTTCAAATACCTTGAGTATATATACCCTGAACATCAGTATCTTCTTGACAAATGTTAGCCTGTTTTAGCCCCCTCACATTGAAAGCCACAATTATTATATGATCTTATCTCCACCAAAAGAAAAATACTTTGAAGACTTCCAGGACTAAAATGGGGAAAAGATGCCATATTTCATCATTTATAGCCTGCTTGAGAAACACAAAATCTTTTATTATGAGAGACAGCATGGATATGGTGGCATGGAAATGAGTAAGACTTGAGGAGCACATATATCCTGACCCTCTCTCTGGACCCACTGTATCTTCATCTCAGGGCTCTAGAGGTGTTGGCATCTCATCTCTACTACCATGGGCTCAAGATCCCACCAGCTGTGTCCCCCAAACCCGTTGCTGGGGGCCAATAAGTAGAACCCAAATTCGATTTATCTACTTAACATCAACCTGAACAAACACACAATCACCTCCTGCTCCCAATTCATGAAGGGTGTGTCTTCTCCTACACCACCTTGGTTTCTGAGGGAGTAGGCTTAGTTCAGCTTCTATATAGATTTGTCTCACCAAGTTCATGTTCAGATGAAACTTGATTGCTGGATGAACCCTCCTTTTACTTCTGATGGCCTGAGTTGAAAAGGTCACTCTTTACTCTTCTGAGCTGGCTACAACCCAGGCTCTGGAACTCTAGAATGCTGCAGTACCTTCATGATAACCTTTTAAACTCATTAGGTCATGAAACTCCACTCCCCTCGTCTAGAACAGAAAAGAAGCCTATTTCATGGACCTACAAAGGATCAGAGAGAAGAGGACCTAAATCAGGTGTGGGAGGCCTGCGGCCCTGAGGCCACATGTGACCCTCTAGGTCCTCAAGTGCAGCCCTTTCACTGAATTCAAACTTCACAGAACAAATATCCTGAATAAAAAAATTTGTTTTATAAAACTGGGTCTCAATCAAGATCTAGAAAGCCACATATGACCTTGAGTCCGCAGGCTCCCCATCCTTGATATAACTTTTGATCCAGATGACCCAAATGTAGTCAAAAATAGAAAAAACAGTATTTCAAAAACCAAAATATTCATAGTAACATTTTTGTAGTAGCAAAGAACTTGAAACAAAGTTGATCCACATCAGTTAAGGAAGAGTTAAACAAATTGTGTACTGTAATGTAACAATACTGTATTGTAAGAAATGATGAACATAAAGAATTCAGAGAAGCACAGGAAGACTTATATGAACTGATGTAAAGTGAAGCATATGGAATGAAAAAAGCAATATCAACAATAACTAAATATAAATGAATAAATAAATATAAATAAAATGCTATAAATGGTAGAATAACTAATCAAAGCAAATAAAACTGAATTTATTCATTAGAATTAATTTATAATTTATTATAAAACAATTATAATGAGGTGGGGGGGCTCTGAGTATGAAATCACTCAACTAATCAATCAACAAGTATTTATCAGACTTCTACTATTTTCCAAGCACTGGAAATACAAGTATAATCAAGGAAAGAATACCTACACAATAGGAATACACATTTTAAAAGAGGAGACAAAGAAGTTTATAAAATGTACAGAACAAATAAAAAGAGAAAAAATGCAAATAGTAGCTTTATATATATATATATATACACATAATAGTAGCTAAATATAAATAAAAGAGGATAAATACAAGTAGTAACTAAATAGCAACTCCCAAATAATAGTTGAAGGGTTGGGGGAGAAAGGAAATAAACATTTATTAAATGTCTACTCTTTTCCAAGCATTGTGCTAAGTTCTTTATAAATGTTATTTGATGTAGGGAGGGCAACTAGCAAACTGAAGGGATCAGAATGGACCACACGAAAAGTGGTGCCTCATCTGAATCTTGAAGGAAGACAGTGATTCTATTGGGTAGAGATGACAAGAGATCCAATTCCAGGCATAAAGGAAGGAAAAGGCACAGAGACAGGAGATGGAGAGACATATAAAGAACAGAGAGAAGGCCAAGTTGGCTGAATCCAAGAGTGAGAGAAAGAAAATTGTACACAGAGGCTACAAAGGTAGTTTTTGGCAAGGTTGTATATGGCTTTAAAAGTTTAAAAGAGCTTATATTTAATGCTGGAGGCAAGAGGAAGTTACTGAAACTTATTGAGTGGGTAGTAACATGAAGCATCACATAATAATCTTTGATTTAACTGATATTTTATTTAGTTTTTGTGAACTGATTTTCTCTTTTATTTTTGTTATAAAGGATGACTCTCTAGGGCTAAGTATTTTGGTCCTCCCTAATCAACTCCCTGTCTTACTCTCTATGGAAACTAATCCAAAATTGTCTCCTCAAGTCTTCTACCCTTCTCCTTTCTGCTACTCTCTCTGTTGAGGAACTTGCCTCTTACTTCACTGTGAAAATTGAGGCCATTCACTTCAAGTTTCCTCTTCTCCCCTTTTCTTCCCCTTGAAATCCCTAGACACCATCTTCTCTTTTCTCTCAGACTCTTATAGCTAGATGATGCTTCTCTTTAACAATGCTGACCCCACTTCATGCACCCTTGTTCCCATTCCCTGTTGCTTTCTCCAGCAGATTACCAGCTCAATTGTTCCTCCAGTTTTAAGCTTCTCCCAATCTCCCATTCCCTTCTCTACCACTCAAGTCTCATTCATTCTGGAAAACAACACCAGCAACAAAAACCCTAGGTACTAGACTCTGTCAGTCCCTTAAGTTATTGTCATATCTCTTTCCCTTGCTTCTAACAAACCCCTTGAAAAATTCACACTCACTGCCTCTGCTTCCTCTTCTCTTACTCATTTTTCAGCTCTTTGCAAACGTGTCTTTTGACTTCATGACTCAAATGAAAATGTTCTCCTCAAATTTTCCAGTGATCTCTTGATTGTAAATCTGATGGACTATGTTCAGTCCTCATCCCTCTTGAATTTGCTGCATTTGACCCTTGATGACCACACTTTTCTCTCAAATGGTCTCTCCTGTCTTGGGTTTCCTAACTCTAAACTCTCCTGATCCCCCTCCTCCATCAGTATCCTTTGCTGTCTCATCATACATATCACAAGTCCTCATTGTGAGTGCCTTTCAAGACTTCCTTCTCTTTTCTCTATATATACTATGTCAGTGATTTCATCATCTCGTATGGGTTCAATATCATTTCTACACAGATGATTTCAAGAAATAGATATATCTACAGATAGATATACTTCTATAGATCAATATCAATAGCTATCTATACAGAGGCATAGACATGTAGACAGATGATAGATGGATACATAGATAGATAGATAGATAGATAGATAGATAGATAGATAGATAGATAGATAGATAGATAGACAGACAGACAGGTAGATAGATAGATAGATAGATAGATAGATAGATAGATAGATAGATAGATAGATAGATAGATAGATAGACAGACAGACAGACAGACAGACAGACAGATAGATATAGAAATAGAATTAGATGGTTTAGGCCTAGATACACAGATGCATACCTATTGTCTGTCTTCTGGGCCATAATGCCACATCATCAATTGTCTGTTAGACTTTTTATACTGAAGTTCTTCTAAGCATTTCAAACTAACAAATCTATACTCATTATTTCCTCCCCCACCTGAAATCATCACATCTTTTAAACTTCCCCATGAATATTAGGAGAAACATTGTCCTCCTAATTATTCAAGTTTGAAATTTTGATGTCACCCACTATATTTCATTCTTATTCATCCCACATAGTCAATAATTTGTCAAATATTATTGTTTCTATCTTTACATCTTTCATAGAGATAGATAAGAACAATGATTATTATTATATTTGTATGCCATAATGCCTTATACTTAGTATGCACTTAATAAATATTACTGCTTTTCATCCCTTGAACTAGGATGGGTGATTATATAAGTGAAGGTGATGAGATAGGTACAGATATACATATCTACATATCTATATTTGTATCTATGTATCTACATCTATATATGTGTCTATATATGTATATATACACAAACTATATCTGTAGCTAAGTGCTTTGTAAATATGATAATAATGATAACAATAAAAATAACAACATTTATTACATGTCAGGCTCTGTGTTAAGCACTTTATAATTATTATCTCATTCAGTCCTCACAACAACACTCAAAGGTAGGTACTATCTAATGCATTGTTCAGGTTCTTATTATCTCTTATTTGGACTATTATAATAGCCCATTAATTGGACTTCCTGCCTCATTTCTCTCCACTTTATTCCATCCTTCATATATTTGCCAAAGTGATTTTCCTAAAGCATAAGTCTTTGTTTCCACCAGAATTCACCTTCCCACTCAATAAACTCTGTTGGCTCCCTATTGCCTTAGCATCAAATCTGAAGTTCTTTGTTTGGAATTTAAATGTTGTACATAACCTGACATCTTTCTACCTTTTGAATCTTCTTATACTTAATGCCCTCTACAGACTTTACAATCCAGCCATATAAGCCTGCTTACTATTGTAATGCTCCATATTCCCTTTCCAATCCCTGTGCCCTAGCCCTCATTATCCCCCTTTCCCTGGAATTTTCTTCTTTCTCATCTCTACCTCTTCAAATTTCTGGTTTCTTGTAACACACAACTCAGATCCCACCTTCTGAAGTCAACCTTTTCTAGACCTCCTCACACACAGCTGCTAGAGCTTCCTACTCTAAGGTAATCTCCTTCCAACTCTGATTGGTATATTTTCCTTATGTACCTAAATATTTACATAATGTCTCTCTTTGTTTTTGTCTTTTCCTTGTATTCTTAGTGCTTATCACAATGCCTGGCACATAATAAGCACTTAGGAAATGCTTGTCCATTGATTATTGACTATAAAATAAAGATAATACCAGATATTGATCTTACAGATGTCGATCAAATGAGGTCCTTTATGAAAAACACTTTTCAAATGTTAAAGTACTATAAAACATGAGTATTTACTATTGAGTCTCAGTTTCCTCATCTATAAAAAGAGGGAATGGGTTGAATGCTTTTAAGGCCCATTCCAACTTTTTCTGTTTCCCTCCTTTAAGGTGTGATCATTCATTTTCTTCAAAGGGAACCTCAGTCAAGGTTAATATGTGTGCACAAACTCTTAGCTCTGCAAGCATTTTAGTCTTAATTTGGAGCACAGAGGCACTATGAGAGAGAAGTCACTCACTCAAGTGAAAATTTATTCAGTTTAGTCCTGACATTATTTTTTCAGTTTGAAATGTCCCCATAGATATTATCTCTATAAGAAAACAAAATTGGCCACCATTGACCTCCTGGCAAATAAGTGATGATGCCATTTGCGTGTTAAAGAGTTTCACTTTGCTATCTAGCACATAGCACTGTAGATGGTTTAATAAATGCTCTAGGCTGGAGCCAAGATGGCAGAGTGAGAGCAACTACTCACCTAAGCTCTTAGACAAACTCCCTCAGATACCTCTAAAAAAAAAATCTGACCAAATTTTGGAGGTACAGAATCCAGTAGAAGACAGACCATGTTAGTTTCACAGCCCAGGACAGACTGAAAGATCGACAGGAAGAATTTGTTCCATGAAGGTGGAGGAGCATACAGCACCCAGCACAACATCCCTGCCATGCCATGCTTGAGCAGGAAAGTCCCAGGGCGGTCTGAGGAAGTGGCAGCATGGCAAGATAGCAGGTCAGGGTGAGAGTCAAGCAGAGCCAAGTGAGTGAGAGCATCAAAAGGAGGTCCAGGCATATGCAGTAGCTGCTCCCAAGACTATCAGTAGCAGATTAAAGGTCTGTAAATCACCTACTTGAACATCCGGGAGCCAAAATGGTGGAGAGATCAGTAAATGCTCTCTCTTGTTCCCCATGTTTACTTGAAAGAACCATAAAATATTTCCCCAGAAAAGTCATGGATCAGTGGGATCAGCAGAAGGGGCAAACAGTCTCGTAGCCTGTGAGGCTAGGAAAATCGTTAAGGAAAATTCCTCTTACAGTGGCAGAGGAACAGGGCTGTCCCAGACAGCTAGAGCTCTGGGGGTGTGGAGCCTCACACTAGGTCCCAGGTGTGCCTAAGCACTCCAGGGGAAACCCAAAGACACTACAGCAGCTGGTATCACCAAGCGCTGAGCTTGCCTTTGCTCTAGTTCAGCTGAGATCTCCTGTGACCAGACCACCCCTCCCTCACACTTAACAAGTTAGCTCCAGGGTCAATCCAGGGAAACACAAACAGAACTCACCTGCCTTTGCTTTCTCACACCAGCCAGTTCAGCACCAGGTTCTTTAGCTTCTAGCTGAAAGAACCAGAAGCCACAACACACAAAGCTTTACCATCATGAGCAAGAAGCAAAGGAGGAAGGAAAAGATCATAGAATCTTTCTATGAGGACAAGGATCAAAACACAAATACCAAAGAGGTCAGTATTGAGACTATACTCCCATCTGAAACTTCAGAAGGGGACTATGAACTGATCACATGCACAAAGAGCACTCCCGGAACAGCTGAAGAAGGAAGTAGAAGAAAAAATAGCCAATGATTTTAAAAGTATGAAAAAAGAATTCACTGAAAAGAACAGCTCTTTAAAAAGGAAAATTGAATCAATGGAAAAGAAAGAACAAAAAATAACTGGAGAAAATAATCCCTTAAAAGGAATAATTGGACAGATAGAAAAGGAGATGCAAAAGTTAACTGAAGAAAACAATTTGATGAAAATTAGAACTGGACAAGTAGAAGCTAATGACTCTATGAGACATCAAGAATCAGTCAAACAAAATATAAAGAATGAAAAGATAGAAGAAAATATAAAATATCAAGTTGGAAAAATAACTGACCTGAAAAATAGATCCAGGAGAGAAAATTTAAGAATTATTAGCCTACCAGAAAGCCATGATGAAAAAATGAGTCTGGACAATATCTTCCAAGAAATCATCAAGGACCAGAAGTGCTAGATCCAAAGGGCAAAATAAATGCTCTGTCTATCTGTCTGTCTGTCTGTCTGTCTGCCTATCTATCTCTGTATCCTGTCTCTTTGTCTTTCTATCTGCCTTCCAGTTTACATTCTAATGAAAGAAACAATATGTACATGGTACCTGCATAATACAAATACAAGTTAGTTTGGACTGCAGTTTCTCACCGATAGTTAGTCACTGGTTACTTGGTGGAGACCAAGTTTCTCTTCTACAGAAAGCCCTTGGTAGTAAGCATTTAGCACTCCAATTAAGTGGGAGTTGCTTGATTGAAATGCTATCTTTAATGATGTGCAATGATTGACGAACATTTTTTACATATTTACTTTTGTTCCAGGAGATCCATGCCAAGGTTTAATGTTAGACAGCAGGGAACTTGGCAGGAGGCCAACAATTCAGCAGATATTTCCCCCAGACATCAGTCAGTTTGAAGAATAATCACTCCTAACTCTTGTATACTTTAAGCAGACAACCCAAAAGGCAACACTTTTGGAATGACTTCAGGCTTGGTACAGAAACTCCTGTTATCTCCAGACAAGTCTAACCCAAGGTCACTGAGAGTCTAGAGTACCCACAGAGAGCAAGGATTAATGCATGAAAATGGGGACTCCATTAACTTCCCAAGCTGTTTACATTTGTCATCCCATTCATGAAATGATTCTGTTTCCAGCCATTTCCCATTTTCCTGATTCTAAATGGGCAAAGCAATTTGGGAAGAGAGCCAGAATTTTGGAACGATGAATTTGTTGGTTTAGATTAAAAATGAGGCAATTCCAATTATAGGCAGTAATGAATCATTTGAATATTTCATGTGACTCATCCACATCCCATGAGTAGACCAGATTTCTATATGCTATCCTACCAGATAACTCTAGTCAACTGGAAATCAGGTATTCATTCCATATAGAAAATGAAGAATTTAATTAAGATAGTCATTTTGGATAAATCATCAAAATAGTGCAGCTGTCATGCAATATAGAGTGTTGGACTGGGAATCTGCATACCTATATTCTAGATTCAGCTCTGACCCAAATAAGCTGAGTTCCCTTAAAGTAAGTCATTTAATCTTCTTTGGAACTCTCTGCTTCTCTGTAAAAGTATGGGGTTGAGTTATATGGTTTATAAGGTCTCTTCCAGCTCTAACATTCTATAAATCAATTTCTATAGTTTACTCAATCCTATAAACTATTTGAGTAATTGAGACAGAAATATTTCATCTCCCAAATTATGCAGACAGGTTCCTTGCATTTCCACTTTATTTTCTAAGTATAAACTTTCTAAAATTTTATTTTGGATTTTTTATATTGGCTGCTGAATATTTTTTCTTTAGATCAAGTCATTGCTACCATCATTGTCTTCATGCTGCCCTCATTCTCAACCTCACCT
The DNA here is from genome assembly GCF_028372415.1 of Notamacropus eugenii. Lineage (NCBI taxonomy): Eukaryota > Metazoa > Chordata > Mammalia > Diprotodontia > Macropodidae > Notamacropus > Notamacropus eugenii. Next base: position 245,432,822 of record NC_092872.1, on the reverse strand, counting down.
CCACTCTATCTTAATCCAAATTCTTCCTTCATCATCTCTATGCCTATTTAATCTCCTCATCCTTATTCCCTTTTCTGTCCTCACATTGATCACCACCTCTATCCTTATCCTCATCCCTATGCCAATTCTCATCAAATCTCTGTCTCTGTCCTCATTCATATCTTACATATCCTTATCTCTATGTCCATTCTAATCTCAGTCCTCAGAAACCATTGAGGAACCTACATTCCTTAAATGTTACTCTAGACTATATGATATGAGAGATTTCTCAGTGTAAGGAGAGTACATTTCTGTGATCAGGATCAATAAAATAACAATTAGGGAACTCTAGGATGTAAACTTCCTACTAGAATGTAAGTTCCTTGAGGGCAAGAATTTATTTTTGGTTATTTGTTTTCTTTTTGTATCCCTAGGGCTTCCAACAGTTTCTTGTACTTGTTGGGTCCAGGAAAGGCTTTTCACAGCAGGTGGTACCTGAGTTAAACTTTAAAAAGAAAAGAAAACTGAGGATTTATGGAGGCAGAGATGAACAGGGATTCCAGTACAAAAGCATGCAAAAGTACAGGGACAAGAAATAGAAAACCAAGTGCCTTATGTGGGGATTGAAGTTCAGCTTTTTTATCTTTAACCAAGTTTTCGCAACTCATGGAACTAAAGAAACAGCTGTCTACTTTGTGAGCTCAGCTCACTTTAGTTTCATCTTTTTTTCCGTGAAGATGATTTAATTACTGTTCGAGCCATCCATGACGAATTTGACAAACCCATTGAGATCTGTTCAATGAAGGGGCCATTCAGAAGCTTAAGTCTGGCAAGTTGCCTGGCCTAGTAGTGAAGAGCTCTATAAATTTGGGAACTCTTCTCTTTCTACACAAGTATTGAAGATGATTCTTTTTAATGAGTTCTGGTAAAGACCTTAGAGTCTTTTTAGACCTTAGAGTTTTTTTTTATTTTATATTTGTTTTTATAAAACATTGATTTTTTTTTTTGGCTCTAGGAAAATAATTAAAGAACTTATTGGCTTAAGCCAAATTAAATCCAATCAATGGCATTATTTAAGAAAGTTCAAAAGTCACCAAAACCCTAGTCCTTCTGTAAGTGACTCTACTCTAGGACAAAAGAACCAAGGATTTACTTGTCAAGGGTTGCACACATCATGTGGCACTCAGCTTATGTAAGTGTATTTGTAATGCACTAATTATATTTTGTAACTAGACCTATCCAGGTGAAGGATTATATTTTTTCAACTTTATATTCCTTGAAAAAACCTGGAAAAGTAGTTTGAGCTCAGTAAATACACAAGAGCTCTTTGTTGAGTGAATCAAAGAAGGAAAAAGTGGGTAAAGAGATAATTATCGTTTGTCTGAAAAGCAAATGTTGCATCATAGAAAATTTAAAATATAAAAAATGCAGTTTAGTTATGGGGTCAAATAATTAACTTTGTAACTTCAGGTAGAAGAAGAGCGATTAGACAAAACTTTCTGTGATAAATATCTAAGACAAAGTCCTAGAAATGTTATTTATGAAAATAGGAGAAAAGAAATTGAAAGAATATGTATAGGGAAAAGAAGAAATAAAATTATTCCTTTTGTTAGATGATATGATAGTCTACCTAGGAAATCGTAGATGCCTGAAATGATTGAAATAACTTCATAAATTAAATAATAACTTCATAAAAGCAGGGCAAAATTATCCTGCACAACAAAACATAACATAGATAGAAAGAAAAATTCTATGTAAAATAACTACAAAATATATGAAATATTTAGCTGATCTACCCATAAACAAAAATGAATACAACTACAAACACTCTTTATAAAGTATAGATTTACTTAGAGAGAAATCAATTGTCCTTGATTAAACTAGGTCAATTTAATAATAATGAATACTAACTGAATTACTTTACTTTTCAATGCCACGCCAATTAACCAAAGGATTATTTTATATGGATAGAAAAAAATAACATCTGGAATAGCGAAAAGTCAAGATTCTCAGAATAAATACTAAGAACTAGAAAAGAAAGAGGACCTAGCGGGTTCTCATCTCAAACAATACTACAAAACAATAATCAGCAAAATTATTTGTTACTGGCCGAAAAAATGAAAATTGGATTAGTGGGAGAGTTTAGCAAGAACATAATACAGAGAAGCAAATTAAAATAGTAGCCTGGAGTTTGATAAGCCCAAAGAGCATGACTTTTAAAGTAAGGACTCCCTATTTGGCAAAAATTTCTTAGGAAAATCTAAACCAACCTAGAAGAAATTAAGTTTAGACCAAGATCTCACACCATATACCACAATAAGCTCCATATGGATAGAATATCCACATCATAAACAAATTGGAGGAACAATGAAGAAATTCCCTTGTAGATCTATGGATAAGGAAAAGTTCAGATGCGACAAGTTCAGAGAGGATCAAAAAACATAATTAATTTTGATTACATAAAATTGTCATACTTTTTACAAGTAAAATAAACATACTTAAAATTAGTTAAGAAATTAGAAAAGACACTCAAGCAAGTTTCTCCAATAAAGGATTAATATTGAAGATTTTTTAAATGAATTTAAAGAAATAAGAATGACAGACATCTCTGAGTAAATAAATGCTCAAAACAAGGATATGTCTTGGACATCTAATTATATAAGCAGGCACTTTTCAAATGAAAATCAATATGATCAACAGCTATAATAAAAGTTCTCAAGATCACTAATAATCAGAGAAATATAAACAACTCTAGGTTTTATGTCATGTCTTCCAGATTAGTAAAGATGCTAAAAAAGGAAAATGAAAATTGTTGGTGTGGCTGCTAGAAGGCAGGCACATTGATGCCCTTATAGTGGTGCTGTGAAATGATAAAGATATTTTGGAAAATAATTTCTAACTATGTCCCCAAAAGTAACTGAACTGTACCCTTAAACTTAACAATGCATCTACCAGACCTATACTTCAGAGATACCAAAGAAAGAGGAAAAAAGAGCCATCATTACAAAAATGTTTATAGTAGCACTTTTTGTTGTAGCAAATAATGGGAAACAAAGGGATTACCTGTCAGTTGGGGGTTGGGATGCCTATCAATTAAGGACTGACTGAGCAAATATATATAGTTTAATTCATATAGTATATGAATTAAATGAAATATTATTTTGCTGTAAGAAATGATAAATGAGTTGGTTTCTGAGCAACCAGGGAAGACAAATATGAACCAATATAGAGTGAAGTGAGCTAGACCAGTAAAAATAATTTATATAAGCATAATAATATTGTAAAGAAAAATAATTTTGCAAAACTGAATAATTTTGATGAATATGATGACCAACCATGACTCCAGAGGACTGACTGATTCTGCATGAAGGATGCTTCCCATCTCCTGATAGAGTTATAAAGGACTCAAGGTGCAAAATGACACAGACATTTTTGAACATGGCAAAGCTGTAGATTTATCTTGCTTCCCTGTATTTATTGGTTGCAAGTATTGTGCTTCTTCCTTCCTTTCTTTTCTTTCTTTCCTTCTTTTTGGTTGAAGGATAGGGAATGTGGAGGAGAGTTCATAAGAGTATTGCCCACCACCCAAAAAAAAGAGAGAGAAAAAAGTCATCTTTTTAAATGCACAGAAGAATGTAGACAAAGTTCAGAGAGAAATATAGGCAAACAGGACAGCTCTGAATGTTTATTGAATTTATTATAGTTTCTAAAATATACAAGCTATACATAATAAATTTTGTAGTTTCACAAATAGTGCTCTTTTTCTGTTCTATTTTATACATAAAATGTCCTTTCATTTTGTGCTTCATAAATTTGTAATAAAAATTAAATTAAGTAGAAAAGAAAAAAGATTGGGGGTTTCAGTGGAACTTACAGTGTATGATATGACAACCCAAAAAACTAATAGAATCTCAGGCTTCATTAAGGAGCATAGTACCCATGAATAGAGAGGAAATACCTCCTGCTGTGCTCTGACTAGAGTTCATCCAGAGGAGGGCAATGAGATGAGGAGGAGTCTGGAGACCATGACATTGCAAGATTAAATGAAATAACTAAGAATATTGAGTCTAGGCGTGGGGGTAAGAGATAGGGAGGAATGATATTACTACTCATTTGACCTTGAACAAGTCACTTAACATCAGTCTGCCTCAGTTTTCTTATCTGTAAAAGGGAATAATTATAGTGCCTATCTCCCAATATTGTAGTGGGGATAAAATAAGACTAGTATTTGTAAAGTACTTTACAAAACTCTACATAAATTTGATTTATTATTATTGCACTTTAATAATACTGCTAATAATAATACTGTTTCTCACTTAAACCCAACTTCATTTAATTCTGAATGATTGCTGCACCCATTAGACCCAAGGAACATCAAAAGTTACACAGCTAATTCACATAGCTGAGGCTGGAATCTGCTTCAAGCTGTTAGCTTTGAGCCCCTGAAAATATATTCTCTCTGTCCTTTCCCCATGTTCTCCGTGCTATAGTGGTGCTAGCCTTCTGCTTAAAAACATTTAGTGAATAGTTTGTCTGTTGCATAAAGCGCAGCAATTTCAAAGCATCCATTAATAGTAAATATATTTATCTGAGAACAGGTCATTCTCTTAGGCCATACCTCATGGATCTTTGTGCCAAAGGTTACAAAGATAAGTGACATCTTAGTAACTTCTTACAGAAATTATCTTAAGTGATCCTCCAAATAATCTTATACAGTGGCTACTCTAAATATTACCGCTCCTGTTTTATAGATCAGGAAACAGATGAATTTAAATGTGTTGCCCAGGATCATTCATGAAAGCTGGGTGGAACGGTGGATAGAACACTGGGCTTGGAGTCAGGAAGACTCATCTTCCTAAGTTCAAATCTGAACTCAGACACTTACAAGCTATATGACTCTGGGCAAGTCCCTTAACCCTGTTTGCCTCAGTTTCCTCATCTGTAATATGACCTGGAGAAGGAAATAGCAAACCACACCAATATCTTTGTCAAGAAAATTTCAAATGGGGTCATGGAGAATTAAACACAACTGAAAATGATTAAACAACAAAAATGATTAATCAGTTGGCAAGTAACAGAGGTAAAGTATGAACGCCAAGCACAGAGATCATTCCATTTTCCCAACGGCCAAGACTCATCAGGACTTCTCTATTACGTATCCTTCCCCCTTTCCCTTCTATTCCCATTCCCTTTCAACCTACTTTTATAAGTTGTTCTCCCCCATTAGACTGGAAGCTCCCTAAGGGCAGGGGCCATCTTTCTTTTTTTGTACTTGTGTCCCTAAGCACTTAGCACAGTGCCTCACACATAGTAGGTGCTTAATAAATGTTTATTGACTAGACTACACTGCCTAATTAATCATTAGTAATCTCTTAATTTACAATCTTCACTGACATTTTTGCACATGAAAAAATGATTTGAATATTCTTAGCCATTCATAAACTAGAACTGGAGTGCACCACCCATATAGACTGTTTCCTTAATTTTAATCCTTTGAGAAATTTCTTTTGATGAACCATCTGCTCTCTGCTTAGTTTTCTGCCAAGCAGCTAAGTCACTTAAATTTTTTATGTGGTTCTAATTTCCTGTGTATTCAAAGTTGGGCATAAAGTTCATGTTCAATACTTCATTTTGCATTGAACCACCCCTAGATTGGAATCCTTTAATTTAGTGTTCTGATGTCAATAAACTTGGGGGAGGCTGGCATTTTTTGCTTTGTTTGTTTATTTTTTTATTTATGCCTCATGGTAGACACTGAGGGCACAGACTGCACAATGCTGTATAATCATGGGACATGCCAGAAATGCTTAATTGTTAATATTTGTATAGCATTTTCAAGTTCTCAATGCACTTTACAAAGATGATCTCATTTGATCCTCACAACAGTCTTAAAATAGGTGCTATAATTACCTCTATTTTTCAGATAGAGAGACTGAGGCAGACAGGTAAAATGACTTGCCTAGGGTCATCTAGCTAGTAAGTGTCTGAGGCTGGATTTGTACTCAAATCTTCCTGAGTCCAGGCCTGGCACTCTGTCTACTGAAACACTTTGCTGAACCATGATACTTCTTTGAAAGAATGGATGGATGAATGAATTTAGGTAAGATGAGAGCTTTAGATACTGAAGGGACTTCAGAAGTCAGCTGGCTTAATGCTCTTATTTTACAGATGAAGAAACTGAAGTCCAAAGTAATCCAGTGATTTTCCCAAGGTTAACACAGGTAGTTAGTGGCAGAGCCCTCAATAATCTCCAGGGACTTTTCTTTTTTTAAGTTTTACTGATGTTCATTGTCTTTTACACTGTAGTTATGTCTCAATCTACCTTTAACTCAAATTCTCAAGTAACCATGGAAAATAGTCAAGTGAAACTGACCAAAAAAATGGTCACATCAGGCTCCATATCTACTTTTTTTGTCTTTATTTTTTAATCTATATTTTATTCTTCTAACTAAACGTATTGCCTATCCAGTGTTCTTTCAATAAAGGCATGTAGCACCAAATGTCTTTCTCAGTCCAATTTTAAATTAAATAAACTAGCAACTTTCAATTACTTTTGCCAAAGAAAATAGTCATTTTACTGTTTTTCCTATCTTAGTCCACTGCCTAATCTTGTTAGAAAGGCAGTATAACCTAGTAGTGGCTGATAGACATACCTGACACACAGGAAAAATGAAAACACCATGCACAAGGGGGAATATTTCCAAATTTACTTCCATCAAGTTGCCCATGAATGTTATCTCTCTTTCCAGTTCAAAGTTGGCCTACCTTGGTTTTCTAGGCAGGCCGGTCCTCTATACTCAGTTTTTTCTTGATTTGGGGCATTTTGATCAGTTCTAGTTTCAATATAATCCAATTCCTCTTGAATTTAACCTTCTCACACTCTTCTTTAATTCAGTACAGGGTACAACAGTTCATTTTCCAAGAAGGTCACAGATGCTTTTTCCATTCATAACTTTTACAGCCAAGAAGATATCATCCACTGGCCAAGCAATTAATGACTAAAGTGTGCCAAGCTCTCTCTTTGCCCCTGATGTACTGAAAACTTTCTAATATTTCATACTTTTTGACCAAAACATGAAGAATTTAGAAGATTTTAATTACATGGATATTCTCCTCATTTTAGCCATTCTGAGCTTCAGGAAGAATTATACTAGAGTTCAGAATAGATAAACAGTTGGTAATTTAAGAAGGAATTCAATTCAATAAATATTTATCAAACACCATCACAGCACTGTGTTAAGCACTGAGACACAAAGGTAAATGTGATCCTGCTCTCAAGAAGTTTATAATCCGGGGGGCGGAGCCAAAATGGCGTAGTAGAAAGACGCACATACACATAGCTCCGAACCCACAACCCATAGAACAACTACAAGGAAGTAACTCACGGCGAATTCTGCACCCAGAGGCCACAGAACATTGGAGCGAGGGAGATTTCTGTTCCGGAGAGACCTGCAAACCTCTCGTAAAAGGTCCTTCGTGCTGCGGACTGGGCACTGGGACTGGGAGCTGAGTACAGCCCTGCCGTGGCCGCGGCACCGAGAGGAACAGATCCGAGCAGGCTTCAGGGACGGGATCTCCAGCAGCCGCACAAGTACCTCCACCCACAGGTGACGGGGGTCGGTGAGAGAGTCCCTTTGGCGGGTCGAGGGGGGAGTGGGGTGCCCCCATGGCTCGGGCCCCCTCGGGAGACAGAAGCTGAGGGGCAGCGGCAGACCAGGGCTCTCCAAGCAGGCAGGAGCCTGGATCCATTGTTGAAGGTCTGTGCATAAACTCCCTGAGGGAACTGAGCCTGAGAGGCAGCCCTGCCCTCACCTGAGCATCTGAATTTAATCTCACACTGAATAGCAGCCCTGCCCCCGCCCAAAGCCCTGAGGCTGGAAGCAGCATTTGAATCTCAGACCCCAAACACTGGCTGGGAGGATCAGGAGGTGAGGTGGGTGTGAGGAAAATATTCAGAGGTCAAGTCACTGGCTGGGAAAATGCCCAGAAAAGGGAAAAGAAATAAGACTATAGAAGGTTACTTTCTTGGTGAACAGGCATTTCCTCCCTTCCTTTCTGATGAGGAAGAACAATGCTTACCATCAGGCAAAGACACAGAAATCAAGGCTTCTGTGTCCCAGCCCACTCAATGGGCTCAGGCCATGGAAGAGCTCAAAAAGAATTTTGAAAATCAAGTTAGAGAGGTGGAGGAAAAGCTGGGAAGAGAAATGAGAGACATGAAGTCAAAGCATGATCAGCAAATCAGCTCCCTGCTAAAGGAGACCCAAAAAAATGTTGAAGAAAATAACACCTTGAAAACTAGCCTAACTCAATTGGCAAAAGAGGTTCAAAAAGCCAATGAGGAGAAGAATGCTTTCAAAAGCAGAATTAGCCAAATGGAAAAGGAGATTCAAAAGCTCACTGAAGAAAATAGCTCTTTCAAAATTAGAATGGCACAGATGGAGGCTAAGGACTTTATGAGAAAGCAAGAAATCACAGAACAAAGCCAGAGGAATGGAAAAATGGAAGATAATGTGAAATATCTCATTGGAAAAACAACTGACCTTGAAAATAGATCCAGGAGAGACAATTTAAAAATTATGGGACTACCTGAAAGCCATGATCAAAAGAAGAGCCTAGACATCATCTTTCATGAAATTATCAATGAAAACTGCCCTGAGATTCTAGAACCAGAGGGCAAAATAAATATTCAAGGAATCCACAGAACACCGCCTGAAAGAGATCCAAAAAGAGAAACTCCTAGGAACATTGTGGCCAAATTCCAGAACTCCCAGGTGAAAGAGAAAATATTGCAAGCAGCTAGAAAGAAACAATTCAAGTATTGTGGAAATACAATCAGGATAACACAAGATCTAGCAGCTTCTACATTAAGGGATCGAAGGGCATGGAATAGGATATTCCAGAAGTCAAAGGAACTAGGACTAAAACCAAGAATCACCTACCCAGCAAAACTGAGTATAATACTTCAGGGGAAAAATTGGTCTTTCAATGAAATAGAGGATTTTCAAGCATTCTTGATGAAAAGACCAGAGCTGAAAAGAAAATTTGACTTCCAAACACAAGAATGAAGAGAACCATGAAAAGGTGAACAGCAAAGAGAAGTCATAAGGGACTTACTAAAGTTGAACTGTTTACATTCCTACATGGAAAGACAATATTTGTAACTCTTGAAACATTTCAGTATCTGGGTACTGGGTGGGATTTCACACACACACATGCACACACGCACACACACATAGAGACAGAGTGCACAGAGTGAATTGAAGAGGATGGGATCATATCTTAAAAAAAAATGAAATCAAGCAGTGAGAGAGAAAGGTATTGGGAGGAGAAAAGGAGAATTGAATGGGGCAAATTATCTCTCATAAAAGAGGCAAGCAAAAGACTCATTAGTGGAGGGATAAAGAGGGGAGGTGAGAGAAAAACATGAAGTCTACTCTCATCACATTCCACTAAAGGAAAGAATAAAATGCCTACTCATTTTGGTATGAAAACCTATCTTACAATACAGGAAAGTGGAGGATAAGGGGATAAGCAGAGTGGGGGGGGATGATAGAAGGGAGGGCATGGGGAGGAGAGTGCAATTTGAGGTCAACACTCATGGGGAGGGATAGGATCAAAAGAGAATAGAAGTAATGGGGGACAGGATAGGATGGAGGGAAATATAGTTAGTCCTATACAACACAACTATTATGGAAGTCATTTGCAAAACTACACAGATTTGGCCTATGTTGAATTGCTTGCCTTCCAAAGGGAAGGGGTGGAGAGGGAGGGAGCTAAAGAAGTTGGAACTCAAAGTGTTAGGATCAACTGTAATGTTCTTACCACTAGGAAATAAGAAATACAGGTAAAGGGGTATAGAAAGCTATCTGGCCCTACAGGACAAAAGAGAAGACAGAGACAAGGGCAGAGAGGGATGATAGAAGAGAGAGCAGATTGGTCATAGGGGCAATTAGAATGCTTGGCGTTTGGGAGGGGAGGGGAGAAAAGGGGAGAAAATTTGTAACCCAAAATTTTGTGAAAATGAATGTTAAAAGCTAAATAAAAAAAAAAAATAAAAAAAAAATAAAAAAATTAAAAAAAAAGAAGTTTATAATCCAATGATAAGGGAAAGAGGGCAACACCCACAATGCATTGCATGGTGAATGTGCTATGCTCAGAGTAGAGGTCCAGACAAAGTTCTAAGACCAACTTGAGGAGAGAGAAGTCTTTTACAGCTAGAGAAATCAGTACTTAATAGTGATAAAAACTCTAGTCATTAGTCTCAATTTAAGCACTATTCTAAGATGACAATGGACCTAGTCCTTAACTTGGGTAGTCAACATAAATGGATCTTGGCCTATAATATAGCCAAGAGTAGAACAATGGGCTGAATTACCTTTTGGAAACTTTACAGGGCTTTTAATTCCCCAAAATTTCTTTCTGAAACACAGGGTCCTATTTTTAACCATAATATTATTCTAATAATGCTTCATGGATTCACAATTTCTACAGAATTAAATTTGAAGTTTACTCAAAGGTCAGTGGAAGCATTTGGTGGACACAAGTTGACTACAGCCCATTAGTATTGAAGAATTGCATGGGAAAAGTAGTCTGTCTTAATTTAGCAGATGACGAAACTGAGGTTGAGAGAGTGGCATTGGAGAGATGAGTGACTGGGAAAAAATATGGAACAATCATACAGCTAGATTGGGGATAGCTTATGGACAGTGCATTAAACCACCCCTGATTCTCTCAACTGTAGATCCTATCTTATATCTAAATTGTATTTATTTTGTTCTCTCCAAATTTATTTTGCTTGTATTTATCTAAGTACTCATTGTCTTCTCCATTAGATAAACTCATTGGGAGTAGGGAATGTTTCTATATGTGTGTTTGTATTTCCAGCACAGGTACATTTCTTGACACATTATAGGAGCTTAATAAATTCTTTTTAATTGTTTGACAATCTACATGTTCCAGTGATATCCACACAGTCTAAAGAAACATTGAAAATGTCTTTCAGAATTGTAACTCGACCTCCCTGTTGATTTTTTTTTTTTACTGGAAACAATGGACAAGAACCTCACAGGATGAATGAATATGAGATGGTTACAACTCAACAGAGTATATCTACATCCACAAAATCAAAGATTCAGAAAAGAAGTGAGATAAGACAGAGTGATATGCTATAGCAATGTGATGACAATCTTGATACTGTCTCTTCTAACTTCATGTTTAAGCCAAGCTTCACAGTCTCTAAGAGCCTCTGAAAATACTTTTCCCAAGTCTTCTTCCAGCCCCTCCATTTCAAAAGCTGCTTCTTTTTGTTGGGGTTGGGGAATGGAGGGATAGCTACACCACACACATTTCCAAAACACTTTTTTTTAAACTAATAGGTCTGACTTTTTTCTTACAAATGAGATTAAGAATATGGATCAAAATTTAATTCCATCCTTTCCATTCCTCTTCTTTTCCTTAAAGGAGAGCCAAAGTAACCAAATTTTCATTCCAACACTTTCTCTGGACTCATGGATAAGCCTTTTTGTTATTATTCACTGAATCTTAATATCCATTTTCCTTTCTTCTCTCACATTGCAGAATGGGAATTGGAAAAGTAATAGGTAGCTTTTATATGTCCTTACCTTTTTTGCATTGACCACTCACTCATCCCCAAATCCCCAATCTGTGAAACTCTTACATGATCAATTTACAGTCTTTGATTTATTTTTGTCCATTAAATCACTCTTGCAGAACAAACTAGGCTCTGATTGTGTACTGATGCATAGCAGTTCTGATCCTTGTTTCTACTGGATCCTTGTGGCCTCTAAAATAAAATATAAGATCCTTAAGTTGGCAGCTAAAGCCTTCCACAATCGAAATCTCACCAATTTCTCCAATCTAGGCTCATATTATTCCCCTTCTCACACTACATTCTAATCAAACTGACCTATTAGATTATTGCCCAAAAGCAAAAAAAAATCGTCTCCCATCTCAGGGATTTTTAAACAAAAGTTTCTTTACTTCAGAAATGCACTTCTGTCTCCATACTCCTAGAATTTCTAACTTTCTTCTAAGACCTGCCCATGTGCCACCTCCCATACAAGACCTTTACCTCTCCACTTCTTGAAATGACTTTGAATTACTCTGTAATTATCTATATGTCTTTATCTACATCAATACCTATTTATTTGGTTTCTCTCCCTCACTTCTAAAAGTGTAAACTCCTTCAAGGTAGAGGTATTTTGTTTTGTTTTGCTTTTTTTGTTTGTTTCTGGAGCCCCAGTGCCTTGCACATAGTAGGTTCTTAATAGATATTTGTTGAAATGAATTGATTTGGATTGAGCATCTTTCATTTTTTTTTCTCAGGAGACCTTTCAATCTGATGTGGCTTAAATTCACTGATCATTCCCCTACATAGCAAAAGTGGTGCTGATTTGATTCCTCTCTTTTAACAACCTATCTTGCCATTATTAAAAAACTTTTTCCTACCAAGATATATCTGTTCACCATTCCAAGTCCCTTCTCCAAACTGATTTACCCTTTCAAACCTCAGGCCAGTTCAAACAAAGAATAATCAGAGACAGAGTCTACTTATGCTATGACAATAGCCTCCCTAGGAAAAATAAACTCAGTAGAAGCTGAGCTCAGTGATCTACATCCTTCCAATCCTGTTGCATACTGAGATCAAAAAATGCTGTTCCATGAATGGGTCAGATGCCTTCCTGTTCTGTAAGACAGGGATGTTGCACAAATGTGCTGTTCCCCACCCTTGCCTGAGCCAACCAAGACAAAGAGAAAAGGGTCCAACTCTACAAAAGGTTCCCTCCTCCCTTCCCTCCCATAATTCCCATTTCCCAGTTCCCTGGTATCTTCAATCTTTTTATACATTGACCTACAACAGCCAGCAGTCCAATTTAATAAACATGGCTTAAACATCTAACATGTCAGAACTTTACACTAGCTGCTAGGGTCACCTAGAGACAAAGATTAGATAAAATAGGGTTCTTGCCTTTAAGGAAACTCATACCCAAGATAATGTTACTTTAATATTTCCAGGATCTCTTCACCAAAGAAGGTTACAATTTCCTTTCTGATTTAATCGATCTTCATAAGTTTCTGTAACTGAAAAAAGTCATCATCTAGAGAGGTCAAACATCTGGCTATGAGTCTCTTTACATTTGGTCATGCTGGTCCTTGGACAAGAGACAAAGTTTATCACTAAGCCAACACATAAAATTTTCCACTTATCAGAGTCTGTGTTTGGCTGGTAGGAGTTTCAAGAATGTTGGGCCACCTCCATGGCAAGATGAGAGGGTATGACACATAAACATACAATGAAAATGCCAGATAATTCATGGTAAGTAGACCATGAGGCAAGCAAAGTGCTATGTGATGTTCAAGAGGTAAAGGTTGCAACTCAAAAGGGAAAGAGGTAGAGAAGGCTCACTTCCTGGAGAAGATGGCATTGATTTTTAGTTCCACTAAGAAATCCATTTGAATTCCCCCAAGTTCCTGACCAAAGCCAATTCCTGACTCTTTAACAAAGTTCCATATAATCTGTACTCAAGTTTCATTGTACATCTGTTGTACTTTGAAAGTCTATCTCAGCATGCCACACCTCTTCCACTACTGCATGTAATTTAGAAGTACTTAGAATTTGTTCTCCTTCCAGTTCAAAGACCCTCCTCCTTGGATGAGAAAACAGACTTTAAATAAGAGAACTGACTATTGTCCATTAGCAACATTCATCTACTCCAGAAATCAGCTTGGTCCTTTCTTTGCTTTTCTTCTTGTCCTCAAGTAGTTAAAACTCCTTTTTTTTTTTTTTTTTTTTTGCTATTATTAGAATTCACTGTTATTCTTACAAAATTACTCCTGTTGAATTTATCTGCAGTTACTTTATGAAAATCTGAGTCAGAAAATGCATTAGCTATATAGCTGTATTGATCTCTTTAGGAAGCTCCCATCATTTCTCATCATTAAGAAATATTTTTGCTTCTGTCTTCATATTTTAATTCCTAAGATATTATCTTCTCTCTTAGGCTAACTTTCTCTCCTATACATTAAGCTATAGAATCCTACTTATCTCTTGTCTGATGATTTTGAGTTGTTTTTTGTTTTTCTCTACAAAAGCTAAGTTGTGTATCAATCTAGCCTGGTTATCCAACCCAAAGACTCTGATCAGTTTGCTTTCTTATTAAATTTGTTGCTTGTTTTAAAAAGGGGGATGCAGTATACTCCTCCCAAATTGATGAAATTACAGGAGACCTAGAATTTTTTTTGAGTTAATCAGATGAAAGTAGAGATTAGTTGTGAATAAGTGTTAGACATCTCTATTGAACCAATAAGTCATTCAAAGTTTGGATGAAACCAGAAGATGCTGCAAGGTAATAAATTGGGATTGGTTTAATTGACATTGATATGTCCATGTATATTAAAGAAGGGATTTTTAGCAATGAGTCAAGTTAAGGTTTGAGAGCCCTTTGGGGATTGAGAATTTTGCACTTGTAACCAGAGGGCAGCAAGAAATGAAAAGATTGAGATCTCATCACCTTTATCCTTCCACTAACTAAAGGATGACCTTATGGACTTCAAAGAATCAGAAGATTTAATTTCTTATCAACATTCATAAAAGTATCTCAACAATAGCAGTAGCTGATGCCAGTATATACATTAGAAGTGAAAAACAAAACACACAGAGAATAGACACACAAAAAAGTCACATTCAGGACTCTACAAAGACACTGATCAGAAGTGCTACAACCATATCAGGGAACTTTAAGAGGACTCCGGGAAGGGAGAAAAGGAATTCCAGTAGCGAGGAGCTATGGATTACTCTTTTGTCACATGTGCTCTCCATACTTCAACCTGCTCTTCCCAGGGACCTTTCACATGAAAGAGGAAGGCATGTCCTAGACTTTTGGAGGGATGCTTCTGAAACAATGGCCCTTGATATACCTGTTTAGCAAGTATACCTTTCTAAAAACTATTTAAAATTAGAAGGTTATCTGATAAAAATGAAGAGCATGCTAGACAGGCGCTCACAAGCAATAGTACTACAGGAAGTCCCTAGCTGCTCAGTGTAGCCCCTAGAACTTTTTGGGTAGAAGTGTTTAGTCATGTTTAGGGGATCTGAATTTCAAGTTTGAGTGGTGTAGTGCCGATGCGATATTCAGAGCACCTACTGCAGTCATGAATATCCTTTCCCAGTTCTGAATCTTGAAATACCACAGACTCTCCACATGGAAGACAGAACCAAAACCTTACTCAGACACCAGAAAGTCAAATCCATCATAACAACAAAAATCTATACACAATAATAATGCAGAGGATAACACCATCCCCAAGTTTTCCTGCTGCTAGGCTTCCTACAAACTAGCTCCCTTAAACAAATCACAAACAAGTCCTTTCACTCCCACTAGCCAGCAACTTGCATCCTTCCTAGCTCTGATTGGTCTCATGAATAACTACTTCTCAGTTCTGCTTCTGTTCCATGCATTCAGCAAACTCCTCCCACCACAGGCTCCATGTGACTCAAGACTCCTGTAACTCAGGTTTCCACGTGACCCAGACTGGGCACTTGGGCCTATTAATGAATATGAAAGATTTTCCATTTAAATTACCACTGCAAGTGGGAGTCAGGAGGTAGTCCTAGGGATGGGGGGGAGGGGGGTCGTCCATTGTGAATTCAACAAACATTAGCAATTGCAAATATTTCAAGACAGAAAAAGCAACAGGAAAAGGGACTTCTTGAAATGCTTACCACTATCCCCTATTTGAATTCTTGGATATGTCAGTGCAGCATAAGAGACTAGCCACAAAGTCAGAAAGTCTTGGGTTCAAATCCCTGGCCTGTCAAGTACTGGCTTGTAACCATGGAACAAATTACTTAACCTCATGGTCTCAGTCAACTAACACTATAAATTACATATTAGTTACTAGGCTATATCAGTGATGGAGCTTCTAAATTGAGAGCTTCTCACACAGATGAAATTACAGGTCTGGAAAATATCTTCCCTGCTACGCCTCCATAACTTTTTAACATATAATATCACTTTATTTCTCCTTTTATCTATTTTGTTCCTTTAGCATAAGACACATATTCAAAAATTAAAGGGGTGAATTTGCCACCAGTGAGGAGGAAATTAAAACAATTGTTAGAAGCTATTTTGCCCAAATACATGCCAATAAATTTGACTACCTAGCTGAAATGAATGAAAATCTGTAAAAATATAAATTACTCAGATTAATGGAAGAAATAGAATACTTAAAAAACCTAATCTTAGAAAAAGAAATTGAACATTTTATCAATGATCTTCCTGAGAAAAAAACCCAGGGGCAGAGAGATTTATAAGTGAATTCTACCAAACATTTAAAGAATAATTAATCCCAAAATTCTATAATAACTATTTGGGAAACTAGGAAAAAGAGTCCTATCAAATTCCTTTTATAACACAAATATGGTGCTAATACTTAAACCGGGAAGAGCCAAAACAGACAAAGAAAATTATAGATCAATTTCCCTAATGAATATTGATTCAAAAATTATAAATAAAACACTAGCAAGAAGATTACAGCAATATATCACAAGGGTCATAGTATATGTGATTTGTACCAAAATTTATATCAAAACCAACCTGGGTTGGTTCAATATTAGGAAAACTATTAGCATAGCAGAATAAGACATATCCTACCAGAGCCATAATCCATCAATGAGTCCCATCCCATTGGATTTCAATTCCTATGGAAACAAATTTGCGATCTTGCATTACAATCTCTGTTTCTCCCTATTTATTATTCCATCAGGGCCAAGACTTTGACTTTATTGGGTTAGGGAACTCTCAATGTGGAAAACACCATTACCAATGCAGTTCAAAACCACTGCTTTGCAGCTTATAGTCTTGGGGTTTCTAACTGCCTAGGAGTCCCGAGGTATCTCCATCAAGATGTGAGGGGAGATGGAATTTAAAACAGTGGTGATGGTTTGACTTGCCTGACACATGCTGTCTCCTATCTCTCGCTTAGGATACCCTATTGGTCCTCTCTTCCATTATTGTTCCTATTCTGTATCTGCCCTTCTCTCTGGCACCAGCTTCAGTAAATCTATGGGAACTGTTTTCTACTTTGCCCTTGTTTTTCCAGTTTTAAATCCTCTTTATCAGGTTCTCAAGACTCCAGTTCTCATTAGGGGCCATTTCTGGCCAAGAGTTCATCATTGCTATTACCTTAAGCTGTGGTCTGGAAATCCAAATTCCATTCTCAGACACCATCTTCTTAGCCAGTCACTCATTTCCCAAATCTGCCTCTTTCTTCTAAATCCCTCATTTTCCATTGGCAGCAAAGATGAAAATACCACTCATGATTCTTTAGTCATCAGGGATTCTGCCCAGTACTTCATAATCCTTGGCACTGAAAATCCAGTTCCTTTTAGTGCTATCAGCTGCCCCTTATAAGACTCAAAGAAGGAATGGATAGTTGACCTTGTTAATTCCCAGACTCCCCTTCATAGCCTCCAGAAACACAGAGTGATGAAGAGAAATTGTACTGAATAAACATAGGTCTAGCTAAAGCTATGGAGAATGAGCTCAGTTGTTATGATATGATATAGCCATTAATGTACATTCAAATCCTTCCCCTCCTGCCAATCTGAACAAGTTATTTTCATATAGGCTACCATAGAATCCAATTAAACTTTCTCTAAAGCTTAGCTTAATTACTACTTTCCATAAGAAGTCTATCCTAATTTGCACAGTTTTTAGTATAACCCCTATAATCACATTATATATTCTGTGTGTGTGTGTGATTTTAAATTGCTTTTTCTCCTTAAAAAATAAGCTCCTCGAAGGGAGAAGTTCTTTTGTTTGCATTTCTGTATCTCTAGGACCTGTCATAATGACTGGTACATAGTAGATGTTTAATAAATGCTTGTTGAATGAATAAGTGAATATCTAGATCCTGCTGCAACCTATCCTTAAAAGTAGTTATAATTCTTTCTATTCTCTTCTTTTCCCCTCTCTCTTATCTCTGATTTGAATACCACATGTCAATCTTTAGCACATTGGTGCATCTCATGCCAAGCAGAGGAAGATATGAAACAGGAAAGTCGCTCTCTCAGTCTAAGTCACTAGATATATAATCAGTTCTTGTCTTGATTTAGATCATCCCTGTACTTGGCCACCATAACATCAGTCAATTTCTTAAAGATTTGGGAGACTCTGTAATATTCTAGATGCATGCAGTAAGTAGACAGCAGACTGAAGCCATGTAGGTAGGTCAAGGGGCAGAACACTTGGCCTGGAGCCAGGAAGTTCTGACTTCAATTCTGGCCTCAGGCATTTACTAGTTGTAAGTCACTTAACTTCTGTCTGCCTCAATTTTATCATCAGTAAAATGGAGATAATAATAATAACACCTACAAACTGGGGTTGTAAAGATCAAATAAGATAATAGTTGCAAAGCAATTAACACAGTGTCTGACACATAGTAAGTGCTCCATAAATGCTAGCTATTATTATTATTGTGTATATCAGGATGATAAATAGCGACTTTGGTATCTTTTAGTTGGGAGTCACAAATGACTACTCATCCCTTTTTCCTCAGGACATTACTGGATGATCCCCAAATGATCCCTCTTTTGGGGTACCTGTGAATTCAAACCATCATTTCTTAACAGTATAAGATGCTGCTTCATTTTAATATATTGCTGTTAATTAAAATACATTGTTAATGTATTTTAAAATATTGTTAAAAGTCTTTTTTAAAAATGAATGAATCCACAACTCTTCAATTGGTGAAAAATGGTAAACATAATTGAGGATTAAGGATGACATATTATTTCATCATCATCCTAACATCAATAATCCTTACATGGGAACAAAAATGTGGCCATGGAAGTTTTAGAATGAGTCATATTATGCTGACTTCAGGACACAGACTTGACCTTGGATTTCAAGGTAAATTCCTTGTTTGGACTTCTTTTCTTTCCTAGAAGTAGAATAGTAGGAAAAAAAAATTCATAGAATTTAAGAGGTCAATAAGCTTTTGCCTAGACAAGAATCCCTTCTATAACATACATGACAAATAGTTATCCATTATTTGCTTAAAGATTCCCAGTAAGGGTGAGCCCACTACTTCCCATTCTAGTTTTGGAAAACTCTATTTGTTAGAATGTTATTACATTTTTATATATAATATACATATATGTGTAATATGTATATTATATACACATATGTAATATATGTGTTATATGTCATATATAATATATCAACTTATGTTATACTCATATATAATATGTATGTATACATATATAATATGGGTGTATATAATATGTATATTATATGTACATACATATATAACACATTATATATGTTATATATTACATAAGATATAATATAAACTTATTTTATATTCCATGAAATATATATGTATATACACACACACATACAAATGTGTGTGTGTGTGTGTGTGTGTGTGTAATTTCCTTACAATTTTGGAGAAAATTAACATTACCAATCTGTGATTTCTGGGACCCAACCTTCTTCAACTTTTTGAAAATCTAAACATTTCCCAGTATCTATTCTCAAATTCTCCACCACTTTTCATGATTATTCAATGATTACAGAGGATCACTTACTTCTTGAATTATATCTGCCAGACCTTTCCATGTTCAGAAGTCTGTGATGTAATTCATTTGGGCTTGTATAATAAGATCTTAACTCTAGAGTTGGAAGAAACCTCAGAAACCATCTTGCCTATCACCTTGTTTTATAAATAAGAAAACTGAGGAAGGTTTAATGACTAAGGTCACACAGTTTAGTAGAGCATGAGAAAAATTTGAATCTAGTACTTAGAAACTTCATTCAATTTAAAGTGCCTCAATGTAACTGGGGTATATTCACCTATTTTGGCTATAATACAAATCTGGAAGTGATAAAAAAATTTGTTTAGTTATAATCATAGCAAGAAGACTACGGAAAAGATGGCCCTATAGCTCAGGGAAGTTGATACAACATTAATGCATGTCAACAGAAGAGTAGAATGCCTAAGCTCCTATTTTTTCACATGCTCTTCAGCAGTATCATCTTCATAATGTAAATGGTAGGATGAAAAAACAAAGAGGTCATTGGAGGCAAATGGCAATAGGCAAATGAAAAAACAAAGAGGTCATTGGAGGCAAATAATGCAATAGGTGATATCCCCAAACCTAGGAAGATATTAGTTCTGTAACCTTGGGTGAGTTCTGACAAGTTTAGAAGAAGAATGCTCTCTTGGGACTGGGAGATTATTTCAACAAGAAGAATTTATTTTGCTATAAAGATGTGTTTAGAATTCCCAATTGCCCAATATTAGTGCCAAGAAAACACCTGGAAAGGAAACTAGCCTGAAAGCTCTGAGTAACAGCATGTAAAGTACAGGTGCTGCCAAAGCTTATTTCTTTCATCCTGAAGACTTTACAACTCCGTACAAGATAAATGTGTTGGATGTGGGACTTATCAGGGACATAAACTTATGTTGTACTCCATGTAATAAAAGTAGAAATATTCAGGAAGGAGAAATGGTCTACTACCTAAAAACACAGTCAAATCATGTTGCTATTTAGAGGATACTCACATCCTTAAGAGCTGGTTTCTTACCTTCTTGCCTTCCATCACCTTGCAGAAAACCCAGAGTTAATTTCCATGGGCGCCTAGATTGCTTTGTATTTCTGAACATTGAGAAGGGTGGAAAATGTGACCTACACCAATTATGGGCACAAATACTCCACCTATGTGTTTTGCTTAGCACGGTACCTGGCACACAGCAAGTGTTAAATAAATGCAAGATGATCATTTGTTGAAGGGCTATGATCCAAGACTGAGCCATACTTGGACTAGGATCCTGCCCCTTGCAAAGCAGACACACAATGCCCTGAAGAAATATAATTATATCCAATAGCTTTTATGTTGCTGTTTGTATGGAATACCCAAGACTGGGAATTAGCCCTCTCAGCCAGTTGAATAGGAAAACAGGACAATCAAGGTCAGTAAAAGCTGTAAATGTTGTGTGATATTGTCTCTTACAGGAGAAAGAAGCCATAATGGGTATAAACAAGGTTACAGAAAACGTGGTGAGAAAATCAAACAAGACAATCATTCTGACAGCCCTAAGGGATGAAACTGCAAAGGATGAAATTGCAAACTCCATCAGGTCAATGACCAGATGAAAAATGGCAATGATATGCAAATTTCCTAAATATTTTTCTGCATCAATGACAATAGAGCACCACATTAAAACTCCGACATCTGGATGTGCAGCATGAGAAAGTAGAAATGGTAATCAAAGAAGCAGACAGAAAGAGTAGTTGAACTAGAACAAGTGGGCAAACAATCTATGTTGGAAGGATTCCAAGTGGCTGATTCTGAAAAGCTGAAAGTGGGGAGGAAACAAAATTCTTGGAAAAGATATCAATAATGACCAAGTCATTTGCCAACCTCACCCACCTCTACAAAACCTATAGATAATCACCTAGATGCATTTTGAGACATCCTTGATGAAGAAACAAGAAGTCAGTTTTAGCACAGGATATCTGAATTTATTGAAAAGTTTCAAGAATACAATATTC
Source organism: Notamacropus eugenii (assembly GCF_028372415.1). NCBI lineage: Eukaryota > Metazoa > Chordata > Mammalia > Diprotodontia > Macropodidae > Notamacropus > Notamacropus eugenii. Next base: position 245,411,260 of record NC_092872.1, on the reverse strand, counting down.
CATCAAATAGACTGACAATAAAAACATTTGACTTGATCAAGCAAAATGCCACATTAAAGGCTTTCTTCCAATGAAGCATGTCCCATTCTGATGTTAAAATCTTCCAAGATTCCTTAAAACATGCAACAGTAGTGAGAATTTTGTTCAATGATCCTCTGACTATTATCATCAACTAAAGTATAAAACAAAAATATGCTGTCAATTATGTTGGCTTTCTTGTAGCCTCCTGTCGTCATGGCCCTCTAAGGACAGAGAATAAATTACAAATTTTTATGTTGTAAGAATTTGGCACAGAGTCACTCCCAATCAATGTACAGCCCACCAAGTTCTCTAAGTCCAATTCATTTCTTGGGTATCTGTGGGAACAGCACATCCTATGGGAGGTACCTCCTCCAAACTCATGAAGATACCCAGACCTATCATTTTCTCTGCCTATGACTAACATTCTGTTCTTACAGAGACATGAGAATTCATCATTAACCACTAAAATATAGATGTGCACAAGAGTATCCCCTCTTTTAGAGGTCTTATAGTTTCTTCCCTACCATATTGAATTTACATCACCGTGTTTCCTTCTCTTCATTTTCTCTCCTCTTTTCCAGTCAATATCCTAACGTCCCAGATCCCTTTAATGTAACAATTAAAATCCAGCTCCTTCACAGAAGTAGCATTTTGACTCAATTAATGAACCTAGTTATCTATGTAATATCTCTTAGGATAGCTTTAAGTTTCAGCTTCTCAAGAAACCTATATTCCATTGAATTGATGCATTCTGTTATCAACTGTTTTTGTGTCGTGTGCTTCCCATGCTTTCTCTATACCCTATATATTCCCTATACAAATTACTTTGTATTTATTCTGCATATATTCTGTATACATGTTATTTCTCATGTAAGTTCCTAAAGGGTGGGAATTATTTCATTTTTGTCTCTAATTCTATCCTAATTTATTTTATCTCAGCAATTCTTCCTCTCATACCTATTTCCTTTTTCTTATTCCTATGATCATCTCTATGGTACAAGTCTTAATTACCACTGGACTAAGCCACTGAAATTGTTTCCTAACTTTTTCCAGACTACTCTTTTTCCTTTCTGGTCAACCCTTTAAGCCACTAGCACAGTCCCTAGCATACAATAAGTGCTTAATAAATGCTTCTTAACTAAATGACAGATTAATTATCCTCATATATAGTTTTTATTCTGTTGTTTCTCTGCTCAAAACCCTTTAATAATCCTTAAAACTCTTTATATAAGTTGTTGATTATTACTAGTCCCCACTGCTTACCAAATTCAGTATAAGCCTCTCAGCTCGAAATTACAGGTCTTTAACTTTCCTTATACTATACTACAAACTAGGCAGCTCACCATACACATTTCATACTTTCTAAGCTTTATATCTTTGTTCATGGCATTCCCTATGCCTGACATGGCCCTTGCCCCATTTCATCCTATAAGAATCTCATTGATCCTTCAAGTCTCAAGTCAACTGCCACTTCTTTTCTATTTAGCTTTGGTCTTTTCATCAAGAATGCTTAAAAGTCCTCTATTTCATTGAATGACCATTTTTTTCCCCAGAAGTATTATACTCAGTTTTGCTGGGTCCTTGGTTTTAATCCTAGCTCATTTGCCTTCTGGAATATCATATAACAAGTCATTCAATCCCTTAATGCAGAAGTTGCTAGATCTTGTGTTATCCTGATTGCATTTCCACAATACTCAAATTGCTTCTTTCTGACTGCTGACAATATTTTCTCCTTGACTTGGAAATTCTGGAATTTGACTACAATATTCCTAGGAGTTTTTCTTTTCTGATCTCTTTCAGGAGGTGATTGGTGGATTCTTTCAATATTTATTTTACTCTCTGCTTCTAGAATAGCAGGGCAATTTTCCTTGATAACTTCATGAAAGATAATGTCTAGGCCCCGTTTTTTAATAATGGCTTTCAGGGAGTCCCATAGTTCTTAAATGGTCTCTCCTGGATCTGTTTCCCAGGTCAGTTATTTTCCAATGAGATATTTCACATCACCTTCTATTTTTTCATTCTTTTAGTTTTGTTTTGTAATTTCTTGGTTTCTCATAAAGTCATTAGCTTCCATCTGTTCCAATCTAATTTTTTTTCCCTTTCTTACCTCCTTTTTATTTATTTTTTATTTAACTTTTAACATTCATTTTCACAGAATTTTGGGCTCCAAATTTTCTTCCCCCTTGTCCCTTCCCCCCTCCACAAAACACCGAGCATTCCAATTTCCCCCATCACCAATCTGCTCTCTCCTCCATCATTCCTCTCTGCCCTTGTCTCCATCCTCTCCTCTGTCCTGTTGGGCCAAATAACTTTCTATACCCCTTTACCTGTATTTCTTATTTCCTAGCAGCAAGAACAGTACTCGACAGTTGTTCCTAAAACTTTGAGTTCCAACTTCTTTTCCTCCCTCCCTCCCTAACCCCTCCCTTTGGAAGGCAAGCAATTCAATATAGGCCAAATCTGTACAGCTTTGCAAGTGACTTCCATAATAGTCGTGTTGTATAAGACTAACTATATTTCCCTCCATCCTATCCTGCCCCCAATTACTTCTATTCTCTCTTTTGATCCTGGCCCTCCTTATGAGTGTCGACCTCAAATTGCACCCTCCTCCCCATGCCCTCCCTTCCATCGTCCCTCCCACCCTGTTTTTCCCCTTATTCCCCGCTTTCCTGTATTGTAAGATAGGTTTTCATACCAAAATGAGTGTGCATTTTATTCCTTCCTTTAGTGGAATGTGATGAGAGTAAACTTCATATTTTTCTCTCACCTCCCCCCTTTTTCCCCAAACTAAAAAAGTCTTTTGCTTGCCTCTTTTATGAGAGATAATTTGCCCCATTCCATTTCTCCCTTTCTCCTCCCATATATTTCTCTCTCACTGCTTGATTTCATTTTTTTTTAAGATATGATCCCATCCTATTCAATTCACTCTGTGCACTCTGTCTATATGTGTGTGTGCGTGTGCATGTGTGTGTGTGTAATCCCACTCAGTACCCAGATATTGAATAGTTTCAAGAGTTACTAATATTGTCTTTCCATGTAGGAATATAAACAGTTCAACTTTTATAAGTCCCTTATGGCTTCTCTTTGCTGTTTACCTTTTCATGCTTCTCTTCATTCTTGTGTTTGAAAGTCAAATTTTCTTTTTAGCTCTGGTCTTTTCATCAAGAATGCTTGAAAGTCCTCTATTTCATTGAAAGACCAATTTTTCCCCGGAAGTATTATCTCAGTTTTGCTGGGTAGGTGATTCTTGGTTTTACTCCTAGTTCCTTTGACTTCTGGAATATTCTATTCCATGCCCTTCAATCCCTTAATGTAGAAGCTGCTAGATCTTGTGTTATCCTGATTGCATTTCCACAATACTTGAATTGTTTCTTTCTAGCTGCTTGCAATATTTTCTCCTTGACCTGGGAACTCTGGAATTTGGCCACAATATTCCTAGGAGTTTCTCTTTTTGGATCTTTTTCAGGTGGTGATCAGTGGATTCTTTCAATATTTATTTTGCCCTCTGGTTCTAGAATATTAGGGCAGTTTTCCTTGATAATTTCATGAATGATGATGTCTAGGCTCTTTTTTTGATCATGACTTTCAGGTAGTCCCATAATTTTTAAATTGTCTCTCCTGGATCTATTTTCCAGGTCAGTTGTTTTTCCAATGAGATATTTCCCATTGTCTTCCATTTTTTCATTCTTTTGGTTTTGTTTTGTGATTTCTTGGTTTCTCATAAAGTCATTAGCCTCCATCTGTTCCATTCTAATTTTGAAAGAACTGTTTTCTTCAGTGAGCTTTTGAATCTCCTTTTCCATTTGGCTAATTCTGCTTTTGAAAGTATTCTTCTCCTCATTGGCTTTTTGAACCTCCTTTGTCAATTGAGTTAGCCTATTTTTCAGGGTGTTATTTTCTTCAGCATTTTTTTGGGTCTCCTTTAGCAGGGTGCTGATCTGCTGTTCATACTTTGCTTGCATGTCTTTGATTGCTCTTTCCAGTTTTTCCTCCAGTCCTCTAACATAATTTTCAAAATTTTCTGAGCCCTTTTTGAGCTTTTCCATGGTCTGAGCCCATTGAGTGGGTTAGGATGCAGAAGCACTGACTTCCGTGTCTTTCCCTGATGGTGAGCACTGCTCTTCCTCATCAGAAAGGAGGGGAGGAGAAACCTGTTCCCCAAGAAAGTAACCCTCTATAGTCTTGGTTTTTTTCCCTTTTCTGGGCATTTTCCCAGTCAGTGACATGACCTCTGAATATTCTCCTCAACACCCACCTCGCCTCTGTATCCTCCCAGCCAGCACTTGGGGTCTGAGACTCAAATGCTGCTTCCCAGCCTCAGGGCTTTGGGTGGGAGCAAGGCTGCTATTCAGTTTGAGATCAAGTTCAGCTGCCTGGGTGGGGGCAGGGCCGCCTCACGGGCTCAATTCCCTCAGGGGGTTTATGCAGAGACCTTCAACAATGGATCCAGGCTCCTGCCTGCTTGGGGAGCCCTGGTCTGCTCCCACCTCCGTTGGTGCCTCCCGAGGGGCCCTGAGTCATGGGGGCTCCCCACTCCCCTCTCAACCTGCCAAAGAGACCCTCTCACCGACCCTTGTCACCTGTGAGTGGAGGGACCTACGTAGCTGCTGGAGATTCTGTCCCTGAAGCCTGCTCGGATCTGCTCCCCACTCGGATCTGCTCCTCTCAGCACTGGGCAACTGTGGCAGGGCTGTGCTCAGCTCCCAGTTCGTGGCACGAAGAACCTTTTGCGAGAGGTTTTCAGGCTCTCTGGAACAGAAATCACATCCACTCTGCTTCTGTGGCTTCTCCTGCTCCCGAATTTATTGGCAGCTCTTTTCTACAGATATTTCATGGATTGTGGGTTCAGAGCTAGCATATTTGTGTGTTTCTACTCCTCCATCTTGGCTCCGCCCCCAATCTAATTTTTAAAGAACTATTGTCTTCAGTGAGTTTTTGAACCTCTTTTTCCATTTGACTAATTCTGCTTTTGAAAGCATTCTTCTCCTCATTGACTTTTTGGGCCTCTTTTGCCATTTGAGTTAGTCTATGTTTAAAGGTGTCATTTTCTTCAGCACTTTTGGGGTCTCCTTTAGCAAACTGTTGACTCGCTTTTCATGATTTTCTTGCATCGCTCTCATTTCTCTTCTTAGTTTTTCCTCCACCTCTCTTACTTGATTTTCAAAATCCTTTTTGAGCTCTTTCATGGCCTGGGACCACTGAATATTTATTTTGGAGGTTTTGGATGCAGAAGTCTTGACTTTTATGTCTTCCTCAGTATTCATTGTTCTTCCTCATCTGAAAGAAGGGAAGAAAATACTTGTTCACCAAGAAAGTAATCTTCTAAAGTCTTATTTTTTCCCTTTTGGGGGCATTTTACCAGCCAGTTACTTGACTTTTCAGTCCTTTGTCAAGAGAAGGGTATATTCTGGGGAGTTGTAAGTTCTCCAATGTGGCAAAATCAAAGAAGAGAAGTTTGCTCCTCTCCTGACCTGCTCTCTATTCTGGGAGCAACCACAAGCTTTTCTTCCCAAGATCTGTGAATAGAATTCCCTCTCCAGAGCCTCCACCAGCTCCACCAGCCAGTGTTCCTCCTCACTCCAGGGCCACCACTCAGGGCTGAGATCTAAATTAGCAGCTCAATTCCCCAAGTTCTTTAGGCTGAGGGCTCCAAAAATGGATGCTGTGCCCACCTGGGGCTGCCTGAGGCCAGGGGAGGACCCTGCTCCCTTCTCACACAGGTGAAAGAGCTTTCTCACTGATCTTTGAAGCTGTCTTTGTCGTTTGTGGGTTGAGGAATCTGGGAACTGCAGCTGCTGGTGGTGGCACCCTGAAGCCTGTTATGGTTCTGCCACTGCTGCACCACAAGACCAAGGCTGGACTGTGCTCTGCTCTGAGCCTGGTGTAATAGACCGTTCCTGTTGGCCTTCCAGGCTGCCTGGATCTGGAAATCTCTTTCACTCTGTCATTTTGTGACTTCTGCTGCTCTAGAATTTGTTTAGGGTCATTTTTACAGGTATTTTATGGGCTGTGGGGGGAGAGCTTCTACAGGTCTATCCTTCTACTCTGTCATCTTCGCTCTTATTAATTTTTTTCCAACATATCAAAATATAAAAACAGGATCTGAGAATCACAAGCAAGAGAGATGACCATAATAAGCAAATACTAATTCTTGTCACATCCACCCACACACACCCACACACACCCACCCACCCACACACACACACACACACACACACACACACACACACGCATGCACATGCATCATATACCATACAACCCAATCAGCAACTAGGTAGAAACAAAGGCTACAAAGCAAAGAAAAAGCACAGATTCCATTGTATACCAACAACACTTGACTTTATCATCACCTATGAACCAAATCTCTTTTACTGTTAATTGAAGACACAGAGAAACAAAGTATCTGGTTACCAATTGCGTTTCAAATGATTTTCCCAAAGCCTTCTCTAAAGACAGAGAAAACACTTGTGTAATTCATATTGGCAGGTAAAAATCCCAGAATTCAACTTAAACAGTTCTCTCTCTCTCTCTCTCTCTCTCTCTCTCTCTCTCTCTCTCTCTCTCTCTCTCTCTCTCTCTCTCTCATTTTCTCTCTGTGTGTCTCTATCTCTCTGTCCCTCTGTCTCTGTCTCTCTGTCTCTCCCTCATTTTCTCTCTGTGTGTCTCTATCTCTCTGTCTCTCTGTCTCCATCTGTCTGTGTGTCTCTCTATGTCTTTTTGTCTCTGTCTCTGTATCTGTGTCTCTCTCTCTATGTCTCTCTTGTATTTCTCTCTGTGTCTCTTCTGTCTTTCTCTCCCCCTTCTTCCCTCTCTCTTCCCCTCTTCCTCCCTCTCCTTCTCTATCTTCCTTTCTCTTTGCCTTTTCATTCTCTTTCTTTCCCCCTCTCTCACTTTCCCTCTCTTCTTTCCTCTCTTTCTTGCCTTCTCTCCTTTTCCCCCTCTTTTTCTTTCTCCCCTTTCCTATCTCTCTCAATCTCTCTCTCTTCATCTTTCTCTCCCCCAAATTTCCACATTTGGGCTCAATTAAACTTTAAATTAGCAAATAACAGCAAATACCAAAGCACATTGCCACTTGCAACATATCTTGCCAAGGGCAGCAAAAAAACAAAAGAGGATTGAGGGACTGATCTGAGGCAGATGTCATCAAAACTAAAGTCAGATTAAGCAGCTTCTAGGTCAGTGGAAAAGAAATATTTTAGCACATTATTCCAGCATACATGGGCAACATGGGTAGAAATAAAATATCATCAGTAGAAAGAGATCAAAGCAAAAGTAAGAAATATTGACTTGACCCTTTCTACTGGCTTGACTTTAGGAAGTGAAAGGCATGTGAAAATGGCAACCACACAACCACATAACACAAGTGATACAAAAAGATTAACATTCTTAATGACTGGCCATGGTCCCCAAAGTTTAAGCACCAAATGGTCAGCCTCTCAATGATGTCTCTCTTTCTAATTAGCTAGAACAGTCCTCAGAAAACATTAGTCTCAGTTGGCTCCAGAGTTGAAAAAAGAGGATTGCTTCTGGAAAACTGAAAACTCCCTCAAAAATTCCCAAGATTCCCATAAACACAAATTCTCAGCTTTTCAATGGTAACATTTCACTACTGGAGTATGGTGCCAAGACGTGTAACACCCCTGCCACTGAAGAACTAAAGAGGGGTATCACACCGAGTACAATGGAGAGGTCATGGTGAGTAATTTCTGTTCTATGTGTGCAGCTAGACCAATAAGTCAGGAAGGAATTGCCTCAGACACATACCAGCTTTGTTGCATCTAGCTTCCCTGGGCCTCAGTTTCCAACCCCCTTAAAATCTCTTCATATCTAAAAAGGAAAATAATAGCTCCTACCTCACAAGGTCATTGTCAGGATCAATGAGATAATACATGTAAATAACTTTGTAAAACTTAAAGCACTGTACAAATGTTATTTTTATTAAAGATGTAAGGAATATTCATTCAGAAACTTTAATTTTCTTTCTCAAAGTATCTTTCCTATGTCCTTGTTACTGAAGAAGAAAAGTCCTTGGGTGTGACCTCTCTCATCCTTCCTAATCCAGTTAGGCTAATGTTAGGCTAATGTCTGGTGGGAAAAAGGATATTCTATCATTAACCTTACTCTATGTAAACTGTTGGTGGCAGAAGGGAAAAAATTCAAATACACACTTGAATTGTACACTGACATGGCCCTTGGGAAGGTCCTAAAAGATCCAGAGTGCTGGAGAAACTGAAATGCTAGATGTCCCTTTCTGATGGTGAACATCACAGGGTATATGTTCTTAGGGAAATCATGGGTTTTTCAAAGGAGCATTCACAGAATCATAGATCTAGAGCTGAATGTGACCTTATAGTCCATCTGGTCCCAACTCGGACATTTTACAGATGAGGAAATTAAGCCCCACAAAGATAAATGATTTCCCCAAAGTCACATAGATAGTAAGGGACAGAGCTAGTATGCAATATCAGATTCTCTGACTCCATATCCAACCTTCTTTCTCTCACACTATGTTGCCCCCTCATATAAAGCATACCACTCCTTCCAAGATATCATGATCATCACTACCTTCATCATCATCACCACCATCACCACCATCACCATCCCCATCATCATCATCATCACTATCACCACCATATATTGCAAAGTGCTTTCCATATATTACCTCATTTGGGTTTCACAATAGCTTATCAGGTAGGTGCTACAGGTATCATTGTCATCTTCACTTCACCCATGAAGAAATTAAGACATAAAGAAACTAAATAGTAAAATTTCCCAGTGGCCATATAGCTAACAAAAGACAGTATAGTGTAGTAGATAATAACAGACCAGAAGAGCCAGGTTCAAGTCCTGTCTCTGATATATACTGTGTGACCTTGACCAAGTCACTTAGCGACCCTCAGTACTGTAAGCAACTCTCAAAGGAGTTTCCTTACCTGGAAATTCCCCATAGTGAAACTCCATGTCTCACATGTGAGGAGTACTTGCATTTACTCTGAGGTCCTTTAACTCTAGTTATAGAACTGCTTCTACTATTCTACACACAATTAAAGCGACTCCTCCTTCTAAAGAAGGAGAATCCATCTCCTCTGCTCACAGCGTTATACTCCCATGTGTGTCTGGAGAACAAAAGGACTTCATAGGAGCAACTAGTTCAAGCTTCTTTTTATAAATGAGGAAATCTAAAATCCCAGCTCTGTCTCAGAGCTACTTGTTGAGAAAATAATTTAATCTCTCTTGGTCTCAGTTTCCTTATCTGTAAAATGAAAGTTTCAGACTAGATGATCCTCTACTGTCTCTTTTAGCTTTAAAAAAATATACTTTCATATGAAGCCTGTAGTAGCAAAGAATCTTCCTCAAAGTCACTGAAGAAATAAAGAGCAGTCCCAAGATTTGAACTCACAACTTCAGATTTCAAAATTGGTTTCCATGAGAAACTTTCCATGAGACTAGGCTTCCAGCTACATGCAAGCTCTGATAATGAAGGATACAGAGGGGAATTGCTCTCTTTAGTATCTTATTTGCTTTCTTACATAGCTTTTTTCCCCCAACACCTTTATCCTCTTTAATTGTAATCATACCTTCACACTGAGTCTTCTGCAAATGTCATTAATTTGTTATTTACTTCCTTCACAGGATTCTTAATAAAGATATTCAACTGAAGCAAACCCTCACCCATTTGGACTTTCTGGTAATCTCCAGTCTTCCTGGAAACTCCATCACTAGAAACTTTTACTTGTCATTTACAATTCTTGGTGATTTTCTCCATTCTCATGAAAATGTTGGATGCTAGGTAGTTGGAATTTATTTTGCAAGTGAAATCTCTTACCAAGAAACCTAGTATGTTACTGACCATAGGATTTTCATCTGTGAATTAATTTTGGCATCAGAGGTTACAGTGGATGGATGGACATTACAAAAAAGACTATTTGGCCTGATATAAGAAAGAACTTCTTGCCATACAGAGCTATCCAAAAGTATCACAGACTGCTTCATATAGTCAGGGTGGAGCCTTATGGCATCTCCTTTAAGGGAGGTCTATAAACACTAGATGAATGGCCACTGGTCAGGTGTTTTGCAATGAGGATTCATTTTTGGATACAGTTACTCTCAGTGGCTACTACAGTCCCTTCCAACTCTGAAATTCAGTGGTTCAGAAAGAGAAAAAAATAAGTGTTTATATGGTACCTACTATATGCCAGGCACTGGTGCTAAGTGCTTTTATGCAAATATTATTTCATTTCTTTCCAACAATCATTCCCACTTGACAGTTGAAGAAACTGAGGCAAATAGAAGTGACTTGCCCAGGGCTGAATTGCTCATAAGTCCAAAACTTGATTCAAAGTCAGGTCTTGCTGACTCCAAACCCAATGCTCTAACCACTGTACCACCAGCTGCCTCTAAATGCAGTAACCTTTCCTCTGTCTCCTGTCCTTATCTTAATTCATCAGATGGGTCTTCATGAGTAAGCTAAATATGAGACTATATAATTGAACACACTGGGGTCATTGTTCTCACCCATCTGACTTGACTGAGAAAGCAATCCATCTGTGTCAAATTCAACAGGTGCTAATATTAACTCACACTTAGATGAAACTTTCAGGTTATCTCATCATTTTTACCACAATTCTATGAAGCAGATAATGTAAATATTAATATTCTCATTTCATACTTGGGGAAACTGAGACTTAGTGAGCTTTCAGCTCATCTTGTCCAGGATCACAAGTTAATACTGAAAACCCTGGGAAGTAGATTATATAACTATTATTACTGCCATTTTACAGATAGGGAAAGTGAGGGTCACAAAATTAAATGCCTTGCTGAGGTCTCACAGCTAGTTCTCAATATTGTTCATGCCCCAAGCATAGACCTGACCCCTAGAGTTCCATGGGGTTGGGCTATCATGCTGTCCTGACACCATTAAAAATTAATACCCTGAGAGTTTAGCTGCTTTTTAATCAGGCAAATCTGCTTGTCTTTTGTCTCACAGATATTTCCATCCTTCTTGTTGACTGGTTTGTCTTAGTTCGTGATACTGGGAGGGGTAAGGAAGAGCATTTCTCTCTAAAATACATGAGCTCCATCTTACGAGACTCTAGCTAATTTCTTCGCTGGCTTCTGCCCTTCTCCTGTTCAAGCTTCCCCTCCCTCTCTCAGACCTCACTCTGTGACCAGTTCCTGAGAAGGACAAGTTCCCTTTTTGCTTTTGGACCCACTCCATGTTTAACCAGCTCCTTGGCCTCTTGGGCCACCCAGCCCCCTCCAACTCCCCCTTACACAGAGCCATTTTAGCTTTTCTCAGCTCTGTTCACACAGACCGCTATTGCAAATTCCACTGATCAAAGACACATGTCAGTTTAGAACAAACCCCAACAATTGTTTATTCACTCAGAGGAAACTCCTCTTTGCCTTTTCACTCACTCCTTTGCTGGCCTCCAACACCCCAGGGGGTGAACGAGGGGTTCCTTTGTCCAGGAGGCAGAGGACAGCTGAGACTAGTTCTGCAAGCATCATTTATTTGTCTGACTTGGGACTAAGGCCTCAAAACATAGTTCAGATACCATCTCTTAACGAAGGCCCTTGTCATTCCCTTTTCTCTCCTTCCATTAGCATATGGTAGAGTTAGAAAGAAACAACAGATCTGGAGTCAGAAGACAGGCTCAAATGTTATCTCTGCCCCATATGATCTTGGGTAAATCCCTTAAACTGTCTGGACCTCAGTTTCATGGTCTATTGAGTGAGGTTCAGACAAGACTTCTAATGCCCTTTCCAACTCTTAATAATAATAAGTATTTATTAGATTCAGCACTTTAGGATTTCTACAAAATATCTCAGTTGTTCCTCATAACACCATTGGGAGGGAGGTGATGTTATTATACCCATTTCACACATGAGGAAACTGAGACAGAGGTTAAATGTCTTGCTCAGGGTCATGCAGCTAGGAAGGGTCTGAAGTGGGATTTGAACATGGGTCTTCTTGACTCCAGGTCCAGAGCTCTCTCCACTGCATCATCAATGACTTTGTGGCATGTTTACTTTATGCACATGGTATATACACTCTAGTAGAATATGAGCTCATTGAGAGCAAGAGCTATTTTGTTTGGTTTGTATCTACCAATATCTAGCACAATGCCCTGTGTAGTGTAAGTATTTGCATGTGTGTTGAAATGAACTGGAATCCAATTTGCATTCAGTTAATTAATAGTTCCACCACTTAGTAGCAAGTCATTTCATTTCTCTAAGTTACAGTTTCCTCATTTGTAAAATGGGGATAATATTTAATTACCACAACTCACTTTAGCATATTAGTTCAAAGGGGGGAAAGTGTTGCAAGCTGTGATGTGCTCTAGAAATGTCAAGTGTTCTCTTAAAGAGATGAGACCACAAAAAAATCATATTATTTATCCAGGGTCATAGAATTATAAGTAGAAACTATGATACCTGGTTTCTCATCAATTGCATTAATTACCAGTCTACAAAAGTGTTTCTGGGAAACATTTTTGGTCTTGTTGATATTCCTTACCATGCCTACAGTGTGGCCTAAAATACAGATCACAAAAATTTGAACAAAAAAAGGGAAACAAAAAGACCAATACAGGTGATGAGCATAAATGGAGACAACACACACACACACACACACACACACACACACATGCACACATGTTAACAAAAACTCAGGTCCAATACAAGTGACAACATTTATTAGAAATTCTCTAACTAAGAGGCAGCTCCATAGCACAATGAAAAGCACAGCTAGCCCTGGAGTCAGGAGGACCTGAGAACAAGTCCAGACTCAGATACCTACTAGTTGGGTGATCCTAGGCAAGTCATTTAACCCTAAATGCCTCAAAAAAAATCCCCCAAATAGGGAAAGACTTTATATGGGACCACAAACAAGGTCTATTTATCCTAACTTGCCTATAATCTGGTAAAGAAGACTGATATTCTGAGAGTTTTAAGTGACATTCCCAGGATCACACAGCTATGTAAACATCACAAGCAGAATTTGAATTCAGATCTGATTTGCTTTAAGTCCAGTAACATTAGGTCTCTCTGTATCTTATTCTAAATCTCCAAAGTCAATATAGTCATCTTTTGTGAATTTTAACAAACACTAAATTAAAAAAAAATTAGTTTGTACTATCATGCATGATCATATATACATATATATTATATACTATATATATATAACTGCTTTTATGGAAAGACATTATTTGTTTGGGGAGTTGGGAAGTAATTAAAATATCAAAACAAAATTAAGAAAATTAATGTATGTGTGTATACACCTGCTTTACCTGTCATGTTTACAGCCTTTGAAATATGGAGTTAGGCTCAAAACACTACCTCTAAATTCATGAGGCAGAATTGGACTCATGACCACAAAACAGTCCACAGTAAATTCTCTAGCTCCTAGGCTATGGAAGCCAATGATACATAACTGCTATATTCTGGCACCAAGACAGAGGGAGAAGAAGTGAGTTAAACAGAAACCAGGTCAATTGGCTGGGCAGCTCCAGCCTGGATCTGGAGTATAGCTTCATTTCTACTCACTCCCTTAATCTCCCATTTGGCCTCTAGAGCAGTACAAGCCCTAACCTTGGACCACTACACATATCTATCTATATATACTCAACCTCTCCACTATGAATGCAAACAAGAATTAGTCCCAACGCTAAAGGCACATTCACTTTCCTAATCACCTCTCCAACTATATTCTGTCCAATCTCTCTCTTTCAACCACAATACTGATTAATAATAATATAATTGCCAGGCTGATTAATGATAAACTAGATGCATTCCCCTTCTTGATTACCCAGGTAGAAATGAATCAGTAAAAAACATTAGGAAATGAATCAGTGCAGAAGAATCCACAGACAGGATGAGAGATCTGAGTTCAGCAAAAAAGCAGATTTCATATTCCAATATGCCATCAGCCTGCAACTTGATCCAGCTCTTTCCCACAATTTGAATCTTCCACATTCTTTGTGAAGCTCGACCTGACCTATCTTCTGCCTCCATACTTCATATACCATTATTTCCACGATGATGACCCTCTGAATCCCTTCCATTATCTCCTTTGAAAAGTACGCATGGTGCCATTGAGAAAATGATTAATTGGTCTTAGAATCACAAAAATCTCACACCTGAAAGGAGTATCAGAGTTCTGGTCTAGCCCATCTCTGTCCAAGGGTCTTTATGTATTCAGCAGGTTGTTATCTAGTCTTTATTTGAAGACTTTAGTGAAGATAAATGCCCATGAGAATCCTTTCCATTTGGGGATAATTCTAAATGTCAAGTTATCTTCTTTATTTTAACCCAAATCTGCCTCTCTGGAACTAGTCCAGAGTAGCTCTAGAGTACACTGAAGGTATTCACAATACTCCTTCTTGAGCAGGAGGGAAAGAATAAGTTCCTCTTGAATATTTCCGTCACTCTCACTCTTCTCAATAATGTTCTACCCACCATTCAGATTCCCTTTTATCTAGATGAGGGAGAGAATTCGGTGCATGAGGGAATGAGAGTTTTGTTGGGAGAGATCACAATATTTTCAACTTATGCCCATATATCTGATACATCAATGCAGCCCTCCCTACCCTACTACTGGCTAGATGTCTCTTGGGAAATGCCATCTAATTAACACACACACACAGTATGTGGTTTCAACTCAGTCCAACAGACTAAGGACTGTAACCCTATGCTAGGCTCTTTCCTTGAGAAAATTCTAAACATATATTTAGAAAGGAATTTTGATGTAATTTAGTCCCACCTCCTCACTTTACAAGTGAGGAAACTGGGACCCTGAGAAAGGAAATAGCTTGCATAAAGTTTGTTGGGGGAGGCAAGGCTACTCACATAAAACAATTAGAGTTCTATTCCAAAGTAATATCAGCAATTGTGTGGCACACACTATTTTGATATTAAATACTGAAGGAATTAAAAATAAATGGAAGGAGCACATGGCCAGCTGCTAATGGGAAGGTGTAACAGCAAGGACCCCGAAGTACACAGGAGTGCCTGCTGTAGAGGTTCTTAGGTCTTTTCTAAAAGGAAAGCAACTTTTGAAGGGTCAGCTTTAATCAAGTTCATGTATCATTCACTTAGTTCAAGCGGAAAAGTCAGCACCCTGAACTTCAGAGAAAATACAGAGAAATCAACATCAATAGACATGGCTTCCAACTGATTGACTGTAAGCAATACATACATCACAGATCAACAGATAGATCCAAGTGTCTCACCATATATACACAGTTACCAGAGAGAAAAGCCTCAACATCAGGGTTTTCAAAGTGTGTTTTCAAAGTGGGTGCTTCTTAACTGCTGTCCAGAGTCTTATCTGGCCAATTACTTCCAATGAGTAAACCCCCAAAGTAAAAATTCACCGCAGAAGTTTATACACTTTTCAGAGCCAGAGGGCATCACAACCCTTGACAACCAGTGCCTCATTAGAAAAATGAGCAAAAAGTGTGGGTCTCCCCTAATTAAGCTTCCCTTAATGGGCATTAATGGGCCATTAATGGGTGAGGAGACCTTTACTTCTCATTAACATTACAGGAGTCTTTGAGGAGGTGAATCTTAATTCAGGGATTCTCTTCTCTGGGTCTACACTGGACATTGAATACCATTCTGATTTTATCTAAAAAGGGGGAAAGATTTGTGTTCTCAGAGAATGTGTGTGTGTGTGTGTGTGTGTGTGTGTGTGTTTTAAGTAAGTCTTATTTCAGTATTCAATGAGGGATATAATTATACTTTCTTGATCCAACAAAGTCTCTTCCTATCAGAATCACAAAGAGCTTTAGACTTATATAGGTCTTATTTCTTTGCAAGGTTGGGATGCAATTCCTGGGTTAATCTTCCTGTCTGTGTTTTATTTGTTTGTGCAAATGGTGGCTTGGAACATATTTTCATTCTCCTAAAGTTCTGTAATGTTTACACAAGTGTTTGGATGGGGTTCCCTCAGCTGGACTAGGCTGTTAGGATGCACAGAAAGCTAAGAGATGAGAAGATTCCGACTATACAGTTCATTCATGCAGGGCTCATAGTGAGAATCTCTCCTTTCCTATTACTTCTTTTCCTCTCCTTGTCATGCCTCATTATTTGCAAACGAGGCTGTGAGTGCAAGGCCAAGCAGATGGGTTTCCCAGGCTGGGTGAGGGACTTGGCTTCCATCATCTCCAATGTTTGAGATAGCCACTCAACCTCTAGCTCCTGATCTGAGTACATTTCCAGCACCGTAAACCTCTGACATATTGCTGAAGATTTTTAGTTAAGAAGTGTACATTACAGAGAAAAGTTATATGAGGTGGAAGATAAACCTTTCTCCAATGCAGTTTCAGGGGGCTTCTGAGGCCCCTGTGGTCTCTAACAGTGCATGATATTATAAGCAATGGTCACTGGACCCTATAGCTAAAGTGTTTCTGCAAAAGCAGAAATGTTTTGGCTTATAATTGATCTTCTTAATTTTAAATTTTAAATTGGTAAAGACAAAAGAAAGAAGGACCTGTCCCATCTCCAAGACTTAGGAGGCACAGAAAGAACTATCAAATTGTAGTTGTCTTGAAATATGATCAAATGTGTAACTATCAAAACAAGAAAATCAAGTAAATCAATATCCCCAAATAGATCAATATCCCCAATATATACCATGATAGAAATTCTAAAAATCGAAGAGATAAGTATAATTGAAAACAGAAGAACTTACTGAGCTAAAAATATATAGATAAATAAAACTAATTGATATATTTTAAAATATAATTCCCCCATTTTCCCAAAAGATTAAATATTTTGTTCAAAAAAGAAAAAGAAGAACCCACTTATCAAGATCAAAAGTTAGAAAGAGAAATACATAATGTTGAAGAGTAGATAAATAAAATGACTGAAGAATATTCTGCTAAGCTACATGCCAACAAAACCAAAAATTTTAGTGGAATGAATATTTCCAAAAACACAATATACCTGGGTCAACAAAAAAAGATATAGAAAGTCTACAGGACCTGTTGTTGGAAAGAAAAATGAAGCAAGTCCTAAGTAGAAACCCAGGATACATTTGTATGTTCTACACATGTAAGGGAGCATAGATGTGATTTGTTTCCCTGAAGGTCATTCATATTTTATACTTTGTGGGTTTCTAAACTACTGTATCACACTGTGCTTTAAAGAGCAGATTCTTGCTCTAACCCATTTCAGTCATGCTGATTGTCTTTTGCCTGGTACCACTACCTGGGACAGTGGTTCTTGGCTGGGCTAGGGACCTGTTTTATATCTCTGAGTTTTAGATTCCTACTTCATGATATTAAAATGTCTGTAAAATGCATAGAATTATTTCTGCTGTAAGAGTTCTGAGACCCTGAACATATTTTATGATGGTGCTTTTAGATGTAGGTGAAGAATGAAACATGTTTCTAAGAAATGGTAGTCTGAGTTATGTGTGCATTAAAATAAACAAACCAAAAATACACTGAACAATGGGCAATATGGAAAGGAATGAACATGGTGCAGTGAAAAGAGAAGTCACCTTGGAGGCAGGCCTAAATTCAAGCGTTGGTTCTGCTGTTTACTTGCTGTGTGACCATGGGCAAATCATTTGACCTTTCCATGTCTCAGTTCATTTTGTTTTCAAATGAAGGGTTTCAGACAGATGATCTCTAAGACCCTTCAAACTTGAAGCTTTAAGATTCTATGGCTTCTTTAAACAATTATTTCCTCATCTGTAAAATGGAAAAACAATGGCTTTATGCTATGCACCTCACAGAGTTGTTGTCATGACTGTGTATATAACAAAGCATTGTCAATTCTGTAAGTCCTAAGTTCTATTGAAATGGACAGAACTTGATAAATAAAGTGCTTGATAAATACTAGTTGATGGATTGAAATATTTATTTCCTGGGTTATAGTCCAGTGGAAAAAAGACTGCCCAAGGAGTCAAAAGACCTGGTTTCCCATCCTATCTCTGACACTACCTGCGTAATGTCAGGCAAGTCTCTGGACCTCTAGGGGCCTCACTTTCCTCACCTGTAAAATGGTTGGGTTAAATTTAGAGGGCCTCTGAGGTCCTCTCCAGCTCTAACTCTATCATCTATGATTGCATTCTCTACTCTTTATCCTTTTTAAGGACTAGTTACCTCCATTTCTGATCCTCTACTCCGTTCCTGTCCCCTCGTGAGTCTAAAACTAACCATTCTCCAAGGAACACACCTCCTTCCTGAAATGTTTCAAATTTATGGGGTATGATAACAACAACAACAAAATATTATGCATTATTTCATTTAAGCCTTCCTCAAACATCAAGAAGTTAGTAGTTTCCAAACTTCCCTTTCACACTGTGCTTTATTGACTAGAGTTTTAAAGAGGGGATTCTTGCTCAACCAATTTCAGTCATGCAACAAGCCTATAAAGTATTTCCTATTATTATCATGGTAGCTAGGTGGCACAGTACATAGCATCCTAGGTTTGGAATCAAGAAGACCTGCACTCAAATCTAGCTTCAGATACTCACTAGCTGTGTGACCCTGGACAAGTCACTTAATCCCATTTGCCTCAGCTTCTTCATCTGTAAAATGAACTAGAGAAGGAAATGGCAAACCACTCCAGTATCTTTGCCAAGAAAATCCCAAATGGGGTCATGAAGAGTCTGACACAACTGAAATGACTGAATAACAACAAAAAGTTATCCTCTCTACTTTACAAATAAGGAAAGTGAAGCTGAAAGAAATTAAATGACTTACACAAAGTTATATAGCTAATAAATGTCTGAGGCAGGATTTGAAGTGATGGCTCTCTGAAACCAAGACTAGTGCTCTCTCCAATACGTCACAAAGTTGTCTTGCATTTACTTCAGTTTGTGCTGCTCTCCAAATCTCCTTTGACACTGGACAGTATTTCATTCTGTAGTTCCCAGCTTTTCAGCTATTGAAGTGTGTGACCTCTCTCACTCTGATCCTCTCCTTTTCCTAAGTGTTAGCCATCTTGGACTGTGCCAAGGAATAGCAACAACAGGACTAAAAATTAGGTCCATGCTTCTGAATCTAAGCTCCATCCCTGCTCTTCAGTTTTCAGGTCCTTCATCTAAGCAAAAGACTCTTATCCAAGAACTCTGGAGACATGTGCAATATGACTTTCGGTAAATTGCTTAATCTCCCCAGTTCTCTGTTTCCTCATCTGTAGAATGGATGCATTGAATTAGATGGCCTCTGAGGTCCCTTCCAGCTTCTAGGTCTATGATCTTATGCTATCACTTAATTCCTCAAATAGGGGTGATTTTAGCAAAAAGCATCTCTGAAGTTCCTTCTTCTGAATGAAGAATTTTAGCATTCAGCACCATTGGTCAAAAATAAGTCCTCTTGACTGTTAAACTGTTCCCCATGTTTATCCCATGTTAGCAATGAAAGGGGGGTGGGGTGGGAGACATCTAACCACTAAACAGTAACAAAGATGGAAAGAATCTTCTTACTTAGTCACAGGCCAGATTTACGGTCAGAAATATGGAGTCTGTCTCAGCAGGAGGAGGTCATGAAATAGCATGAGCTAATATGCGGGGGGTGTGAAAACATGCATTGTTGTTTGGTTAACCAATGTGACACAATTAAGCAATTCTCCAAAATCAATTAGCCCACTGTTATGACTAAGATGACATGTTTTTCTAACTTCTTGGATGTTTTACTGCCGATGGATATTCTGCAGGCTTTGGGACAAGAAAATTAAATGTGGAAACGTCAAGGCAAGAATATAAAAGGAAAAAAAAGTTCCCTAGCCCCATTAATTAAGAGAACCAGGTCAAATCTGGAAACTCTGAAGTTGCCAAAGCATTCAGAAATGACTCAGAACAATTGTTGGCAGTCCCACCCTGACTATTGTTGAAAACCATGGATCAGTTTCCCTTTCTTTCCTTTTTTTAATTCCCCTTTTTAATTTAGTTGAGCCACAGCTGTGAAAACTGGCTTTGTCTTTTGAACTCCTGTATTTAAGCTCGTAACTGGAAGCCCTGAGGAAATGTAGTTTTTAAAGCCATCCATGAAAAATTAAAAGCGTGTTTCATGGGAGGAGCTTGGGCTAGCCTTTTGCTGCTAGTGACAGATTTTGATTATACTGACAATAACAAAGGTTGTTGGGTTTTGTTTTTTTTAAAGACCAGCAACAAAAGCTTACACATTCCTCCTAATTGCTCTTGTGCCTAGTAAGAAAAAAAAACATATGGGAATCTTGGCAGAGAATCCAGAACATCCAAATAGCCAGAAATCTAGATTTTTTTAAAATGAACAGACCATTTCCAATGCATAACACAAAATCAGATAGCATGACAATTATCATCTTCACCACACTGCACTAACATGGATGGTTGAAGACTGGCCCCCAAAGTAAGGCAGGATTAGAGGCTCTCTGTATGTATGGGATGGTCTTATTTCAAAACACACACACACACACACACATATACACACTGCAAGTGAATCTTTAGTCTAGGTCTCTGAGCCTGATCTAGGTCTAGGTAAATAAAACAAGAGGCAGTTATGTTTCAAGGTTTTGCAGGATGAAAGGTTGGGAGGTGTGATGGGATAAAAAAACACTCAAAGTTGGAGTCAGGAGAGAATCAGGTAAGAGTTTCATCCCTGATGCCTATTAGCCATGTGACCAAAGATAAGAACCTTACACTCGATGTGCCTCAGTGTCGTCATCTGTAAAAGGGGAATGATCATAGTGGCATCTACCTCACATGGTTGTTGTCAAGGTCATTCAAGACAGAATTTGAAGGAATTCAGAGACCATCTGGTCCAATCACTTTATTCTTTAACTCAAAGATGCTATATATATAAAGTATGGTGAAAGCATTAAAGCAAGTTAGAAAAAAAGGTAGACCCCTTGAGAACGGGTTTTATTTTCTATTTTTTTTATCCCTAGTACAATGTCAGTGCCAGGTACACAGTAAGCATTTAATAAATTCTCTACATCCATCCAACCATCTCTCTCTCTGTCTCTTTCTCCTCATCTCTCTGCCCCTCTCTCTCTTTCTCTTCTCCCTGCCTCACTCAGCAAATTGTAAATGCTTAAAATCTTCATTGACTGATTCTTATTGGTATGACCACTGGACAACCAATGCATTCGGTATTTGTAGAAGTCTGGTACGAGTTAATTTAGCTAGGAGAACCCGAGGTGAGAGGCACTCACACAGAAGATTCCTGAGGAAGAGAGATCTTCCATCTGATCCTCTTGGGCCAAGACCTGTTTGCCATTAAGTCCAGCCTTTGGGTTCACGTGATCTCAAACAATCTGAAAGCCCAGGAACATTATAAGATGAGTGGAGAGGCAGGAGGGAAACCATTTGATCTGGAAAGAAGCCAACCACATTCTTTTACTTATATAGAGCTAAACCAGCGAACTCTGCCTCTGCCTGATAACATATGAAGTTTATAGGGCTCTGGCTGGGACACCTCATTCACATAACCCCACTGGTGGGAGGAGAGCACTTGGAATAAAAGGGCATGTTAATTTAGTGCCATTTTCCTAAGCAAGTTGAGATTTCAATGCAGAGAGTTGTTCCATTCTTGATACCATAAAGAGTCCACAGTCCCTATAGAGGATAATGAGGGCCACCAATCTCTTGGCTGAAGAAGATTTAGAGCAATCCAGGGACAAGGCCTGTCCATGGACTCATCCATGTTCAGTCTTGGCATTCAGTTGTTTTTCTAGTTTCAAACTCTTTATTACCTAACTTCACATTTTATCATTATTAGGGTAATTAGTAGGAATCTACTTAGAAAGAAAACATGGATTTGAGGCTACTATGTTGAGATGGTCTGAAAAGAAAAAGGGAAGAGAGAGAAAGAGATGCATTGGGAGAAGGGGGAAGGGAGAGGAGCAATGGGGAAAATTATCTCACATAAAAAGAGGTATGCAAGGAAGAATTTTTACAATTGAAGGGGAAATGGGGGAGGGGGCAACACTTTAATGTCACTTTCATCTGATCCAGTTCAAAGAGGGAATAAAACATATACACTCACAACTGGGCATAGAAATTCAACCTTACCTATCAGAGAAGTAGGAGGGGAGGGCGATAAACTAAAGTAGAAGAGGTGATAATAGGGAGGGAGGATTAAGGAAGCAGTAGTCAGAAGGAAATCAGACTTTTGAGGAGGAAACAGGATTAAAAAAAGAGAGAGAAGGATAAATAGAAGAGAAAATGGAGGAAAATACACAGTTAATAATCATAACTGTGAATAGGAATGGGATGAACTTAGACTTAAAACAAAAAAGATAGCAGAATGGAAAGAGACCACGATCCAATAATATGTTGTTTACAAGAGACACGTGAAACCAAAAGACACTTAACACACTGTTAAAGACACACAGTTAAAATTAAGGACCGGAATCTCTTATCCATCAGCTGAAGTAAAAAAAAGGTCAAGACAGAGGAGCCAAGATGGCAGAGTAGAAAGATACACATATGCTAGCTCTAAACCCACAGCCCATAAAATATCCGTAAGGAAGAACTCCCAACAAATTTGGGAGCAGCAGAAGCCACAGAACAACAGAGCAGATGAGATTTCTCTTCCAGAGAGACCTGAAAACCTGACGCGAAAGGTCCATCGTGCACTGCACCCGGAGCAGAGCCCAGCCCTGCCTTGGCTGCATGGCACAGAGAGGAGCAGATCCAAGCAGGCTTCAGGGACAGAATCTCTAGTGGCCACACAGGTCCCTCCACTCATAGGTGACAAGGGTCGGTGAGAAGGTCTCCTTGGCTGGTCTAGAGAGGAGTGGGGTGTCCCCATAACTCAGGCCCCCTCAGGAGGCAGCAGCTGAGGCAGCAGCAAACAGAGGCTCCCAAAGCAGGCAGGAGCTCAGATCCATTGTTGAAGGTCTCTGCATAAACCCCCTGAGGGAACTGAGCCCTGTGTGGTGGCCCTGCCCCTACTTGAGCACCTGAACTTAATCTCACACTGAACAGCATCCCCGTCCCTGCCCAAAACCCTGAGGCTGGGAAGCAGCATTTGAATCTCAGACCCCAAGTGCTGGCTGGGAGGATCTGGAGGCATGGTGGGTGTGGAAAGAAAACTCAGAAGTCAAGTCACTGGCTGGGAAAATGCCCAGAAAAGGGAAAAAAATAAGACTATAGAAGGTTACTTTCTTGGTGAACAGATAATTCCTCCCTTCTTTTCTGATGAGGAAGAACAATGCTTACCATCAGGGAAAGACACAGAAGTCAAGGCTTCTGTATCCCACACATCCAAAATAAATATACCATGGGCTCAGGCCATGGAAGAGCTCAAAAAGGATTTTGAAAATCAAGTTAGAGAGGTGAAGGAAAAACTGGGAAGAGCAATGAGAGACATGCAAGTGAAGCATGAAAAACAAGTAAACACCCTGCTGAAGGAGACCCAAAAAAATGATGAAGAAAATAACACTTTGAAAAACAGGCTAACTCAATTGGCAAAAGAGGTTCAAAAAGCCAATGAGGAGAAGAATGCTTTCAAAAGCAGAATTAGCCAAATGGAAAAGGAGGTTCAAAAGCTCACTGAAGAAAATAGTTCTTTCAAAATTAGAATGGAACATATGGAGGCCAATGACTTGATGAGAAACCAAGAAATCACAAAACAAAACCAAAAGAATGAAAAAATGGAAGATCATGTGAAATATCTCATTGGAAAAACAACTGACCTGGAAAATAGATCCAGGAGAGACAATTTAAAAATTATGGGACTACCTGAAAACCATGATCAAAAAAAGAGCCTAGACATCATCTTTCATGAAATTATCAAGGAAAACTGCCCTGAGATTCTAGAACCAGAGAGCAAAATAAGTATTCAAGGAATCCACAGAACACCGCCTGAAAGAGATCCAAAAAGAGAAACTCCTAGGAACATTGTGGCCAAATTCCAGAGTTCTCAGGTCAAGGAGAAAATATTGCAAGCAGCTAGAAAGAAACAATTCAAGTACTGTGGAAATACAATCAGGATAACACAAGATCTAGCAGCTTCGACATTAAGGGATTGAAGGGCATGGAATAGGATATTGCAGAAGTCAAAGGAACTAGGACTAAAGCCAAGAATCACCTACCCAGCAAAACTGAGTATAATACTTCAGGGGAAAAATTGGTCTTTCAATGAAATAGAGGACTTTCAAGCATTCTTGATGAAAAGACCAGAGCTGAAAAGAAAATATGACTTTCAAACACAAGAATGAAGAGAAGCATGAAAAGGGAAACAGTAAAGAGAAGTCATAAGGGACTTACTAAAGTTGAACTGTTTACATTACTACATGGAAAGAAAATTTTTATAACTCTTGAAACTTTTCAGTATCTGGGTAGTGGGTGGGATTACACACACACACACACACACACACACACACACACGTACACACACACACAGAGACAGAGAGCACAGAGTGAATTGAATAGGATGGTATCATATCCTAAAAAAATGAAATTAAGCAGTGAGAGAGAAATATATTGGGAGGAGAAAGGGAGAAATGGAATGGGGCAAATTATCTCTCATAAAAGAGGCAAGCAAAAAATTATTAGTGGAGGGATAAAGAGGGGAGGTGAGAGAAAAGCATGAAGTTTACTCTCATCACATTCCACTAAAGGAAGGAATAAAATGCACACTCATTTTGGTATGAAAACCTATCTTACAATACAGGAAAGTGGGGGTAAGGGGATAAGCAAGGTGGGGGGGAGGGTGGAAGGGAGGGTAATGGGAAGAGGGAGCAATTTGAAGTCAACACTTTGGGGAGGGACCGGATCAAAAGAGAGAATAGAAGCAATGGGGGGCAGGATAGGATGGAGGGAAATATAGTTATTCTTACACAACACGACTATTATGGAAGCCATTTACAAAACTGCACAGATATGGCCTATATTGAATTGCTTGCCTTCCAAAGGGAAGGGGTGGGGAGGGATGGATGAAGAAAAGTTGGAACTCAAAGTTTGAGGAACAATTGTCGAGTACTGTTCTTGCTACTAGAAAATAAGAAATACAGGTAAAGGGGTATAGAAAGTTATCTGGCCCTATAGGACAAAAGAGAAGATGGGGACAAGAGAAGGGAGGGATGATAGAAGAGAGGGCAGATTGGTGATAAGGATAATTAGAATGCTCGGTGTTTTGGAGTGGGGGAAGGGGACAAATGGGGAGAAAATTTGGAACCGAAAATTTTGTGAAAATGAATGTTAAAAGTTAAATAAATAAATTTTAAAAAAAGGGCAAGGGTAGCAAATATGATTACAAACAAAGCAAAAGCAAAAAGTAGACCTAATTAAAACAGATAAGCAGGAAAACTATATTTTGTTAAAAGGCACCATAGACAATGAAACAATACCATTACTAAATATATATGCACCAAATGACGCAGCATCCAAAGAATTTTTAACTGGACATTTTATTTACACACATCAGCATATATGAAAGGTTTAGGGGTATTTCCTAAGGGACATTCATTCTGCTGTCACAGCGACTACCAATAGGATATTCAGAAGATCCTTTTCCACCTGAGACCAGACATCTTTCTCATGTGTTTACAGCCTTGTCCCAAGGCAGAAAGGATTGTCAAAGACAGAAGAGGAAGCTGAGCTGAAAAGAAAAGGAGCTTTCTGGAGAGCAGTACCCCTGCCCACCTGCTCCTGAGAGACTTCGTATCTCTGAGTTCAGTGATTATATAACATTTGATTTTAAGCTAGGATGGCTGGCTGGTTGGTTGCAACTGTGAAACACCTTTGACTTAGATAAGAAAGACTAACAATTAAGGACTAACTTGTACTTCCTCAGTTAAAAAATAGACACCATTTATTGCAAATAAGTGTTAAAACATTGTGGAGAAATACAGGAAGAAGAGGGAGGTAGTGGCAAGAGGCTTGGACTCGGGGACTCTTGGACTGCCTTGGGATTGAGAACAGTCACAGTTTCATCTTCTGCCTCATCTTGATCTTGGCCATAATAATGAATGAATGAACTGTTCTTTTTGGCCCATCTGTCAAATGAGGTGGGTTAGACTTGGAAGGTCTCCAAGGTCCACTCCAGGGACCTTGGACTTGGGCTTAGGCCAAGCCTAGGTTCTTTCAAAGTCAGAAGTCAAAATAAAATCCTTGCCCACAGTTAGAAAATGTGAAGAAAGTCCAGGGAGGACACAGCTAAGTAGCCTCTGCAGGAGTAAAGCCTCTGCTCCCACAAGGCCAGCTCTGTGTCTTCTGCAGGACTACTTACTTACTATTGGACTGTTCACTACTTTGGACCACTTCATTTTTCACCTCTGGGTTTTCTTCCCAAAGGCTGCTTGGCTGAATCTTTTTCAAAATGCCATCCGCTGAAGCACTCTCAGGTAGCAACCAACGCCCTGAATTCGGAATCAGAAGAGGCAAGTTTTTAAATGGTTTTTCCATTTACCGTGGGGGACCTTGGGCAAGTCCCCACTTTCCCCTCTGTTAAATGGGGCTACATGCATGTTCTGTTTCCAAGGGCTATAGTAAACAAAGTGATTTGTAGTAAACAAAGCTCTCATGAGTTAGAAAAGTATGAGCTGTTATTAGACAAATGAGACCTTTTTGAGCACCACTCCACTCCCCAAAAGACCAAACCCACTAGGGTCCAGATCACTGACATGTTGGAGCCTCCCCTCCCCCACAACCCACTTGACTCTCAGCATGAATGTGCAGTGAGGACAGAAAGCTTAATTTAGGCTATTATACATAATGAAGTAGGGATCTAGCACAGAAAGCTTTGGCCAATGCTGAGGTCAAGGAGACATGAAGCCTGCAGAAGACTTCTAGAAGGACAAAACTGAGCCATTGTGGGTTTTGCTTGATCAAGGCATCCTTGACCAAAATAAACCTCATTTTTACAGATGGATATATGTGGCCACAAATACCTGAGGAGAAACAGGAGATTATTGCATTCAATTCTTGTTTTTAAAGCACTGAAAATTAGCTAAGAACTTGCTCCAATAAAACCCCTTCCATGGCCTCATTTATTTCCCCTGCAGTTTGGACATAATATCTTGATTCACTTCACCAGCGTGTCTTCAGTTCTCTCTATATTTGTTGTGAATATTGATGCTGTTGGTCTCTACCAGGTCAGTGTTGTACTGGACTGAACAAGCCTCTGGAGGCCTTTCTTCCAAAATGGAACAGTGGGTATCACATAACAAATCTCCCCATTCAGGGAAAATGACTTGTGGCTGGGGCCACAGGACTCTTCATGATCTGTAGGCAGCTTATTTTGAGTGGTAGTATTCATGGTTAAAAGGTTAGGGTTGAAAAACAGCACCTCAGGCACAAAAGATACTTGCTCTGGGAGGCAAGAGTTCAGAGGTTTCCAAAGACTGGGGACTCGGGCTGCTGTGGCTTCCATTTTGTAACTGATATAAAAGAGCTAACTCTTATGGTTGTAGGTTTCAGTGTGGGGAAGGCTGAGCATCCAAATTCTTAAAGAAAATTTAAATGAATTACAGGAAGAAATAGACAGTAAAACTACACTATTGGCAGACCTCAACTTTTCCCTCTGAGAGATAGATAAATTGAACACCAAAATAAAAAAAAATAAAAGATATTCATGGAATCTTAGAAAAGTTAAATATGATAGATCTCAAGAGAATATTGAGCAGGAAAAGAAAGAAGTATACCTTTTTCTCAGGTATACATGGTACCTTCACAAAAATTGACTATTTATTAGGATATAAAATCTTCACAAAGAAATGCAGGAAAGAAAAATATTAAATACACCTTTTAAAAACCATAAGTAAATAAAAGTTACACTCAACAAAGGGTTTTTGAAGCACATATTAAAAATTAATTAGAAATTAAAGTGGGAATAAGTGTGGCAAAGAACAAATCAAAGAATCATCAGTAATTTCATTAAGGATAATGAAAACAATGAGACAATATACCAAAATTTATGAGATGTAGTGAAAGCAGTGTTGTCTTTAAACACATATTAATAAAAGAGAGAAAGGACAGATCAATGAACTGGACATGCAGCTAAAAAACTAAAGAAAAAAAACAAATTGAAAATCCCCAATTAAAGCCCAAACTGGACATCCTAAAAAATCAAAGAAAATATTAATAAGATTAAAAGTTAGAAAAACATTGAATTAATAAAATTAAGAGAGGTATCATGGAAAAATAATAAAATAGATAAAATATTGATTATTTTATTTATAAAAGAAAACTAAATTACCAGTATTAAAAATGGAAAAGGTTAATGCACCACCAATGAAGTTGAAATTGAAGCAATTATTCAGAGCTACTTTACCAAATTATTTGTCAATAAAACTTATAATATAAATGAAATTGAAAAGTATTTATAAAAATAGAAGTTTCCCAGATTACTAGAAGAGGGAATAGATTGTTTAAATATACCATCTACAAAAAAGAAATGGAATAAACCATAAATGAATTCTCTAAGAAAAAAAACAACTTAGGACTAATGGATTTGCAAGAGAATTCTGCCAAGCATTTAAAGAACAATTATTTTCAATACTATATAGACTATTAGAAAAAAAATAGTAAAGAAGGAATCCGAACCAAATCCCTTATATGACACATATATGATTTTAATACCTAAACCACGAAGAGCAAAAACAGAGAATGAGGACTATGAACTGATTTCCCTAATGAACACTGATGTGAAAAAATTAAATACACATTAATCAAGAGCCTACAGTACTATACAAAGAACATATACTGTGACCTGATGGAATTTATACCAGAAATGTAGAGTTGGTTCAGTATTAGGAAAACTATAATCATATTAACCATATCAATAACAAAAAAAACCCAAAAATCATGTGATTAGCTACATAAAAATCTTTTGACAAAATACAAAACACATTCCTATTAAAATCACTAGAAAAAATAGGAATAAATGGAGTCTTTCTTAAAATAATAAGTAATATCTAAGTAAAACCAAGAGCAAGCCTTAACTGTAATGGACATAAACCAACAGCCTCTCTAAGTAGATCAGGGGAAAAACAAGGATGCTCATTATGACCATTATTATTGAATATTTTACTAGAAATGCTAACTCTAGCAATAAGATAAGAAAAATAAATTAAAGAAATAAGCATAGGAAAGGAAATATAAAACTATCACTTTTAGCAGATGATACAATGGTATACTTAGAATACTTGAATCAGCCAAAAAAATAGCCTAACCTAACCAATAAGCAGCTTTAGCAAACTGACAGGATAAAAAATAAAACCATTCATCAGCATTTCTATATATTACCAACAAAACCCATCAGGAAAAAATAAAAAGATAAATTCAATTAAAAGTATACAATATAAAGTACTTGGAAGTCTATCTGCCAAGACACACACGGGACTACATAGACACAATTACAAAACATTTTTCACACAAATAAAGATAAGTCTAAACTATTGGAGAAGTATTATTTGCTCATGGGTAGACTGAGCCAACATAATAAAGATAACAATACCACCAAAATTTGCTTATTCATTGTCATATAAATCAAACTACCAAAGAATAATTTTATAGAGCTAGAAAAAATGAAAACAATATTCATCTAGAGCAAAAATTTCAAAAATATGAGACAATCTATGAAAATAAAAAGCGAAGGAAGATGTTCTTCCTATACTAGGTCTCAAAGTATACTACAGAGTAGAAATCATCCAAACAATCTGGTACTAAATAAGAAATAGAGGAGTTGATTAATGGATTTAATTAGGTCCACAATGTACAGAAATAAATGACCTGGTTTTTTATAAATTCAAAGATCCCAGATGCAAGATGTAGTTTCCTTCCTTATTTCTTTTAATTAGCTCTACTTTTACTTTTGCTTTGTCTGAGATCATGATTGTTACCTCTGTGTGTATTTTTAATTGCAACTGAGTCATAATATGTTCTTCTCCAGCCTTTTACATTTAATCTGCGTGTATCTCTGCTTCAAATTTGTTTCTTTTTTGCAGGATTCTGATTTTTAGTATGTTCTGTTATCCACTCCTATTTTATGGATGAGTCCATTCCATTCCCATTCACAGTTATGATAACTGTGCATATCCCTCCATTCTATTTTCTCTCTCTCTTTATGCATCTCTCTATCTCTCTCCTTTCAGTCTGTCTTTCCTTTTGCTTATGGGCACCAACTCCCTTAAAGTGCCCTCCCTCCTAGCAGCTTCCCTCCTTTTCTTATCTCCCTCCTCTCCTACTTGCCTATAAGATAAGATATATTTCTATACCCACTTGAGTGTGTATGTTATTCCCTCTTTGAATTAAATATGATGAGAGTAAGGTTCAAGCTATGCTCACACATATTATTTCTTTCTGTGCATAGTAATAGGTCTCTCACACATCTTCATGTGACAGAATTTGCCCCACTCTACCTCTCCCTTTCCTCTACTCTTAGTGCAATCATCTTTCTCACCCCTTAATTTTTTTATTTCTTCCCATCAAAGTCAATGTATACTTGTACCATCTGTCTATATGTACTCCTTCTAACTGCCCTAATAGAGATGTAGTTCTTAAGAATTACTAATATCATCTTCCCATGCAGGGATATAAAAAATTTAAGCTTATTGAAAAACTCATGTTTTCTCTTTCCTGTTTACCTTTACCTTTTTATACTTCTCTTGAGTTTTGTATATTTGAAAATCAAATTTTCTGTTTAGTTCGTGTTATTTCGTCAGGAAAGTTTGAAAGTCATCTATTTCATTGAATATCCATTTTTCTCCTGAAGGTTTATACTCAGCTTTGTTGGATAGTTGATTTTTGTTGTACTCCAAGCGCCTTTTTCTTCTGGAATATCGTACATATTACAAGCCCTCTGATCCTTTAACGTAGAAGCTGATAAGACCTGTGCAATCCTAACCATGACTCCTCAAAATTTGAATTATTTCTTTCTGGCTACTTGCAGTTTCTTTTCTGACTGCTTGACCTGAGAATTCTGGAATTTGGCTCTAGTATTCCTAGGAGTTTTCATTTTAGAATCTCTTTCAGGAGATGATTCTTTCTATTTCTATTTTCCCTTCCAGTTCTAAGATATTAGGGCAGTTTCCTTCAGTAATTTATTGAAAAATGCTGTCCTGGCTTTTTTTTTTTTTTTTATCATGGATTTCAAATAGTCAAGTAATTCTTAAATGATCTCTTTTAATTTATTTTCCAGGTCAGTTGCTTTGCCAATGAGGTGGTTTACCTTTTCTTCTATTTTTTTTTTCATTTTCTTGATTTGTTTGATTGATTCTTCATGTCTCATAGAATTGTTAGCTTCCACTTGCCCAAACGCAATTTTTAAAGATTTTTTTTTAGTTAGCTTTTGTACCTCCTTTTGCATTTGGCCAATTCTAGTTTTTAAGTAGTTGTTTTGAAGAGTGAATCTTTGCACATATTTTTCTAGTTTCTATACTTCCTTTACAAAACTGTTGATTCTTTCTTCGTGATTCTCTTACATAACACTCATTTTTCCCCCAATTCTTCTTCTACTTCTCTTATTTGATTTTTGAAATACTTTTTGGCTCTTCCAGGAGTTCTTTTTGGGCCTGAGACCAATTCATATTTCTCTTTGAGGCTTCAGTTGTAGGCATTTTGACATTGCTACCCTTTTCTGAGTTTGCGTTTTTGATTATTCTGTGCCATACCAATCAAACTACCAAAAAAATTTCATAAAACTGGAAAAAAATCATAATAAAATTCATGTAGGAAAACAAAATGTCAAGAATATTTTTTTAAAAATCAGTAAAAAATGTGAAAGAAGGTGATTTAGCCATACAAGATTTGAAACTATATTATAGAGTGGTAATCATCAAAATAATCTTGTATAAGCTAAGAAATAAAGTTGTGGATCAGCAGAACACATTAAGTATATAAGACTTACTAGTAAATGATCACAGTGATATAGTGTTTGATAAATCCAAAGACACAAGCTTTTGGGACAAGAACTCATCATTTGAGAAAAACTGCTGGGAAAACTGGAAAAGAGTATGGCAGAAACTAGGTACAGACCACCATCTTACACTGTATACCAAGATAAGATCAAAATGAGTACATGAAGAATGATACCAAAAGCAAATTAGGAGAGCAAGAAATAGTTTACATGTCACATCTATGGATAAGGGAAAAAATAGGATCAAACTAAAATTAGAGAGAATTATTAGATGTAAAATAAACAATTCTTATTATATAATTTTTTTTTTACACAAACAAAATCAATGTAGTCAAGACTAGAAGGAAAACAGAAAGATGGGAAACAATTTTTACAGGAAGTGTCTCTAATGAAGGCCTCATTTCTCAAGTACATAGAGAATTCTCAAATTTATAAGAGTACAAGTCATTGCCGATTTGATAAAAGGTCAAATGATATGACAGCCAATTTTCAGATAAAGAAGTCAAAGTCATATGAAAAAATACCATGCAAATTACTATTGATTAGAGAAATGAACATTTAAACATCTCTGAGGTATCACATGTATCAGATTAGCTAATATGAGAGAAAATGAAAATAGGAAATGTTGGAGGTGATATGAAAAAAGGGACACTAATGCATTGTTGGTGGAGTTGTGAACTGATCCAACCATTCTGAAAAGAAATTTAAGAACTGACTGCTCTTTACTCCTTTTTTGTCCATGAAAAGAAAGAAGTTTGTTTAAATTAGGGAATAACTTAAAAGTAAGTAAAATTTAATTGGAAGAATGTTTTGTGTTACCATTCCACTTTATTCTGTAAATAATATAACAGAATGCAATAATTTAGAAACATTAGAAGCAAAGTCATCAACAGATAGTGGAATAGACCATGTGTTTGTAAGTGTTTATGAACCCCAAAGACAACAGTACTGCAATTTATTGGTTTTGTATAATAAAAATTTGTGCTAAATTGTAAAGGATAAATTCAGTGGAAGAAAGATTAGTTCTATAAATAGTCTGGTAAATAAAAGCTAGAAGAATTAAACAAATAGAATAAGATAAGAGAAATGTCAAATCAAAATATAAAAAAAACAGGTGTTCTGCAAGGCTTTAATCTAAGTTCTTTGGAAGGTTATAAAAGAAAGGGAGAGAGAAAGTTTAAGTAAGTAGGGAATAAAAGAAAATTAAGAAAGTTGTAGTCAGTTTGAAGGACGAACACAACACAACAACCTGGTCCTCTTCGAAAAAGGACAAACATAACCTGTAAGCAGACTAAGCTGCCTAAATGGGGACACAGCTAGTTGGGTAACTCAGAGCCCTCTCCCTTTCCTTCTTTTCTCCAAAAGAAGGTAAATTTTGATGGCCAGAAGCTGCCCAACTAACTTGGGGTATATTAGCTAGATTCCTTTCCTTTCCTTTCCTTTCCTTTCCTTTCCTTTCCTTTCCTTTCCTTTCCTTTCCTTTCCTTTCCTTTCCTTTCCTTTCCTCTCCTCTCCTCTCCTTTCCTCTCCTCTCCTCTCCTCTCCTCTCCTCTCCTCTCTTCTCCTCTCCTCTCCTCTCTTCTTCTTCTTTTCTTTCCTGCCCTGCCCTTTCATTCTTATCTCCCCTAAAATCTTAAACCCCATACATTCTGAAGCCCATGGATTGAACAAGGAAGAGTCCCTGCCCAACCTCCACTCAATGCTGTTTTAGACCCTCCTGGCTTACAGTGAATGTCAATAGTAACTGTTTCTCTTCTAAACAACAACCCTGAGCCTCCTGCCCCTCCTAGTATGATTTATCTATTTTTTTTCTTTTCTGTTAAAGGGGACATCCCCCTGACTACTTTTTAAAGAGGTCTCATTCACTGAATGGACATTATCTCACTTTAAGTGAGTACCTGAAAAGACTTTAACCTAAAAGGCCAAGGTCTCCCACTGCATCGTGGGCCCTCTCCAGTCATCCTGATAAATATCTGGTCACTGGACCCAGATGGCTTAGGAGGAGAAAGTGAGGTTGGTGACCTTGCACGGCCCTCCCTCACCCAAAACAAAGTCAAGTGCAAGTCATGTCATCATTTCTCTGATGTCATGGTCCTCTTTGAAAACGAAGAGCAAACACAACCTGTGAATAAAGGGTTTAAAAGTAAAGGGTTTGGAGTCTGGAGTTTTTTGGGGGGAGGTGAAAGAGGTCTGAAGAACGATTTTGATCTCATTCAGATAAGAAGGATGTGAAAAATTTATCTGGTTATCCTATATGATATGGAAAATATGGAAATATATTTGCCGTGTTGAATTATTTGGGGAGAGCATACCAAAATTTTGTCCTTGAAGAACCTTTAGAAGGATATATTTTAGACCTTACATAAGGAATGTGTGTGTGTGTGTGTGTGTGTGTGTGTGTGTGTGTGTGTGTGTGTGTGTGTGAGACCTTAAGCAAGTTACTTCACCTCTGCCTACCTCAGTTTTCTAATCTGTGAAAGGGAAAAATAATAGCAACCACCGTCCGGGGGGTGGTGTGATGATCATATGATTGCAAAGTTCTTAGTACAATGCTTGGTACATAGTAAACACTATATAAAGTTTGTAAATTTAAATACTTACTTGATCATGAATGCAACTAGTATAGAAAGCCAAAAGTGATAAAAATGAATGGTTTTCTTTCTAATTTGGAAATACATTTGACTTAATTAATATCAACTAACTAGTAATAAGTTTGCACCATGTTTAAATACTTTATATCATGTATGATATTGTGTTTCTAAACTCTGTGTGTGTGTATGTATGTGAAATTTGGTAAACCATTATATCTGAAATGCTATTCAAAAAGTTACTGCTCTTTTAATCTGAGTGCTGTTAGGTTATGGATTGAGCTTTAAAAAGAATTTTGTGAAAATATTTGAAAATTGGCAAATATGTAATGGAATATATTTACTTTAATAGCTTACTTTTGGGAGAAAAGTAGCACAAACCTTTTCAATTATCCTCATCTGTGTAGTTCCTTGGGATTTTTTTCTTGGGTAAGATCGTAAGATCCAAACAGTCTTGCTGACCATGTGTTGTAAAATTCCAAAGTAGTGAAGGTTAAGAAATTAGGATCATGCTCAGTCAAAGTGGGGAAATTTACAAGTTTGCTTATAGTAAAGTTTGAGTTTCATCTGAGATTATTTGGCTGCCACTTATAAAAATTGTATCTCTTAATAAATAGTATGCATTCAAGTTACATCTTTGAATCAGCTTGGTAACATTAGACTTGAGATTCAAAGATTTTATTTCTGTCTTAGAGGTTAATAAGCAATATGGCTATCTATTAGTCTGGAGACTTGTAGTAACCAGCAATTTTCTGAGGCTTTTGAGTTAACTCTAACATATTCACCATATGCATGAAACTCTAAAATGTGATTATTCTTAATTTATAAATGGAGGATAAATGAAATGTCCTTGTATTTACTCCTTGTTAACTGCTAGGGAAACATGAGAAAACTAATAATATCCTAGCCCTAACTTGAGATTAGCGAAATTTTGAGGTAAAATCTCTTGGGACTGTAATCTAATATTATTCTGTTTTTGCTTCAAGTATGATTATCTGAATTGTCATGAAGTTAATAATCCATCATTCAGGGGGAGTGCCATGTGCTGCCCAAGGGGAGTGTGGTCTGAGAACTGCTACAGGGGGATATCTGTGTCTGGGAAAGTTGAAGGGACAATTTTGTATAGGCAAAGGTAGGAGTCTCTTGACTCAGTTTCCCTATTGTGTTATTTCTAACCAGGACATTTTCCCCTCTGGTTAATTCTGAACTTGACTTCTGGTACCCTATGAACAGGTGCTAAACTTTGCGCCATGATTGACTAGTAACTATGACTCTTGCTTAGAATTAAACAGTGCTAAGGGAGTTTTCCCCTGCTTTGTTAGATACATCCACGCCCTTGAAAGAACAGTTTTGATATTGTCATAACCAAGTCCTTCTTTTTCCTTTCATTACAAAATTTGTATAATAAGGGCAGGTGAAAAAAGGATATTTGTGTTACAATGCCAAGTCTTTTAATTAACAGATTAATATTAAAACATTTGAGTTACTATAGTAGGACACAGGTATGAAAAATCTTACTATTGTTAATCTGTATTTGTGATCAACCATGTTATGTAACTAGGTAAATGAGTTCTTAGGCTTGTCAATCTCTTGCCAATGATAAGAGTAGGTCCTTAAAGTACCTTATCATTTCAAGATAATATGATGATAACAAATACAGCTTCAAAAAGGAGAAATGAGACAAAGATGCAAAAGTTTTTTTTTTAATTTAATGGAGTAGTGAACTTTGAGAAAACAAGATTAAACTGTTAGAAATTTAATAACTAGGATACATATTCTATTGGCTTCTAAATGAAACTAAAAGGGAATATAAGCTTGATTATTTTTATAATAAGTTCTCAAAATTACATTAAGGTTTTTACATATAAAATAACAGTTGTAATTGAAAAGAATTTCAAATCTTGTTATTTTTTTCTTCCTAGTTTGAAGTCCCTGTCTAATAATGTTATTAATACTATAAGACAAAAGGATTCATTTTTCAAGGCAGACCCTGATGGACTTTTTAAGAGTTTTCTTTCAGTCTCTTGATGGCATTGTCCATATCAGATACAACATCTGCCTGAAGGTGGAAGGTGCATTCTTCTCTGGAGGCTCAGGCTTTTCCCCTACCATCTGAGGGTTTGTTGAAGTGTTTTAACCAAGGTTCCCTGATTCCAAACACCATACATTGAGGCTTCACCAAAGCATTTACTAAGTGCCTACAATGTGTCAACAAATATTTGTAGTTTGGTTTGGTTTTGTGTTATTTGTATTTCTGGGACAGAAGTCAAGTTATCTACTCCACCCCACCCCACCCCCATTCTGCAGTAAAGGAATACATGGGTCAGAGAAATGAAGTGAATTCCCCAATGTCACAGATGGGCCAGGACTCGGACCCAGGGCCCCCTACTCCAGAAAGTGGGGCTTTGAGATTTCTTTGCTCCAGTGGTCCTGATGAATATCTGGCCACTGGACCCAGATGACTCAGGAGAAGAAAGTGAGGTCGGGGACTTTGCACAGCCCTCCCTCGCTCAAATCAAAGTCAACTGCGAGTCCCGTCATCATCTCCCTGACGTCAGTGTCCTCTTTGAGAAGGAAGGACAAACACATGAATGAATAAATGCTGAATGAGTGAATGGAACAATGCTACATTTGTTTTTATCATCTTTATTTATAAATATTTATATCTTTAATTTACATTTACATACATGTGTACATACATATGTATATATATATATATATATATATATATATATATATATATATATATATATATATATATATATACATATATATTCTTAAAGCAATGCTATATGCTATGCCCTGACCATATCAAGAGAAAAGAAGATAGTCCCTGCTCCCTAAGGCTCACCGTCCAACAGGGGAGACCTCTCCTAGCATATCCCTAAGGCTCAGCCCACTGCCTGGCCCATAATGCGCAGGCGCTCGTTAATTTCCCCAGATGCTCCACCTCCTGGCGGTTTCTCAGCCTCTTTCTGAGTCTGGGCGGAGCCTTAACCCGGAAGGGGCGGGGCCTGGATCTGCTACCTAGAGCGTTGGTGATGGGGCGCCTGAGGGCGGGGCTAGGAAGGCATCGCCTGACCCGAGTTGTTGTTGAGGAGGGATGTGCTCTCCTGTCGGCTCTTCTTGTCTCGGGCTGAAAACCAGGCCCACCTTCCTGGAGAAGTGTGTAGACAAGCGGGAGGCAGCAACCCCAGGAGGCCCAGGGGCCAAAACCATGGGGGTCCTCAACTTGCTCCTGGCCCGCCCCCCGTTTGGCCGAAAAGAATCTAAACAGCGTCATTTAGTGGAGGCTCTGGGCCCCGATGGAATCTCGGTGATCTGGGCCGGTGGCTGAGGGTCCCAGAGAGCTGGCTGGGGCCTTGGGAAGACCCCATGGACGGGGGGGTTTGTGGGGAGGAGGCCTCATCCTCCATAAGAGGGGCCCCAGACCCGAAGGCCTGTAAGGCCCCTTCCACAGCCCCGCCTAGGACCCGCGTCCCCACGCTCTGCCACGCTCGTGGGGCCCACCCAGACCCTAGACGGAAGAGAGCCCGAGGTGGGCCCACCTGACTGTTGCCAGGCCCAGGGAGGCCTCCAGCCCACAGAGCGCTCGGTGCCAGCCTGCGGCCCAGGAGTCCCCACAGGTCTGTTTGGTTTTGTGGGCTGGTCGGCAGCCTCGGAGCCTTGTTGTGGAACCACCTAACGATCCCCCGACCTAGCGGAGGAGGGTGAGGCGGAGATGTCCCCAGGGGCAGAGGTGGAGGGATCTGAAACCCGGCCTTGAATCTCTTCCTGTAGGGAAGGACTTTCTCATTTGTTTTCGATTTTTGCACCCCTGACCCTGGCCCCTAGTGGGTGCTGAATAAATGTGGCCTTGAGAATCGTGGCTGGGGTTAGTTTTTATAGCCTTTTTATTTGTTGAAGAGATGTTTTGTGGCAGGGTAAGTAGAGAAAAGCTTGGTATTTGGAAAACTTGGGTTCCTATCTTGCCTCTGACGCACTGTGACAAGGCCTTTAACCGTTTAGCAACGTACACATTACAAAAAAGATGTTGACATTCGTAAGTGGAGGAAATTTCCATACAAGGATTTGCCGAAATGGATAAAAATCAGCGATCTGGAAAACGTTCCTGCTTTCCCCTACTCCCAAATACTTAAGAAGTATGTTTAATCTGTTGTGTTGAACTTCAGTATTAATTTTATAATAGATCATAAGAGCTCCAGATTTGGAATAAGAGACCTTTGTTGAAGACCTAGCCCTACTTTTTACAACCTGTTGAAGGAGCAGCATTGAAGAAGATGGGATAGATTGAAGGCTGTAAGAACAAGAAAGGCTAGGTCTCCCCTTGGGCAGAATGGTGGGAAATGCTAGATAATGCTAGGATACTTCCTGAGAATGAGGATGCCTAAGCAAGGCCTGCAAGTCTCTAGAGTCTTGGATTACTGTGAGTTAAAAGAAAATTTAGGAATATGAGTAGTTGGGTTGATATGTATGTGGAGCAAGGAACCAAACCTCAGAGCACCCGGGTGCTGGGAAGGGTAGAGGACGAAGTATACACAGGATCTTAGTCAGGGCTCCAGACCCCTGTCTGATGCTAAAACCCATTAGGTCCAGCTACTCTGTTATGGGGGAGGTGAGATAGTGGGAGTGAGCCAGATAAAGGAGCTTTCTGGACACCTTGAGAACAAAACCCCAGAATAGGAATGGGATATCCTTTTCCCTGAAATCTGTGACATTTGGTAATTAAAAGGGACTTTACCAGATGGGGGAGTCCATCAGATTAGTGAAGCTGATGCATTTTTTTCATTCCATTTCTCAGGGACTATGAAAGAAGAGGAAAATTAAATATATCCTGGAAAGATGATCAGTGGAATCCAGTAGCGAAGTACTCTGTGCCTCAGATTATCATCCCTTCTCCTGTAAAGACTCACATCTCTTTCCTTTTCTCATT
Source organism: Notamacropus eugenii (assembly GCF_028372415.1). Taxonomy (NCBI): domain Eukaryota; kingdom Metazoa; phylum Chordata; class Mammalia; order Diprotodontia; family Macropodidae; genus Notamacropus; species Notamacropus eugenii. The sequence goes on along the minus strand of NC_092872.1, from coordinate 245,371,913 downwards.
GGAGGAATAAGAAGAAGAATGGGTTAAGTATGCATATTACACCAGCCTTGGAAAAATGGATGAAAAGGCTAGAATGAAGAAACCTCCAATTTGGCTTTCCTCAGTCATAACTGAGAAGTCATAGAGCCCTCCATCAAGCATTGCCATACCTCTCATTAAGAGTATTGAGCCGTGGTCTGTGCCAAAGAGGACAGAACCAGGGAGCCTACAGGGGACCCAAGGTCTTATAGGATTGTGACTTGGATATGTTTGAGACCCTCTCCTTGGCCTGTTGTGCCATACTTTTTTCCTTCCTGGGACAGGCCTAATACAGCAGACAAGGGCTTCAGCTACTCTTTGAAGTTTTTGTAAATAAATGCTAGATATAAGTGGACTCCAGGATGTAACAGGAACATGAGACTCAACTCCAGGAAGATGGAGGTCCCACAGGAAAGGCCAAAGTCATGTCTAATCCCAGTGGTATAAACACACCATTGTGCCTGATTCTCAACAGAGAAGCAATTTTAACAAATAAGTATATACCTGTGGGAAGGGGGTAAAGTGGGGGTGTTGCTAGTCAGTAAGTTCTGGCCTCTTTTCCCATACTCTCGTCTGAGTTGCCTCAATTTAACACCCACTTCCCACCATCATGTGGCTACTTGCAACAAAGACCTAGGTGCCATTGGTACCAGCTCCTTCTCTGAATAAGGAGATGCACTGCAGGGTTATAACTGATCACTTAAAGATCAGGGGGACAGGCATCTTGTACTGCATTTGGTTTGGGGAGCAGACACAAGACAGGATTCTACTTAATGAAGAAGTAACAGTTGCTTCTAGGAGTCCTCAGATCTTCTGTATGGGGTTTAGGTCTTTCAGAAAACAGAACCCTGACTTCAGTGGATCTTACCAGAATTTTAGTCTAAATCTAAGTCTCAATAAAAGTCAGGGGGTTCCATCAGACTGAGCTGAGATTGGATTCACACCTTCAGCATGTCTGGATCTTGAGAGATAGAAACCACAGATTGATGCTACTGGGAATATACCAAGTAGTGAAATATTTTAGATGTGGATTTGGTTATATTTGTGTAATTTGCTATTTTTCCATCCTTTATTACCAATGGGATATTAAAAAAAAAATAAAAAGCCAGCAGCCAAGAGTCTTGGGTTCTGGCACTAGCTTTGCTTTGGAAATGTTGACCATTCTGACCTGAGTTTCTTTATATGCAAGATAACTGTGTTAAAATGTATAATTCCAAAGGTCCACTCCTAAATTTCTGTGATTAGTTGAGTTATATATTTTCCCTACAGTCTACTCACTTGTTAACCCCCTATAACTTTGCTATGCCACGTACAACTCGACTGGAACTATTCTCATACGTCACAAAGAGCTCCTGATCACCAAATGCAGCAGCTTTTTTCTTGCAACATTTCACAGTTGACTATCTCCTCGAAATTTACTCCTTTTCTCAGTCCCATTACACTAAACTAGCTTATTTCTCTGGCTAATTCTTTGATTTGGTTCCCCTGTATCTCTTCCCCCAAGCCCCTCAAATATGGATGTTTCCCAAGGTTTAATCATTGACAGCTTCTCTTCTTGATGTGTACCACTTCCCTTGGAGATTTTAGGTCCCCTGAATTCAGATACCTCTTTTTGTGGGAATGACTATCTGAAGTCCATCTTCATCCTCTACTTTCCTGAGACCCATAGGCCTGTACCTCTTACTTACACAGTAGGTACTTTCACTTTAATGCCCTTCTTTCACCTTCAACTCAGCAGGTCTCATGCAGACCTTATTCATCTTCCTTCTGAATTCTCCCTTGTTTTTTTCAAAGACCTCTTTCACTGAGCCGTGAAACCTGTTATCTATATTTCTTGTCTTTTTCTGCCCCTAAATATTCAGTCGGGCACCAAGTTCTATTCATTTATCTTTCCTAATGCCTTTTTTATCTCTCCATCCATTCCCATTATCCTCACTCTTTTATGGGTCATGTTCTCCTCCTCTGCTCCTTCCCCCAAATTATCCTATGTCCAGAAATGCCACTTCAGTTCCATGTTTAAAACGCAACTCCCTAGTGTGTGCAGAGTGAATCCAAATTATTTTACTCCAGAATGCAAGGACTTCCATAATGAATTCTCCCAACTTTATTTCATACCTTTCCAGCCACAAAGTTCTGTGAATTTGTGGACTGTTGTTTTGTCCAATGTTCTATTTGAGCCGTTGTGCTTTTGATAAGTTTGCTATTTCACTTTCTTCTACCACCTTTTAACTGAATTTTCCTAATGACCACCAAGGACATATTAGAGGACATATTGAATTAATCTTGACATTTCCCTCTAAAAATTAAGCTAGAAGACAGGCCGATGATTTAATAAGATCAAGGGATAACTGATGGACAGTCCGTACTTTTGATTGATATCTGCACAGGGTTGAGATAATTACTAAGAAGATAACTAGTGCATTGTAAAGAAGGGCAAACTTAGGACAGAATGTGCTTGAGCTTTGCGGGCACACATGGATGAATTGCCATGTGTTCTTGAAGGAAGTATCAACATAGATGAGATTATAAATGGAATTCACTAAAGTATGAGATGTGCCTGTAAGTAATTTTCCAACCAAATTGTGCTCAATATCCCATGTGCATTTGTTTAAAAAACAAATCTTTTCCATTGTTTTTATTTTATATAGGTTTATCACATACTAATCTTGCATATCTACTTGATTACTTGAGATATGGTTATGTGGTACATGTGATCTGTTTAGTCCATTGACCTGTTTCTCTTTTTTACTATGCACATGATAGTTTTGATTACTTCTTTGTAATATATGTTAAAAGACTGGAAGAACAAGACCAATCACCTTATTGAGCATTTTTTAAGCATGCCCCTAGATATTCTGTTTTTCCATATATATTCTGTTATGATTTTATGGAGTCTATAAAAATTTTATTGTTATTGTGATTGATACATTGTTAGTATATACATTAATTTGGGGAGTATTATCATTTTTACTACTTTAATCTGACCCCTCCATGGACACTGAATGTTCCTCCAATGATGTAAGTCTTCTGTTTCTGTCATTATAACTTTTAGTTTTTGTACAACAGATCAGTCTAACAACATGTTCTGAACATTTTTTTTTTAAATATTATTTGATCCAGTAGTACTGTTGTTGGGAATATTCCCTATAAGATGTTACAAAAACAAAAGAAAAACTGAGAGGGGGGTTGCCAAGTGCTTAAAATTTCTCAGTGTTATTTTTAATTTTAAAAACTGGAAATAGTCTCATTGCCCAACAAATGAAAATAGTCAAGTACATTGTGATATATTAGTACAATGAGACAGTATTGTTTAGTAGATGGAGAAGGTTTGCCTTGAAATCAGGCAGACCTGGGTTCAAGTCCTACCTCTAAAACATTTGTACCTCTGTAAAACTATGTAATTCACTTAACCACTCAGTTCCTCCTCCTGGACAAGTCTCCAAGATTGCAAATTGTAAAATTATAAGAATACAATACACTTTACTTAGAACAGGAGAAGAAAAATGGTATTGAAACTGAGTAGACAAGACTCCTCATGGAGACTTAAAATGGAGTGACTGAAATATGAAATTTTATTCGTTGCAATTTATTTAAATGGAAATCACTACAAAGTTAAATTGGTACTGATGTTTAAAAGTAAGTTAATGGTAAATAAAAATAATTTTTAAGAGTATTATGTTAGTGAGTAGTGTAAGCTATGATGAATGACAGACTGAGAAATGTTTATTAAAGGGAAAATAGAGCCCTCATCCCTTAACTTTGAGGACGTCATGGAGAGAAATTTTCATGGCCAATTCCAGAGCCCTTCCTCTAATGGTATCTGATACTATTAATATTTCTAAAAACAGTTTTAGAAAAGAGAAAGGGAGCCAGAGGATAGAGTCATGGGCATCTTTAAAGAGCATTCTTAGTGACCAGGTAGTTCAACCTGGTTATTTGACAGAGGGGACCACTGAAGCATAGGAAGAGGAAGTGATTTGCCTGAAATTACACAACAAGGAAATGATCAAACTCAGACTTGGAACCTTCCAACTTCAGATTTGTTGGCTTTCCCAAGGTGCCAGTACAGGTTTTCTGCACCCCATTCTCAGTGTTCTTTCTGCTACATTGTTTCTCTTTGTCCTTGTAATCACCTACGTATCAAGGTCAAGACAAATAATCCCTAGACCAGCCTGATCTGTGTTGTATGTGATTTTGCTTCAAGTATTTTTGGGAACTGGTTTTTATTTTCATACACATTTCATTTGCATTCTTCCCTCCAGATTTTTTGGGTGAGATTTTAAAACTAATTGGATGCATGAGCTTCAGCAATGGGGAATGTATTTTCTGGTTTTCTTTTTCTTCTGTAAGAATGTTATTTACAATCGCCTGTGTCTTCACATTGGGCAGGCATTTGATAATCCCTGCCCATTCTGGTTGGTAGTAGGCCTATGAAATAGAGCAACATGTGGCCATTAATCACCTCCACTACCTTATTAAAAGGAATTTTCAGAACAGAAAAGAGCTGCACTATAAAATGGCTTTGAATTATATGGTCCCCTTGCACCAGTACATCCAAATCAGGACATTTATTGCAAACAACCAAAATCCCATTCTCAGACCATTAACCAAAATACAAAAATATCATCTCATTTCTAAAAATAGCAGAGGGAAAATTACAACTAGATTTCCATTTGGAGACAAATGGACGGATGGCTAACATTACTAAAACCTCAAAATTTAGGAATATGGCTTTTAGCAATCCCAAGCCGTCAGAATGGAAGGTAATAATCTGGAACTTGAGGCTAGTTTGTTTTACTAGAGACCGCTTGTCCTTAATCCCCACTGCTCCCCAGCTGCAATACCACCCAAGAGTAGGAGATTATAAAGGGATGATGTCCCTAGGGCCAAGGGCTTTTCTTTGTCTTCATTGACCTTGACCTCTGGGCTTCATTTGACTTCATTTGACCAAATTCATCATAAAATATTGCAAGTATGCTTTCTGTTTTCTGCAAATAGTTCTGGGCCCCTTTTTTTCATTAGTTTGCTATGTAGTTTTTCTTTTCCTTTCTGTTACTGCATAGTTTTCCTGGCTTTCTACATCCCTGTCTTTTGTTTCTCTGTACCTTTTCCCCAACACCTCCTCAGTTCCCTAAATGTTGCTCTTTGGTCTTCTACCCAGGTTTGTCCTCCTACTTAGCAACTTCTGCCACCAAACCTCCCCCTCTCTCCTTTGTCTTCAAGAACTTGATAAAAACGCCCAGTATTTGTCTCCTTGCTATGCCCCAAACAAGATACTCCATCTCTCAACTCTTAGTATTTTCTCTTCCAGTTCCCATGCCTGGAATATTCTCCCTCGTTATTTCCACATCCTGGATTCCTTCGTCTCACTTTCTCCAGGGAGTCCTTTCCAATCGGTTTTTAGTTCCTTCCCTCTGTTAAATTATTAACTCTTTGTCCTGTAGATAACTTGTGTGTACATATCTGTTTGTTGTCTTTCCCATTAAATTGTGAGTTCCTCAAAGACAGGCATTGCCTTTTGCTTTTCTTCATTTCCCCACCCACACACCCCATGTTTAGCACAGTGCCAGGCACGTAGTAGGCACCTAATAAATACTAACTATTGGAACTGTACATATGTCAGGTATTAGGAAAGCTTACTCTATCCCTACCCTCCCTACTATGTAATCTATTTAGAGCCTGAGATCTCTGCTATCCTAAGTCTAATCTTTAAATCCTCAGGGGAGGGATTCAATTCTCACTAGAGAAAGCATTTATCACCCTGTCTTAAGCCAAACTTGACCCCAGTGACTGCACTGTTCTGGTTCTCAACATTTACTTGGTTAGGCATGCATCAGGTCAATTAAGGATCTTGGAACACCTGGGCCATAAGTGCCCTGTGATGGCGTAGAAAGATCTGAATCACTTTCCCTATGATTCCAAGGGTCTTCAGAAGTGTGTCAAGAAAGCTCCCTAGGCTTGCTGCTCTCTCTCTGGCCCTTACAGCTTGCCCTGCAAATAGTATGTGAAAGTGATACTCATTGTAATAGCTACATGAACTACTTAGTATATTGACCAAATGTTTAGTAATTCAATGGTACCCAAAACTGTAATTACATTTATAGAAGGGGAAACACCAAACATCTGCAAGGATGGAAGCCAGCCTAATCAAGAAATGCTTTGAGAACACCATTCTACTGAGGAAGTCCAAGACTCAAGGCAGTGGAGATTATTGAGGTCAATAATGGGGACCTCTGAGTTAGGGATTTGGAAGAAGAATGATGGCAGTGTAATGAAGAATTGTGGAGAAAACAGTCAATAAAAAAGAATTCTCCTGGTTCTTATGTCTGCCATGTCCTGGATCAACTCATGTGCTATTAGGAAATAGCACCAGACTTAGAAGTAGGAGGGAACTGGATTCAACTCCTATTTCTGACATCTACTAGCTACGTGACCATGGACAAATGAGGACTGAGTCTCAGTTTGCTCATTTATAAAAGGAGAACAATAATACCTGTAATACCTACCTCAAAGAGTAACAAAGAAAGATTCAATGAGATAAAAACAAAGCCCTTCCTAAACCTGGAACTGCTATGTAAATGTCAATTATAGTGTGATGTAATCACCAGACCCAGCTAACAGGAATTATACCCTCGTGTAATCTCTGCCAGTGTGCACATACCTGTCAGCTTCAGCACTTAACTCTTAACTACTTTTAACACAAGAACAGGAAACCAACTTTTGATACACCAACTGTTTAGACACCTGAAGTTGGATATTGCTGTGTTGATGAATGGATCATAATAATGTGTCAATTTAATTTTTTATTATATTATTTGTTTTCAGTGTTCTACAATCACTTCCATATGTCTTAGATTTTTTTCCCCTCCTTCCCCCTTCTTCCCCCCTACCTTCCCACTCCCTCCCTGAGATGGCATACAAATTTATGTAGGTTCTACACATACATTCCTATTAAATACATTTTCACCTTAGTCACGTTGTGTAGAAGAATTAAAATGAATGGAAGAAGTCATAAAACAAACCAAAACATAATATAAAAGAAAATGATCTGCTTCATTCTGTGATCAAATTAATTTTTAATATGATCTGGATAATGACAAACACAGACATTTCCATATTCAAAGGGCAGAGAAAGGATTGTGTGTGAAATTGTCAATCCACCACGTACAACTTTTTTTTTAATTGAACACGGCAACACAAACATTACCCTTCTTGTGTGTGATACTTTTGAACTTCCTTCTGTTGTGATAACTTTTAGGAATGAATAAATCCAAAAGAACTTTTTTTAAAAAACAAATGAATCATTAAGAAAAAGTCAAGGATCAAGGGGAACATATCCCCTCAGGTACATGGCCAATTTTGTGTAACTGAGGAAATAAAACATTATATGGAAAAACTCTAATTCTGATAAGCTCTCATGAATTCAGAGAAACATATCAGGTTATAAGCACTTGTGTTAAGAAGAATTAGGTTAGGGGCAACTAGGTGACAGAGTAGATGGAGCATTAGCCCTGGAGTCAGGAGGACCTGAATTCAAATTTGGCTTCAGACACTTGACACTTACTTAGCTATGTGACCCTCATCAAGTCATTTTACTTTTATTTCCCCCACAAAAAATTCATTAAGTTACTTCCCTTTTGAAAAGTAAAAATGTTTTTTGTGTACAATAAAAAATTCCTAATAGCAAAACCGGGAGACTATTGTACACAGTAACAACTATAGTGCATGAGGAATTTTTCTGGTAGACTTAGCCCTTCACAGCAATGCAAGGACCTAAAACATTCCCAAAGGACTCTTGAGACAAAATGCCAACCACATCTAGAGAAAGAACTATGGCACTGAAACACAGAATGAAGCAGAATATTTTCTCTGTGTTATGTTGTGTATGTTTTTTCCTCATGGTTTCTCCCATTCATTTTAATTCTTCTATGCAACATGACTAAGGTGAAAATGTGTTTAATAAGAATGTATGTGCAGAACCCATATAAAATTGCTTGTCGTCTTGGGGAGGGACTGGGGAGGGAAAGAGAGAAAATCCAAGACTTATGGAAGTGATTGTAGAAAACTGATAAAAATAAAAAGTTCTTAGTTAAACAATATCTGAAAGTAGCATCTCCAAAGACAGGAGTACTTGATGAAAGCTTCTCAGAATAAAGTGAAATGTATAAAACAAAATACACAAAGTTGCAAAGAAAGCCAAAAGTTAGTAAAAATAAGGATTTTGTTTCCCCCCACCCCCATCCAAACTTACAAATCCCTTGAAATCAATCAGTTAATCTCTTGGCATGCTATGCACTCTAGGTTAAGAACCTCTATCTTAAGGTCTCTAAACCAAGCTTCTGTCTCTTGGAGTGATCACTGTATAGGATTGGTTATGTCTCAGTACAGTTCAGTTTCACAAACAAGGGAGCAGGTGGTTTTTGTTTAAAGTCTATTAGCAGAGATGCTAACTGAAGAGGTAGCAGAGTGTATCAGTTACATATGAACCAATGATTCTTAAATAAGCAAGCAATCAGACAAGGAAAGGCTGACTAGGTCACTATTAGGCAGGCTGCACTTGAGCCAGTGTTCTAGAAGTGAAATTATTTGAGGTTCTCCAAGCAATGGTATCTAGGATTTTGAAGTTCTTGTTTGGTTTGGTGCTTTTTTTTTCTCCCTTTTAAATGTACCAGTAGAAAAATCTGTCCATCAAAAATGGTGGACTTAGTGAAGTTTAGGAAGGTCTGGAAAAACTACTTTCTGTTGAGCACAAATTTATCACATATTTGACTTAGTCTTACAAACATTTAAATATACCAAGAAGAGCTTTGCAATTTAGACTGGTGATCAGCACTGAAAGAAATTTTCACAAAATGGAATGAAATAATATTCCAACAAGAAAGTCAGGTTAAAGTCTCTATATTTTAGGAAAAGTGGAGTCACTAGCATCTTGTTACATGACAGACTGCCTATCTACCCTGGGTGGACCTGTCTGGGTGGAATATGGTCTACTGCATATATACAGCCTGAACTACAATTCTGCAAAGGCCTAGAATAGTGCAGAGGTCCTAACGGGACCTGAATGCACTCCTGGAATAGGTCCAGAATTGGAACAGAATGACTGTTACAAGACACTGTTTCTTCACAAAGAAGAGGCATAGTTAGAACAGATGCGCATTTCGGATCAGCATTATGAAGTCTTCTGCTTTTTCTATTTTTAAAATAGTCTAGATAATATTAAAATTAATTGTTCTTTGAACGTGTGATGAAATTCCCTTACAAACCTATGTAATCTCAAATTCTACCATGTCCCCATATGATTTGGGAGTTCATTTATTTCTTGTTCAAATTGCTGTTCTAAGATTTAGTTATTTAAATATTCCACTTCTTGTTAATCTGAGAATTTTAGGTTTTTATAAATATCCATTTCATTTAAGTTGTTGACTTTATTGGCATAGAATTGGGCAAAATTGTTTCAAATATTTTTTTAAAAATTTTTTCTTTGTGAATCCTTTTTCATTTTTGAAATTGATAATTTGGTTTTCCCTTTGATTTTAAAAATCAAATTACCTAATTATTGATTTCAAGTGTTAAAAATAACTCCTACTTTTATTTACTAATTCATTTATTACTTTTGCTTGTCCTCTTGTTCTTTGATTTTTAGACTTTATATTTTGGTCTTTAATTGGTCCTTTTTAAATTTGTAGGTTTTCTAGTTTCATTACTTGCATGACTAATTCATTGAGCTGTTCTCCATCTCTTATTAATGAAGTGTTTAGAGATAGACATTTTCCCCTAAGGACTGCTTTGGCTGCATCCCAAAATCTTCGGCATGTTATCTTATTGTGGTTATCTTTGGTGAAATTATTTATTGTTTCTATAATTTGCTCCTTGACCTATCATTTTTGAGGGAATAAGTTATTCAGTTCCCAATTACTTTAATCCTTTATTAATGGACCTTAAATTAATATAATGTTTATTGTATTGTGGACAATAAAGAATGTGTTTAATACTGCTGCTTTTTTTTGTATTATTAGAGAGATCTTTTTGTCCTAGTTTGTGGTCAGGTTTGTTTTTTTTTTTTATAAAAGTTTCATGCATAGACGAAAACATACTTTTTCTTTACATTCAGTAATCACAGACCTGTCATACTGAGCTTCTATAAACTATTACTCAGGTCTTTAACTTCATTCTTGTTTTTATTTTATTTGTGTAAGTCCGAAAGAGGTACCTTAAAGTCTGCAACTTATATACTTTTGTTGTATACTACTCCCTGTAATTCATTTAGATTTTCTTTTTCCTGGCTAGATGCCATGACATTCCATGAATATATATGTATAGCTATACATATATATACACACATATATATATATGTATGTGTATACACATACGCACACATATACATATATAATATTGCCAGTGACACCTTATAGCAAAATGCAGTTTCTTTGTTTATCTCTTTTAATAAAGTCTACTTTTTGCTTTTGGGCAGTTAGGTGATGCACTGGATAGAGTGCTGGCCTGAAGTCAGGAAGACCTGAGTTCAAATCCAGCCTCAGACACTTATTTGTTGGGATTGGAAGTTCAAATCCGTGTGGACGGTCTCAGGCGGGTAAAAGTGGGACTTCTAAATCTTAGAGTCTTACAAGGCCCTCCATGAACAGCGGGGATTCGAGAAGGTCAGACTGAGCTAGCTCGGCTAGCTCGGGTATTTCCACCTCTCCCCGGGAGATACGTGATGGGTGGAGTCTCCCTGCCCTCGAGGTCGTCCCGGATCTGGGCACACTATTGTTATCTAACAGCACGGTATTCAGATGCAAACTGTGTGGCTGAAGGTTAAGTAGGATTGAGGAAGCCTGAAAGCTCTCTCAGCACGTAAGGAGCCAAGAGGACAGTAGGCTCCGCTTTCCTTCTTTCCTCTCTCCCCTCCCCCTCTCTCCCTGCTTGTACTTCTACTTCCAATCCCTTAAGATCTTAGCCTCCTTAGGAAATCTCCCCCTCTTCCTCCTAAGGAAGACCCCCTGCACTTGTAACCTAGACCCTGAAATAAAGCTCAACCCTTGTTTGACTCTGGAACGTCCTTTCTCTCATATGAGCATCCGGTTTTGGCCAACCGAAGACCTCGGAGGTGAGGTAAGAAGACTCGGGTAGCCCACACAGGCCTCTAGGCCTGGCACTTATTAACAATGTGACCCTGAGCAACTCATTAAACCCTGTTTGCCTCAATTTCCTCATCTATAAAATGAGATAGAGAAGGAAATAGCAAATTGTGGGAATTAAAAATGTTTGGAAGACATGGTTTCTGGGTAACTTAATTATTTTATTAATAAGACTAACAAGTTATTAATAATTGGATAGTAGTTTGACTATCTCTATAAAACCAAAGACCCCTAATGGCAGTGAGGTCACGATTTATATGAACTTTGAAGAGGAAAAGCAAGTGTTCCTGAGGGATGGCAATCAACTCTGATTAGTTAAGACAATGAGAGATGTGGGCTATAATGAAATGAAAGTCCTGGTGTATGTGACTTAGGTCACTGAAATCTTGGTCAAAAGAAATCAATTTCCTTATCACCTGTCTTGATAATAGGGAGAATCAACATTTGCCCAGACATGCTGAGCAAACACAATGAGCAGGAATACATCCATTAACTCAAATTTATAATTTCTTCTACTGTCTAATTAGATCTTTACCTAGGTAGATCTTTAAGAGTGATTTCCCTGATTGGTTTCTGGATGAGGAAGTAGAAAAGGGAGGAAGCCTTGGTCCTAATACAATAATTAGTTATTAAGTACAAGAGAAAAATAACTAATTTCTCACAAAACCACTTCAGTACCTTTTCCAAGAAAACCCCAGATGGGATCCCAAAAAGTAGGATGTGACTGAAAAATGAGTAAACAACAACAGATTTTGCCTTTGCCTTGTTTGATTGCTATCCTTGCCTTTTTGAGTTTTGATGAAATGTAATAGATTTTGCTCCTGTTTCTTATTTTAATTCTGTCAGTCTTTCTGTTTGAAGTTTGTTTCTTATAAACAACATTTATTTCTTTTAACTCTTAGGTTATGTTTCAGAGATTCTAGTCTTCTCATCAGAAATGCTTGAAAATCTTCTGTTTTGTTAAAGCCTCATTTTTCCCCAAGTTGATCATAATCAGTTTTTCTGGGTAATTTATTTTTGGTTGTAAGCCTATATTTTCAGTCTTTGAGGTTGTTGTATTCCAATCTCTACACTCCTTTATACTGTTAGTCCTTAATCTCGTGTGAACTTGATTATGGTTCCTTGGTACCTGAACCCTTTTCTTCTTTTGACTACTTGTATGTTAGGTTTTGTTTGTTTGTTTTGGAATTTTGTTATTTTGCTTTTTATTTGTGAAAGCACTGGATTTTGCCTAATACCTTATTGGGGAATTTTTAATTTAGTTTTTCAAGAGGTAATCAGTGAATTTTATTTTCACTTTGTCCTTTGCTTATAATAGAACTGAGTAGTTCTGCTTCATAATTTTTTAAAGTTTTTAAAAAACTATTTTAAACATTCATTTTTTAAAATTATGTTTCAAATTTTTCCCCTATCTTGTCCCTCCCTCACTAATGGAGAAGGCAAGAAATATGATTTCAATCATACATGTGAAATTATGTAAGAAATATTTCCATATTAGCCATGTTGCAAAAAATGTTTTAAAAGCTAAAGAAGAATATAACACAAGTATGCTTCAATCTGCACTCAGATGCATTGGTTCTTTCTCTGGAGGGGACAATTTATCAATTGGGGAGTGGCTCATTTTCTGATAAAATTGACTGATTTATATATTTGAGAAATGAGGACATTATCAGAGGACTTTGCTGTAATCTCCCACCCCCTTTCCAATTTTCTGCTTTTCTTCTAATCTTGGTTACATTGGCACAAAAAACTTTGTAATTTAATATAATTAAATTTATCCATTTTACATCAAATGCTATCTCTTGTTTTGTCATAAATTCTTCCCTTATCCATGGGTCTAACTAGTAAAATTTTCCATGCTCCCCTAATTTGCTTATGATATATCACCTTTTCCGTCTAATTCATGTACCCATTTTAACCATCTTGGTATGCTGTGAGATGTTGATACATACCTAATTTCTGACAATAATTTTTGTAAAAAAGTAAGTCCTTGTCCCCAAAATTTGGATCTTTGGGTTTATTGAACACCAGACTACTATGATCATTTATTACTGTGTATTGTATACTAATCTACTCCATTGATCCACTACTCTATTTCTTAGTACCAGAATGGTGTGGTGATCTGTTTGAGTTTGAAATCTGGTATGGCTAAGCCATCTTCCTTTGTATTTTTTCACTGACTCCTTTGATATTCTTGAACTTTTGTTCTTCCAGATTAATTTTGTTATGATTTTTTCTAGGTTTACAAAGTAATTTTGGGGAATTTGATTGATATGGCACTGAATACGTAACTTATTTAGGGAGAATTGTCATCATTATATTGATTCTTCTTTCCCATGAGCAGTTAAGATTTTTCCCGTACGTTAGATCTGTATTTATTTATGTGAAATGTTTTGTAGTTGTGGTCACACAGTTCCTCTGTACATGTTGGCAGGTAGAATCCAAAATAATTTATATTGTCTGCAATTATTTTAAATGGAATTTCTATTTCTATTTCTTGCTGCTGGACTTTATTGGTAATATATAGAAATGCTGGAGATATATGTAGGTTTTATATCCTGCCACTTTGCTAATTAATTGTTTCAACTAGGTTTTTTAGTGGTTTTTCTAAGTATATCATTTGCAAAGAGTGATAGTTTGCTTTCCTCATTGCCCATTCTAATTCTTTCCATTTCTTTTTCAGTATCCCATAAGTTTTGGTATGTTGTCTCACTATTGTCATTCTCTTGAATGAAATTGTTGATTGTTTCTATGATTTCTTCTTTAACCCAACCCTTCTTTAGAATTAGATTATTTAGTTTCCAATTGATTTTTGGTTTCTCTTTCCATGGCCTTTTATTACATGTAATTTTTAATGCATTATGATCTGAAAAGGATGCATTGATTATCTCTACCTTTCTGCACTGGACTGTGAGATTTTTATGTCCTAGTACATAGTCAATTTTTGTAAATGTTCCATGTACCGCTGAGAAAAAGGTATATTCCTTTCTATTCCCATTTAATTTTCTCTAAAGATCTATCATATCTACCTTATCCAGAGTTTTATTTACCTCCTTAACCTCTTTCTTGTTTATTTTGAGGTTGGATTTATCGAGTTCAGAGAGGGGGAGGTTGAGGTCCCCCACTAGTATAGTTTTGCTATCAATTTCTTCCTTCAACTCCCCCAACCTCTCCTCTAAGAATCTGGATGCTATACCACTTGGAGCATACATGTTTAGTAATGATATTGCTTCATTGTCTATGGTGCCTTTTAGCAGGATATAGTTTCCATCCTTATCCCTTTTGATTAGATCTATTTCTGCTTTCGCTTTGTCTGAGATTAGGATTGCTACTCCTGCCTTTCTTACATGAGCTGAAGCACAATATATTCTGCTCCATCCTTTGACCTTTATCCTATGTGTATCCCCCCGTTTCAAATGTGTTTCTTGTAAGCAGCATATTGTTGGATTATGGCTTTTAATCCATTCTGCTATCCGTCTCCGTTTTATGGGAGAGTTCATTCCATTCACATTCACAGTTATGATTACAATCTGTGTATTTCCCTCCAACCTCTTTCCCACCATTTGTGCTTTTTGCTCTCCCGTCTCCCTTCCCCTCCTCAATAGTATTCACTTTTCTCCCCCTCCTCCTGCAGCCTTCCCCTCCTTCTTTTAGCCCCCCTCCCTTTTACTCCACTTTACTGTTATTGCTTCTTTCCTCCCTTTTAGCCACCCTCCCCTTTCTTCCCCCCTCCCCTCCTACTACCTATAGAGCTAGTTAGGATTATCTACTTAAGATTATTGTTCCCTCCTTTGAACAAATCAGATGAGAGTACCTCTCAAACAATGCTCATCTCCCTCCCCTCCTTCCCTCTACTATAGTTTTGTACTTCTTCCTGTGATATAATTTGCCATTTTCTGCTTCCCCCTTTCCACACCTCCTATTTCATTCCCTTCTCATACTTAAATCATATTTTTGACATGACGTCATTTACTTTATGCCCGTTCCCTCTACATATATCCCTTTTATCATAATAGCTACACAGTTCTCAAGATTAACAGGTATCATCTTCCCTCATAGGGAGGTAAACAGTTTGCCCTAGTTGAGTAGCAAGTTTTTGTTTTTGTTTTTTCCCCTCTGTTTACCTTTTTATGATTCTCTGGAGACCTGCATTTGAAGATCAAATTGTCTATTGAGTTCTGGTGTTTCGGTCAGGAAGCTCTGGAAATCCCTTATTTCGTTGAATGACTTTCTCCTTGCCTGAAATGTTATGCTGAACTTTGCTGGGTAGTTGATCCTTGGTTGAAGTCCCAACTCCTTTGCCTTACGGAATATTGGGTTCCAGTTCTTTCGATCTTTTAATGTAGAAGCTGCAAGGTCCTGTGTGATCCTGACTGTGTGTCCTTGATATTTGAATTGTTTCTTTCTGGCTGCTTGTAGTATTTTCTCCTTCACTTGATAGCTCTGGAATTTGGCAACTATATTTCTTGGGGTTTTGAGTTTGGGATCCCTTTCGGGAGGAGAACGGTGGATTCTTTCGATGACTATTTTGCCCTCTGAGTCTAGTACTTCTGGGCAGTTTTCCTTGATGATTTCCTGGAAGATGTTGTCCAGACTCTTTTCTTCATCATGGGTTTCTGGCAGGCCAATAATTCTTAAATTTTCTCTCCTGGATCTATTTTCCAGGTCAGTTGTTTTTCCAATTAAATATTTTACATTTTCTTCTATCTTTTCATTCTTTAGATTTTATTTGACTGATTCTTGTTGCCTCATTGAGTCATTAGTTTCTACTTGCCCAATTCTAATCTTCATCGTATTGTTTTCTTCCGTTAGCTTTTGCATTTCCTTTTCCATCTGACCAATTTTTCCCTTTAAGGAGCTATTTTCTCCATTTAATTTTTGTATTTCATTTTCCATTCTACCAGTTTTCCCAGTTAGGTTTTGGGTTTCCTTTTCCATCTGTTCAATTTTCCCAATTAGGTTTTGGGTTTCCTTTTCCGTTTGATTAACTCTTCCTTTTAGGGAGTTATTCTCTCCAGTTAATTTTTGAACTTCCTTTTCTATTTCTTCAATTTTCCTTTTCAGAGTGATGTTCTCATCAGTGAATTCTTTTTTTATAATTTTAAAATCATTGGCCAGTTTTTCTTTTATATCCTTCTTCAGACGTTCCAGGTAATCTAGTTGTGCTTGCGAGAAATTCATAGTCCCATCTAAGGTTTCAGATGGAAGTACAGTCTCAGCTCTGACCTCTTTGGTGTTTGTGTTTTGGTCCTTATCCCCATAGAAAGATTCTATGGTTTTTTCACTTTTCGTCTGCTTTTTCCGATTCATGATGTTGGCTGAGTGTTGTAGCTTTTGGCTCTTTCAGTCAGAAGATACAGATCTTTTAAGCTGGGCTGCTGTGTGTCTAGGCTGAAAGCAGGCTTTTTTTTTTTTGTTTCCCAGATCAACCCTGGAGTTAGCTTGTTAGGTGTGTGGGAGGGGTGGTCTGGTCTCAGGAGATCTCCTCAGCTGACTTGAGGCAAAGGCAAGGTCAGGGGATGGTGATCCCAGCTTCCCTATTGTCTTCCCTTTTCCCCTGGAGGGCTGGGGTACGCCTAGAAGTTAATGCGTGTTCCCACCCCTCCTGGGGCTTGTCTCCCGGCTCTGAGGCTTGCCTGGGTCTCAGTGCGAATTTTCTCTGCCCTGGGTCGTCTGTCCCTCCAGATCGCCTCTGCCACAGTAGGAAGAATCCCCCCTTGCCACTTTTCCAGCCTCTGGTGTTGTGAGACCACCCGCCCCCTTCTACTGTTCCCGCTGATCCAGGATTAATCTGGGGAAGAATTTTATGGTTCCCTCACGGTCATCAGGGGGGAGGAGAGAGCACTTACTGATCACTCCACCATCCCAACTCCTGGAAGTTCAAGTAGCTGACCCACCGAAGTCCAGTCTTCAGGCTGAAGGTTTTAAGGGCTGCTGCGCTGATATCTGGTGATCAGCGGCTCTCAGTGGCTCGGCCTGGCTTATCTCCTGCTCCGCTGGTCTCGCCCGCCACTCTCGGGCCCCTCAGGTCCCCTCCACCCTGTCGCGCCGACCACGCTGCGCTGTGCGCCAGGGTCTTACCCCCGCGGAACAGATCCCTCCCGTGGACCCTCCAGTCCAACCTGGGCTCCGAATCCATCAAAGTCCGTCACCCACTGGATTCTATACCTCCAAAGTCTGGTCAGACTCTCCCCCCAGAGATATCCAGAGGAGTTTTTCCAGGAGCTTGGGTGAGTCGTTGCTTTCGCTTCGCCATCTTGGCTCTGCCCCTCCATTTCTTTTTCTTCTTTTATTGGTAATGTTCCTACTGCAATATTGAATAATAGTGGTGATGAGGGCTGTCCTTGATTCACCACTGATCTTATTGGAAGACTTCTAATTTATCCCCATTACAGATAATGCCTGTTGATAGTTTTAGATGTATACTACTTATCATTTTAAGAAAAGCTCCATTTATCCCTAAGCTTTCTAACGTATTTAATAGAAATGAATATTTTAATTTGTCAAAAAGCTTTTTCTGCATCTATTAAGATAATAATATTTTTGTTGTTTTTGTTATTGATGCTTTTATAATAGGTGTTTTATAATAGAACAGAGTAGTTCTATTCAGAATTTTTGAAAATTATGCTTCATAATTTTTAAAAAGTTTTTTAAAAAAAACTATTTATTTTAAACATTCATTAAACATTCAAGCTGTTAGTTTTCCTAATATTGAACCAGCCCTGCATTCCTGGTATAAATTTCCACTTGGTTGTAGTATAGCTTTGTGAAATATTGGTATATCCTCCTTAATAATGTTTCAGTTAAGGTATTTACATCAATATTCATTAGGAAATTGGTTTGTAGTTTTCTTTCTCTGTTTTAGCTCTTCCTGGTTTAGGTATCAACACAATATTTATGTATAAAAGAAATGTGTTAGGACTCCATCTTTGCTTATTTTTCCAAATAGGTAATGTAGTGTTAGGATTAATTGTTCTTTAAGTGTTTGGTAGAATTCAGTTGTGAATCCATCTATTCCTAGGGATATTTTCTTATGGAACTCCATGATGGCTTGTTCAATTTCTTTTTCTAAAATAAATGTATTTAAGCATTCTATTTCCTCTTCTATTAATTTGAGTAATTTATATTTTTGTAAATATTCAGCTATTTCTTTTCTATTGCTTCTCATCCTTTGCTTCTCTTCTGCATATTTAAAAAAAAATATTTTTTTTGGTATCCTTTTTTTTCTTTTCTTTTTTTTTGTAGGAAGCTTTCCTAACATTATTACCCCATATTTACATTCACTTCTTCCCCTCCACCTGAAAAATCCTTCATTTGTAACAAATAAATATAATCTGACAAACTAATCTATTTATTGACTGTGTCTGAAATTTTATGACTCATTCTGGACTTGTTGTTCATCACCTCTCTTGTCAGAGGTGGAGGCATATTTTGTCTTCTGGTGTCATGACTGCTCATTGGTATTGATGAGAGCTCCTGTTTGTTTTTTCAAATCAGCAAGCCCTTAGATTTTTTTTTTTTAAGATCATCCCATTATAGTCAACTTACAGCATGCACACTATCTATATATACTCCTTCTAATTGCCCTAAAAATAATAAAGTTCTTAGGAGTTACAAGTATAATCTTTCCATAGAGGATTATAAATTGTTTAACTTTATTGAATCTTTTCTGATGATTCTTTCATGTTTACCTTTCTTTATTTCTCTTGAGTCTTCTGTTTGAATACAAAATTTTCTAATCAGTCCAGACTTTTCATCAGTAATGCTTTAAAGTCCTCTTTCACTAAATATGAATTTTCCCTAAAGGATTATACTCAATTTTGTTGATTAGGTTACCCTTGGTTGTAATCCTAGCTCCTTTGCCTTCCAGAATATCATATTCCAAGCCCCCTGCTCTTTTAATGTGGAAGCTGCTAAGTCTTGTGCTATTCTGACTGTGGCTCCATAACATTTAAATGATTTCCTTCTGGTTGCTTGCAATATTTTCTCTTTAAACTGGGAGTTCTTGAATTTGGTTAGAATATTCCTAGGAATTTTCATTTTGAGATCTTTTCAGGAAGTGATTCTTTCAGTTTCTAATTTACCCTCTGGTTCCAGGATCAATCAATTTTCCTTCATAATTTCTTGAAATTTGATGTCTAGGCTTTTTCTTTGATCATGGTGTTCAGATAGTCCAATAATTCTTGAATTATCTCTCCTCAATCTATTTTCCAGGTTGGTTGTTTTTTGATGCGATATTTCACATTTTCTCCTTTTAACTTCTTTTGACTTTATTTTTTTTAATGTCTCATGAGTCATTAGATTCTGCTTACCCAATTCTCATTTTTATAATAAAAAAATTTATAATTATTTTTTTTAATTATTTGATTTTTAATGTATGGACTAAAACAAGCATTTCCATAATATAGTATAATAAAAAAGATAATTGTGTATGAAACTGCAAATCTGTTATGTACAATTTGAAATTTCTTTTAAATATATCATTAAGTTATCATGTAAATTTCTTTCTTTTTCTTTTTTTCTTCTCTCTTCCCCCTGCCCTTTCCTATCCTAGAGATGGCTACCATTAGACACCAACAGGCATATATATATATATATATATATATATATGTATGTATATATATATATATATATGTAAAATTATTCTATACATACTTCTATTTATCAGTTATTTCTATAGATACAGATCATCTCTTTCTTCATATGTCCTTTATTTTTAATTTGTGTATTTATAAAAGCCAAAATGACTTAGTCCCTCAAAGTCATTCTTAAACCAATATTGTTTTTACTGTATACAGTGTTCTCTTGGTTCTTCTCACTTCACTCTTCACATTTTGTGCAAGTCTTTCCATGCCTTTCTAAGATCATTGAGCTCATCATTTGTTATAGCACACTAGTATTTCATTACAACCATACATCACAACTTGTACAACCACTCGTCAATTGATGGGGAATTTCCAATTCTTTGCCACCACAAAGACAGCTGCTATAAACATTGCATTCATGTTCACAGTTATAATCACTATTTGTGAATTTCCCTCCAAGTTATTTTTTGCTATTTTCATTCTCAGCCTCTCTTTTAAGCCTATCGCAGTTACCTTATCTTCTCTCCCCTCACCTCCCCACTCCCCATCCTACTCACCCCTTCAAGAGACCTCCTTCACCTTTTCCCCCCACTCTTACAACCCAATCCATACAGCCCTGTAAAAGTCCCTCCTCGACACTGTCCCCTAGTTTTCTCACCTCTCTACATGTTCAGATACACCCTTCTACATGTACATGTTGTTTCCTCTTCAACTCAGATGAGAAATTTTCAACATTACCAGTCCTCTACTTCCACCTGCTTCCTTTTTGTTAGTTCTAGCTTCACACTCCATTTTATAATATTTCTCCTTTTTACTTTTCCTACCCAAATTTGTTTTTTTTTTTTAGAATCACCCCATCATACACAACTCACAACTTGAGGCACAAAAAATGCTAAAGGGGGGCAGAGCCAAGACAACCCATAAAATATCTGTAAAAAAGAACTGCCAACAAATTCTGAAGCAGCAGAAGCCACAGAATAACAGAGCACACGAGATTTCTGTTCCAGAGAGCATGAAAACCTCTTGCAAAAGGTCCTTTGTGCTGCAGACCTGGAGCCAGCAGAGCCCAGCCCTGCCTTGGCCACATGCCACCAAGAGGAGCAGATCCGAGCAGGCTTCAGGCATGGAATCTCCAGGGGCCGCACAGGTCCCTCCACCCACAGGTGACAAGGGTCAGTGAGAGGGTCTCTTTGGCGAGTCGAGAGGGGAGTGGGGTGCCTCCATAACTCAGGCCCCCTCAGGAGGCAGCAGCTAAGGCAGGAGCAGACCGGGGCTCCCCAAGCAGGCAGGAGCCCAGATCCATTGTTGAAGGTCGCTGCATAAACCCCCTGAGGGAACTGAGCCCCGTGAGGCAACCCTGCCCTGACCTGAGCACCTGAACTTGATCTCACACTGAATAGCAGCCCTGCCCCCACCGAAGCCCTGAGGTTGGGAAGCAGCATTTGAATCTCAGGCCCCAAGTGCTGGCTGGGCAGATCTGGAGGCAAAGTGGGTGTGAAGAGAATACTCAGAAGTCAAGTCACTGGTTGGGAAAATGCCCAGAAAAGGGAAAAGAAATAAGACTATAAAAGGTTACTTTCTTGGTGAATGGGTATTTTCTCCCTTCCTTTCTGATGAGGAAGAATAATGCTTACCATCAGGGAAAAACACAGAAGTCAAGGCTTCTGTATCCCAGCCCACTCAATGGGCTCAGGCCATGGAAGAGCTCAAAAAGGATTTTGAAAATCAAGTTAGAGAGGTGGAGGAAAAACTGGGAAGAGCAATGAGAGACATGCAAGTGAAGCATGAAAAACAAGTAAACACCCTGCTGAAGGAGACCCAAAAAAATGCTGAAGAAAATAACACCCTGAAAAATAGGCTAACTCAATTGGCAAAAGAGGTTCAAAAAGCCAATGAGGAGAAGAATGCTTTCAAAAGCAGAATTAGCCAAATGGAAAAGGAGGTTCAAAAGCTCACTGAAGAAAATAGTTCTTTCAAAATTAGAATGGAACACATGGAGGCTAATGACTTGATGAGAAACCAAGAAATCACAAAACAAAACCAAAAGAATGAAAAAATGGAAGATCATGTGAAATATCTCATTGGAAAAACAACTGACCTGGAAAATAGATCCAGGAGAGAAAATTTAAAAATTATGGGACTACCTGAAAACCATGATCAAAAAAAGAGCCTAGACATCATCTTTCATGAAATTATCAAGGAAAACTGCCCTGAGATTCTAGAACCAGAGAGCAAAATAAGTATTCAAGGAATCCACAGAACACCGCCTGAAAGAGATCCAAAAAGAGAAACTCCTAGGAACATTGTGGCCAAATTCCAGAGTTCTCAGGTCAAGGAGAAAATATTGCAAGCAGCTAGAAAGAAACAATTCAAGTACTGTGGAAATACAATCAGGATAACACAAGATCTAGCAGCTTCGACATTAAGGGATCGAAGGGCATGGAATAGGATATTGCAGAAGTCAAAGGAACTAGGACTAAAGCCAAGAATCACCTACCCAGCAAAACTGAGTATAATACTTCAGGGGAAAAATTGGTCTTTCAATGAAATAGAGTACTTTCAAGCATTCTTGATGAAAAGACCAGAGCTGAAAAGAAAATTTGACTTTCAAACACAAGAATGAAGAGAAGCATGAAAAGGTAAACAGTAAAGAGAAGTCATAAGGGACTTATAAAAGTTGAACTGTTTACATTCCTACATGGAAAGACAATATTTGTAACTCTTGAAACTATTCAGTATCTGGGTACTGGGTGGGACTACACACACAGATACGCGCGCACACACACACACACACACACACACACACACACACACATAGAGACAGAGTGCACAGAGTGAATTGAAGAGGATGGGATCATATCTTTAAAAAATGAAATCAAGCAGTGAGAGAGAAATATATGGGAGGAGAAAGGGAGAAATGGAATGGGGCAAATTATCTCTCATAAAAGAGGCAAGCAAAAGACTTATTAGAGGAGGGATAAAGAGGGGATGTGAGAAAAAAACATGAAGTTTACTCTCATCACATTCCACTAAAGGAAGGAATAAAATGCACACTCATTTTGGTATGAAAACCTATCTTACAATAAAGGAAAGTGGGGGATAAGGGGATAAGCAGGGTGGGGGGGATGATGGAAGGGAGGGCATGGGGAGGAGGGAGCAATTTGAGGTCGACACTCATGGGAAGGGACAGGATCAAAAGAGAAAATAGAAATAATTGGGGGCAGGATAGGATGGAGGGAAATATAGTTAGTCTTATACAACACGACTATTATAGAAGTCATTTGCAAAACTACACAGATTTGGCCTATATTGAGTTGCTTGCCTTCCAAAAGGAGGGGGTGGTGAGGGAGGGAGGAAAAGAAGTTGGAACTCAAAAGTTTTAGGAACAACTGTTGAGTACTACTCTTGCCTCTAGGAAATAAGAAATACAGGTAAAGGGGTATAGAAAGTTATTTGGCCCTACGGGATAGAGGAGAGGATGGAGACAAGGGCAGAGAGGGATGATAGACGAGAGAGCAGATTGGTGATGGGGGCAATTGGAATGCTCGGTGTTTTGGGGTGGGGGGAGGGGACAAGGAGGGAGAAAATTTGGAACCTAAAATTTTGTGAAAATGAATGTTAAAAGTTAAATAAATAAATTTTAAAAAATACTAAAGAAAATAATATTTTAAAAATTCAGATTGATCAAATGGTAAAAGAGGCATACACACACACACGCACACACACAGAAGAGAACTTCTTAAAAAGCAGAATTGACCAAATGGAAAAAAGAGGTATAAAAATCTTTAAAAAGCAGAATTGGTCAAATGGAAAAAGAGGTATAAAAGCTCACTGAAGATAATGAGTCTTTAAAAATGAGAGTTGGAATCACCCCATCATGCACAACTCTGCCCCAATCTTTCTTTCAAACTACTTTAATAATGATGAATGTTTTTAGGATCCTGTTAACATTTTCATATACATAATAGTTTTACCTTAATGGTTGCCATATAATAATTCTTTAAGGTTTTCCCTATATTTCTTCAGATCATTTATATCAAATTTTCTACAAACTCCCTTTTCATATTTTTTTTGCATCACTTCAATTTACTTTCCTATTTTTTTCTCTTTTTTTATTTGATTTTTTAAAAAATACTTTTTGAGCTCTTCAGGAACTCCTGTTGGGCTTGGGTACAATTTCCTCCACTCCTGAGGGGAAGGAGGTAGTGTCTCAAGATACAGCTTTCTTGTTTTCAAAGCTAGTTCTGGGTATCTAAGTTTTTGATGTTTCCAAGGTTATGTGATCCCAGAGGAGGTGTGGTCACTTCTCTCCTGGCCTGTGCTCTTTTCTTTACCCAGGAAGGGACTTTGGTCCCCTCCACCCACAAGTGCTAATACTCCTCTTCACCTTGTGACTGTGACCCAGAACTGTGAATGAGCAATGCAACAGGGTCAGGAAAGAGTCTCCCGTAATCTCTTTTTGACCAATTATCTGACTCCCTTGCCATCTCTAGGCTGCGAGTTTCTAAAGCTGTTGCTGCTACTGTCACAGCCACTTCCAAGGTCCATGCTAGTGTTGCCACCACATGTTCTGTGCTCCCAGAAGTCCTTACCCTGGTGTCTGATGACCACCTCCTAACCTTTTGCTAGTTCTGTCCCTCCAGAATTTGATTTGAAGAGTTATTTTAAAGTTCTTTGGAGTGGAAAGTTGGATGAGTTCAGCTGGGTGGCTGCCTCTGCTAAGTCATCTTGGCTCTGTCCCATTATAATTTCTTAAAACTTGATTGTCCATGTTTTTAGGTAATCTAATGATTCCTAACTTATCTCTCTTTGATTTGTTTTGTAGGTCAATTTTTTCTATGAGAGTTTCTTCTATTTTTAAAAGTATTTTTTTTAATGTTTCTTGTCTCATGAAATCATAAACTTTTTTGATACATTCTAATTTTCAAGGAAGCTGATATTTGGCTAATGTTCTATGGCCTTTATACTGTTGTTAATTCTCCTTCTAAATATTTCCTCCTAACCTTCTAATTCTTTATGTGAATGTTTTAATTTCATTTATAAGGTAATTTTTAAAACCTCTTTAAAAAATTTTTGCTTTATTCCAGAAATTCTAGTTGATCTTATGACTAAACTGTTTTCTCTGTGTTTTAGCTTTAAGTTATTTTAGATTTAATGTCTTTTGGGGATTTATGTCTTGGGCATCCCTACCACCTAATAGCTTTATTGAGGGGAATTTTTTATTGTTATTTATAATTCTTCCAGCATTAACTTCTGAACTGGAAAGTTGCTATCAAGGTCATTCTCCACTAACCTCTGAAGGAAATGTCAGACCCATGTCTGTTCCTCTATTGTATTCTCCTGTATCTTGCTGCTACTTTATTTGGTATTAAGTTCTGTGTTCTTCCAGGATTTCGGGGGTGGCTCAGGTTCAACACCTACAGACTTTCAATACAGTAAAACTGGTCTGATTTAGGGAGAGGTCTGATTGATATCCTCCTGGTTTTGCCCTAGGATGGCTCTGGGTGACAGAAGTGTAAACTTTTCCCTGATTGGAGTTACAGTAGACTGCTGATGGTTCCAAATCCAGTCTGGGCTGAATCTGTGGCCCCTCTCTGAGGATTTGAGCCACATGACTGCTGTTCTCTTCTATTCCTTCCCCTTTTCCAATATGCAGCCTCAGGCTTTGTGTGAGCTAGATCTATAACTGTTCCTTACCTTGGAATACATTAATAGTTTATGTGTGCACTTAGCTACAGATCACCTCCTTAGTCCCAAGCTGGATCAGCTCCCCAGTTCTTGGGTAAGGACAACCCAGAGGCCAGCTGGCTCCTGTTTCTGCTTCCTGAAAAATACACAGTGTCAGACCCAATCCCTGCTAGATCCAAGGCCAGACATTGCCCTGGAAAACAAATGCAAGTCAGCTCCAAGCTTAGCCACAGGTATCTTCTTTTGGCCCAGTTCATGGGTCAAATACTTTTAAACTCCTGTTCCTGCTCCCTGGGCTGGGGCAAAAAAAATGGTCTCAGATGCTTTCCTCTGTCTAACTGAATATATTTCCTAAGTTTTGACTGAAAAACTCAATGTATCTTTCTTCTTTTTGCTGAATGCCATATTGGGGTAAATTAATTTATCTCACCAAAGGACCCCATTATTTCCAACCCATCTTTCCAGTCTCTCTAATCTCCACTACCAGGAAGAAAAGGCAGGAGCAATAGTACCAAGTAGGCCCAAACTGAACC
The DNA here is from genome assembly GCF_028372415.1 of Notamacropus eugenii. Classification (NCBI taxonomy): domain Eukaryota; kingdom Metazoa; phylum Chordata; class Mammalia; order Diprotodontia; family Macropodidae; genus Notamacropus; species Notamacropus eugenii. The sequence goes on along the minus strand of NC_092872.1, from coordinate 245,345,951 downwards.
CAGATGACTTGCCTCTCAACAATGCTGTTTTCGGGGGTAGGAAATGACAAAAGCTTCCTTAATACTTCTACTCTTGTTAAGGAGGAGGAGTACATATACAAAGTAAAGTCTTTATTGAACTTAGACCCAGACCCAGCCACCGCTATGCTCTGCCATATGTGAGGAAGATGGCTCGGCCCCTCCCCTCTACCCACCTACCCCCTCAACCAGTAACCCTGGAGGAAAAAGAGGAGGAGTTGTTCTTGGAAGACCCAAGTCAAACCCAGCTTTGGCACCCACTGGGTTGCAAGGTAGAAGGCTCTTCCACTCACCAGCTACTCTGGTCAGGGAGCAAACCCAAATCCAACCCAAGTCCAACATCCCTTGGGGACTGAGCTTCAATCTTCTTGTGCCACTCACATTACTACTATGACTTTTTCTGTTTCTTTTCCTATTCCTTCTACTAATCAGTCCTCAGCAATTTAACTCCAGTCCCTTTTGTTATTTCTTCACCACCCTGCTCAACCCTACCCCACCCATCTTCCACTCTGACCACTCATCCTGCCCATCCTTTGCACTATACCCTCTGGAATCCCTGTTCCATAGTGAACAAACTTCCCTTCATCCAGATCCTCTTTCATAATTTTCCTATTAGCCCTCAATGAGCCTTGGCTCCTCCCTAGTGCCATTAAATCCCTGGGCTATACTCTCACATTCCTAACATAGTGGTCCTGGTAAGGCACTTATAATTCTCCTTATACCTGCTATCACTTCCAGACCCTCACTTTACTGCCTTCACTTGGTAATCTTTGCCCTTTTCATTCTTTGTATTTGTATTCCCAGCACCTTAGACAGGAACATATTAGGAATTTAATAAATACTTGATGATTTGATTGATTGCAAGTTTCCTTGCCAGATGACTTCAGGGATTGCATTCTTTATCCTTTGCATGCTTCCAAATACTGTGCCTTCAGGGCCTTATTCTGATAAATTTTCCCCAGTCAAGATGATGACTGAGGGAAGAGGCCACTGAATTGGGCATTTAGGAATTTATTGGTGACCCCTGAGATAGCAGTTTCACTGGAGCAGTAGTGGAAGAAATCATATTCCCAAGGTTTGACTTATTACCTTTTCTCCAAAACCACATATTAGTCTGAAGGACTAGTCAATCAGTTCTTGAGTTCAATTACAAGGTGTTAGAAATGACTTACCCAAAAGGTTTATTAGGTTAGAGATGTTTGCTAGAGTGTGGCTTGCAAGGGGTATAGTTTAAGAAAGTAGGGAAGGGAAAACTGTGAGAGTCAGGGGAAACACAGGAATATTACTGTCCCATTGTTCAACCAGACAACTGGGGACCATATCAGTCCACTCTTTTTTAAAGATAATAATATATTTATCCCAATTTTATGTAAAAACAATTTTTCATATTCTTTTTTTTCAAGTTCTGAATTCCAAATTCCATTCCTCTTCCCCTCTCCTTTCCCCTCCCTGCAATGGTAAACAACCTGATAAAGATTACACATGTGTAATCATGTAAAACATGTTCATATTACTCATTTTGTATAAGAAGGCAGAAAAAAGGAAGGAAGGAAAGAAGGAAGGAAGGAAGGAAGGGAAGAAGGAAGGAAGGAAGGAAGCAAGGAAGGAAGGAAGGAAAGGAAAAAGTCGTATGCTTCAGTTTGTATTCAGACAACATCAGTTCTCTCTCTAGAGATGTATGGCCTTTTTCTTCATGAGTCCTTTGGAATTGTCTTGGATCATTCTATTACTAAGAATAGCCAAGACATTCACAGTTCTTCATGGTACAACAGGCTATTACTGTGTATATGTTTCCTGGTTCTACTCACTTTACTTTGTATCAGTTCATGTACATCATTTCAGGTTTTCCTGAAATCTGCCTGCTTAACATTTCTTATAAAACAATAGAATTCCCTCACAATCATATGCCACAACTTATTCAGCCATTCCTTAATGGATGGGCATTCCTTCAATTTCCAGTTCTTAGTCACCATAAAAAGAGCTGCTATAAATCCTTTTGTCCTTTTCCTTTTTTTGTCTCTTTGGGATGCAGACCTAGCAGTGCTATTGCTGGACCAAATACTATACACAGTTTTGTAGCCTTTTGGGCATAGTTCCAAATTGTTCGCCAGAATGGTTCTGTCATTTCAGAACTCTGCCAACAGTACATTAGTGTCCCAGTTTTTCCACATCTCCTCTAACATTTATCATTTTCATTTTCTGTCATATTAACCAACCTGATAGGTATGAGGTATTACCTCAGAGTTGTCTTAATTTTCATTTTAATAATCAATGTGATTTAGAGCATTTTTTCATATCTCAGTCTGTTCTTGACAGATCCCTCTTGAGAAAAAACATCAGTACAGTTGCTGGTCCTCTGAGTCATGGCTTGTATCTCATAAGCCCCATTATAGTCTCATGCATTTCAAAGCACCTCTTCCACAGCAACACTTGGTTGCAAACGGGAGTAACATTCCTGGGGTTTAATAGAACAAATCCTTTTATTTACTGGATTTGTGTTGTGAAGTTTGGATTCCATCAAAGGGCTGCACGTGAGGACCTACAGAGTCACATGTGGCTTCAGGGCCATAGGTCCCCCACACCTGATTTAGGCCCTCTTCTCTCTGAACCTTTGTAGACCCATGAAATAGGCCTCAGTTCTTAGCCTTTTTGTTTATTCTTTTTTGTTCTAGATGAAGGGAGTGAAGTTTCATGACTTACTGAGTTTAAAAGGTTGTCATGAGGGTGCTGCAGCATCCTAGCATTCCAGAGCCTAGGTTCAAGGCCAGGCATTGCAGCTAGCTCAGAAGAGTAAAGAGTGACCTTCTTAACCCAGACCATCAGAAGTGAGAGGAAGATTCATCCAGCAGTCAAACTTCATCTGGACATGAACTCGGTGAGACTAAACTACATAGAAGCTGAACTAATTTTAAAGCCTACTCCCTCAGAAACAAACCTAGTCTCTGGAGAATGCACACCCTTCATGAATTGGGGGCAGGAGGTGATTGTATGTTTGTTCTGGTTGATGTTAAGTAGATAAATGGAATTTGGGTTCTACTTACTGGCCCCTAACAATCAGGTTGGGGCAACACAGCTGATGGGATCTTGAGCCCATGATAGTAGAAAAGAGATGCCAAAACCCCTAGAGCCCTGAAGAGAGGATACAGTGCTTCCAGGAAAGGGCCACGGTATATGTTTTCCTTAAGTTTTACTCATTTCTATGTCACCATATCCATGCTGTCTCTCATAATCAAAAATTTTTTATTTCTCAAGTAGGCTATACATGATGAAATATGGAATGTTTTCTCCATTTTAGTCTTAGAGATCTTCAGTATTTTTCTTTTGGTGGAGACAGGATCAAATAATAATTGTGGCTTTCAGTGTGAAGGTGTTAAAACAAACTGTCAAATGGATACACCAAGGAGATACTGAAGTTAAGGATATACTTACGGTCTTTGAGGGAAAAAAGCTTCATGATAAGATATCCTCTCTTTCCAGGGAGCCTCAACTACAGAGGATACAGAGGATTCCCAGGATACAGCATTGCAGCAGAACTCACGAATGTGGAAGCTGCATTTGCCAAAAGCCCTGGTGCTTACCATGGCACGAGATCATAGGACCCAATGCAGTCTCTGGAAGAGCATTTGGCAGACTCTCCTCCCAGCATCCTTTGGACTGAGATCACTCCCATTCAGCAGAGCCTATGAGGTGGCAGAGAGTGAGCACACGTGTTTGCACTGTTTGAGTCTCTGCTGAAGTATCCTTTATGGCTCTGTGTACATACCCCAGTGGTGATAGACTGAGCCCTTGGTAATCAACCTTATGGAAAGGGCAGAGGGAAGCAATAAAGATGACGTGCAAACTGCCTCTAGCAATGCCAGACAAATGATGATGCAGACACCTCCAAAACAAAAACAAATTCAGAAAGCTGATAGAGAGACAATTTAAGTGATGGATGATGGGGTCCTCGTCTACTTCTTTCTCCTCATTTGTCCCTCCCCTCCCCCATATTTCTGAATCAGGAAAAATCCAGTGAGAGGAGGATACAACCTGAAGGCCAAGACCTTGACCTTGCAGATACAGCAAAATGTAATGGGATCAAAATAAACTGAGCCCTCCTGTAGAAAACATTGATTTTGAAGGAAAACATACAAATTCCTCTGTGTGGCATTTAGGACTCTACAGTCTGGTTCTAGCCTCTCTTGCGGTTAATGCACATTGCCACCCCTTCCATCATCTATGTTTCAACCCAGTGGGACCACTGTCCATTGGCCAAATGCCATACCATCTCCTGCCCCCATGCCCACAATGCCCTCCTTCATCTATGCCTTTCAGCTTCAGCTGAGATGCCACCTTCACCTCTCTGTCCTCACCAATCCTCAGCTATTGGTGCTCTTTGCCTCATTTCTCTGTATAGGTTGCCTCAACAGTCTTCAGCACAGCAGAAGAGAACTGATTATTAAAGTATCAGTTCTTGAGGGTAGGAGCTGTATCTTTTTCATATTTATCTTTCTAACACAATCTCATGCACACAGGAGGTGTTTTATAAATGTTTGAGGAATGGATGATGAGTGAATAGAGAGACTGGGGATTAAAAATGGAGAAAGGGCAGAAACAAGTTTGAATATTGAAACAGTGAACTTAAAGGTTGTTAGCATTTTATTTACACTATGAAGTGTATAGGAACATAGATTTCAAGATAAGAAGACAGTAGGGGCTATCTAGTGTAGCTCTTCATTCACTTAAAGTGACTTGCTCAAGGTCATTCAGCTGGGATTCAAATCCTGGTTCTCTTAGCTAGAGGTCCATCCCACTTTGGCCTCCTTTACTGATAGTTGTACACAAACTAAAGATCTGTAAACAAAAACCACTGCCCTGCCATCACAAACCAGCCTATGGGACTTCATTTTCTCTCTCAGTGTGAGAGCCCCCAAGTTCCCCTATGATTCTGCAAGTCTCTAGGAGACAGACTGTACCAAACTCCCATGGATTGTAAAAGGATCAGAAAAGCTGTGCTTTGAAATGGCAGGAGGGCTGCATGATCCCTGCAAGTCAAGTCTACCTCCACCTACCAGCGAATCCAGCGAGCTGAACATCTCCCTTCCCTCCACAGTGTTCCCCAGGGCTCTCTTTATGTCATGGCTCTGAAAAGATGATGGTGGTCTGGCTGATGGGCTAAGATCTGTGCAAACATTTATCATTCTGAAGGACTTGGGAGGCTTTTGTTTTTGCTACCTGTTTATATAGTCCTCCTTTCTCTGTAGTCTTCCAAAGAGCTCCATGTAACATTCAGTATGGGGTAACCTCCTAGGGCAGAGGCCAGATCCTCAATGGGTGTTCCTCCACCCACCCCCAATCACCCTCCCTCACCCTCTTCCCCACACATGTTTTTGTGAAACGAGCTGCTTACTCCTCTAGGCTAAATATCTCTGCTTCCCTCCCCACATTCACAAACCCTGCTTTTATTGGATTATCTAAGCCAATGTACATTTCTTCACCCCTACATCTGATGGGGGTGGGGTTCAGTCTTACTTGACATAATCAAGGGTTGCTCAGTCTACAGTAAGCTCCTGTTTTTATGCAAGATTTGATTTCATTAATACAGAAGCAGGGTTTGGCCTTGGGTGGGTGGGTAGGATCCATTTCAACCAAGAAGCTGACAGAAAAAAGACAACATGGTCTAAAGGATAGAGCAATGGCTCTGGAACCATCAGATGATTGATTCGGAGCCAGAAGGGACCTTAGATGTCATCTAGTCCAATTTTGTCGTTTTCAAATTTCCTCACTGAGAACCAGAGGAGTTGAAAGACTTGTCCAAGGTAAACACAGAGTCTAAGGGGCATAGCCAAAATCCAAACTCTAATCCCAGAACTCCACATTTCATTCTCTGTTCACTGTACCCAGAACAACTGTGGGTCGATTTCTACCTTCTAAACTGGCTCTATGCTTGACTCTGATCAAGCTCCCTAACCTCTCTGAGTCTCAGTTTCCTCATCTGTAAAATGGGGATAATCATACACATGGCATTTATCTGGGGATGGTGCTGTATATTAAATGAGATCAGCTATGTAAAGTACTTTGTGAGCTCTGAGGGGCCCAGTAAATATCAGATAAGGGCATCATTATTGGCTAAAAGTACCTTACCTAAGGAGATAGAGTAGGATTCCCCTGGTCATGCTGCATGGGGTGGGGGAAAAGGGGGAAATGGAGCTTGAGAGAGGGGCAAGCCCAGAGCTGCTCCCAAAGTTATTCTTTTATTTCTCTGGTTTCTTGCCAGGGTCTATATCCAGGCGGCCTACATTTTCTTCCTTAGGACAGACTCGAGGAGGCACCAGCATTTCCCATGTGCAAGACCAACGCTTTGAGACAGATGGGTTTGGTCACTCTGGAGCTCACGGGTTGATTTGGTCTCCTGTTGTGAGTCTCTAAAGCAGCTGATGAGTTTTGTGTTTCTTCCTTTGAATAGTGTCTCCCAGCATTTGTCTGGAGTCCTTCTCAATGGAAAGCAGATGTGATAACACAGATTCAAAAGCCTTGTGCAGTCTGGACCATCCCCCATCTCCACACTGAGTTCATTCCTTGGGACCCCAGGTAGGACCATGCCATCGAATACCATCCCACCCCCTTCATTCAGGCAAGTTTTCAGTGTGTGGAATACAGACATTTCTGGTCCAGTTAAAATGAGGAAAGACTCATATTCCTCCACAGATCTGATTCCTTATCATTTTCAACTTCAATTTTATTGTCACTTTAAACTTTAGTATTTTCCCTGCCCCTGGCTGTTTTATCAGGAGCCTGGGTTGAGACGAGAACCCACCAAGGTACATTGGTCCAGAAGGGGCTTGCAATGCTTTCCATGGCTTTATGATACATAAGTTACAGTTTCTTTGGAACATTTGATTGTCATGGGGATACTGGCACCAATGGTTTTTTTGATGTCTGGTCTTTCTGTCCCATTTCCTTCCTGTGAAGCAGTCCATGATTGGTTCATAGTGGGGAACTCTAGGTCCCCAGATTGCATTGACTACCCCAACTGTATAGGTCCAGTGCCACTCATGTCCAGCAGGAAGTATAAAAGAGGCAGAAAATACCAATCATCTCTGCCCATAAATGACACTCTGGTGCTGACTCATCTCTCATGATTTCCTGGGTTCTGGGTCCATGTCTGCTTTGACCTTGACCTTGAAGGGGATAGCACCTAAATGACCATGGGGCAAGGGGACTCTTATTAGTATAATTTCACCTCCTCCCCCATAGTCTTAGCCCGGGTCAATAGCATTTTAAGTATATTCAGTTCAATCCAATAAGTATTTATTGTTTACTGTATTCTAGGCCAGTGTGGTAAGTGCTGAAGATACAGAGACAGAAATAAAAACAAATTTCTGACCTTAAGGAGTTTCTTTTGTGGGAAAAACAACATAGACACAGATAGTTTAATTAGTATAATTGGGGGATCACCTCCCCTTCAATTTACCCTGGATAGAGAATATCCCTCTGGACCTCGAATCCTTCCCATGACTAATGTGCTATCATCCGGCCTTTTCTAATGACACATTTGTCCTGGCCACTTCCAGTGGATCTCCCACAGGACATCCAGGTAGAGCAATCCAACAGGTTAGTTATGATGTAGGACTGGAGCCTAGAAGGTAGATGAGGCCTGGAAATGTAAATATTTAGGTTATCTTCACAGACAAGACAGTTAAACCTACAGGGGATGAAGAATGCACCATCTTTCCTCTGACCCCAAGGAGAGAAAATGTATGAGGGAATGTCTAATCACTCAGACAGTAGAGTCTGAAGTTAGGTGGTCAAGAGCTCCAGCTACAAATCTTTTCATAGATATTGTCATGGAAATCAGTGTACTTCAGTGTCTCCAATGTTATGGCCTTTGTACTAGTCCATTAATCTCATCTCCATTTAGAAATGGCTCTTCCTGCCAGCGCCCAGAATGGAGATGAGAAGGCTGGGATAAGAAACTCTTCTTGCTTTACTCATTTTGGATTTCATTTTTCCTTCCGTCTTTTCAACCTCAGTTTCACAACTGAAGAGTTTCAATTGAAGAGACACAAAGAGAGATTCAGGATTTTTCTTTGGGATCTTGACTTTGTTTTGTTTTTTCATTAGTGTTTTTTGGTTTTGCATTGTATTCTTTTCCCAAATACATTCCTCCGTAGTCTGCTCAGAAAACCTTCTTTATAACAAAGATTAAACAAACAAAAAAGGAAGAGAAAGTGTTAAATAAAACCAAATCACAAACTGATTGCATCTATCAACATAGGGAGTACTCCACACCTGCAGTGCCCAAATCTGTGCTGAAGACAGGGAGGCACGTTTTCTCAACTACACTCCAGGGACTTGAGAATCTTCTGAACTGGAACCCAGGCTGTTAGGACTCAATGCCACTTTGGCAACAGAAAATTATCAGATAAATGGAACTTTTGCATAAGGGTAGGACAAAGGTCCCAGGGCCCTGAGCATTCCAATTAGCGGACCAGTCATGACAACTCCCTCCATGGCTCTATTGGGACTGATTCTGCCAGTCTGACTTTAACTCTTGATAACCTGTGATCCTTGTTGGGGGTGGGGGAGTCATACAATGGAAAAAGCATAGACTCTGTAGTCAATCCACCTGAGTTCAAATACTGCCTCTAACGTTTAATACCTGTGTGACCTTGAGAAAGTCACTCAGGCACCCTAGGTTTCATTTTCTTCATCTGTAAAATGAGAAGAGGAGCGTTGGAATAGCTGGCCTGATTTCTAGATCTTGATTTCTTATCCTAAAGTTCCCCCCTCCCCACAACGAGTGCCATAGACATGCCAGCCTTTTGTGAGGCCCAATTTCCATGTCAATTCATTACCCACACAGCTAATCCTCAGCATCAAGACCAATGCCCCACACTGCCTGAACCAGCCCACAGCTCACACAAATCATACTGTGGGAAAAGGAACTTGAGGGAGATCACACACCTAGAAAGTGATGGAGAGACTCAGTTACATTTAGGACATTTGTATGTGTATGTGTGTATGTATGAGTGTGTTCACATGCATATGTGTGCATGTAGGTGTATGAGTGTGTCCATGAGTATGTGTGAATGCTTACTTGTATCCCCAGAATTTGGATCATAGTAGATACTCAAGTGCTTGTGGATCAATTAACTGATTTCTATGCTTGAAATGATACCAGATGATCATGTACTTGCCCAGCTGAGCCAAAATCCACATGGAGGTATCAGATGGTCTGCATGGTTTACATCTAATGTTGTTTGAAATATCATGCCTTGACCACCTGAAAGAGAGACGCTCTCACCTGCTTCATTGTTCCATTTTTGGCATTTCAATGATGTGTGTCAGCTAACAAGCCTACAGAGACAGTGATTCACTCTGAGAGTCTCCCAAGGCCCTAAAGAGAAACTTAATAATCCAAAAAGTTAAAAGTCTTGAGAAGACTGAGGAGTAGTCTGCAATTCTTCCTGGAGCAGTTAACGCTTATTCAGCTGAAGTTAGTTGGACTTTCTGGAAATTTCAGAGAAAGCCAAAAATAACACTGAGCTTGTCACCCTTGCTTTTCTCTTCCTTGAACAGGTCCCCTCAGTGAGCCAGCTGCCAGGAACCCAAGACCTTTTGTTCTCCCTGGACCTCATGGTGTTGACCTTGGTTGTCTCAGAGGCTCCTCTACAAGACCTCGGTATGGTCTCCCCACACAGAGCAAGGAGAGAGGAGGCTACTTTGAATGCCAAGCCAGAGATTCTCTGGGCCCAAATCTGGCCTTGTTAATGACTGTTTGTAATAACCCTGACATTCCAAAGGCTCTCTAGATCCCAGTCGATAATGGTTTTAAAACTTGGGACCAAAATTATGTAAGGTCTCAGGCTAAACCCCTTTCAGTCTTTGATTAGCTGTATCTGAATAGCACAGGCTCAGGAAGTCTGCACAACAAATAGCAGGGACAATGGTCTTGCTGTGTAACCTTAGCTTGTCTCAAGTCTCTGCTCCTTCAAGTAAACGAAAGGATGAAAAAGACAGAGTTTGAAAATTGGAGAACTCTGAGCCCCAGGGATGTTGTTTGGTGATCATTCAGCAAAAACATCTTTACTTGGCTTATAGATTACCCTTCAGAGATTAAAATGCAAAAGGTATGTTCACCATTTAGAGTGTGAGTTTCTAAGTGAGGGATCCTAATTCCTGATCTAGTGAGGGATGTCCGAAGGAACTACAAAGCCAAAGGACAATAGGCCCAATAGGGGAGAGGACTCTGCTCTTTGTTTTAAAGAGCTTAGTGCCTAACCTAAGAAGTGTTTCTGGGGCAAGAGGTGACAGCCAAAAGCCAAGACCGAAAGAATAAGGTAGGGGAGGCCTTTTCTCTAGAGATGGTCCTAGAGCAAGGATTTTCTCTTTTTTCTAAAAGACTTAGAAATAGGTTTAGGCCATGAAAACAGGACAATTCTCTTTCTTCCCTGACAGAGATAGCCAAGTATTTCAACAGAGCCAGCAGCTGGAGACAGCAGAAATTATAATAGCAGTGGCCAGCAGAAATTATGCATCCAGCTGAGTAGTGTCCAGCAGAGACTAGAATGATGAGATCAGTCCAGCAAGGCTAAGACCAGTAGTGAGCTGGACTGGCAGGAGGAATGTGATGATGTCACCAAAAGACTTCAGCAGCCTTGCAGCCTGGGAGCCAAGAGTGAGGGGTCTGAGGGTCCTGGCTACACATACTCCTTACATGAATGCCTCTCTACTTCTCCCGCTGATGCTCTATGTATTTCTTGGAGGGTTTGCTCCAGGATTATTGACAAATGTAATCAATTTTGGGGTTGGTTTTACTGAACAACTTCTCTTTTTTTTTTCTTTTTAATTTTTATAATAAGGAAGGCTCTCTGAGCATCCTAAGAAAGAATGTGTTTGGGGAAAAAATACAACGTAAAAGCAAACAGCACTAATTTAAAAAAATAACAAAGCAAAGACTTTGCTCCCACCTTCTTTGGTCATTTGGGAGAGGGGGAAGACCATTGTAGGATATTGAACTCAAGGTTTATAATGTCAGAAGCCATAACTATCATTTCATAGGCTTCTAACTCCATCCCAAGTCTTATTCAGCTAGATTCTCTTTGGACTATGCTAAACAGATAATGGATAGAAGTAGAGACATGCTTACCTTCAAAATAGAGGAACATCAAATCGATTTTATGAAACACACACTTCATAAAATGCTCATTTCGGGTTATTCAGAGTGATGGATTGAATGTAATCCAGTAAGTAAAAGTCTGAATACTATGAATTCTCTCACAGCACATGGCGGCCTAGAATGCTTCAGTCTGAATTTCTGCACCAGCAGACAGAACCTGTACCAAGGAGGAGTAGAGAAAGGCCCTTGACAATTAGTGCCTTCATTTTTAGAAGATGCTTATTTGTTTCAACATTTACAACCCTCTGAGCCTAGAATAGGTCTGTGAGATAGTGAGCTACCTTTCTCTAGAGGATACAAGCGAAGACTGATAGTGGTGGGTCATCTAAACTGGCTTCCCATATTGGGACCACAACCTACCTTTCAACCTATAGACGTGGTTCTGTTATTCTTCCAACTGATAACAGCAGTAATAACAATAAGAACAGCTAATATTTATGCAGAACTGTAAAGTTTCCAGAGTAATTTACATATATCATCTCATTTGATCCTCAAAACATCCTATACATACTGTCAGACTCATTTTATAGATGGAGAAACTAAGGTTAAGAGGTTAAGTGACTTGCCTAGGGTCAGTCACATAGCTAGGAAATACCTGAGCTAGGATTCAAACTCAGGTCTTCCTGATTCCGTGTCCAGCACTCTATCCATTACACAACCATGGGTCTCCAAAGTAAGCGACCATTAGTGTACTATTTAAAAAATAATTTATAATAATACTTTAAACCCCATAACTACTTGGCTGTGTCATTTCACATTATAAGGAAGACCTTCCCATTGGCACAGTGATAGATGCCTGTTTGATTAACCAGTTGTTAGTCAGCTGTTTTGCCATTCCTAACCACTCCACCAGGAGAAATAAAAATAAGTATCTTTATGCCACATTGTAGTTTAAGGTAAGGTTCATTTATAATTGCTTTGGGAACAGCCTGGTGGTTAGACCAAGAGAACTTAAGGAAACAACCCAGAGGAGTAATTCTGACCACATGGTGCCCCAGAAATCACCAGGAAATGAATCTAGAGAATATATCTTCCCACTTATTTCAGACTTGGCTGAGCATGAGCTTGCCGGGACACATTTTCAGACATGTTGGAGGCTCTCCACTCTTCAAAATATAAAAATAAACAGCAGCACAAACCCACTCTTTTCTGGGAAAGATGGAAACAGTCACACCACTGTGGACCAAGCTACTCCAAAGGTCTCTGCCATGAGCTGTTTATGGATTTGGAAACTTCTCAGCTCACATTTAGGAGAGACTTTATATTTGAAGGTCTAATTACTTCCACAATAGGTAAGGTAACTAGACAAAAGACAGGGGTTCCAATCATACCATTAAAAAAGAGAATGATGCAAGATTTGATTGATTTAAGTTAATGCACATGAACACACACACAAACACGCACTCACACATACAACTCCTTCTACAAAAAATAAACATGGCTCATTTTCCCTTTTCCCCTGTTGAGGAGTTCCCATTTCTACCAGGCCAATCAAAAGGCATTATGGGAATTCTTCAACCAACATAATTCTAAAACTAATTGACCTTCTCAATGGACCAATGCTTATGAGACTCGCTTTAACCAAAGACTTATTTACCTTTCATGTTTAATTTGTGTTTTTTTTCAAAGCTATAAATGTAAGAACTATAAATCTCACTTGTGTGAATGCCAACTCCAGTGGTTATGGTGCCGAGGGCTTTCTTGGCTACTGCTCACTGAAGTATGTTATCATAGCTACTCTCATTTGTTTTACATGTGTTACTCACCATAAGCATCCTACCATTTCAGATGTATTCTTGGAAAACATTCTGTTTTCTGCCCAGTCATAAACTGGTATTGCTAATAGGAGAGAATATCCATAGAGGTTGCCTTCATGAGTCTGTTCAGTAAGGGCAGATCATGAGCATCTAATGTAATAGCAGAAAATAAATGGAAGAAAATCATGGACCATACACATTACTTCTTAATCTCAAGGTTTCCCATAGACTCCTCTTAGACAATCAAGTTACTATATTTAGGTTCTTTTGTAATTCAGAATCTCACCAGACAAAAAGGTCACATAAGCAGAAGATCTCCTACATACACACATGCATGTACACATACACACACATGCACAAACACATATTATGTTTTACCAAGATGATAAATGCTCAAAATGACGTAAAGGAATTGCATGGTAAGGGCTTCTAATTGGTCATTTAAAAAAATAGACTATGTGCTATGATCAGTATAGTTTTAGAGTCGAAGGTATTTTATCAAATTTTTATCATATCTTTGAAAAAATCAATAATCACAATAAGAAGAATGATTTTGGTGTAGTCACTAGCCTTGGCAGCAGAAAGGCCTGAGTTTCTGCCCTGCCTCTGAAACATACTAGCTCTGTGACCATGGAAAGTCACTTAACATCTCCATAGTTCCTAGGAAACCCTTGAAGACTGTTAAGTTGATGAAGTTTCGGTACAAGAAGTTTATCAAACTGATGAAATCACAAGTCCAAACTATATTAACAATAATAGTCCACAGTTTTGCCAAAATTCTCTTCATTTGTATCAAAGGGTCAGTTTGTACCATTTCTGATGGAGTTGGGCAGTGTTTCACACCTTCCTATGACACATATGCTCCGGACTCTTATTAAAAGACACTCACTCATTACATAGGCTATCACATGCCAACTTTCTGAAGCAAGGTCTAGAGCATCAGCATTTTACAAACAAACAAACAGAAAACCAAAGAGTCTTAGAAGACCTTGGCCGCAGTATCACTAGATCATAAATTTAGGCCTGGAAGGGGCTTTAGAAACTAGGCATATACTGATGCTCACAGAGGTTACAAGACTTGGCCAAGGTTACACAGGTAGCAAAGAAGAGAACTGAGACCCAACCCCAGGTACCATAACTGTAAACCTGCCTCTGATATCTGGTAAGCACCAGATGTGAAATTCACACAAAGTTCTACCATGACTCCACATCCAACGTTCTTTCCACTATATGATGCTACCTCTTCATCCATGTTCACTGCTTAGTTACCTGCGCTCCCCAAACACTTTTGACAAATCAAATTTGCTCTCTCAGCATCCTCATTTTGCACATGAAGTAACTGAGGCTCAAACAGTTAAAAGGAATTTTCCAGATATGACAATATTCAAATGCCAAAGAGTTAAATGCCAAGCAACTTTGACCCAGGAATGCATAATACTAAATGAAATGGGGAAATTGATTCCTTGGGAAACCATCTTTTTCTCCTGAATTACCCAGTTGACAAATTGGTGCTGTGAGGAACTGAATTTGAGTCTGCCTTTCTTTAGTGAAGATGGGCACTTTGTGTTCTATCAGAAAAATGTTTCTTTCTTTTCCCCTTGGTTGGAGAAATGCTGTCCTATTATTTTCGAGGCCAAATTATGTACATGGTGCATAAAGGGATCAGACTAATAAGCATTTTGCAGTTTCCTTGTGGAAGCCAGATCAGTTAAAGAGAGGAAGGTTTGCCTGGCAATTTAGCCTAGTGGTCAATTATAAATCTCAGAGAGGCCCCATAAAGTTGAGAGCCAATGCGAGCTTTTATAATTGACCACCAGGCTAAATGAGGAGGTTTGTTTGTATTCTCCCAAGTAAAGAAATGTATCAGTTGAATGGATTGCCAAGAGATTGTTTATTGGCACTGTGATGTGGGTACAGTAGTTTATAATAGGCAGGTTAGATATTTAAAAGGGAAGCTAGAGAATTGAATAGATTCTCATGGGCAGCTTAACTTTATCTCATAGCACATATACCAATCAGTATAATTCTTTATCACAGAGGCACCCACTCAGATTCACTGGGGGATCAGGGATTGAAATAAGTATTGTTAACCATTTCCTGACCTCTAAAGGATTTGTATATGGGTGCGGCTGCCAATCTAGGACTCACATTCTTTAAAACACAGACCTGCTGGGCTCTCAGTTCTCCACCCAGCAAGAGTACCATTAGCTGCTTTCCTATGGAGCAAGCCTCATCCGCTCTAGCCCAGTAACTCATTTTGGTTGCCAGGTTTTTTCTGTTGATTTGTTTATTTGTTTGTTTGAAATGAAGCCTTTCAGCCTTCATGACAATTTCCAGGAAGACTACTGAGTCAGTAACCAAATAGGTGAATGATCACCAAATCCTGTCATTAAGATTTACACCTCCTCCTGACTTCCCTACTACTGTTGATGGCCCTGCCTTCCTTTTAGTCACTCAAGCTTGACATCAGAGGGTTCTCAATGAAAGTTCACTCTGTTGCTATATTTTTCAAGGAATTATATTATTTTAGCATATGCATGGAAGACATTTTCTTGGAGAAGAGCTTCTACAGCTATGTTTTATTCTCTTGAATCTGTTGCTTTTTTAGAGTATAGTTAATCCTTACTCTGAGCTCACCATCTCAGAGTCAGGCTGTTACAGCTTCCTCTCAGGGCTCTAGGGGCACTTCTCAAAGTTTAGGGGCATCTAAGCCTATCTGTTTAAGCTCCCATTCTGGATTTATTTCCTTCACTACTCCCCACCAGTGACTAATACCCCAGTTCTTTTTAACAAAGGGATACCCATTTCAAAATATAACAAAAACAAAAGTACAGGTATTTCTGCCCTCTGATACCTTGAGGCACCCTCTCCCCTTGACCAACTTGGTTTCTGGGCAGAGTGGACTCTGACTTAGAACCATTTCTACAAAGTACTAGACACATCACATTCACATCCAAATGTGTCTCCATTGAGGGATAAGTAGTATCTTTCCCCATCACTGGACTAGGTCCTTAGGGTTGTTTCTAGATTCTTGAGGCATTAATGCTTGGTGATGGCTGTTATTACTGTTGTGGTTGATTAATTTCAATAGTGACCCCATTTGGGGTTTCCTTTGCAGAGATCCCGGAGTGGTTTACTATTTTCTTTTCCAGGTCATTTTACAGATGAGGAAACTGAGGCAAACAGGGTTAAGTCATTTGCCCAGGGTCACACAGCTAGTAAGTATTTGAGGCCAGATTTGACTTCAGGTCTTTCTGACTCCAGGACTATTGCTCTACCCACTGCACATCGCTCATTTTTCTGACCTTTACAAACTTGCAAATTCATAACCTCCAACTTCCTTGACCTAAAGCAAGTCCTGAGGCTAAGGAGAGAGATTCATATTCATAGAGCCACATTCTGACCTTGAATAGATGGCCCAAGGTCATGCCTCTTATACATTGTCTCTCACTGGACACCATCCATAAAAGAGTCAAATTAAGAAAAGAGATCCAACCCAGGAAAGAAAGAGAGAGAGAGAGAAGGAGAGAGAGAGAGAGAGAGAGAGAGAGAGAGAGAGAGAGAGAGAGAGAGAGAGAGAGAGAGAGAGAGAGAGAAAGAGAGAGAGAGAGAGAGAGAGAGGGAGAGGGAGAGGGAGAGGGAGAGGGAGAGGGAGAGGGAGAGGGAGAGGGAGAGGGAGGGAGGGAGGGAGGGAGAGAAACATGAAGCCTTTTGAAGATCTCTCCAATTCCAGTTCCATAAATACAGTCAGTGAGGCTACCATTCACTGTGTGGTTAGCAGCATATTCATCATAGAATCATAGATTTAAAGTTGAAAGGAACCCTAAGAGGCTATGCCACTCAGCCCCCTCACTTCAGAGATGAGGAGCGGAGTCCACAGGGATAGTAAATAGCCTAGCAAAGATTTGAACTGGGCTCCCTAACTACAGATCCAGGTACCTATTCACTGTCCCACAAGGTCTTTGTTGATAAAGATGTTTTCTAGATTTAGCACAGTGCCTGGTATATAGAGGATGCTTACTAATTGTTTGTTGGTTAATTGACTAATTGATCTCCTTATAATAAAAAAAAAATCTATGATATTTCTGTCCAAGCATTTAGTATACTCTCCTCTTTCATAAATCTAGGAACTTAATTCCTAAACACCCTGAAAATTGTGTTGTCTGCTTTTCAGACTTCTGCTGTGTATGCTTGGTCTGATCCAGCTGCTCTGTCTGTTTTTGTTCTTTCCTTAGTGCCATTTCTCCTTAAGAACTTTGTCTTGATAAGTATTAATAATAATATCTAATATACATATATGTATGTTAGATATTATATATATTACATAATATATATGTATGTATATATAACTTGTTAGTAGGCACTTTGCTAAACTCTTTACATATATTATCTCATTTGAGCCTCTAAACAACCCTGGAAGGATGGTGCCCATTTTGCAGATGAGGAAACTGAAACAACATGCGTTCTACTGTCATAGAGACATGAAATATAAAAATCTTGACAGATCTTTTCCACTTTTCATCACACTTTTCTCTTTCTAGTCTTATCATTAGATGCTCTCAGGATGATCTGGGTCAATTAGCTCTTTCTTGAAGCTTTCTGGAAACTTGTATTTCTTTCTACTAATTTATGCTGTTTTCCAATGATACTGCATATAATCCTCTACAAACATGTTATGTAAATTTTTGTAAATAAACTTGAATTCTGAACCACATTTGCCCTTGGTCTCCATATTTCTCTACTTGGAACAAAGATGAAGTATTTAATAGTTGAAACCACTTCTAGATTTTTTTTTGTCTCCTCATTTCAGTTATTGATATAAATAAGGTAAACTTCCATAGGAAATGATGATAGTCTTGTTAATATCAATTTCCTGTCTTTTTGAAGCCATAACTTGTTTAAATAGGTCATGTCACAGTTGTTTTAATTGCTTGCAATTTCTTCTCATTTTTATTTTTTATCTTAATTTTTTGTTTTTTTCCTAAATTATTGGTCAGACTATACAAAGAGAGCTGATTCAGAAATAACTCCCATTTCAATGACCAGTCACTTCCTGTGTACTAAAATATAGTCAGTCTAATTTTTTTAATAGTTACTCAGTATCAGACATGTCTAACACTTCTTGACCCTCTTCCTGAAAAAAAAAAATACTTATGATATGTAGGCTTCTGTGCAGTCTTCAAGCCTAATTTAGCTGAATCATAGTTTTCAATATTTTTCTGTCCTTTCCTATGCCCACTTTTGCATTAATGCTACTGAGTAGTGAAGTTTGAGTGGTTTTAATTTAGAGGGTCCTTTTTTTTGTCAGATTCTTCATAGAATTTCTCTGCTATCTCACCCTCTATAACGGATGTTGACATATAAGCTACAATTATCTTCATGGTGGTCTTTTGGTAAATACTTATCATGAGCCCTGAAATATGAGATGACCAACTGTCTCATGAAATGATATCTCTTGTTGCCTTTGGATACATCATAAAACCAGCTTTGCCAAATCCTTTATTAACCTCTCCAAGGAGAACGTGTAGGCAATCTTCCATCCAGCTGTGACTTCCTTTGGTCTTCTGGTTTCATTTACAATAAGAATGTAAATGTTGGTTGAAATTCATGCCTCCAGGGGTATGGTTACTAAGTGGTCACTGGAAAGAAAAGTACCTCACATTAGAGTACCAACCACCAAGCTAAATTTAAAAGATGGTCTAAAAACTGAGTCACAATTCAACATTCAATAAGTTCTTACTATGTCACTTACAAGTCATTGTTCTGGGAGCTAGGGATATACAGACAAAAAAAAAAATTATCCTCAAGGAGTTTGCATTTTATTGGAGAATGCAAGAAATACTCATGGAAGTAAAGACAAAGTATATTCAAGGGAATATAAAATCATTAAAAGAAGCTGTGGACCTTAACAGGGCAGTTATGTAGCTCAGCAGATTGAATGCTGACCCTGGAGTCAAGAAGACCCGAGTTCAAATCTGGCCTCAGACATGTACCAGCTGTGAGACCCTGGGCAAGTCACTTAACCCTGTTTGCCTCAGTTTCCTCATTGGTAAAATGAACTGGAAAAGGAAATGACTAGCCATTCCAATATCTTTGCCAACAAAACCCCAGATGGGATCATGAAGAATTGAACACAAGTGAAAAAAGACTGAAGAACAACAAAAAATGGCACCCAGAATACTCTTTCTCTAATTACTCCATTCTCATGATCAAAAATATCCAGCGTTTCCCTTTGCCTCCAATACAGAATGCAAACTCTGAAAGCTGGTGCTTAAGGCTTTCCCCATTCTGCTTGCAACTCACTTCCTGGCATTATATTGCATTATTATCCTTTAAACACCTTATGCTCTAGTCAAAATGGCCCCCAGTCTGGCTGTGCAATGCCTTCCCATTGGCCAAGCTCCACAGCTAGAATATGCTTGTCTCTTCCTATTAAAATTCTTCCCATCCTTCAAGATCCAGCATGAGTATCATCTCCTCCAAGAAGGCTTCCTTGATTTCTCCCACCCCCAGCTGAGACTGACCTCCCTAGAGTGCTTTGGATCTCATCTTTGATCCATTAATATTCTGCCTTGAATCATAATCCATGTTGTATTCTATTAATCTGTAAATTCCTTGAGGACAAAGAGGGCATTGCCTTCCATCCTTGTACCTCCAGCAACCTCAAATAGAACCTTACCCATAGTTGGCACTTCATAAATGTTTGATATATTGCTGAACTGAAAAACAAAAATCTGTCTGGACAATTTAGTCAATATAATGAGCACATATAGTCCTAATTCAGCTGATTGAAGCTATGATGGATTACTTGAGCTTTCCCCATTATAGAAGCAGCTAGGAAGCTAAGGGTATTGGAGTTGGAGTCAGGAAGAACCAAGTTAAAATCTTACTAGGTTTGTTGTCCAGAGAAAGCACTTACATTCTTTCATAGGCTTCAGTTTCCTTATCTGCAAGTGATATTACTAACACCTATACCTCGAGGTTATTGAAAGGACCAGATGAGGTAATAGGTAAAGTGCACTGAAAACCTTAATGTCCTATGTAAACACCACTGATTTTCCAATAGGTTTTTTAAAAAAACACATTTCTACCATTGGAAATGACAAGTCATCATGCTAGCTAAGATATAAAGTATACTTTAGGCCACCTTCTTTTCCTTATTTCATCTGTCTTCATTCGTGTCATATGAGCGATTAGGAGAATGAGCATTTAAGCTGGAGAAAAAAGACTCTTTTTAATTACTTGAGAGGTTGTCAGGTGGAAGAGGAGTCTGACATCCATTTAGTCTAAGAGGAAAGAATTAAGAGCAGTGGATGGAAGTTGTCGAGAGACAAATATCAGATTAGCAAAGGAGAAATTTGCAAGGAAGTAAAGCTGTCTACAAAAAGGGGGGGCTTCCTTGGCATGCCTCCCCATTGGAGAGCTTCACACAAAAAGCTAGATGACCACTGGCCACATATGTTGAAGAATTCTGGTTAGGTAGAGATTGGTCTTGATTCTGTCTGAGCTCTCTTCCCAATTCTGAAATTCTGTGTTCCTGTTATATGTTCTTTGTTTTTGTACAGAGGATTATATTAAATAAATGATATCATGTTATTGTTTTTTCACATAGAAATTCAAGACTTCTTAGTCGGGCCTTCTTAGTTGGGCCTCTCAAGTTTATTCCTAATCTCAACTTTATGACTTATCTAGAACACAGCAATGCTGCTAATGTATCTGAAACTAGTTTGACCCATTCATTATGGCTTTTGCCTTTAGATTTGTGTTCTTAATTCTTAACTCATTGTTATTCAACCAGATGTGACCCTCTGTTCTCACTGAGAAGCTTTGAGGATAAGAAGGTATCCTTGTACATGTCTGAAAGTGAACAACAGTTCTTCAGGGTTCTGAGAAATGGAATATAAAGATCTTGAAACCTGGCTGTACAATAAGAAAACTGTGGTTCAGATCCGCTTCCTACCTGTGTGACTTTGAACTATCAGACCACTCAGGGCCTCAATTTACTCATCTGTAAAATGAAGTGTTTGTATTCTGTGATCTCTAGGGTCCCTTCTAGCCTTAAGTCTATGATCCTATGAACATTGTGATTTGTATAATCTAATAGAAGATTTTCTCAACAATTGATCTCCCAAGGTAGCTTGGTGTAGGGAATAAAGTGTTAGCCTTCAAGTCAGGAAGACGCAAATATGAATCTTTCCCCAGACATTCACTAGCTAGGTGATCATAATTAAGTGGCTTTGCTTTTTCTTTTTCAAGCCTCAGTTTCCTCATCTGTAAAATGGAGGCCATAATAGGATCTGCCCCAGCATTGCAGAATCAAATAAGATAATGCATCTAAGATGCTTTGTAAACCTTGAAATTCTCTATAAATGTGAATTATTGTAATTATTACCCACTTGGCTTCTTTTTGAATGGATACTTTATTCCACCTTTCCATGTCCCTCCATCTCATAATCATTCCTCAGTGACTTTACACTTCTGAATATTTTCGTAGTTAAAAGTCCATGTATGGTATCTCATATTTGTGATGTTTCACTGCTTCCCAATTCCTGGGAAAACAATACTATAGGGCAGAATGAAAAATGAATCTAGAAATAATTGGGGAGTGAATAAAGGGGCAATTTTTATTCTTACTCCTTGAATTCCAGGAAAGTGGGGATGTGACACAGTGCGTCCCAGGGTTGCTGGAGGGACTGGCAGCAGGCCCAGCATACAATGTGCGCTGATAGCATCACTCTATGCGTTCATCCAGACTCAGGAACAATAGTCTGGCTGCAGCCACTGGGGCTTCCTCACACAGAGACAGAACTGGGCCTGCCTAAGCAGCTGGGGCAGCAGCAGGAGAGGGAGTCCCAGGCCTTCCCCCTACAACTATGCGCTCAAAATAGGATCCTGAGGTTGGAGATCAAAATAAAAGGCTGCTTCTTAAGCAACTCACTGAGGGAGAGTCAGCCCGTCCCCTTATTTCTGCAGGATTGAACTGGTGCCTGATCTTTGTATTTATTTGAAGGGAAAAGAACACAATAACACTAATAGTGGGCATTTGTGTCATGCTTTAGGATTTACAAAGTGCTTAACACATGTTATCTCATTGGATCTCACAACAACCCTGGTAGATAGGTAGGTAGAAAGAAAGAAAAATAGAAAGATGGAAAGACAGAGAAATAGATGGATAAATAGAGAGATGACATTAGATCGATAAATAGATACATACATACATAGATGATAGATAGATAGATGGACGGATGAACAGATAGATAGATGTAGAGACAGAGATAAAAATAGATAGATCGATAGATACATACATTCATAGATGATAGACAGAGAGATGGACAGATAGATAGATGTAGAGATAGATAGAGATATAGATAGATGGATTGATATCATTTATTAAATGCTGACCGTGCTAAGTTCTGAGGATGCAAACAAAAGCAAACAAGACAGCCCTGGCCCTCAGGGAGTCTATATTCTAAGCTCAGACAACCTGAATGGGGGAAAATTACCTATATTAGAGTACTGGAAAGAAAGGTAGAGGGTACCCATGCAATGAGGCTGGTAAAGGAGAAAGAGGAGTCCAGAGGGAGCTGAGCTAAGAATGAGATCAAACATGGCTAAGGGTTTTCCTAAAATAGTGGTCCTTGGAACAGAGTCCCCAGTGAGGAGAGAGGTCTCCAGAAAAGCGGCCTCCCAGGGTAGCAAGACTCAAGTGGCAGAGAAGGCTTTAAGATAGACACTATCTCCATTATCATCCCCATTTCATAGATGAAGAAACTGAGTCATAGAAGTTGTCATTTGCCCACAGTCACAAATGTAAATTTTGAACTTGGATCTTCCTGT
The DNA here is from genome assembly GCF_028372415.1 of Notamacropus eugenii. NCBI lineage: Eukaryota > Metazoa > Chordata > Mammalia > Diprotodontia > Macropodidae > Notamacropus > Notamacropus eugenii. The sequence continues at coordinate 245,323,178 of NC_092872.1, read as the reverse complement.
CTCCAAACTCAGCATGCTTCCATGATGTCAAGCTGCCTTCCTATTATCTCAAGTTGGGCAGAACATCAGAGGCTGCCAAGTCCAACCTCTACCTGAACCAGAATCCTCTGTACACCATCCCTGATGTGTGGTCATTCAACCATTGGAAGAACACCTGAGGCAGCGGAAAGAACACAAGAAGAACTAGAAGATGCCCACTCAAGATTGAGTTTACTAGACTATTGAGAAAAATCATTTACGTGATCTATGCTTCCATCTGTTTAAAACTTATCTAATACTTCCTCCTCTGCCTTCCTTACAGGGTGCTTATGAAAATCAAATGGGGAAATGTATTGAGGGTTCTTGGCAAGCTATAAAGTGACTATGCAAATGTGAGTCAATCAGGCAACAAACATTTTTGAGGCACCAATTAGGTGCCAGAGGGATATTATAATGATAACTTGTATTTAGATAATATTTTGTATTCATTATCTCATTTTAGATCCAGAATGACCCCACTTTATTATGCCCCTTTTACAAAAAAAAAGGAAAGTGGGTCTCAGAGAGGTTCCATTTCTCCTTTCCTCTCGTTGCCTTTCTTCTCCTCTCTTTTCCTCAATGATATTCAGTGAGAGGGAGTTTACTGCCTTGAGTGAACCTATTCCGCTCTTTGATAATAAGATTTAGTAAGAGGGCCTGGGTTTTAAATTCAACTCTGCTACTTATTAATTTCCCTCATCTCACCATGCCATCTGCTCTCTGATCTTCTCTCCCTTCCCCAAAGCACTATCTTTCATATCTGTCTATCATCATCACCACCATCATCACCTCTCTACTTATCTATGTGACCTTGAGCAAGTTACTTCAGTTCTCTTAGCCAGTTTCCTTATCTGAAAATTAAAGGACTGGACAAGGTAATGCATAAGATCTCTCATCTAAATTTCATGAGCCAGTATTGTCCTAGTATGGGTAAAATGCTGTCATTCATTCCTCAAAGCCCTGTTTCTGAGCACCTAACACCATAACTTTTCAATAAACATGAATGCTTGATTGATGCTACTTTTTAGAGTGACTTCAGTCATGAAAGTATACTTAGCCTGCTTTTCACCTTTGTCTGGACTTGGCTTTAAGCCACTAGTTAAGTTGGATGATGTTAGATCTAAACCCTTTCTTCAATAAAATTACCCAAGAAAAATACACCACAAGGAATGGAAATGCACCTCTCTCCTTGGGATTTGCATATGGAGTCAGTGTATCTGTAGTCTCCAGGCTCCATTGTCATGCTTGAAGGTTATTTGTTTCCTGTGTCTTATTTCTTGGTGGTTGTTCTCTTATTCTGAGGAGAATTGAGTAATGTTCATCTAACCTCTCTAAGGACAGTATGGCGACGCATGTACCCTCTTATCTTAACTCAGTTAACCTCTGGCATTTCCTTTGCCATCTCCATAGCTGGCCAGGATATGCAGAGGTGATGAATCCAATCTGAACTACTCAGGAGATCCAGTTTAACCCTAAATGCAATAGCATCAAATGGAAGTGTCATCCTGACAAACAGTTAAATTGTAGTAAAAATGGAAGAACTCATTGGACCACATTAAAAAAGATTATAAACAAATGGGACATATGGGTTTGGTTCTTAGACAAGAAAAATAAATAATAATAAAGGAGAGAACAGAGAATTCTGATGATCAAGATGCTGAGCCATCAGTGGTTTGTTTACAAATTCTTGAATGACTCAAAGTTCTTTGATCTCTCTCTCTTTTTTTTGTACTGGCCACTCATTCCTCTCTGCTAACCCTAGAACACACACAATCTGGGCACTCCTTGATCCAGGAGAGGCTGGCATCCTTCTTTGCTCCATCTTGTCATTTCAGAATACCATAATTCACACCAAAGTCAACAGCTTCCTTCCCTTTGGATTCATCTGACTATCACCCTCTTGAGACCCTTGTTGCTGTTCTAAGATAGTTTTCTGCTTTTCTCAGTAACTTGGGTGCCTAGCTTGAGGTTTTCCTTCCTATTCTATTTGCTGTTTTCTTTGGTTACTTCAGCATTCATCTTGATGATCCTGCTAGTTCCCTGGCCTCACAGTTTTGTCTATTTATTTTTTTAACCTCCTCCATGACTATGATCTTCATCAACATTGCTTTAGCAACACTCATGCTAAACCACATTATCCCTCAAAAATGTCCAACCTTAGAGATCTTGAACTCTGAAATTTTCCTCTCTGACCACAGTCCCCTGATACGTTTCCAACCCCCTTACTTTGTGAAGTTCCTTTATATTGCACTTATGTATGGATTGATTGACCATAGAGCTGCAGAATCTGTAGTTGGAGGTCAGATCTTCTTATTTTACAACTGAAGGGTATTACCTTAATCACATTCATATGCAGAGCACTGGCTGACCTGGCCCATGCTCCATGCTTATCTGTGGCATTTGTGATACTTTAAATTTTCCCATCAGCCACAAAAACATATGCCAAGAACGAGAGATGCTCCAGAGATTGCTACCACATGGTGTGTATCATAACACAGAAAAAAAATATGCCTTTTCATTTTTACAAATTGAATTTCTGGAATATGTAGTAGGCCTGGCAGTACTTCAAATACAGTCACTATCCATACAGGCCACTGAGTTTGAATGAACCCCTCCACAGTGGATAACAATTCTGAGAAGTAGCCAAATTCTACAACCAGCTCATTTTGAGATGCTTGCAGGAATGAACCATTGATCTAATTCCCTTTTGTCATTAGTCCATTTTATTTGTTAGTTTGCCCATCATTTCATCAATGTAGGAAACTTGAGGTGTGAAGTCTCCTCCACCAATGCAAGATTGTTAACTATATAGTTGTAGATGTCAGAGACAAAACTGGAATCCAGGTCCTTCTGATCCAATTCTTAACAGGTAATCATGTATCATTGGGACCCAGAGCAGGAGTGGGAGTTTCAGACACAAAAGTTTTTGTTTACCATGTCTTTTCTTAACGTATCATGATGGCCCAGACAATCCATTCTTTTACTGATAAAGGCCCTAATTTGAAAGTACCATTATTGGCATTCTGGGACATAGGCATCTGCAAGTAATTATAGGGTCATGCCCTGTGCCAGAAAACTGTAAAGCTCCATGCGAGATTTTTATGCCTCGAGGCATGTCTTCTGTGGTGATACAATTCCTTCCTTACCAATGGATCAAAGCCTTATGTTTGGTTATGATGAGATGGGATCTTCCCTGGTGTTTCTAAGAGATCAGGGATTTCTGGGGGGCTCCTAGCCTGTGCCTTTCTGTGACTAGCAGAATAAAAGTAGCAGGGTCCAGCTGGTTTGGTTGCTTAGGGCTATGATCACTGATAAGTAGGACAAGTCTAAGTTAGACTTCTGTCTAAGGATAAATGTAAGTACCTATGGGTAGAGATTATTTTTCATTTTTATCTTTCTATCCCTAACACCTAAAATAATATCTAGCACATAGTAGGCATTTGACAGCTTAATAAATGATTGTAGAACATCAAGCAATTACTGGGCACCTATTCTATGCCAAGTGTTGGGTTGTATGCTGAGGATAAACAGTCTCTGTGTTCAGTGTTTACATTCTATCAAGGGAGAAAACGGAGATACATAGATACTTTTTTGAAGAGAATGTACTTGTAGGAGAGGGTATCAAGATTAAAAATGTTCCATGTGAGCTGAACTTTGAAAAAAACTCTAGATTCCAAAAGGCTGAAGCAAGAAGGAAGAGTATTCCATGAGGGGGATATCCTGAGTAATGGCATATAAACTGGAGATGGAATATTGTTTGCAAAGAATGCCAACAAAACCCAAACAGTGACACTCTATAGCACATAAAGGGGAATAATATATATTTAGACTGGAAATGTAGTTTGGAGCAAAGTTGCCAAACAGACAGTTTTTACTTGACCCCAGAGGTGATAGGAAGCCCATGGAGTTTACCAGAATAAAGGAGTGATGTGGTCAGAGTTTTAGTCTAGGAAAATCATTTTGGCAGTTGTATGAATGATGAATTGGAATGGGTAGAAACCTGAGGCAAAGAGGCCAATCAGGAGACTTTTGAAATGATACAGAGAAGAGACAATGAGAACTAGGGATGTAGAGAGAAAGGAACAAATTGAAGTCATATTGTTTGGCTAAAGAGGACCAGACTTTATAACTGATTGAATGGTGAAGGAATTGGCCGGAGTTGGTGGAGCTGAAGAAGAGTGAGCAGTGAAGAATGATTTCAAGGTTGAAAATCTGGGTAGCTGACAGGATGGTTCCTGAAACAAACTGAGAAGTTCAAAAAAGGTAGGTATGGCAACAAGTGACGGGTCCAGTTTTAGAAATGTTGAACTTCTTAGAACCAGTTTGAAATGTCCAATAGGCAGTTGGTGATGTGGGAATGGAGCTCAGGAGAGAGATGTAGGTCTAGATATGTCCATCTGGAAGTCATATGTATGCACAAGGGTGCTTGTTAAACTCATCTCCCAAATTCTGGATATTTCTCTCAAATTTAAGAAGGTTCAGACTTGTTATTTAAAGGCCTGTCTGGCTTCTTGTATTAAAAAGTCTCAGTAAAGATGCTAAGGATCCATAATCTGGCTAACTATTGGTTTGTTGAAGAATTAGCCATGTCTGTGGAAGCCTTTAGCAACTATGTGGTGCAGTGGATAGAGAGCAGGGCCTGGAGTCAAGAAGACCCATCTTCCTGAGTTCACATTTGGCCTCAGACACTCATTAGCTGCATGACCTTGAGCAAGTCACTAAAAATCCCATTTATTTCAGTTTTCTCATCTGTAAAAATGATTTGGAGAAAGAAAGGGTAAACTACTCCACTATCTTTGCCAAAAAAACCCTCAAATGGGGTCACAAAAAGTTGAACACAACTGAAAATGATTGAACAATAACAAATAAAAATGGTAGCTTTTTAAAGTGAGCTTGGCAGTTCTGGAGTCAGATAAGATAGGAGGCCCCCTGACAGCTGAATAAGTCTCTGGAAGTAGAGAAAAAAGCCAGCTATGGTGGGATAATCTAGCTCTTGAAGGGTAATCACTCTTCACTTTTCCCCTTGTCCCTCTTCTGGAGTCAAGTAACAGGTTGGGGAGTGATGGGTAGAATGAGGAGGGGGGAAGATACTTCTCTCTCCAGTCAATGGTGCCTTGCAGCAGAACAACTTACTTATAAATAAGTAAACATGCCCACATTGGAAGGGAGTGTTCAAAAGTACTTTTATGGTGATCTACAATAAAAAAAAAAATTCAGAGTCCACCAATCCAGAAAGAGGGGTCAGATTTGTTCTGTTTGGCCCTAGGGACTTAGAGCAATGAATGGATGTTGGTTGCAAAGATGCAAATTTATTTTGATCTAATGGAAGGCTGCCCAATAATGGGACCCATTCAGATGTAGATGAAGTTTTCTCCGGAGACAGTGGATTATCCTTCATCCTGAAGGGGAAGGTAGATGACCTCTTGTTCTCCTCTGAGTTGTCTTCTAGCTCTGGGACTCTAAGTATCTGTGAGCGTATTATCTCACTTCATGAGCTACAAAGGTTGCTTTATTTATATAAGACCTCTTTCTTCCTATCTACAAGTATTCTTTCTACATTATTTGAGTAAACTCAGAGAGATCCTAGGCTTCCAAGAAGAGAGTCTCTTGTTTAATGTGAATGTTGACAGGTCAGAAATTGGGGAACTGTCAGATACCAGAAAGAAAGACCTCCATTTATTTTTCAACTTGGAAAAGGTTGTTTTGTTCCTATTCATGGAGTTCAGAAATGCCCAGGCTAATTTAGTTCAAACTTGCCAAATAGAAAAATCACATGCATGTTGAAAGAACTCATAGAAGGTTTGTACTGTGGAAGGGAAATCCTTGCAACTCTTCTGAGAGGAGTAGGCTGGTGCTGTCATAGAGGCGAGCTCAGTTCCAGAGTTATGGTTTGCCAGCATGACTTTGATAAGGGAGTACTTGTAATACTAAAGTGGCAGAATTGTTTTTAGAGTTAGTCACTAAACTATTCAAATAATTTAAAGGTTAAGCTAGACAAAGAGTGCTTCTCATTAGCAATACTCCAACTTCAAATAGGTCTATGATCTCCTTGATGTAGGGTTTCCTTACAATGATGCTTTTATCAACCCATTAAAACCTGCTCATCTTGTTTAACTATTGTTTATGTCCATCACTTCACCCTTGAGTTTCCACTCAACAGCCTTGGGTCCTTTCTTCTTTTCTTTTGACATCCTGAGCATGCCAGTGGAGTCCATACAGTGACTCTGAAAAATTCTGTGATTTTATGATTTTCTTTCCTTTTCCTTTGCACTGTTGTATTTTCCCAGCTGCTGTATTTGAGGTCAGAATAAGGGAACAGGATCCTTTGGGACCATTGCTGCTGCTGCTGCTGCTTCTACCCCTATTGCTGCTGCTGCCTATCAGCTACTGTCTATCAGTTACCCGTCTCTCTGACCACATGACTCTCGATAGTCTTCTTCCTCATACATTCTATAAAGGACAATCATCTGTGTATCTCACAGTCTCGTTGTTATGTGAATGGGAGTTGTCATGATACCAAGCATTTATGAAGCACCACTTATGCTAGACTCTGGAGAAACAAAGACAAAATTAAAAAGGTCCCTGCCTTCAAGGAGGTTTCCCCAAATGAAGTTATTTGAAACAGTGTTGATATGCCATATTTGTATCACAACATTACTGTGGAGTAAAAAAATAGTTATTTCCTTTTTTCCAATGGGGAAACCAAGACAGAGAGATTAAATGGCTTATTCAGGGTTTCAAAACTGGGATTTTAACTTGGGTCTTCTGACTCTAATCTAATTTTCTTTCCCTATACTAAACATCGATATCTATTATGATGACATTTTAAATGATTTGTTATACATTTCATGTGATTTATTTAAACTGGATTAATATGATTAGGCTCTACTTATTCTATGACCTAGTTCTAAAATGTAGTTTGAGATTGTCTTGAATTTGAGTTTAAACTAGCTCGAAGACTTTAATAGTCAAAGACAGTCACAATTTAGAGGGGAAGATACCAAAGATTTATAATAATAACATCATGTTTAAATAGAACTTCATTGCCAACATGGTTTATATACATAGTCTTCTTTGAAGCTCATAATACCTTTTTGAGGTACAAAGACTGTTGCCACCATTTTATAAATGAGGAAATTGAGTCCTGAAAAACTGAAATGGTTTGCCCTAGATATAATAAGCAAGTAAGCAACAAAGCTGAGACTTAGACTTCTATCATCTACCTCCAGTTCTCCCACACCACAGCTCCCTCAAACCAGATGTGTCAATGGAGTGTACCTTCAGTTTGAACACCAGAATACCCAGAATGTTGACTATAAATAATGCCATCTGAGTAAGTCATTTGTTTCTCAGGTAAAGTGGAAAAAGTGCACATGCTACAAATCTGAGGCTCATTTTCAGGTGTCCTATTTTCTAAGAGTGATAGAGGGGATGGTGTAGGGAAGGAAGGTTTGGATTGACCTGAATGTAACTTTATTTTTATTGAAGCTAGTGAAATGAGGTTGATTACTTAGCTCCTTTCAGTTACAGTCTCAAATTCCACACTATCCTGGTTTTTGGGGGGCATCTAATTTTGGTACAAATCCTATCAGCTTCAGATGAATGGAATTGGATTTTCCAAAAAAAATCCTTGTTTTATAAATCATAGGATTATAGAATCTTAGTGTTAGAATCACCTAGACATAAATTCCTTCTACAGGATTGCCAGAAATTATTCATCTAGGCTCTGTCTGAAGACCTCCCAGGATGAGGACCCCACTACTTCCAAAGGCAATCACTGATTTCTTGAGAATAGTACTAATCAGGAAATGTTTCCTTATGTTGAGCTAAAACCTGCCTCCCTGTTTCCACTCATTGGTCTCAGTTCTCTCTAGGAGTCAAATGCAATCCTTCTCAACCAGTCTAATCTTTCTAACCATTAAAGGATCATGCATTTAAATGTGAAAGGGACTGCAAAGACCATCTACTCTAACCTTCTCTTTAACATAAAAGAAAATAAATCCAGGGACATTAAGAGACTTTTTTTCCAAGTCATACCAGTAATAAGGAAGAAAACCCCATTTGAATCTATGGTCCTCAACTTCAGAACCTATATGCTTCCTGCTCTACCACACCATGAAAGCCCTTCAAATATATGATAATAACAGTCACACATTCTCCCTTCCCCCCAGGTCAAACCTTCTTTACATCAGACTAAACATCACCAACTCTTTCAACTGATCATCATATACTGTGGTTTTGAATCTTCTAAGGGAGGCAGCATGCTATACTGGAAGAAGGTTTCAGGATATAAAATAAATCCACATAAATCTTCAGCATTTCTGTATATTAACAACAATAAAAAAGCAGGAAGAGCTAAAAAGAGAAATTCCACTTAAGATAAGTGCAGAATAAATAAAATACTTGGCAGTCCACCTGCCAAAATACACAAAGGGACTATACAAATGCAACTGCAAAAAACTCTTTACAGAAATAAAGACAGACATAAACTGGAAAAATGTTAATTGTTCAAGGGTAGGTCAAGCCAATATAATAAAAATGGAAATACCACCAAAATTAAGTTTCTTATTCAGTACCATATCAATCAAACAACCAAAGGATTAGTTTTTAGAACTATGAAAAATATAATGAAATTCATCTGGAGGAACAAAAAGTTAAGAATCTCAAGGGAAATAATGAAAAAAATGGTGAGGAAGGGGGTCTATCAATGCCAGATCTCAATCTATACTACAAAGAAGCAATCATCAGAAAGATTTCATAATCAATAAGAAATGTAGAAGTTAATCAGTAGAACAGATTAGACAAACAACATATTGAAGCAAATGCACAAAGTCCAGGTACAGGATTAAAATTTTGCTATTTGATGAAGAGCTGCTGGGAAAATTGGGAAAGTCTGGAAGATACTAGATTCAGAGCAGCATCTTACACCCATGTACCAAGATTAGTTTCAAATGGAGGCATGATTGAGACTTAAGACTGACATAATAAACAATTAGAGGAACAAGAAAGAAATTACTCTGATTTGTGGCTAGGGAAAGAGTTTATGACCAAACAAGGGAAAGAGGGTATCAAAGAAAATAAATGGACAGTTTTGATTACACAAAGCTAAAAATGTTTTGCACAAGCAAAACCAATGCAGCTAAAATTAGAATTGAATCAGTTACCTGAGGGAAAAGAAATATTTGCACTGAATATCCATGATAATGGTCTCATTTTTAAGATATATAAGAAACTGATTCAGATTTGTTAGACTAAGAGCCATTTCCAATAAAGAAATGGCCAAAGGATATGAACAGCAAATGTTTAAAGAATAAATACAAACTGTCAATGATCATATGAATAAACATGCTCCTCCAGATCACTTTGATAATTAAAGAAACAAAAATTAAAGCAACTCTTAATAAAACCTCAAAACATCAGATTGCAAGAGCTTACAAACGAAAGTTTTCCTTACAAAGGAAAATTACAAATGCTTGAGGGAACGTGGGAAAATATGCCAATAGTATAGTTGTGAACTGGTCTGGCCTTTTTGGAAAGCAGCAAGGAACCATCCCTGAAAAGTCCCTAAACTGTATATAGTTTTAGACTAGCAATACCACTACTAGATTTATGCTACCAAGAAATCAAAGAAAGAGGAAAAGGATACATATATACAAAAATATTTATAGCTCTTCTCTTTTGGGTGGAATCAGAGGACCTGAATTTGAATTCTACCTCTGATGCTTATTATTTTTATAACTTTTAAAAATCATTTCACTTCTTTATGCCTCCATTTCTTCATCTGTAAAATGAGATTGAACTAGATGTTCTCTTCTGCCTATAAATCTGTGAGTCTCTGAGCCTCATCATTATAAGTTTGCATCATAAAGATTTTTTGAAAACATCCATTCTAATTCATTTCTCACAACACCCATACAAGACAGATAGTATGTCTATTATTGTTTCCATTCTACATATAAGCAAACAAGCCAGCAAGGGTTAAATGTCAATAGTCACATGCAGTAAATGTTGGAGGAAAGATTCCATCCCAGGTCCCCTGACTCCAAATTCAGAATTCTTTTCCCCATAGCTCATGGTGAACCAGCTCCCACATTCAGTGGAAGTCGTTCATCCCAGTCACTCTATATTGGACATGCTCCAGGTGACCACTATCTCTCCTAAGAGACAGCTTACAGGACTCCCTGGCACCTTCCAGATGCTAGCTGATGTAACATACAGTGGAGCTATCTTCTCCCCTCTCTCTGGATATCATGCTTCTTTTCATTTACTCTACAATCATATTAGTTCTTTGAGCCACCTCCTTCCAGATGGGATCCTAAAGGCTGCTTTTATGCTGAGCTTATTTCCAATTTCTGAACATCATTAGGACTTGGGATTCCTGATGGGCAATCAAAATGCCTAAAGGATTATTCTCATAGACGATTATATCTAAGACATTTTCATGATCCTGGTAGATAGAAGTAACTGTACCAGTCTGAAAAGAAAAGCCAGTGGAAATGTGCTACATGGCTTCCCATGGGGCGCTCTGAGTGTTTATCTTGGAAAGATTCATCTCAAATAGGTCCTTTCCTGAGTTTTGATTGTATTAGAATGTTATGTTTGTGATGCTGTAGATAAGGCTGAGATGGTATAGCCACTCTAAGACCCTTTCCTTGTTTGCTTGTTATTATGGGACTAAAAAGTATTTTCCTCCAGGGCTGAAACCTGGCTCTTACCATTTCAGTCCAAGAGTGCCAATCTAGCCTTTCATTTGGAATTTGCTTCCCTTCCTCAAGTCAGAGCCTTTCCTGATGGCAAGGATTTTAGTTGAAAACCCAATTCACTCACTGAATTCAGTTCCCTTTGTCTTACTTCACGTTATTAAGCATGACCCAATACCTCATCCTTCTGCACTTATCTCATTTCCCTAATCAAAACAATAACACCAATGAATTTTTTAAAAAGAATATAAAATAAAACCATTAGTGACTCTTTAGGAGACATACACAAACATAATTAACAGTGGTATAATGGAAGAAGGGGAGAACTGAAGTTTAAATCCTGACTGCCTCTTTTTACATACATAATCACAGGCAAGTCACTTAATCACTCCTACCTCAGTTTCATCATCTGTAAAAAGATGATTAGAGTAGATTATCAATAAAGTCCCTTTCAACTCTAATGACCCAATGAATTGGGACCGATAAACCTGTGATCTGCTACTTCCATCAGGTTGGTATTATTTTATACCTTGTATTTATGTGGAGGTCTATTCACATCATTCCCTAGGCTGAAAACTGTCAATGAACAATTCCAGTTACCTACGGAATAAAATATAAACTCCTTACTCTGATATTCAAGGTTTTCCTTGGTCTGGCTTTAACCTAGTCTCTCAACTTCATCTTAACCTATTCCCCATTACCTACTCTATATCATAGACAAAACAGACTACTAGCTGATTAGGTGGTTGTTCATCATTTTCAGTCATGTCTGACTCTTCATGACTCCATTTGGGGTTTTCTTGGCAGAGATACTGAAATTTCTTGGCATTTCCTTCTCCAGCTCATTTTATTGATGAGGAAACTGAAGCAAACTAAGTTCAGTGAGTTCCCCAGGATCACACAAACTAAAGAAGATGAGTCTTCCTGACTCCAGGCTTGGTGCTCTATCTACTGAGCCACCTAGCTGCCCCACAACTAGCTGATACCCCAGCCCTTTCTTCCTCTCCTTTAGCTTTATCCATGCAGTCTGCTACCTTTAATTGAATGGATTTTTCTATATGTTCCTGACCATTCAATTCAATTAAACCCAACAAACATATATTAAGTGCCTTCTCTTTGCAAAGTTCTTAGAATATAAAAAAGAAAATTCATATCTCATCCTGACTTTCCATTCTTCTATCCATTGACTGTATAGCCAGAACTTCCCATATCTTCCAAAGTACTTGAGTCAACATGAGTTCTGACATTGCTGCAGTCATGTCTGAGGAAGTGAGGTGATTCCCTCACTAATGGCTTCAGGCAAGAGGACTGTACTATCAGGGGAAGGGCAATGGGTCCTTCTCTCCCTGAGGTCATATTGACCTCTAATACAGGCTAGGTTTGGGGCCTTTTCATTTATTCTTTTCCTTTCAGGATGCACAGAGCGCAGTCTCCAAACTGGACCAGTAGCTTGAGCAGAATCTAGGAGTCCAAGAACGTAGACCAAGTGCTGAAGTCAATCCGATATTGATATCCTGAGGAACATTAATCAAGATTTCAGCCCAGCAGAAGTCTGAGGAGATACATTTTTGAAACTCAATTTAGTGGACTCTTTATAGGGACTGAACTAAATCATGAGCCTAATCTTGCTCAGAGATTGAGGTGGCATATGGGGGGTGGGGGGGATTAAGTTCCTGTGTGTGCTGGAGCCAGATAGGCTTTTGAGAGCCAATTGTTAAATCTAGAGAGAGAGGAGGAGATAATCATGACATACATTGCCTCTGATAGATCACATCTGGTTCAGATATGGAGATCAGAACACATCAGATCACATCTGGAGGGTGGTATAGAGTCATAAGTGCTGTCTCTTAGGAGAGCTATTGGTTACTTGGAACATGTCCAAAGAAGGGTAACTGGGGTGAAGAGTTTTATGTTATCCTCCACATAGCATGTAAACTCTGAGGACAGGTTTGTCATTGTGTCTCTAGTACCTTGCACAGTAAGTTCTTAATAAATGTTTGCTGATTGATTGATTCCTTCAAGGCTCAATTCAGGAAAACTTCTTTCTGCCTTCATCCACCCAGGTAGTAGTGATGCTTTCTTCCCTTTCATCTCAATTAAATTCAACCCAATTCCACAAATATTTATTAACTTCCCACTATGAGTTGAGTCCTATAAGAAAATTAGGGCTCTTGCTGAGAAAAAATAAATTCTAAGTGTATGGCAGGACTTATAGAAATGAATGCAGGTGAGTGATGGAATGCCAGGTTTGAGGGGTAGTGAGAAGTCCAGTTAGATTAGAATAAAAAGTTTGTGTAAGGACAGGAAATATAAAGAGGGTGAGCAAGTGTCCTGTCCTGTCTCATGACATTTCGTTCAAATTCTGGGATGCTTTTTTGTTCATGTCACAAGGATGTTCTACTTCTGCCTCGATCCCTGACTGTTTATGTTCTCCATTCTAGGGGCTCAGTGACTGGCAGCCCATTTCCATTTAACTGCTTTACACTGATGGAATTGCACAAAGGGATATTTACTTCACAGAAAGAGCAAGAGCACATATACAAACATTGCCCTTCCGGTGTTTCCAGGGCCTAGACCAATGTACCACACATAGTAGGTACTGCTTGCTCTAAGGATACCTGGACCATGTTATCTTATACCCTTAACTACACCCTTAGGAGCACATTTCTTGGCATATAAAATTATTTAATAAATACTGATTCATCCATTTCATTTATTCATTCATGTATTCATTGATTCATAGTAGATACTTAATGTTTGCTGTTATAAAACTGAATTCATTATAAAAGCTTGGGAGCAATGCCCAGAAAAGATTTCTCAGGGTATGTGAGGACAATTCTAGCATCCTCCCTGGACTGGAATGGAGATATCCTTTGAAATGTGTAGCTTAAAGATTCAAAGTGTATGCACATGTATTTACCAGATGACTCTTAGGGAATGGATAAGCTGGAGCCAAGATGCTTTTCCCCCTAGTCAAATCAGAAGGATAGAGTGAGCTGCATTGTTCTGATCAGTCTCCCAAGAAGAAATTAGGGTGGGGAGGGTTAGACCTGAACTCTTTTCCATACCACCCCTCTTCCCAGACAAGAACTCAGGATTTGTGATACTGAAAAATAGGATGTGTGACTGACTAAACAAATGGAGACAACTTTGCTTGAGAGAGAGAGAGAGAGAGAGAGAGAGAGAGAGAGAGAGAGAGAGAGAGAGAGGGAGGGAGGGAGGGAGGGAGAGAGGGAGAGAGGGAGGGAGAGAGAGAGAATATTTAATGAAGATTTCAAAGCACATGGACTTTCAGGGACTTTTTAGGTCATTACAAACACATAAGTGCATTGAAAAACGACCTGTATAAATTGAAGATACAATTCTCAAAGATCCCTAAACATGCCAGATGAAAACAGAAAGCATTTCTGTAAACAGAGCCATAATCAGGAATTTTCCGTGTCCGGGACAAAAACTACAATCCATGACGAGCAAGGTGTGTGAAGGGTGTGTTCCTCAGCAGGAAAGGTTGTTACCCCCACCTACAGTAGGAAAACAAGGACCCCTGTACAAGGCTGCCCCTAGAAGTAGGAACGGATGAGTAGGGAAGAATCTGCTTCCTATTTTATTCACTTCTGGTTAATTAGGTGATCAGTCCTACCTTTTCTGGGTTACAGAGGACTACCATTCCTGGCAGCATCCCTCAATACTCCTTCATTCAGAACCTGGAAAAGAAAAATGTTCCAGTCTCCCTACCCCAGTTTCAGCTCTGCCTATAACTGAGATGGAACTAGATTATCAATCCACATCTACCCAGCTCTTTGGAGGACTATGGCACATCCACCAGAGAAAATCTAGGTAGAGGGTGTGGGAGCCCTTTCTTCTAGTCCCCTGCTACCAAGAAGTTAGCCAAGGGAGAAGAGAAAAACTGCTTCCTCTCAGTCTTCCCAAAGAGAGAATGCTCTGGCAATCTGAGCAGTGCCACAAGTCTTTTCCACTACTTCTAGTCTGTTTAGCTCTTCCTCCTTCATGCTAATGTTCCTACAAATAGTCCAGGAGAGCTTATCCTTTTTAGTGTCTTGGACCCCTTTGTCAGTATGGAGAACCCTACTCAAAATCACATTTTAAATTCGTAAAATAAAATACATAGGATTACAAAGGAACTCAAGTACAGTAAAATATAATTATCAAACTATTGAAACAATTCATTCATGGACCTCAGATTAAGAAGCCCTTGCCTTCTTCTTGAGCTTGAAAACAGAATCACCTTTCTCCACTTTATGCCAGCTCCAGGAGCTGGTGGTCATGATGCCCCCTTCACTGCTAACAAATCAACTTTGAATCAAGAAGGCCCAATCTGGTAGCAACAGAAAGCTACCAGTCACATGATTCACTGAGACTTAACTTTCCCAAGATCTACCCTTCTAACTGGAATTGAGGGGCGGACTCAACTGGCTCCTACCAGTTTCAGAGAACTAACTGTTCAGTTTTCAGGGTGAATATTTATATCTCAGGAAATTGGTCTTGATTTATTATTCTCTTGATTATTTAAATTTAATAAAATAAAGGAGAAAATGTTAATAATGTACGTTAAAGTTAAATGTGTCATACCCCCCAAGAGCAGGTTTTTACCAGCACTTCCTGAAGGGGGCAATGATCATACCCTTCACCCCTTTCAATTATACAGTTGATAATTACTGTATTCCCTAGGATAGCCAAACAAGGTAGATTACTAATATAAATCCTATGCCATTTAAGAAACTATATTGACTTACAAAGGTGTGGGGTAACAAATTTTGTCAAGAATGAATGAAAATTTTGTTCACTGGTTGAAACAAAGCTTAATGATCCAATCACTTTATGCTTTAATAGTTTCATGAGAAAGTTCATTTGTCCTCCTTTGCCTCCTTTGCTGGAATAATACATGTGTTGACTTGGAAATTTTCTACCCCCAGATTTTACCCTCTAGTAGATTTTGCTTTCCTCTCTATTCAGGCTTTATTCAAGGCAACATAAAAACAAAACCTTGTAACTGGAAAGCTAAAAAAGACCCCAGAGGAAATCAGGGACAGAAGGTTACATGCCCTTTTGTTATTCCTACTGGCACAGATGGGGGCTCAGGCAGCGCCAATGTTAACAGCCTTTGTGGAGCCCCTGAACAACTCCAAGAAGAGGCCAAACATCTCTTTGGAGGCATCTGAGGATATCTCTGAGGGGAAAA
Source organism: Notamacropus eugenii (assembly GCF_028372415.1). Lineage (NCBI taxonomy): Eukaryota > Metazoa > Chordata > Mammalia > Diprotodontia > Macropodidae > Notamacropus > Notamacropus eugenii. The sequence goes on along the minus strand of NC_092872.1, from coordinate 245,307,260 downwards.
CCACAGGCCAACTGTGAGTAAAGGTCATGTAATGCACTGAACTGGAATGAATACTGAATTTGGAGGTGCATGGCCAGGGTTCATATCCCAGCTTGGCCATTAACTTCCTGTATGACCTTTGGACAAATCATTTACACTTCCTGGGTATTATTTTCTTCACATATTAAAAAAGTGGAGGAGAGGGTTAGACTGGCTGATCCCTAACGGCATGTCTGGGATTGATCTGGGATTAATGATCTCAGACGATACAAAGGGTTCCCATTCAATGCCAGGCTTGCTCAATGCTCCAACTGCCATATTTGAGGTTCCTAGTTCTTATATATCTGAAACACATTATGCAGGGACCAGTTACTCCAGAATTCTAAGTAGTAGGGGTTGTGATGACCAATTCTAGGCACAATTTCAGTAAGAAAGATGGAAGCACTAAAAGCAGAACAAGCATGGAATTCTGTCAATCTAAGATATAGACTATTTTTACCATGAAGTAGCAACAGTGTTCTTGAATTTTCTTTTGCTCGTGGATTTTCAGAAAGCCAAGAATAGTTGGTATGGCCTGGGCTTAGAATAAATGGCGCTGTCCATTTAGAATTTATTATGGCTCTTCTTCTCCTTCTCCTCTCACATCCAATCAAGTCCCAAGTTCTATTGATTGCACCTTCATGAAATCTCTCTCTCCTTTCTTCTTTTCCATCCTCTCCATTTACACTGCCACAATTCTAGTGCAAGCTTTCATCTTCTCTCACCTGCACTAGTAGCTTCCCAGTTGGTCTCCCTGACTTCATTCTGTCCTTCCATCACCAATTCATCCTATACCCAAATGACAAAATCATCTTGTTATGGCATGGTTCTGGGAGTTTCCTGTCCATAAATCTTCAGTGGTTTCTTATTGCATCTAGAATAAAAATGCAAACAACACAGTTCAATGGATAAAGAGTGGAACTTAGAACCTGGGTTCAAATCCTTGCTCAGACACTTACTAGCTATATGGCCATGGGCAGCTCACTTGACTACTAAGACTGTTTCCTCATCACTAAAAATGAAGAGGTTGTACTGGACAACCTCTAAGGTCCCTTCTTGTTCCACAATGATGATCCTAAATTTGGCATTTGAAATTTTTCAAATCCAGATTCTATTTCTAAACTCATGTCATGCTTTCTACATTCTAACTCATGCTACTTGTTAGCCATCCCCTGGTCTTTCTGTGCCATCTCTTGCCTCTGTGCAATGGTACAGGCTATGTGTACATGCCTAGAATTCATTTGCTCCACATCTTTAACTTTGAACAGAATTATTATCTTCCTGTAAGACAAAGTTCAAATACTGACTCTTTTCTGTTGTGTTTCCACATCCCACCTCAGATGAAAGTATTCTCTTTCTCCCCAAACATCTCTCTCTCCCATAGCCCCTTGACCTCATCAGCTCCTATGATCTTCCACTCACTTTGAGGTGGTCATATGGTAGACTTTATCATCACTTGAACCCAACCCAAAGATCTTAAAAGGTGAAAGGCTTGCTCTCTGACCACAATCTCTTTGCAGTTTCATCTATCCCATACTCTCACTCTTCCTGACCTCAGTATACTCTTACACCCTTGTTCTCCTAGTCCATTTCCCCATTCTGGCTTTACTTTCCAAAACTTTATTTTATTGAAGAGGAAAATGTATCCTAGACAGATTTTGCAGCTGCCCTCAGATAAAACAATTCATGACTAAGACAGGACAAGCACCATCTACCGACTGCTTCAGTGGTTTGTCCATGGATATCTAGTCTTATGACTTACAATGAGAGCAACAGACCACCTTCACTGGAAGTCATTCTCCATTTGTTGCTTTGCCTGAAATTAAGCCCAAATCTGCTTCTCTGTGGCTTCTTCCCATTGCTTCAGTTCTGCCCTCCAGGATCAGAGAGAGCAGATCTAACCTTCTTTCTCATGATAGCCCTTCAAGAGCTCAAATGATCAAGGTCAACTATAATGTTCCTCTAAGTCTTCTTGAAGAGTTCTTCATCTGTGGTCTGTGAATTTGGTTGTTTTTAGATTAATAACTATATTTTATTATATTTCTAATCTTATGTATTTTATTTTATGCATTTAAAAGGGTTATTCTGAGAAATTGCCCCTATGCTTTACAAGGCACTGACCAAGGTGTCCCTGACATAAGAAAAGGTTAAGAGCCCCTTCCTTAAGTCCTCTTCTTTCCAGGTTCAACAGCCTCTATTTCTATAACTTATCCTTGTATCAAAGTCCTTCACCACCCAACTGTCCTCCTCTAAACAATCACTTTTGTTAATGTTCTTTCTACAGTGTGACTACTAGATCTGAACACAATATTTCATATGTGATCTTACCAGAGGAAGCCCAGCAAAATGAAAAATCTCCTTTTTCTTTAGCATTATGTGACTATCTCCATTTTACAGATGTGAAAGTTGAGACTCAGAGAATTACAATAACTTGTCCAGAGTCCCACAACATTAAGAATAGAAATGAGAGCTAAGACCATGGCTGTTTCCTCACCATCACAGCTGCCTCTTTGGAAATTTTATTTTTTCAGAGAACAACACAACCCTACTTCATATAATTAATTACCAATCCTCTCCTTCTTCAATTTAAAATAGTGGCCTTGATTAAAAGAAGTATTCATAATTGAGCATCTCAATTATTCACTCCTCATGTTCCTGGACATCTGGGGAAGTCATAACACTCAGTTTGGTAATCCTAAATGTGAACCTCAGGGGACCATGGAAGACCTGTTAGCATGGAGGCAGACTCTGTTGTGTTTCTTCACCAGTGGTTACTACCTCAGAAGGTGGTTAAACACAAATCCACTTTCCCATGTACCTCACGGCTTCATCCAGGTTAAGGACTACAGAACCATAGATTGAGAGCTTGAGGTACTCCAGGGTTTAAGGGGAGTGCTGAGAAAAATGTTACCAACAGTTTTCTGTAGGTTAGGAAAGAAAAATAAATATTTTACTATTTTTTTTCCCCAATGAGCAAGAATTTGACATACGCTCCTATCCTTGGTGAACTTAGATTTGGGGGTCAGGAAACCTTTTTTCATATCCCTGTTCTGTCTATGATTCCTTTTGTAATTCACTTCCCCTCCATAAGCATCAATTTCCTCATCTGCAAAAAAGAAGAGATTGTTAAAGTGATCTCTAAGGTCCCTTCCGTTTTGAAATCTGTGACATTACTTTTTTCTTTCCTTTTTTTTATTTCTTCAATTATTTCCTTCCCTGTTACTCTTTTTCTCTCTTCCTTCCTTTCCTCCTTCCTGCCTAACCTTTTCTTTCTTTCTTCGCTTCTTTTTTCTTTCTTTCCTTTCTTCCTTCCCTCCTTCCTTGCTTCCATCCTTCCTCCCCCTTTCTTTTTTCTTTCTTTCTTTCTCCCTCCCTGCTACTTCCCTCCCTCCCTTCCTTTATTTATTTATTCATTTATTTATTTCTTCCCAAAACAAAACTCTGGGAAAATTATGACTTGTCCACATACAAGTATTGCATAAGTAATCATAAGTCTCATTCCTTTAACTCAGAGTGAAACTCAATTCCTATTTTCAGTGGGATCTTATTTTTAAATTTCCATGTCATACTCTTATTATGCTCCATGTGTGATTCACCAGATGAAATTCAAATATGTATTAAAAAGCTTTCAAAGTCTTGTTTAAAATCCCTCACCATATAGTAGCCCCATTACCCAGCTTGTTAACATTTTGGAAATTCCTTCTTCCCTCATCTTCTTAGACTACATTTTAAACCCTCTGATAATTTGTTTTTTCAGAGGTGTTGGAATCTTTTAGGCAGTCAAGTGCCATTGTCAAGTGGGGAATCTGGAAAGAAATCTCATTTGTAATTCCCTCATGCCAGGAGTTTTGGTGATCGTGAAACACTTTCATCAGAGCTTGTGTTTTCATTACTGTTTGTTGAAGGGATAATCACAGTTAGAATATTTAATTACCCAAAAAAGCATTTCTAAAAGCTCAAACTACTCAGAAGTTAATTAAGGTAGTTACGGAAAAGGGGGGGAGGAAGCACAGGGGGTAAAAAAGAATGGAATGTGCTATAAGAAAAAGAGGCAGATGGAAATTCCCATTCAGATTTGCCAGTCATTCATTCAGCAAAGGTGTATTGAACATCTACCATGTATAATTCTTTGGGCAGCATACCAAAGGAGGTACAAAAATTAATTAGCAGTTTGGTCATCAAGATGCTTTCAAGATGAAATGTACATAAATAACAACATATTTCGGGGATCTGTGATTTAGTTGGTGTGGGTAATCCCTCTCCTGACACAGAGCACAAAAGCTCCATGATTTAGTGAATGTTCTTTGAGAGTTGTTATAGCCAAAAAAAAATGCATTACCCTGTGCCCACAATGGTAAGGAGCCTCTTCTGAACTTAGTTAGTTTAATTCTCAGACAACAAACATATGGAGCTTTTTCTGAAACCTTGACAGCTTAGTAGACCTTGCCAGGGGACACTGAAAAGAGCAAAATAAATGCAGAGGCAAGTATAAATAGTGGAAGGAAGTAGTGTGGGATTATGAAACAAAGCTCTATTCAGAGAATTTGGATTCAGATTCTGGCTGTGATGCATTTCATGTCACATAACTCTCTGGGCCTCCATTTGGTTATCTTTAAAATTAAGGGTTTGGATTAAGGGCCCTTGGCCCCCAAAGTCTCTCTCTTCTAATTCACTGTGATCACAGGACAGGAGACTTTAGAGACAGGACTAGAGAATTGGGGAAGAATTTGTGGGAATAAGGCATTTGGATGTTGGCTGGGATGCAACGGAAACCATTTCAGATACATAGAATGCAATGTAGTGAAAGGTATCAAAAGAAAAACCCAGGCTCTTGGTTAAGAGGCTGTGCTTTAGGAAAAATTACTCTGACAACAAACAGTGTGCAGGATGGGCAGGTAATTACAATATTCTAGGTAACAGGAGATGAAGGTCTGAACTAGGGTGGTGAAAGTGAAAATGACAAAGGGGAATGGATGGAAAAGATATTACTGTAGTTAAATCTATAGAACTTGGTGACTGAATATGAGGTTTAAGGGAACAGAATAAAAATGATTCCAAGGTTTTGAGCCTTGGTAATTGGGAGCACATGACACATAACAGATGAAACATAAATCTTGTTGATGGATTTATTGATGATACTGCCATTATCAGAAATGGGGAAGTCATTAAGAAAAGGTTTGGGGGGAAGCTGATGATTACAGTTTAGAACTTGTTGAGTTTATGTTGCTAGCAAACAATTCCAGTGGAAATGTCCACTAGGCAACTGGAAATTTATATCTGGAGCTAGAGAGAATGTTCAGGGCTGGGATTTGTATTTCAGAGTCATCCTCACAGGGGTGATAGTTGAATTGTGGAGCTGACAACAAGGGGGTGGGGGGAGTCAATGGAAAGATTGAGAAGTGAAAAGAGAAAGAAGGGATTAGCAATGCTATCTCCTCCCATATTAAAGGAGCAGAAAATGGAAAAAGAGTCAACAAAAATGACAGAAGAAATGGTCAGAAAGATAGAAAGAAAACCAGAAAAGTAATGTCACAGAAGCCAGCGTATAGAGAATATCAAGAAATATCAAGTTTTTCTTCCTTCAGCTTTGCCTATGGAAGAGGATAATTTTCCAAGTCTGAATGAATGAAAGCAGGAGCTAACTGATGAAAGCTATAGGTCACAAGTCATATATCTAGAGCTAGAAAGGAACACATAGTCCAATGTCCTTATTTTACAGAGAAGGAAATGGAGCCCTCATTGACCCTGCTGGAATAGGGGGTGAGAGGGAAAGGAGAAAGCTGTTTTTTGTTTGTTTTGTTTATTAAGAATTTTTGCCTATAATCCCTTTGGGGAAATATGCAGCAGTTTATAACAACAAAACAAAAGGTTTCAAAGTTTAAAAAGGCTTAAGGCTTAACTCTGACTTTCTAGACTTTAATCCTAGGCTTTAATCCTTCTTAATTTTCCCTTTCTTGCCTAACTGAATGAACCTTATCTTCCAGATCTTGTTAATGGAGTGAGAGATGCCAGGATTGAGGGAAAGACCAAATTTGAGGTTTTCTAATTCTGCTAAACTTGATTTGGAAAGATCTTCTGTGTTTCAATACTAGAATCTGTTTCCTAACCTTGGCCCTCAGAAAGGAGACCTCGGGTTCCTACAAGAAATTTCTCTGATATTACCACCACCATCAAATCTCCACACACACCCCAGTCTTCCTCCACCATTCCAAAGAAGAGGGCATTAGACCATTCTGTAAGGAGCTGTGATCATCATCTTCACTAACAAATTCAATGATATTGGGACCATTTGATGGCCTTCAATTCCCTCCACTCCAACTACTTGGACAAAGAAGATTTTCAATCAGGATTTCTTTAGGCCTCTTATATTAACTTAGCAGTAACCTTCTGTACCCCTGCCCCTGAGACTTCGTTATTTCTCAGCATAGAATGTCTTCTATTATCCCTAATCTTCAGTCTCAGTATGATATAATAGAGAGCTCTAGCCTTCAACTTGGAGTGATCCATGAAGATCTGGGTTCTAATCCCAGATTCTGACCTTTATATCCTCTGTGGCATTGGGCAAGTTGTCTCCTGGTTTCCTTTAAGTACCAGTTAAAATTCCACCTTCTACAAGAAGCCTTTCCCAAGCCCTCTTAATTCTACTCCCTTCCTTTTGTTAAAATGATTTCCTATTTTTTCTTCCTAGAGCTTGTTTATACTGATCCATGTGCTTATTGTTTCCCACATTAAAGACTATCTTTTGCCTTTCATTGTATCTCTAGCTCTTAGCACAGTGCCTATCACATAGTTGTTGCAGTTTAGTTATTTTCCAGCCATGTCTAACTCTCTATGACCCCATTTCAGGTTTTCTTGGCAGAGATACTAGAATGGTTTGCCATTTCCTTCTCCAGTTCATGTTATAAATTAGGAAACTAAGACAAACGGAGTTAAGTGACTTGCCAGGGTCATATAACTAGTGAATGTTTGAGGCCAGATTTGAATTTTACTTTTGCTCCAGTGCTCTATCCACTGTGCCACTCAGCCTACCATGTACTAAGCACTAAATAAATGTCTATTGACTGATAACCTCCCCAAGCCTCAGTTGCCTTATCTATAAAAAAAAAAATGGGGATGCTAATACTTGTATTTCCTACTCTAAAGTGGGTTTTAAGAAAAATTCTAGAGAAGCCAGTACTGTTAAATGTGCAGTCTATAATATTTATTGCTTCTCTGATTTCAGACAAGTCACTTATTCTCCCTGGCATTCAATTTCTTCATCTCCAAAACAAAGAGCTTGGACTAGATGATTTTGAGATACTTTCCAACTCTAAACCTCTGAGCCTATGAGCACATAGTCAATTAAATTCAACTCAACTCATAGGATCAGAGACGCAGAATTGAAAGGTATCTTAAAAGTCACCTAGTCTAATTCCCTCATTTTACAGATGGGGAAAATGAGTCACAGAGAAGTTAAGTGATTTGCTCATGGTCACATAGATAGAAAGTGGAAAACCAGCCTCCAAGCCCAGGTCATCTGACTCCAGACTCAGCTGTCTTTCCATTATACCATACTGCCTCTCAATTAATTTAACTAAATTGGATTCATCTTGTTGCATTTGCAATATCCCAAGAAGGAAGAATCAGGAGAAATATGGATATTGAAAGAAGCTAAATTTAGGATAGATGTCAGGAGGAATTTCCTAACAATCAAAGATCTTCCAAAGTGGAATGGGTTGTCTTGGCCAGTAACAAGTTTCTACTCACTGAGTTTTGAGAGGTTTTGTTTATTTTTGGTTTTTGTTTTTGTCATTTTTTTTTAAGCAAAAGTTGAATGGTCATTTGCAGGATATATTGTAAAGGGGATTTTCATTTAACTATGGCTCCCTTCCAATTCTGACATTCTATAAAAATTCAGTTCAATTCAGCAAATGCTTCATGAAGATCCACTCTGTGCAGACTATGCTTGGCACTTTCCTGGAGAGATGCAAAATTGATCTTTAGGAGTTGTAGTCTTCAGGGCTGGTAGAGACCTTAGACAATCACACTACATCATAAGCTCCTTGAGGGCAGGGACTGTCTTTTGCCTCTTTTTGTATCCTAAATGCTTAATACAGTGCCTAGCACATAGTAGGTGCTTAAAAATGTTTATTGACTGACATTATCTGGTCTTACCTTTTCATTTCAAAAATGAAGCCCAAAGGGATCATCCAATCACAGACTTCCACAGCTGGAAGGGACCTAAAAAGCCACCTAGATCAATATCTTTATTTTAGAGTGGAGGAACCTGAGACCAAGGTGGTAAATTGATCTGCCCTACAGATCTCACAGCATATATATAGCAGAGTCAGAATCTGAACTCAGGTCCTCAAAATCCCAGAAATCTTTCTATCATAAAACACTTCCTTATGCTTTGCTCTCATGGGTCACCGAGTTTCCACATAGACATTCTAACTGATTTATTTACCAGAGTGTGAAACAAATCTGGTCATGTTACTAGGACTTTACCTCCATCTATTTATTGATGACAGCTCCTTGGAGTTTTCCCAAGCAGACCAAACAACATCCTGCTGGGCAGGAGACAGGAGGATATTGAATGGAAAGGATGAGGTTGAATATTTAAGCAATTTTTCACATGGCACCATAGAAATGTAATTGGGACCAGTCCCTATAGAGTTTTTGAAAACTGAGATTTCTATCTAGGGGAGATTTGCCATCAGGATGATGCCCAGTAACTACTGTCTAGAGCATGCTTGGGACACTCAAAGGCAGCTGGGAATGTCAATTTCTGAATTAAATCCCCAATTTGATAGTCAAAGTCTGGCACAAGTCATTACTGGACATTCTCAGCATTATATCATTTAAATAAATCCCCATGGTTCCTTTGAGCCACTACACATATCCCCAAGTTTCTATAGCCTCCCCAATACTTTTTAAATTATTTCTATTAATTTTGTTAAATATTCCCAATTACACATAAAACAATTTAACAATCTTTTTTTTTGAGTTCCAAATTGTCTCTTTTTCTCCCATCCCTTCTCCCTCTTTGAGAAGGCAAGCAATTTGATATTCATTACATCCATATCAGTCCTGTAAGAAAACACAAATAGAATAGAGCAATAAAAATAAAGAGTAAAATAAAAAAGTTCATCCATTCTCTATCTGGAGATGGAGAGTATTTTTCATTATAAGTACTTTGGAATTGTCTTGGATTAGATCATTCCTGCAATAACACTTACTATGTACAATATTCTCCTGGTTCTACTCACTTCACTTTGCATGAGTTCATACAAGTTTTTCCAGGTTTTTCTGAAACCATCTTGTTCATCTTTTCTTATAAGACAATAATGTTCCATCACAATCAAATACCACAGACTTTCAGCCATTCCCCAGTTGTTGGACATACCCTTAATTTACCTTTGAAAACTTATCAGGTGGGTAATGATTTATTTCCATAAATTTGGCTCAATTCCCTATATATTTAAGGAATGAGACTTTTATCAGAAAAACTTGCTATAAATTTCCCCCAGTTTTCTGTTCTTCTTCTATTTTTTTTGCTGTATTCATTTTATTTGTACAAAATCTTTTGTAATTTCATGTAATCAAAATTATTCACATTATATCCTGTGATATTCTCTGTCTCTTTTGGTCATAAATTCTTCATTGCCATAGATCTGACAGGTTCATTTTTTCATGGTCCTCTAATATACTTATAATATCACCCTATATAGATGAATAGTGTGAGACATTAGTCTATGACTGGTTTCTGCCAAATAGTCTTCCATTTTCCCCAGCAATTTTTGTCAGCTGTTTATTTCTTATCCACAAAGCTTGGATCCATCAAACACTAGATCACTATGGTCATTTTCTACTGTGTATTGTAGATATGATCTATTCCACTGATCAACTACTCTATTTCTTAGTCAGTACCAGATTGGTTTGATGATTACTACTTTGTAATATAGTTTGAAATCTGGAACTCCTTAGCACCCTCACCCAAATCCTTAGTGCAACTCCAGACTTGGAGAAAACCTCTCCTCCTTCCCCTCACTTGAAAAAAAAACCCATCGTTCAGAAAGCCTTAAAAAAACTCAGTTCCTGTCTGCCATGTTCTCTTAACATTAGACTATAGCTTGAGAATAATTTCTATGCTTGGAACATGATACAGTGTGTACATTATCTGGAATCATTTATCAGCTTGGCAGACAACCTAATTGGTGGGGTCCAGGGCTACAAAACTTAGTTGGGGTGGGGTATCAGCAGTGACACGAGACTTGACTGAGTGCTGGATAGCTCAGAAAAGGGTGGTCTCATTTTAAATCCTTTTTCCTGTGTGCCAGGGGGACTGTGGGGGTGGGGAGAGGACCATAGGTGGCCTCAGTAATTCAGCATAAAAATGAATATTTATATATAATGATTTCAGGTTCACAATGGCATTTCCTTGCAGTGGTCCTCAGAGGTGATGTGTATTCCAATTTCAGTTTCACAGCAAAGAAAACTGAGGTGCTAATAATGTATAAGTGTCACAATTAGGCCTTGAATTAAGGTATTCTGGATCTAAGATCAAAGTTCTTTCCCTACACCATGATTACATGACTCCAAAGACACAGGATCAGGGGAACGTGGTTACATCTCTGAGACTCTTAGACACAAAAGCCCTCCACACTTTAGCTCTCTTTCCAGAATGATTCTCCCTTGATCCTCCTCAAACATTTGACTTTCTAACCTCACCTACTTGGTGCTCCCCATACATATTATGTTCCATTATTAATCCCTGTGTCTTTGCACAGGCTGCTCTCCACAAATGCATTCTCCTTCCTTCCCTGGATAGATCTCTAGGAGTCCCTAGTTCCTCCATAACTTGGCTCAAATTCCATTTAGGATCACAAATTTACAGCTAGAAAGGCCTTAAAAGACATCTAATCCAGCTGCCTCAAATTATAAATAAGAAAATTGAATCCCAAATAAGTTAGATCACTTGCTCAAGACTACACAGATAGTTCAATGGCAAAGTCAGAATTCAAACTGGGTTCCTCAGTATAAATCTAATTTTTTTTCCCCATTTTGCTAGGTTATCTCCACACTCCTTGTCTCCTGGTCCCCAAGTTATTCATGTTCTCACCTTGAAAGGAAACATTTTGTATATGGAGTAGTCCTAAAAATTTCTTCAATAGAAAGAACTCCCAGATGAGGGAATTCCCTTTACTAAAGAAGAATAGCACCTTCTCTACAACTTGTCACCTTAGAAAGTTGTTTAGAGCAGGGATGTCAAATTCACAAAAAAGCAGTCTGAACCAGGTTAAAATTAGAAAATTGTTTAGGGAATTACAATTCCCTGAAATTGTCTGGGGAAAATTACAGTTTCCTAATTGTAACTTGGAAATGTTTAACAAAATACAAATTAAATGCAATCTAAATAATGCTAATTTGTGGTTTTCTAAGTCACTATGCAGCTGGCAGAAAATTGTTTCTATTTGGGCACTGAATGGTGAAATGATTTGCCTGGGGTCACACAGCCAGTATATGTCAGAAGAATGCCTTGAACCTCTATCTTCCTAGCTCCCAACTAGGCTTTCCATCCATTACATCATATTGTCTCTTCCTTAAAGGAACTTCTATAGCTATAGTCTTCTCACAGAATCTAGTGTTCCCGGAAGTCCAAAAGGTAGAAGAAAAACTTCTCCAAATGGGTTAGACTGGTTCACATAATTCTAGGCATAGATTCTATCTTATTTCTCAGGAAATGTCAATGTCCTCTGCATTTTTCTAATATTTCCAACTTGAGTCACATTCAAACTAGGCCCTTCCACTTGTGTTTACCTGCCCCTGAAACACCTATGTCCCACCCATCATTCTCAGGATGGATGTGTGAAGGCCTGGACATAATCCTGTGAATTCAAGAGGTCCTATAATTATCTGGTGGTGTTGAATGGTACCACGGAGAGTTTCTTCATTAGAGAGCACCTCTAGCAAGAGAATAAGTGAAAGTTACGTAGGTAATGCAGAAGTAAGGTGAAATATAGGTCTGATTATTGGTCAGTCTCACAAACTATGTCTTGCTCTTATATTTGTGACTCAACTTCTTGTTCAAGTGCAAACAGTAATTATAAGTTGCTGATGGCTTAAGTCTCACCAATGAGCTCTATAAATACTTTGTGTTTTGTAGCACTTACTTGTAAGGGTGAGGCAGGAAATAAATATCTGTTCCCTCAGAGAGATTAGGGATATGGCCTGATGAATATCAGCACTTCCACTAGGGAAGGTGATGGGAGCTACCAGAGCAATTGCCTGTAGCATAAGGGGATTGATGCCTCTGGGAGGAACTTTCTCCCCAGCTCTGGGTAGAATTTACATGGCACGTGCATGGACAAGGAGGTGTCACTTACCTGGATTATATCCCAAAGTGAGAAATCTATCTAACAAACACCATTGTTAATGGTGTTGCTAAATGTTTCCTTATGCAGATTACATATATTTTTCTCTGCTTTATTTTACATAAAGTCTAAAAATGTCTGTATATTTATATATCTGTAGATAAATATCTATAAATATAACATATAAATATATATTTATATAGCTATAAATGAAAGTCAATTTGTATATCTGTATTATATATCTGTAAACAAAGTCACATATGCTGCAATATATTGTAAGAACTGACCTTATAAAGGAAGAATCATAAGGTCACCTTAAAGGATCATAGATATAGATCAGATAAGAACATAAGAGGTTATCTATTCAATTCTTCATTTTATAGGTGAGACACCTTAACCCTGGAAATGTAAGTGACTTGCCCAAGGTCATACATCCAGTATGTAGAAGCCTTAGAATTTAAATTGGCTCCTCTGGTTCCAACCCAATTATTTTTCTCCTTTGTTTTAGATCTATTTTATTTTTCCATATGTATATGTGTATTTATACTTACTTACATGTTTACATGCATGTTGCTTCCTCCCCATTGACTCTAAACTCATTGGGGTGGGCACTGATTTCACCACGATTTTGTCTCCTCAGAATCACATGTAGCACCTTGCATGCAGTAGGTAATTGGTAAATTCCTGTTGAATTGAATGAAATTGGAGAATTAGGTTATAATGAATTGCACTCACCATGAAAATTGCATGTAAAAGGACTGGATCTGTATTTCATCACTCAGGAGCACTTTGGGACTGTGGGGGGCCCACATATCTTCAGTTATCACAAATCAGCAATTATCGTGGAATGGAACTGTTTGCAGAGAAGGTCTGGGAGACCATGCTGAGTGTGGATTGCCCAAAGGACATAGCCCAGGAGTCATTTTTTGGGGGGGTGAATCGCTAATATTGATTGACTTGTTTACTTCTAACTCATCTCTGTTCATGAAAGCAAGGGGCAGGAGGAAATTTGAGCTAACGGAGCTTTCTGCCTGTTTGGATTCTCTATAAACATGAACTCCCTACACAGCCCAGGGAGACTATGGCACAGCTAAGCTCTGACTGCCTCAGATGAAGGATGTGCTAGAAGAACCAAGTTTTCTTGGACTCCAGTCCCTGGGCAATTTCTGCTCTTCCAATTTAGGGGAAGCATGGTGTCTGAAAAAAGATCCCCTTTTAGAAGCCCACACTCAAAGTCACAGCAACATGCCTGTCGATGGACTCCCAGAGCATTGATGTAGACTGCTGATGGGGTCCATTTTTACATCAGCACATTTTTGGCAGCTCCTTGCTTCACTCCCAGGAGTTCCCAAAGAAGCTTTAGCTCTGAAGAGAGCTAGACCAGATACAGGATAAGATGCAGGCCTTAACAACCATCCCTCAGGGTGATGAACCAAGTGGCCCCAAGTCAAAACACTGAAGGTGATATAATGCTAATTGTATCCTTTAGCACCAAGGGGAGTGAAGGAAGGAAGGCAGGGAGGGAGGATAGAGCAAAGTGAGAAGGGAATGAGAGGGAAGCCAAGAGCATCGTTTTTACTTAATATGATCTTCAGCACTAGGAAAAAGGAAGGCAACATAGCTGGACAACTGAGTTACCACTCCAATATCCATGTTAAACACTGAGCCAAGGAATCCAGTTTCCACTCTGGTCTCCAACACTAACTAGCTGCTTAATCCTGAGTTACTAAACCTCTGTCTGCCTCAGTTTCCTCATCCATAAGATAGGAAAATTATAATAGGACCTATTAAAAATAACTAACAATTATAGGTTCTATTATTGTGTGGTTAAAAATGAAATAATATTTAACTGCGTTGCAAACCTTAAAGTTCTATATAAATGCTAGCTATTGTTATTGAAATATTGTATAAATGAGTTATTAATCCTATTATTTCAACATTGAAAAAGCCTAGAGATGTGCAGCAAATGGAACCGAAAAGGAAGAAGGATTTGAAGTCCCTTATATCACAGTGGCAATATGGTTCCATAGAAAAAAAACAGCTATGGATTCCTTATGCTCTCTCCCTGCTGCCTCTAGTGGTGTGGCCTTCTAGTTGTTTTGCAGGATCTCTTGACGATTTGCAGGGGAGGGTGACAGAATCAGATCTGTGTTTTAGGAATATAAGTTTGGCATTTGTGTGAAGGATGGACTTGACAGGGGAGACTGGAAGGTGAAGATCAATTTGGGTGATGTGTCATAGTCCATAGTCCATAGTATGTCAGCTTGACCTCATCTCAGCCTCTCAAGCCTGTTTCCTCTTCTAAGAAAAACTGAAGTTCCAAGACTGAAGTCTTCTTCCACATAATTCCTGTACTCCTGTTCAAAATGTAGAAAATGCGTACAAGTCACTTCAATAAGTCAATATGCATTTATTAAGTACCCACTATTTGCCAACTAGGCGGTATAGTGGCTAAAACACCAAACCTAGAGTCAGGAAGATCTACTTTCAAATCCAGTCTAAGGCATTTACTAGCTATGTGACCCTGGGTAAGTCATCGAATCCCTATTTGCCTAGGGTTCCTCATCTGTAAAATGGGGACATACCGGAGAAGGAAATGGCAGACTATTCTAGTATCTTTGCCAAGTAAACTCCATGGATGGACAAAGTTCATGGGGCCACACAGAGTCAAACAGAACAATAATTAAACAAGAGTAATGACATGGGCCAGAAACCACTAAGTTCTGGGGACAAAAATAAAGAGAAAAGATAACCTCTGACCTCAAGAAACTCATAGTCTAATGGGGGAGATAACATGCAAACAACTATGGACAAAGAAAATGTATACATGTTTAATTGGAAATTGCCAACAGATGGAAGGGACTAGCACATGTCCGATTATCCTATGAGTTGTTCCCACCATCTCCTGAGAGATTTTTTTTTAGTTGCAGTCTTAAAGAGGTATGATTTAAATTTATTATTCAAAACATTTCTTAGTAAGGAGTCTTTTCAAACAAAGCCAGTAGAAGATTAGGTCAGTATTTTTGCAAAAAATGTTTTTGTTCTCCATTATAATCTTGTAAAGAACAGTCATGTTATCGCACCTTTGTGTGCGTGTGTGTGTGTGCATATAAATATCTGTGTACGTATGTACGTATATATATACATACATACATACATATATATGTGTGTGTATAATTTTGACAGTTTTTCTCACAGTCTTAAGTGAATTCCCTAAAACAAGCTAAACTGCCTAGTACTGTATACAGTACAGGTTGCTTTCCTCTTTTGCAGTCTACTAATGGTTCACAGAAAGGATGAGTCCTTTAATTCTAGCTTCATCCATTGACTCTAACCTGAGGTTGGTTTGGGTTTTTTTGCCTTTATTTTTTGTCTTTATTTACATTGACCTTGCTTTCTTCACTCTCTGTCACTTCATACGAGTCGTGTTATGTTTCTTCAAATTCTTCCAATTCATCATTCCTTACATGAAGTAATTTTCCATTCTCTTCATGTCACCATTCCTTAGATAGTTTCACTTACTTTGTTTCTAGCTGTTTTAATATCACAAATAACGTTGCTATGAATGTTTTGTACATATGGATCGTTGCTTGCTGTCAATAACTTCTGTATAATATAATCCCACTAGTAGAATCTCTTGACCAAAGTATATAAATTATTTATTGTTTTTTCTTGCATAATTCCAAATCACTTTACTGAGCAACTGAATCAATTCATAGCTCCAACAGCATCAGATTAAGAGACCTGTTATTCCCATAACTGTCTGCATTTACCTAAAGAAAGTTTTACAGTACATTGGGTTGAACCTTGGGGGAGGATGTGTGGAAGAATATGACAAGGACGACAAAGGATGAGAAAGCATGGATGGCTTGTAATCTGTACTTATAAAGAGAATATCTATCTTGACAAGATCACAGAACCATTAAGAACCTAACCCTAAATTATTTTTCATATTTCTAATTTGATGGGTTATAGTGACACCACAATGTTGTTTTTATTTGTGTTTCTCTAATTATTACCAATTTTGAACAATTTTTCAAGTGGTTGAAAATTGCATTTCTTTTGCAAGCTACTCATAGCTGTCAGAATTGTATTAATTCTTTATAGATCTTGTATAACAGTCATTTTAAGTGTTATTTAGTGAACTTAGTGAACAGCCAAGGTCTGGAGCTTGAGGACTACATTTCTTGGTGAATTAAATTAGGGATTCCCTTCTGACAGTATTCTGTTGAGCTATACTTTGTTTTCTCTCTTCAAAACTGGGCAATTTCTTCCTTTCAGATCATTGATAGAAACAAGTAATCTGAACATCCAATATCTCTCACATTGTTGGATTCTTATACTGTATGCCAAGTCAAAATTTTAATGCATAAGATTTCTCATACAAAATCGCTCACTTTGAATTTCACTTGGGTCCATTTCATGAAGTTCTGCCTTACGGGGGGGCATTTTGTTAGTTCAACTGTAAAATTTCCAAGATTTCTATTTCACCATGTGTATGGTACCTCCCTTTATTTCCTGAAAACAGTCTTTAGAGCAAAGTTATGGTATTGGTTATGATTGTTAGGTTCAGTTAACATTACATCTGTAACCAAGGCAGGGCAACTCTCATTCATTCTTCTTTGGCTTGTCTTCTGAATCTTTCTCCGCTCTGTCACAGGAGCCTTCCCAACCTTTGAAATCACTCCATCTCTGTGGCCCCTTTCTCAGATTAGTCAATTCCTCCTGTAGTTTCATTTTAATTACAGTGCCCAGGCCATCCATGTTTCTTTTTTGCCTTTTCTGGGCTCTCCTCCTGACTCCCTGGACTTCTTTCTCTCATAATGTCCCTACATGAGTAAATTCCCTCCTCCACTTTGACCCCTCGGCTTTTAGCTTTCTTTTATGTGTTGTCTTCCCCTGTTGAGGACAGGAGACTTATACGTTTTGCTTATTCCAGGCATTTAATACAATGTCTGGCACATAATAAGTGTTTGGTAATTCCTCGTGGACTGGGATTCTGCTCCAATGAGCTTCTTCCCCATCCTATATTGTAGCATCCCCAGTAGCAATTTCATGTTGGCTTATCAGGGTCTTTGTACCTCTAGATATCCCATGCCTCTTGCTCTGGTTGGTACTAGCTTTGGGTATAGAAATGATGGATTATGGTACTGATCGTCATATAACTCATATGGAGGAAAAATTAATATTGAGACGATCCTGTCTTTCACTTTTGTAGTCATGCATTCTTTCCCCAAAAACTCACTTCTACACCTATCCCCCTAGTGCTTGGGACAATGGTTTAGAATGGCAGACACTCTATTTTTTATGTTTGTTGGATAGTTTGGTTAGATCATTTGTATTTTTCCCCTTGATGGTACATGTGACCTCAGAAATTTCCATATCTTCATTTCTTTAACACTTTAATGGTTTTGTGACCTCTAAGATGGGTCTTGCCTCCACAAATACAGATTGCAACCTATCCATGCCTTCTCATTCTGTGTGGTTCTTGTCCACATTCTACCACAGATCCTCCCTGCAAGGATCAACCCAATATACTGTTGGACTTTCTTTAGGTAGTGGGGAAAGTAGTGGACTCAGAGTCAGCAGGACCTGAGTTGAAATCCTCCCTCAGTCACTTGCTGTTTGATTCTAGGTAAGTCACTTAACCTTTCAACCAGAGTTCCCTCATCTATAAAATGGAGATGACATTAGCAGCTACCTCACATGATTGTTGTAAGGTTCAAATGAGATTTGTAAGGTGTAAACCTTAAAGATCTATGTTAATGTAAGTTATTATTATTAATCAAAGGTACCAGTGGAAAACTGAGGCTGTCCATTGTTTACACTTCACTTGAACCTTAGGACTACTGAATTTATTTTTCTATCTATACTTTTCCTCAATTATATTCTTCTTTGATCATAAGTAACCAATAGGAAATAAGGCATAGGTTACTTCATTCCCTAAAGTGTCTCCATTGCCTTTTGGGTTACCTACTATTTTAATTCCTCAGAGATTTCAGTATTTCAAGATGGACAAACATAGAGGATCTCTAGGAGACTATTTTTCTGTGGGAGTGAGTCTGCACCAGAAGGAGCAGTTGGGATTGTTAAAAGCAAAACACAAGTCCCCAAATTCAATCCATATCTTCCTCTTCATCTTTTTATATTTATACGTATCTTTTTGTCTAGATGCAGTACAGATCCAGAATGGAGTTACTGATGTACCGACTCAACAAACAATTCATCTGGTTTGTTATCTTTTATTGTCATATTCTGGATAATAGACATTTGTATCCATTTGGATTTTCTTCTATAGATTGCGAAAATTCATGGAGCTTACTAGGTTTCTTATATCAGAGTCATATTCTCCAAGAAATTTTTCTCCATGTACCCACTTTGAAAGCATTGGTTACCAAGATATATGTTGATTTGACATTCTAGTCCAATACAGTTATTACTTGGAACTTAAGATATTTCTACAGAAGGTGTAAATCAGGCAATGATGCTAAAAGAAATGTTGGGTCTTTCTTTGGCATGTATTGTAAATATTTGTGGCTTAATGTGAATCAATCATGGTCGTGAGTAGGTAAGGGAGCTCCAGTGTCACTGAAAAGACGAGGATAAAATTAAATCTCTGGAGAAGTGGGATATGATGACTTAGACAGCGGAGGAGTCCAGCCTTGAGGTAATATGATCTTGAGACCACAGGAAGGGGAGGGAGCAAAAAGATTGATCATCGTAAGAAAGCCTCTCCATACGTTTAGCCTTTAGGGTATACCACATTCTTACACCTGATTCAAGTTTGGCTTGGGTACACCTGGGTTGGTCCATACAACAGAACTTCTCTGGGATATGGAAGAGGTCAGGTATTTTATATGGAAGGTGCCAATTTACACTGATAAAGGGAGTTCCCCCCCATAAGGTTTTATATCATTGAAATCATGTCTAATCCCTATCTCTATAAAAACTATGTTATTCTTAGTACTTTCCATCCCTTTTTCTTTATTTACAAGTTTTTGTTTTTACCTCCTTACCCACCAGAGGGATACTTGCTGAGAAGATCAATTGAAAAAAAAATAGAAGTATAGGTGTTTCTCCCAAACAATCAGAAGTATACTCTCCACTAAAACATTTTGATCCTGAGGAGATGGAACTCAAACATACTACAGTTTCTACAGAGTCCACCCCTCCCCCCCCACCAAGTTCATTCTCAAATGCAGCATAGCCAATGGATAGTTTTCTGTTGTTTCCTCTTGTCTCTTTGGTACTAGGTCAAGAAGATCTCTGAGGACTTTACTCATTGAATTTCTCTATATTACATTTCTCATGGATTTCAGTTATCAGACCACTCTTCTGTCTCTCTTCTACCTTTGTACCATTAGTTTTATAGAAATTGAAAGAGGCAGTACAGAACTGAGAACTGGGTTTGTTTGGGTTTTTGCTTCAAGTATTGTCATCACCAAACAATTGGCCACCTACTGACCACTCTATTAGTGATGCGCCTCTCTATACTTACCTAGGCTAACCACCACTCAACATAGTCTGTTGTCACTAGGACCATATTCAAAGCCTTGATAGCATGATAGAACTTGTCAGAGCCTACATTAAGTTGAAAAGCTTTTAAGAGCACTGGGTCATCACTATTCCGTGAGACATTCATAACAGTGAGAAAATATATTGGTCATGTATGATGGGAATTTTGAAAATACTGCCAAAAATACCTCCTGAAGAGGAGAACCTGAAAATGAAAAACTGGTCATTGGATAATTATGATTTTAAAAGAAGGGAAGAATTAGTGAGCACTCCTCTGGTCAGCTAATTTACATTTGTGGAGTGACTATTATGTCCCAGTTACTAGACTAAGTTCCATTTTGTATGTGGATATCTTGGAAAATAGAATGATAACCAAAGGAGAAGATGATGGAATGAATCTAGATTTGGAGTCCAACCTGGGTTTGAATCCTGGATCTGTAATTTACTATCTGTCTAAGTTTAAGCAAGTCACCTCACTTCACTTAGACTCAGTTTCCTTATCTGTTAAATGAAGGGGTAGGGCTAGATGACCCCTTGGTTATCCTTTCAAGCTCTTGAATCTATAATAGCATGATCCTCTGACCCAAGAGTGTATCATGGTTAATATAGACTATATTTTCACAACACCTTTCCTCTGAGTTGTTAAAACAATATGTATTCTAAGATCAAATCTCTGATAGGGCTTTTTTGTCTCAATAGTAAGGAGGGTATATTATAGCATATGGCTTACTCCATTTCCTTCCTCTGGTAGTAAATATCTGTACTTTTATGGACATTATTTTCACTGGTTATAATTAGCTTATTTGCGCTCTCCTGAGCTATGAAGTAATGTACAGGGCTCTCTCATGACTCAGCTTCCTGTGTACCTGAATTCTCATCTGCTTCCTGGCAAGAGGCAGACTGTGGATAGCTTTTTCTTTTCTCTAGATTCTTTCAATTCATTATAGTGAACTTCATCACTAGAGCTGGACCAGTGACTTCGCTTCTCTTGCACTCCCTTGTCTCATTTAACCTCCAAATCGGACCTGTTAGCACTAGGATCCAGCCATTCCACTCCTACAATGTCCATCATATCCATTCTTTGAGCTCCAGCCCCACTGAAACCATATGTTTTCAGGACCTTATTAACTCACTCATTCTGATTATTGTAATAATTTCCAAATAGCACTCTCTCTCTCTCTCTCTCTCTCTCTCTCTCTCTCTCTCTCTCTCTCTCTCTCTTTCTCTCTCCCTCTCTCTCTCACATACATCTCTTCATCCTCAAATCTATCCTGCACTTTGCCATTAGGTTAATCTTGTTCATGCATTAGCAAGATCATGCCACTTCGCTACTCCAAAATCTTCAAGGACTCCTCAGTAACTACCTCAACCAGGTATTCAAAGACTTCTGTGACCTGAACCCTATATTTATAGCCCTGTCTCTCTTTAGCTTCCCTTCCACATATCCAACACTTCAATCAAACTAGACCATTCACTGTTCCTTAAAAAAATATGCTATGCATGACCACGCTATTCTCTCCTCCTAGAAAGCCCTTCCCACTGGTTTCTGCTATAGCCTCCTACTAAAATATTCCATTAGTCATTTGGAATATTCCTTCTTTCATTAAACCTTCTCTGATTTCCCCAGAGTTGATTTCTCCATTCTCAGAACTTCCATACTGTTGTGTTTGTATTTCTCTTATGCCAGTTGCCATATCCAATCTCACATTATAGTAACTGATGTGCATATTATCTCCCCTATCAGACTACAAAAAGCTATGGAACAAAAACTGCCTTATTCCTCTTTCTATCCCGTTCTGAACTTGGAATATTCAATTCAATTCAACAAATGATTATTGAGGGCTACTCTTGCAAGGTATTCTGCTAGAGTGTTGGGGTACACTTCCATTTAGCAAGTGTGTGGCAACAAAAATGAAACATGGTTCTTACCCTCAAGGAGATTATGTTCTCTTGGTATACCATAAAGGTTACACTCTACTATGGAGAGGCAGCAAGATGTCAAGAAGACCTGAGTCTTCTTGCTGCCATAATGATTTCTAGCTATGAGACCCAGTACAAGTCACAAACTAAGCCTCAGTTTCCTCGTACGGGAAGTGGGGATAATAGTCTCACATATCTCAAGGTATGTTATGAAGATTAAATGTGATAAAGTAACTGAGGTACTTTGTAAACCTTAAAGTGCTAAATAAATGTAGTCTATTATTGCTACTAATCTATAATAGAACTTGAATTGGAACAGATAGTAGGCATTCAATAAATCTGTTGAGTTTGAATCTGTTGAACCAATCAATCAATAACCAATAAATATTTATTATGCACCTATTATGTGCCAGACTCTTTTCTAAGCACTCCGAATACCAAAGAGGCAAAAGACAGTCCCTACCTTCAAGGAGCTTACAATCTAATGAAGAGATAACATGCAAAGCAAGCTATAAACAGGATAAACAGGATAAACAGGAAATAACTAAAAGAGAGAAGGCCATGGAATTAAAAGGTATTGGGAAAGTTTCCTGTAAAAGGTGGGATTTTATTTGGGACTTAAAAGAAGCCAGGGAGATCAGTAATGAGAGAGGAAAAGGCAAATCATTCCAGGCATGGAGGACAGAAAGAGAGAATGTCCAGAGCAGAGAGATGAAGTGTCTTGTTCCTGGGATAGCCATGAGGCCAGTGTTAACTGGATTGAAAAGAGCACATCAGAAAGTAAGGTAGGAAGGTGCTAGGATATGAAGGACTTTGAATTTTATTGAGTAGGGAGAGGCAACATGATCAGACTCGTGCTTTAGGAAATCACTTTCGTGCTTGAATGGAGGATGGATTGGACTTTGAATAAATGAATGAGCACAGTATGTAATTACTAACTGGTCCTGAGTCCATGTCATATGAAGATCAGCTAAAGATATGGAGGGTGATGAGCCTGAAGAGAAGATTCAAAGAGGACATGATAGTTAAATTCAAATATTTAAAGTTCTGTCACAGGGAAAAAGGATAAGATTTGTTCTGTTTGTCCCAAGAAAGGAATGAGTGGAAGTTGCAAAGAGATAAATTTGATCTTGATGTCAGGAGAAGTGTTCTAGTAATTAGTTCTGTCAAGAGGAGGATGTTCTGCCTTGGAGGGAGTTAGAGGAGGAGGGATGGATTCCCCCTCATTGGAGGTCTTCAAACAGAGGTGAGATGATCACTTGTCTGGGATGTCAGAAGAGGGAGTCTGTTCAAGTGTGATTTGAGTGAGGTCTCTAGTGAGGTTTTTTCCACTCCAAAATGCAAGAGTTCTTTATAATATGGAGGAAGAGAAGGGCCAGGACAAACACTACATTCTGTGTCTATCTAAAATTGCACCTCATCTTAAGGGCATGAGCTTTGCCTGCTGAAGCCAGAGCCATACAATTATTGCTACCTTTATCTGTCATGAACACTGAAGATAGGATCTTTAGGTAGGTTCTAGCACTTTCAGAAACAAAGACTTCTACCCATGCTTCTCCATATGATTGTGAACTGTCCTGGGAGTATTACACATCAATGAACTTCTATTGACAAAGGCAGCTCAGAGCAACTGTGACCCCAGGATGAGGGAAACTTGACTGCACTACAGACTAACCGGCAGTACAGGTCTGGTAGTGCGGTCTCTAGAGCAGAGGCTTTTTATCTGGGGTCCATGAACCACTAACAGTCTATAAATAGATTTCAGGAGTATATGAACCTGCATCTCAAAGAAATTACATCTCTATTTTCATTTGCCTCTAATTGAAATTTAACCTTCTCTCTAGTCATTTAAAAATATGATTCTGAGAAGGGACCCATAAGCTTCACTAGACTGCTTGTCAAAGGGAGCTGAGAGACAGAGAGAGAGAAAGAGACACACACACACACACACACACACACACACACACACACAGAGAGAGAGAGAGAGAGAGAGAGAGAGAGAGAGAGAGATTAAAAACCACTGCTCTAGTGTACAGCCAGGGGCAAAGAACAAATATGAGTAATTAATGGAATAAATAGCAGAGGATGTCACAGATTGGGGTGTGGGGTGGGATTCACTCCAGTAAAAAATGATCTTAACATACATTACAATTTATCCATCAGCCTCATCTCCTTTCCACCAAAACATTGGACTCTGCCTTTGGAGAGATGGTCCCATAAAGGTGAGCTTTCACTTCATATTGTCCTGAGCCAGACCTCCCAATCATATCCTGTTTCCATACTTCACATCCTTCCCTCTTCCCTCTCCAACCTCCATTAATGAGTTGTCTTCCCTCATTAGAACATAAGCCCCTCCAAAGCAAAAACTGTCTTGCTTACTGATATGTATATAACCAGCGCCTCACAACAAAGTAAGAACTAGATAAATCATTTATCATCTCTCTGTCCATCTATCATCTCTATCATCTAACACCCATCCATCTATTCATCTATCATCTACCTAAAATCTATCTTCCTACTTCTCTATCTGTCCATCTGTCTGTCTCTGTCTCTGTCTCTATTTCTCTTTTCCTACATACTTAACAGCGCATACCACCCCTTCACTAATACAAGTCCAACATCTGGCAGGACAGCCAGGGTCAAGTTTCAAGGGCAAATCAGGTTGGGGCACTTCATAAAATTGCAGGACAGGTTTAACTTCACTCCCCTTTGAAGTACTGTCAGCAGGCTGCTGGGTATAGCTAGGTGGGATTTAAAGGGCTCTAAACCCAGAGAGCTGTGTGAGGCCTGGTCAGTAGAAGTCTATGGCACAAGTTAAGACGTTGGTATTTCTGGCTAGAGAAAACTATTGAAAAGGGACTGATGAAAAACATTGCATACAGTTGAAAAAATTAAAAAGAAAGCAACCAAAGAAACAGAAGGGTGTTTTAAAAGGGGTCCCATATGGAATCTGCGATGAGTAGTGCCAAATGACAGGCTAGAGCTCTGTTCTCATGACCAGGGAAATGATTTGTTGATTATTATCCCAAAGAGAGGAATCACACTTGAATTGTGGACACACTGTCCCAAAATGACTGAGTGGTCATCTGTGGTTTAAATCTTGTTGCTTCAAGAAAAATCAGAGGGGAGAGACCATCTCTATGGCAGTGGCAAATCTTGGGGCTAAGACTGGCTGATTGTAGATGTGATAGGTTCTGGATGTTAACAGAACTCACCTCCAGCCAAGTGAATGTAGTATGTTCAAAATGATAGATGATGAGAACAGACCTGTCTTCCTTCAGAATATATGATACTTGTAAGCTTACCATTATCCGAAGGGAGGGAAAAAAGGCCCCAGAAAAAGAATGTCAGCAACTGAATCTCTATAGCCCATGATGACGGCTTTAAAATACACTTTGGCATCAATAAAACTTGAGTGATGGCTTTTTCAAATTGTCCAAAATGAGAAGCAGACCCAAG
This sequence comes from Notamacropus eugenii, assembly GCF_028372415.1. Taxonomy (NCBI): domain Eukaryota; kingdom Metazoa; phylum Chordata; class Mammalia; order Diprotodontia; family Macropodidae; genus Notamacropus; species Notamacropus eugenii. The sequence continues at coordinate 245,281,995 of NC_092872.1, read as the reverse complement.
AAGGCATACTTCAGCCAATAGATGTTTTTCATAATTATCCCTAAAGCTTATTTGTAGTTATGGGGACTTTTAACAGCCAAATGTTCTTTGGGGTTTTTTGTCCTCTTAAATTTCTCCCCACAGTTACACAAACATGCGTGTGCGCGCACACACACACACACACACTCATAATACTTACCCAAGTGAGGGTGACCTCATCAGTCATGGAAGGACAAGAGAAAGCAATAGCGACTTAGGAGGACAGTTGAGGGGCTGGCTTAGTACAAATAGAAAGCAATGCTCAGAGCAGATAAAACCTTTGCCAAAAATATGTGCTCAGCAGGGTCCAATTCTCTGAGCGGGGTGAGGCTGGAGAGGAGTTGTTCATCCATTGTATTTGGATAAAAGAAAATTGAATTGACCCAAAGGGACTTGCCTTCTAAAACAGTAAACCACTTGCCATTTTTTGTCCATACGAACTTAGGTCTCCCTACATCTCAGAGATGAAAAGTGGAAAAAAAGAAAGAAAGAAAACAAAGGAAAGGAAAGGAAAAAAAATAAGGTCCCATTGTGCCAAGAAGGAAAATGTGAGCCAAGAGTAGAATTCTCAGCCTGCAGAGTCCTAGTCCCCTGGTCATTTACCAACAATGATTCCTAAATGAGGTTAAGGGTAAGTTTTAAACTCACCAGAATTGGAAACTCTAGCCTGGAAGGAAGCTGTTGGAGTCAATGTGTTATTTCTGAAGCAAGGAAGGTTTCCTTTCCTCTTAGAGTCAGGTCACCATGGTTCAGAGTTCAAGGATTATTGTCTGGAAACCTGTGTTTTTCTAGTGCAGAAGGTGAAGAAAATAAATGTGATCCATAAAACCTGAACCTTAGGAGGTCAGCTAGTTCATGCAATACTGAACAGTCTTTTGCTGGAGTAAAGACCAGATCATTAATTGAGCTCTGGAGCTGTCAGTAATAGTGAGTATTAGAAATTAATTGGCATGATACATTACATAATTGTAAAATACAGCCAGAAGGAAAAAGAAGCAAGAGCACTCGATAAGGAATTGTTCTCTCTGTGTCTCTGTCTCTGTCTGTCTCCATCTCTTCTCTCTCTTTCTCTGTCTCTGTTTCTCCATCCCTCTCTCTCCTCTCCTCTCTTTTCTCTTCTCTATTCTACCTGTCCCTCCCCTTCTTTATTTCTTTGACTCTTCTTAATTTTGCACAATCTGAGAGTTTAGATGGACCTCAGTAGCCATCTAAGTACAATGATACATGAAAGAAATTCCCATTACTATATATGTGAACAGTGGTCCCCTAGCCTCTGCTCCAAAACTCCAAGGAAAAGGAAAGGAAACCCACTAGTTTTGAAAACAACCCTTTCCACCTTTAGACTGTTCTAAGTATTCAATGATTGTTCCTGACCTCAAGTCTAAATGTTCATCTTTGCAACCTCCATCTCTTACTCAGTTTTATTTTGTTTTTATTGTATACATTTGCCTTTGTTTATTTTTCTTTTAGTCCAGACTTTCAATTTCATCCATGTGATGAACTCCTGATGCTGCAGAAAGGCTTCTCATCTGTACCCTTTTATCTCACAGTTTTCTGAGGCACTAAAATGGTGTGTGTCTTGTCTATGATCACATAGCACAGCCAGTACATGTCAGAGGGAGGACTTATATCCAGTTCTTTCTCCCTCCAAGATCTGCCTCTCAGTTATATTTTATATAAGCTCAGTACTGAGCTATGATCAATATCAGGGACAAATCAATTTCCTCATTTTTTTCATCTTGTCCCAAGTCCAAGAAAGGTCCTAGTGTTAGAACCTAGCTCACTCTCTCCTGACTTCACATCTGACTTTCTATCAAGTTTTATATTAGGATCCATGACAGGCATTAGTTAATTTTTTATTTTATTTATTTTATTCTGAACTTAAGAAATAAAACAAGTATTTCCATGAGAATAGAAAAAATGATTGCACATAAAACTGCAAATCAATTATGTACAACTTGCTTCCTTTTAAATATATACATATATATATCAAAGTTATCATGTAATTTTCCTTCTTTTTTTTCTTCCCCCTGTCCTAGAGATGGTTACCATTAGACACAAAAAGTCTAATAGACATACACGTATGTGTACAGACATATATGTATATATACATGTATATACACACACATATATAATTCTATACATACTTCTATTTATCAGTTCTTTCTCTGGATGCAGACAGCATCTTCTTTCATAAGAACTGGCATTAGTTATAAAGAATGTGTTTTAAAATCTTAATGTACTAGATACTAACTGGATATTTCAGCTGACATCAAGTTCTAGATATGTGTGAGTTATTGTCATTATAAATTAAGAAGTCGAGTCTTGTCTGTAGCCTCAAGTTCAAAATATGAACATTCTTTTTTCCTTATTGTAGGGAGTTCTAGCCCTAGAGTCAAGAAGACTCAACTTCTAGTCTTACCTCTGATGCATGCCAGCTGCATGTTCCTGAGCAAACCACAGCCTATTAGTACCAGCCAATTTTTAAAACCATTAAGTTAGAGATGTATTAACAGCATATGTGGATGATGGAAGTTTCCACACCAGGAGTTCTCTATTTTTATGAAGTCACCATTCTAGGTCACACTCACTACCCTTTCGATAAAGAAGAGGGAAAAGTGATATTACAGGAGAGAACTTCTTTCAAACTTGAAAAAAAAATGTAAACAAATGAATGAAGAATTTCAGTGTTTTCTCTTTGCAAAACATTGTGTTGGGTTCTGGAAGCAAATTAAAAAATAATATAGTCCTTGCTCTCAAAGAGTTCACATTGCAATACAACATATATGTTAGGTGTCAGTTGCAAGTCAGATGGGAAGGATAATGGTCCTTGGGGTACAGAAGCAAAGCAGATAGCAATGCTTTTTCTTTAATGTTTTCTCCACTGATAAAATCATATCATATATGTAAAAATAAAGGATAATTATCTTGTTGGGAATATGTCCCCTTTTTTTAATACCTCCATTGTTTACTTAAGCTCATTTTCCTTCCTTTACCACTTGGCTATAAATATAGCTTTCTCTTACATACACAATGCATGTCACACACACACACACACACACACACACACACACACACACACACACTGAAGATGCATGAGGTAATCCAATGTGGTCATTCTTTGAAGAGGTGAGAATCCAAATCCTATGCTATCGTTCACCTAGAGGTCAGCTCTAATTTAGAATGTCTGGTCTAATCTCCATCTCACTGGGTTTTCCCCTTCTGCCTTTGGTGCTGAGTACAAACTGGACATTTGATGATTAGTGGACCTATACATCTGATAAAGGAAAAATGGAAAGCAAGACATGAGAATCTGATCTCATATTTATTCTGTTAGCATTATTTTTAAAAATCACTTGAATCCCAATAGAGACTTCAAACTTCACTATTATCCTTCTTAAAGTTCCTCTGAACGTAAGAATCCAAATTAGTTTCTAAATACACAGGTGAGAAATCCTTATTAGGAAAAAAAATGGTGAATGCTAAAATTTATAAAAGTCAATTCATTCATTGTGAAGGGCTTATAAGCTCATAGCTTTAGGGAAAGGGGAAATGAGAACAATGAGGTGTATACTTAAATAAAAACACTTTTCTTATATTAAGTATCTCTGGCAGGTCTTATTATTATCCCATGAATAGAAGCTAAAAGAGTTTCATAGACAGTATTTCACTCATTAGCTAAGTTGGGTATTCCAGAAAGGTGAACTAATAGCAAAGAAAGGTAACAGGACCAATAGGTGCCAACCCAGAACATTATTCCATTCTTAGCTGTTAGAATAACCTGGTAAAAATCAATCAATTAATTAAACGCAATTTATTAAATTTGTCTGTTGATGTTCAAACATTTCAGTTATGTGTAATTCTTTATGATCTCTTTTGGGCTGTTCTTGGCAAAGATACTGGAATGGTTTGCCATTTCCTTCTCCAGTTCATTTTATAGATGAGGAAACTCAAGTAAACAGAGTTAAGTGACTTGCCCAGGGTCACACAGCTGCTAAGTGCCTGAGGTCAGATCTGAACTCAGATGAGTCTTCCTGACTCCAAGCCTGGCTTCTATCCACTGTACCATCTAACTACTCCTATTAAATTTGTAGCATGGGCCAAAGAACTGTTCTGGGTGATGAGGAGTTTATGTTCTACTAAGAGAATACATGATTCATACAAATAAGGAGACAGAATACTGATTTCAAAGAGAAATAATAGCTCAAAGAATTAGGAAAGACCTTCTGAAGAAAATGGAACTTGAGGAAAGGTTTAACAGGAGCTAAGGGTTCAAATAAGTGGTTTGGTATAGTAGAAAATGATCTGGAATTGGAATCAGGAAAGATATATTTTTGAACCTCTGTAAGCCCAAGTTCACTTTAGTGCAAATTTGGGACCTCTTGATCCCCTTAGATATCTTTTCTGTGTCCATTAATGTTTTCAGTTTTATGAACCCTGGGTGCTTGTAAGGGGAGGTAGTGAATACCCCTGGAGGAGTTCCAAATATTATGCTTCTAGTCAATGTACAAGGAACATTGTATCAGGTTAGAGACTCTGACAAAAGGATTACATTTGTTATTCTAAACCTTCATATGTTTTCCTATAGCAATGTAAAGTCATGGGAAATCTGAGGAGGGATTTTTAGATTTAGGGCTAAAGGAAATCTCAGAGGCCATCTAGGCCAGTCTTTCACTTTATAGATGAAAGAACTGAAACCAAGAATGGTGAAATGACTTGCCCAAAGTCACATCAGAAGTAACAGATTCTAGATTTTAATCCAGGTTCCCTGGGACCTCCTTCTTCTGGGGCAGGCTGGTAGCTGAAATAGCAGATCAGGTGTAAAGGTTGAGAACATCCCGATCACTCCATAGGTCTAAGTTATAAGATCACAGACCTAGAGTTGGCGAGGATATCAGTCATCTAGTCCAGCTTCCTCTTTTGCAAATGAAAAAACCATGTCCTCGAGAAGCATATGGCATAGTAAACAGAGCTCCAGACAGAGTTAATCAGTCAGCAAACGTTTATTAAGCACTTACTTATTCAAGGCACTGTGCTAAGCTCCAGAAGTGTGTTATGATTCTACCCCCAAATACCTAGTACTTTGTAAGTCATGCAACCTCTCTCAGATCAGTCTCAGTTGCTTCATATTCAAAATAATAATACACTTTCTATTTCATAAGGCCACTGTGAAGAAAGCACTTTTCATGGATCAAAATGATGTACAAAGTATGAATTGTTATTACTCTTGTCCAAAATCCCTGGAATCATCTTGTATTTGTTTTGAGTATAGCCTGTATATACTAATCAGTGGGTAGCTAAGTGGTACAATGGATAAAGCACTAGGCCTGAAGTCAGGAAGACCTGAATTCAAATCCAGCCTCAGACTAGCTGGGTGACTCTGGGAAAGCCATTTAATCCTGTTTGCCTCAGTTTCCTCACCTATATAAAGAACTGAAGAAGGAACTAAGACACTACTCCAGTATCTTCACCAAAATAGCTCTGAATGGGGTCATGAATAGAGGGACATGACTGAACAACAATGAACACTTATAGGTACACATTAAGTTTCCCCTTCTAGAATGTAAGCTCCAAAATGAGAATGTTTCAATTTTATGTTTGCATCCCCAGTGTCTATCATAGTGCTTGATAAACAATAGGTTCTTAATAAATGCTTGTCCCCTGTCATGAAAGTATGAAGTGGCAGAGCCATGGTTCAAGCTGGGGGCTTCTGATTTCAAGGCCAATGCTAGACAGCACACCATACTGGCACATCATTGTATACTAGGAAGCCAAAACCCCCAAAATAGTAGTGACAAGGCAGTCCTGAGTCCACAGATAGAGGAAGGTGAGGCATAGAGAGAGCATCCAACAGATGGATGGCTCTGGGGGTGTAACACAAGAGCACTGCCTGATTTGGACAGGTCCAGATGGACTCCCATTGAAGGAAGCACTCAGGAAACCAGCAGCAAGGCAAAGCTTTGAATCTCTTGTAGGGGTTCAGAGGGCTAGAGAATGAGACAAGAAAGTGGTATAAGGGAACAGGAGGCCAAAGATAAGCCTAGCTACTTAACAATCCTGCTGGGGTCAAAGCCAACCTTCCCCACTCACACCAATGGTGATGTCAACTGGTCATTCCAATGGAGCCTTATTACACTCATGATGTAATGACAATAAACAACCCCAGAAAGCCTTTCTTGATAAAGCCCAGTTCTGCAGGGCACATGTGTTTGCTTGGATGGGGAGAGTGAAAAAAAATGAGGAAAGTCAGACAGGGAAACATTACAGGTCAGGAGCATGTGGGTCACTGGAAAGCACTGATGTTTTCAATTTTCCATTCATATGCTTGGCATATGTTTATGTCTTTACACCATTTGTTTTTTATAACTTTGGGGCGGTTTATCTCGTTCTTTTTTATAGCAGAGAAGTCAATTGATTGACCAAAGAACTACACACACACACACACGTACAACACACACACACACACACACACACACTTATGCATAAATAACTATTCATGTCCCCAGTAAGTGCTTCTAATACTGACAGAGAAATTCAAGGTCTAAGGCAATGCTGAGACCAGTCCTGGCCATTTCAAAGTTCAGCAGCTGCTAATACCATATATCTTGTACAATATACTTATAGTACCAGGGGAGACCACCCATGTTCTATTGTATGTACAGGTTGACTCCACACCACATTATTTGGGGAAAGACTAATAAATTTCCCCTAGCTTCCCTGTGGCTGGATTAACAGTGCAAAACTCAATAATAACATTTGAGATATACACCTCATCTGTCATCAGAGGAACTGAAGGCCTTGTGCTAGGATTATTTCATTCATCTTCATTGCCCTTGTGAGATAGAGAGGAGGCAAGGTCTTATCTATTTAAGAAAAGCAATTAAGTTCAATGGAAAAGATGCTGTTGGGTCAGAAACCAGAGGAGACCAGTATTCAAATCCTACTTCATGCACTTGTTTATATGACTATGAGTAAGTTATCTTTCTGAATCTTAGTTTCCTCATCTGTAAAATGGGGATAATAATTCATGAATGATGATATGATGTTGGTGTCCTAGACCTGAAGTTAGAAAGGTTGAGATTACAATCTACCTCCAACACTAACTTGTGTGGCCTTAACTTGTCTGAACATTATTTCTTCTTTATAAAACAGGAATAATAACTCATACTTCAAAGGGTTGTTATAAGGATCAAATAAGATAATGAATATACTTTGTAGCTATTTAACACACACATGTATATATATAATTCTCTTTGTAAAACATTCATACATATGTAATATACATAAAATGTGTATATGTAGAATGAATATGTAAACTGCAGATCCTTATAATAATTATTTACCTAAGAGAAATGATTGTTTTATTTCTATCTTTGTACCCTAAATACCGAACACAGTACCTTCCACGTAGTAGGTACTTAATATATGCTTATTAATTGGTTGATATGAATTTTTTAAAAAATTGACTGATATATAAATTTTAAAAATGTCACTGTAACTATTATCTTCAGGTGACTCCCTTGTCCCATCTCCTGACCCTCTCTCTTCTCTTCCCTTCCCTTCCCTTTCCTTCCCTTGAAGGAACAGTAGAAAGAGGCAGAGGTATTAGTTAGAATTCCAGCTTCATCACCTACTACTTGTAGAGAAAGTCACAAATTCTCCAGGCTACTACTTTCTCCCCTCAAAAATCAAATGGTTAGACTAGATGATCCCTAAGGAACCCTCCTCCCTTATATAATAGGATCATAGGTATAGAATTGGAAAGGACCTCAGAGGTCATCTAATGCAACATCCTGATCTTACAGAAGAGGAGAAATGGAAGACCACAGGCAGTTAGAGTCACTTGGCCATTGTCATACTTTGGTCAAGTTCATCACCATGCTCATGTTTGCATCAATGATGTCACATCTACTCCTCACTTTAATCATCCTACATATCCAAACTGTTGTCAAAAATTTTGGGGGGGCATTGATTTTGTTTTGACCTAAATGACTCTTAATTTTTCATTAATTACTATTAATAATTATATAGCTATCAAGTATTATTAATCCTTTTCTCTCTCCTTACCTCTCCTTGACTATTGAAATCTCCAGTATGTGTCCTTATTGATCTGATTGCCTCAAGTCTCTTCTCATTCCTATCCAACTTCCAAACAGCTAACAAAGTTCTTCAGATTCAGTGCTTATTCCACCTTATTCTATGTCCTGTCAATAAGCATTTAGTAAGTACCTCTATACACCAACACAAATCTTTTTCTTCTCTTTCAGGACCATACTGCTGCCCGATCTTAGAGAAGAAGCCTCCTCTTCAGACTCCTTCAATCCAATGAACATTTATTTGTTTAGCACTTTTTATATATGAAGCACTATGTTAGGGAGCTGTAGATACACAAAGACAAAAATGAAAAAGTCCCTACCTTTAAGAAGCTCACATTCTGCTGGACAGAGGCAAAGCCAAGTTGATTTGAGGAAGGAGAGAGGAATCAGGATGTCCTTGCCCAAGAAGGTGGAATGTGAGCAGAGCCTTGGAGGAAATCAAAGATTCCATGAGGCCAACCCAAGGTGGAGTGCATTCCAAGAATGGCAAATGGCTTATGTGAATGTACTGAGGCAGAAATTGCGAAGTCAAGTTCAGGCAACAGCCATGGGTACAGTTATGCTAGGGTTTGGAGTTCAGGAAGGGAAGCAGTATGCTATACTTCAAGAAACTCCTTGAGTTTCCTTGGAGTTGGTAGCCTCCTGGGTGGCCCCCACTGAATTTTGTGGCCCTCCTCACTTCTCTAAATTGCTATGTCTATTGACCATTCAGATGCCGAATAATTATATTATATGATGTAATGGCTGTAAACAAGCTCGGAAATCCCTTCTTGATAAAGCCCAGCTCTACAGGGCACATGTGTTTGCTATATATAGAAAATGTTACACTGCCATGATAGTGAACCCTGATGACCCCCCATGAAATAGACACAGATCTTGGATCCCATGAGATTCAATGGAAACCTGGAATGTGTAGACTGACAGTTGAGACTTTTATTGCAGAGTCTGGTATCTGGCATGATTTTGTGGTTTTACAAAATTTCAGAATCTTTGAGCAGGAAAGGGCCATTGAGCCACAATTTATCCAGCTGAGCCCATACAGGCCCAAGAATCCCTTCTACAAAATCCCTAAAAACATCCCCAATCCAGGCTTTGCTTGGAAGTCTCTGGTGAATTTGAGCCATCCCCCCCACCCCCCCCACAATAATGGTATCCCATTTCACTTTTGTCCATCCCTGGTTTTCCTTTTATCTAGCCAAAACTGGCTTGACACAGTCATTGCTACAAGTTTTTCCAAGAAGAAGAATACTGAATTTGGAGGCAAAGGACTTGAGTTCAAATCCCAACTTGCCACTTCCTCCCCAGGGGAACACTGGGCAGGTTGCATCATCTTGCTAATGAGGGGGATGGATCAGAAGGTTTCTGAGGTCTCTTCAAGCTCTAAGTCTATGGTCCTTTAAATGTCTGAAGACTCTTCTCATGGTCTGTGCTGTGTCCTTCCCTACCCCCACAACTTTATCAAATCTTCTCTTTTTTTGAAGCCTAAACACCTCTGTTTCTTTTAATCCAGTTATCACTCATCACCCTTTACCTTCCTCTTTGTCCTCTTCCAGTTTGACAATGTATTTCTCATTCTTTGGCTTTCCCCTAAGCAGTGGGCAGAGTTCTGACAATTTCAGAGCTAATTATTCCCCAGCTTTCCATGCAGCTGTAGATAGAGACATTTCTAACACCTACACATCAGAAAACCAAAAGTGGAGCACTTGATGGAGAGACCCACTGACAGGTTATCTTAATCATTTTCAGTTATTCCTGATTTATCATATTCAATTGACAGTATTTGCTAAGTGCTGCTAAGTACTTTGTACTTCAGTCAAAAGACACCAAGTCTCCTATCTCCCTGGCTGGGGCTCACACTGAAACAACAGTTTCTGACAAATTTCCAGGCATGTCTATTTTGAAGAGAGATAAGAGGACGTATTGCTAAATTCTTGAAATGCCCTCAGCTGACTCACTTTGTTTTGGACTTGAAGGGTCAGAGAGGTTACTAAACATATCCAGCATCACCCAGGAAGCTGGCAAAGGTGGGCTTTGATGCTTAACTCAAGGATTCTCTTATCTGTGACCAATCTAATGAGCTTTTATTCCAAACACATCAATTACATAAAGAGATCAGAGATACCTCCCACCAACACCTCCAAGGCAAAGTATTCTGATCTAGCTATCTTAAGGAAGCTAGGCTGCCTATTCTCCAAGCTCACTGACTTGTCAGTGTTGTGTATCAACCAAGTGATCAACAAATATTTCACTGACTACTATCTGATGGGTACAATTAGATGCTGGGGATACAAAGACAAAAATGAAGCAACTCCTGCCCTGCAGAAGTTTACATCCTAACAGGGAAGGCAATATGTCCTTAAGTGTATAAAAAAGTTAAAAGACAATCTTGGAGGGAAGAAGGCACTAGCATCTGGGGAGCGGTAGTAAGGGGGAACAAAGACTAGGAGCAGCACCTTGCAGAAGGAGGGGCTCAAACTGAGTCTTGAAGGAAAACAAGGGAGACAGCCAGAGATGAGAGGTGGAGTGTCTGATGTGAGAAAGAGCAAATAAATGAACAAATGAATGAATCAAATTGGGAAAAAGGCTAAAAAGGTTGTTGTTGATATTTAGTTATTTCAGTCATGTCTGATTCTTCATGACACTATTTGGGGTTTTCTTGGCAAGGATACTGGGAGTGGTTTCTCATTTCTTTCTCCAGCTCAATTCACAGATAAGGAAACTGAGGCAAACAAGGTCAAGCGACTTGCCCAGGGTCATATAGCTAGTAAGTGTCTGAGGCTGGATTTGAGCATAAATCTTCCTGACTCTAGGTTCAGTGCTCTATCCATTGAACCATCCAGTTGCTTAGAGGGGAGTAAAGTGTCAAAAGACTGGAAAGAATGAAACCAAGTTGTGAAAAGTTCTAAATGCCAAATAGAAGAAAGGAAACAAGCAATTATTAAATATATACTTATGTGCCAAATACTGTGCTAGGACTTTATTGTCTCATTTGATCCTCACAACAACCCTAGAAGGTAGGTGCAATTATTATCCCCAAATGAAGTTGAGGAAAGTGAGGAAATCAGAGATTAAGTGACTTTCCCAAGGTCAAACAACTAGTAAGTGTCTGAGGTTGCATTTGAACTCAGGTCTTTCCTTACATCAAGCCCAACACTCCATCCACTCTACCACCTAACTGTTTTTAGGCATTTATATTTTGTCCTAAAATAGTAAGTCTCTAGGGTTTATCAATGGTGGTACTGTGGAGAAGAGGAAAAGTGGCTAACCACTCAGATTCGGTTCTTTAAGAAAATCACTTTGTTAGCTGTTAGAAAGTTGGATAGGAATCAGGAGAGACTTGAGGCAATCAAATCAATAAGGACACACACTGGAGATTAGAATAGTCAAGGAGAGGTAAGGAGAGAGAAAAAGATTAATAATATTTAATAGCTATATAACTATTAATAGTGATTAATGAAAAATTAAGGGTCATTTGGGTCAAAACAAAATCAACCCTCTCAAAAATATTTTGACAACAGTTTGGATATATAGGATGATTAAAGTGAGGAGTGGATGTGACACCATTGATGCAAACATTTGCATGGTGGTGAACTTGACCAAAGTAAAGAATTTCAGAAAAGGAATGTCTGGGAGAAATATAATGAATTGAACATGGGAGTGGGAGAGACCTGGGTTCAAATCCTGCTTCTGCCACTTCCCAGCTATGAGATAAAGGCAATTAATCTGCCTAAGCTTTGGCTTTCTCATCCATGAAATGTAGATAATCACATTTGCAGGACTAATCCTTCTGAGGAAAGTACTTTGTTCATTAGAAAGCCTTAGACATACAGACCAAAAATTAATTGGAAACTAAATAATCTAATCCTAAATAATGAGTGAGTGGGTTAAACAAAAAATCATAGAAACAATCAATAACTTCATTCAAGAAAATGACAATAATGAGACAACCTATTAAAACTTATGAGATACTGCAAAAGTAGTTCTTAGGGGAAGTTTTATATCATTGAATGCCTATCTGAATAAAATAGAAAAAGGGGAGATCAATGAATTGAGCATGCAGCTGAAAAAGCTAGAAAAAGAACAAATTGAAAGTCCACAAGTAAATACCAAATTATAAATACTGAAAACCGAAGGAGAGATCAATAAAATTGAAATTAAGAAAACTATAGAACAATAAATAAAACTGAGTTGGTTTCATTAAAAAAAATAAAATTGATTTAAAAAAAGAAGCAAACCAAATTACCAATATCAAAAATGAAAAGGGTGATCTCACTTCCAATGAGGAGGAAATTAAAACAATAATTAGAAATTACTTTGCCAAAGTATATGATCATAAATTTGACAATCCAAGTGAAATGGATGAATATTTTTAAAAAATATAAATTCCCCATATTAACATAAGTAAAATACTTAAATAACTCCATCTCAGAAAAAGAAATTGAAAAAGCCATCAATGATCTCCCTAGGGAAAAAATTTCCAGGACCAGATGGATTTGCATTTTTTTTATTTTTTTTATTTTTTAATGTTTAACAATCACTGCCACACAATTGAGATTTTATCCCCCCCCCCACCTGCCCCCTACTACCCCCCTCCCTCCCCACTACTGCATACAATTCTGTATAGATTCTACATATACTTTCCTATTGAGTATATTTTCACTATAGTCATGCTATGTAGTCAGACTAGAATAGATGAAAGAAATCATATAACAAATCAAAACATGATACACAAACACATACACATACACAAACATGATCTTCTACATTTTGAATTCTAACATTTATAGAACAGTTAATTCAAATACTATTTGGGAAAATTGGTGAAGAAGAAATCTCACCATATTCTTCTTATGATACAAATATGGTTATGATACCTAAATCAGGAGGAACCAAAATAGATAAAGGAAATTATAGACCAATTTCTCTAATGAATATAGAAGAAAAAATTTCAAAAGATATTATCAAAAATACTACAGCAATTTATCATGAGAATGATACATTATGATCAGGTAGGATTTATGAAAGGAATGCAGATATTCAATATTAGGAAAACTTTCAGATTATTGATCCTGTCAACAACAAAACAGAAAACATATGATTACCTCAGTAGATGCAGAAAAAAAACTACAACACCCATTCCTATTTAAAGCACTGAAGAGCATAGGAATAAATGGAACCTTCCTTAAAATAATAAGCAATATCTACCTAAAACCATCAGCAAGCATTACATGTAATGGGGATTAGCTAGATGCATTTTGACAAGCTCAGAGGTGAAACAAGTATGTCCATTATCACCACTGTTATTCAAAATGGTACTAGAAATGGTACCTTCAGCAATAAGAGAAGAAAAAGAAATTGAAAGAATTAGAAAAGGCAAAGAAGAAATTAAGTTATCACTCTGATGAAATACTTAGAGAATCCTAAAGAATCAAGTAAAAACTACTTGAAATAATAAACAACGTTGGCAAAGTTGCAGGTTACAAAAACATAAATTATTTGCATTTCTATATATTACTAACAAAGCCCAACAGCAAGAGATGGAAAGAGAAATCTTATTTAAAGTTAAGGTAGACCCTATAAAATATTTGAGAGTCTACCTGCCAAAACAAACCCAGTGATCATAGGAACACAATTACAAAACACCTTTCACACAAATAAAGTCAAATCTAAATAAGTGGAAAAACATCAGTTGCTCATGGATAGGGTGACTTAATATAATAAAAATGACAATTCTACCTAAATTAATTTACTTATTCAGTGCCATACTAATCAAACTACCAGAAAATTATTTTCTAGAGCTAGAAAAAATAATATCAAAATTCAAACAAAAGGTTCAGAATATCAAGGGAATTAAGGAAAAGAAATTCTAGGGAAGGTAGCCTAGCCATACCAGATCTCAAATTGTATTATAAAGCAGCAATCATCAAAACCACTTGGTACTGGCTAAGAAATAGAGGGACACATGAGTGAAATAGGTTAGGTACTCAAGACACAGTGGTAAATGAATATAGCAGTTTACTGTTAGATAAACTCCAGGACCCTAACTTTTAGGATAAGAACTCATTGTTTGACAAAAACTGCTAGGAAAACTGGATAATATGGTGGCAGAAACTGGGCATAGACCAATACTTGACCCCGTGCACAAGAATAAAGTCCAAATGGGTACATGATCTAGATTTAAGGCTGATATTATAAATAAATTAGAGGAGCAAGGGATAGTGTATTTATCAGATTTATGGAGAATGGAGGAATTTATGACTAAACAAGAGATAAAGAACATTATGAAGTGCAAAATGGTTATTTTTGATTACATTAAATTGAATAGGTTTTGCACAAACAGATCCAATGCAACCAAGATTACGAGGGAAGCAGAACACTGGGAAAGCATTTTTACAACTAGTGTCTGTGATAAAGGCCTCATTTCTAAAATATATAGAGAATTGAGTCAAATTTATAAGAATAAAAGTCATTCCCTGATTGATAAATGGTCAAAGGATATAAACAGGCAGTCTTCAGAAAAGGAAATTAAAGATCTCTATAGTTACATGAAAAAATGCTCTGTCACTATTGATTAGAGAGATGCAAATCGAAATAACTCTGAGGTACCACATCACACCTATCAGATTGGCTAACATGACAAAACAGGAAGATGATAAAAGTTGGAGAAAATGTGGGAGAGTTGGAACACTAATTCTTTGTTGGTGGAACTGTGAGCAGATCCAACTATTCTGAAGAGCACTTTGGAACTATTCCCAAAGGGCTACAAAAATGTGCATACCCTTTAACCCAGAAATATCACTTCTAGGGCTGTATCCCAAAGAGATCATAAAAATGGGAAAAGGTCCCACATGTACAAAAATATTTATAGCAGCTCTTTTTGTGGTGACCAACACTGGAAATCGAGGGGATGACCATCATTTGGGGAATGACTGAACAAGTTGTGGGGTATGAATGCAATGTAATACTAGTATGCTATAAGAAATGATGAACAGTCGAACTTCAGCAAAACCTGGAAAGACTTATATGAACTGATGCTGAGTGAAATGAGCAGAACCAAGAGAACAATATACATAGTAACAATAATGCTACCGTGTATAATGTTACATGTGAGGACTGTTTCTCATAGACTAAGCTCTTCACAGTAACATAAGGACATAAAACATTCCCAAAGGACTCTAGAAGCAAAATGCCATCCACATCCAGAGAAAGATCTATGGAAATGGAGTGCAAAATGAAGCAAATTATTTTCTCCTTTGTTATGTTTTCTTTTGTTTTGGTTTTTCTCATGATTTCTTCCATTTGTTTTAATTCTTCTATGCAATATGACTCATGTGAAAATTGTTTAATAAGAATGTATGTGTAGAACCCAAATAAGATTACATGCTGACTCGGAGAGGGAGAGAAGAGGTAGAGGGAGAAAATTTACGACTTATGGAAGTGATTGTTGAAAACTGAAAATCAATCAATTAATTTAATTTAAAAAAAAAGAAAGCCTTAGACAAATGAGCACTACTGTGATTGTCACGTCTCCCTCAGCTGCTTCATTCCTTCTTCTACCTTAAAAGCATTGGAATTATTGGCTCTCGTGCTCTACTTATATTTATGCCTTTATAGGAGAAGCAGCTCGTAAGGACTGAGTAAGTTGTATTTTTAAAGTTCTGAGGTGAAAAATCTAAAAGACCTTTGTCTTCTGGGTGTTATTTGGGAATCCCATCCATGCCAGACCATAGAAATGTGATGACATACTAAAAGCCTATGATTAATTTGGTCTGGTCCCCAGTCGTCTGCCCCTTGGTGCCACATATTGAAGCCGTTACCTCCACTTTGAGCCTGTCACTTTAACTGAGATGTTTCGGAGGGCAATGGGCTTAACTCTAATGGAGGATTCCAAGTATCTCTTTTCTCATTTCCCACAGCAGGATGTTTTTGCATTAACAGCTTTGTCTGCCACTGAGTGATATTCCTTAAGTATGAGATTCTTTTTTTTTTTTTTTTGTCAACATGTTTAATATGGGATCCTAAGTTTCCTTTCCTGCTTTCTTGGTGTTTTCTTTTTCTTCATTCAAGTAGCAAGAGATAAAGGTGGCAGAAGTAATTGAGATAAAAAGGGTTTTTCTGATACCATTTAAATGTCATGAGTTGTGTCAGCAACCAAAGGAGAAAACTTCCAGCTTTAAGGTTGTGAGTTGTATCAGAACTATAAATCTCAAGTTTTTGCCAAACCCAACTTATTAAAAGTATTTTAAAATTAATTCCATTTTCTTGAGTTTAAAAATCATAAGGATAATAATAGCTCACATTTCTAAAACCTTTTATAGTCCACAGATTGCTCTCCACACAACAGGGAGTCGTACAAAATTATCCCCATTTCACAGATAAGGATTTGGTTTGGTCGTTGTCCGTTTTTGAAAAGGACCAAAATGTCATCACCAGGATAAAGTGAAGTTTCATTGTGTCCGACTGTGGCTGATCAGACCAATAGGAGCTCGGAATTGTCTACCACAGGTTGGGCACAGATAGTCAGTATGAACATTTGAGGTGGATACTCCAAATTTGCACATCCTGCTTTTACTTTGTGCTGTCTCAATTCTGCTTTGCTCATAGAGCACAGTGCACTTTCAGATGTGTGCGCATCATGCTGAGCGGTCCTGTGCCAGTGTCTCCCATGTTGCACAGTCAAATCCAAAGTTCTTGAAAAAGACTTTCAGAGTGTCCTTGTAGAGCTTCTTCTGTCCATCATGTGATCCCCTGCCCTATGTGAATTCTCCATAAAATAGTCTTTTTGGCAAGGGCACATTTTGCATTCAAACAATGTAGTCAGCCAATCGGAGTTATGCCCTCTGAAGCATGGTTTGAAATGCTAGGCAGTTCAGCTCAAGCAAGGACTTCAGTGTCTGGTACTTTATCTTGCCAGGTGATCAGATAAGGATGCAGACCCTGAAAAGGAAAGTAACTGGACCAGCCACAGCAACTCAACTAGTAAGGGGTAGAATTAGGTCTCAAACAGAGTTCTCCTATGCCTGAGGAAAAATGGAATTAATTTAAAAACACTCTTAATAAGTTTGGCTTGGCAAAACCTTAGGATTATATGCCCAATTCTTTAAATCAGTCTTCATATAATTTAGACTCTAGGTCTTCCACCATTACTTTCCCTTGGACACCTTCTGGCTTAATCAGTTCAGGACTTCTGAATGATGTCTGACAAGGGCAGAGGACACTCCCTGCACTTTCTCCCTGGAAGCCGGGCCTCTCTTTAGTCAGGCCAAGATTGCGTTGGATTTTTTTTTTCTTTTTTGCTGCCAGATCACATTGTTGATTTCCATTGAGCTAAAGCCCCAGATCTTTGCCCTTCTCTAATCTTGTGGTATCAGACCTGAATCCCATGAGCTTTATCATGTGACTACTGATAATGACTCAGCCATCACTTTGGTCAATTCTTTGTGGACCTGAGGATGTTGCTCATCTGGGCCAGTGGATGTGAATTCATCAAGGACATCTGAGGGCTCTTCCAGTCACCTTACTCATCTTGGGTATTAGCTTTTTGTAGGTCATTTTTGTTTGATCATTTCCCATGCAGACTATTGTTCTGAATTGGCAGTTTTGCCTTTCCTTTTGTCAGTTATCAATGTCCTATCCATCATTTCTAAGCAACAATTCTATTCTTCCCCCCCTTTTCTCCCAATATAGGAGAACAAATCAGCACAAAAAGATCCTTTTTGTTGTGGTTGGCTTTCGTCACCAGTCACAATGCCTTCTGGCCTTTAGCTTTCCTGATATTCTCTGTGTCTCTGTCTCTGTCATTATCTCTTTCCTCCCCTCCTCTTTCTCACTCACACACACACACACACACACACACACACACACACACACACACACACACACATACACATACACAGGTGGGTCCCACTGTTACCATTCCAGAAGTTTTGACCTGCTTCATTTTCTAGTTTATCCCTCCTTAGGCAACCTAGACTCCAGCCCCCCTCCCAACACACACACACACACACACACACACACACGCACAACATTCCAGGAGGCTCACCATATTCATGCCAGACTTAGAATAAACTTCCAATCAGCTTAGTCCATTGTAGCTCAGAACTCAGACACTCAAGGGATCCACCAGCCTCAGCCTCCCTGATAGCAGTGATTACACATATGTGTCACACTTAGTTTGTCTGACACTCTTTCTTAGGACTTTACTACACTCTCATATCTATCCTCTATAACCTGGCCTTGCATCTATCTTCTGTGAATTTATTTCTTTTTGAAATATCTAAGTTGGTTGGTGAATTGCTGGGGCACCCATGTCATTTTCTTCAATTTCTTTTTTACTGCTCATTGGAATGATTTCCTTTTGAGTCTTCAGAAATTTATTCTTGAGCATCTCCCATCTTTCCTGAGCTGATTTTGCCTATAGTATTTTAGCCCTAGATTTCCTTTGAACTATCTGAAATCTGCTTCTCAAATCTAGGATCCATGTCAGACGGACTGTGTTGGTCGGACTAGGGCAGACCACAGGGTGACCATTCCCACCCTCTGCATCTATTAACCTACAAGCATGTTAGTTTTTCCTGTAGGATCAAAGATGATATGCCTGAAAATATGGATCCTAGACTCTCCAATCTAGAATAGACCTTAGAGGCCATGATGTAAAACCCATTCACAAACAAACAAACAAAGCAGAGGCAACAAGAATTAAGTGATATGCTCAGGGTCACCCAACTAGGGAACATCTGAGGCAGAATTTTATCCTAGGTCTTCTTGATTCCAAGTCCTGTGCACTATCCCCTACACCATAAGGGTCAAACACACTGCTCCCCAATACTCTCCAGTGCAGACTAAGCCAGATTAATATGTAATTGGAAAATGTTTAACAAGATAAACAAAACATGATAAAATACAAATAATGCTAATATGTGGTTTTCTAAGTCAATAAACAGTCCACAGGGATCCTTAGGTATGGTTTAGTGGCCTTGCTTATATTTCAGTTTGACATCATTCTACTATACCATGCTGTGGGCACCAAGGTACATATGTTATTGGTCATGGAATATCTCAGATATCACCTTGGCCTTTAAATTTCTGGTCTATTTGTACTTTGATAAAATAAACTTTGGGTGTTTTAGTCTTTGAACAAAGTTCTAGAGTTCAAATACAAATAAACTCTCAAAGAGTTCAGGATGAGCTTTGAGATGGAAGGGATTTTTTTACCCAAAATATGATTTAAAAGTCTATATTCCTGCTCCCTAAATCTTAATTTTCATGTTCTTTCCATGGACCACAAAGCTGAGCTGCTAATACTGTGAGACCACTGATCATCAATCTGAACTCATAAATCAAGATCAGGGCAGGTCAGGAATGGAAGAATTAAACTTGGCTTCCTATGATACATAGCTCAATGATTTGGCTCCGTTTCTTTTTGGCTAAGTTAATTTGGAAGAATGCAAAAACATATTTTCAGGGTGGGAACTCTTAGAAGAACAAAATAAATAGCTCTAAAAGCCTGCTTTCTAGTCTTTTTCTGTGACCAAAAGGCTGGATTTCTATAAGCATGTCCTTCTCTACTCCTTAAATCAGTTAAATTTTCAATATATTTACAAGTTACTCATTATGTTGGGTTCTGAACACATGAAGACAAATTTGAAGGAGTTACTGCCTTCAAGGAGTCTTTATTCTACTGGAGTATGTGACTTGTATACAGATAAGCCTGCATATGAAGCAATCAGAAGAATGTGAGAATACTGGCCTACTTATAGTTCCTTGACTTTGACATTCCATATCTCATTGCTACCATCTCTCTTTTCT
Organism: Notamacropus eugenii; assembly: GCF_028372415.1. Lineage (NCBI taxonomy): Eukaryota > Metazoa > Chordata > Mammalia > Diprotodontia > Macropodidae > Notamacropus > Notamacropus eugenii. Next base: position 245,262,073 of record NC_092872.1, on the reverse strand, counting down.
GAGAATTTGTACTGGTCATTCCCTGTACTTGAAATGTTCTGTCCCCTTAGCTCTAACTCTCGGCTTTCCTGGCTTCCTTCAAGACTGAATTTAGAATCCCCCTTTTCAGTTCCCCCATTCCACCTGCAAAAGTCAGGGCCTCTCAGATTGCTTCCCATCTACATTGTTTACAATTGGAATTTACCCAGTCATTTACATGTTATCTCCCCATTAGAATGTGAGCCCATTGTGGGAAGCGACTGTTTATGCACTCTTTGTTTTTAGTTTTATATATTTTTTTTTAGTTGAGGAACCAACTAAGGTGGTGGAGTTAACAGTCTAGCTTTCTCCCCCAACAACTCCCTCCATAAAGATTAAAAAAAATGAGCCAGACTGAATCTTGGTTAGGAAATCTAAGAAAAAATTCTAGGGAGTCATTTTTCCAGCCCAGGTCAGTACAGGGAGACAGAGATGTCTGCACATACTAGGGATAGGGTCAAACAGAAATAGTCATCAGGAGCCTTCCCACCTAGGAGTTGAAGAAGGGCCTTACTACAACAGGACACCAGGAAAAAAAGAGTTCCCTCATCTCCATTGTGCAGGGATCAGAGGCAGATGCCAACTGGAAGCTCTGTTCCCCTTACTTCAGATCTGAGTCATAGAGCCAGGCAAGACTGAAAAAGGGATAAGTACCTGGGTGGTAGTGAAGGGCAGGGCCAGGAACAGTCCTGGGCAAGGAACAGTACAAAAATATTCATAGTATCTTTTTTTTCTAGTGCAAGGAACTGGAAACTAAAGTGTTCTGCATCAATTTAGAAACGACTGAACAAATTGTTTATGAATACAATGGAATATCATTGGACCTTGTATAAAGGATGAAGGGATGATTTCAAAGGAACCTGGAAAGATTTGTATGAACTGACGCAGAGTGAAATGGGCAGAATCAAGAAAACATTTTATAGAATAACAACAATGAAAAATGTACTTAAGAACACTAATCAAGCCAATGCCCAGCCAAGATTCCAGAGGCAACTGAGTGCACAGTAGATAGAGTACTGAACCTGGAGTCAGTAAAAGCTGATTTCAAATACTCCCTCAGACACTTACTAAGTTCAGTGACCCTGGGCAAATCATATAAAATTCATCTGCCTTAGTTTTTTCATCTGTAAAATGGGAATAATAATACCACTGATATCCTAGGGTGGTTATGAGGTTATAATGAGGTAATATTTGTAAACCTTAAAGCACTACATAAATTCTAGATGCTGTTTATTATCATTCATGATGAAGCTTGCTACCTTCTTTCTGACAGGGAGGTGATGGACTCAAGATGCAAAATGAGACAAACATTTTTAACAAATGTAAGATTTTATTTTGATCAACTATACATGCTTCTTATTCTTTTTTCAACGGGAATGGGAAGAAAATGAATGCATGCTCATTAAAATAGAATTTTTAAAAATAATTTTATTGCTATCTTTTATTGTCATAGCAACCAAACTCTACCTCCCCCCCCCACAATTCCCTTTATCCATTTATTTTTGCCTTTCTTTGTATCATAAGAATGCATAATGCCTGGCAGGTAGTAAGATTTAATAAATGTTTGTTGAATGACGGACTGAAATTAACCACCCTGGGGTGGGGGGAAGAGGAGAGAAAGAGTTGGCCACTAGAATGCTGTGTACTTCACTTTACCAAGACAGTTGTAGGGAAAGCACCTTATCTGAGCCCCATCCTCTATCCCCAGATTGGCCAAATAAATAACATTTGAGGACCTCCAACTAGATTTACATCCCCCAGACCAGGGAATATGAAATATGCCTGCCAAATATGGATTAATAAATCCCAAACATCTCATGCATTTTCATCACATAGCCTGAAAAATGAGGTCGATGGTGTTTTTCCTGGCCTAATAGGCTATGGGAGATTAGATTTTGAGCTATTCCAGGAGATCAAGCATTTCACTTCCAGCTTGAAATACTGCCACTTAGACTGAGGAGGAATTAAAGAGAATGAGAGGTGGACAAGGAGGGCATCTATATGTAATTTAATAATGCTTGGATCTCAACATTTGAAATCTTCTCTATTCAGGTAGGAAAGGTCACACTGGTTATTGAAAAGTGGGGCATTACCCCCTTCACCTTGCATCTATAGAGTTTTATTTCTCTTCTGGGCTCAGGATACTGGATCTTCCCATCTACTGAATCTGTTTCCTTTCAAGGAACATCTATTAATTGTGTGACAAGATATATGCCAAGGGACATGCAGAACCAAAAGAGATAGAAGACTGTTGACTGTTTGCAAGAAGCTTCCAATCAAGTTGGAGAGATAAGCTAAACATAAGCAATTAGAGAAAAATTATATTGTGCTTCAAGCCAGAGTTCTTATCCTCAGTTTCATGAACTTATTTTAAATATTTTGACAACTGCATTTCAAATAATTGGCTTCCCTTATAATTCTATGTATTTTATTTTATGCATTTCAAAATATTATTCCGAGAAAAGTCCTGTAGGCTTCACCAGGCTGCCAAAGGAGTCCATGACATAAAGAACCCTAGCATTAGAGAGTAAAGGATCAAGTAATATGACACAAGATATATATATGTGAGGGAAGAAAATTTGCCAAGCACTCTCCTAGGTGCTGGTGCTACAAGTACAAAGAATGAAACAATCCCTACTTGCAAGGGGAGACAAGTATATGTAAAAATATAAGCTTCATAAAGTAAATAACCACACACACGTGTGTGTGTGTCTGTGTGTGTGTGTGTCTGTGCAAATACAAACCCAAAATAGTTTGAGAGGGAAGGCACCAGCAGTTGGGGGAAATCAGCAAAGGCTTCATGGAGAAGATGAAGTTTCCCAATTGTCTTCTTGTCTCCAGTTACTCTCCTTTCCAATGTGTCCATACCTTTGCTACCCAAGTTATCTTCTATTGAGCAATTCTGATCATGTCATTTTGTTAGAAGCCTCACCTCAGCCATAATTGACAATATCATCGTGATCATCTACTATTAATTTAGCTTCTCTTTGGAATGTGGGACATAATTACTCAATTTTTTCCCTCCATTTGGCTCCTTTCTTGAACAAATAGGCCCCCAACAAGTCAACTTGATTGGAATAAGGGTACAGTTTTTCTGATATTAACAGAGTAGAATTACCTTAATAAGACAAAAACCTAACATCCTTTGAAAAGGAAAATAATATTTACAGTCACTTTGCAACCTCACAGGGTCGTTGTGAGAACCCTATTAAGCCTTACACTGCAGAGAAGTGAGTTGTAATGAATCTATAAAGGATAAGTAGCCATTTGCTATTATATATAGTGCAATGAAGTGAACTGTAAGTTAAAAATCTCATTTACTTCTGCAATAATCAAAATATTGGTCAGTTTATAGGCGTGGCCATTCTCTACTGAAGTGAATTATCAAATCCTTAATAGATATTCCTCATAAGTTTCTGTGATCAAAAAAGTTATCACCTATTTATCAGTATTCTTATGAAGAACATGACCCAACTTAGGTAGACTGGTCCTTGAGCAAGAATTTTCAGAGTGTCACAGGGTAATCATTCTGAAAGTTTAACAGTACCGACTAGAATTTGTACTAATCAGCAAAGCTTCTGGAATTCCAAAGTCACCTTATCCTCACCGTAACACATCAAAAGAGAATTTTTAGTGGAGGACTCTCATTCTATTAAGTGGAGGAAAACTATAAGGGTTGAGTGTGAATATATGGATAATTTTTTTGATTACTAAGTTGCCAAGAAATAGAAAATGAGGTAAAGATTATACACAAGGTTATTATGCATCATACTCAGATAAGGAAAAGAAAAATATCAAGACTGAATTTGGTTCTGACTCTCATCCAACTGTGAATCAGGACATCATATTAAAAAAAAAAGAGAATGGGTGTGGGAGTTGTGAATGATTGAATCCCAATACCTATTGACCCTTGTAGGGATAAAAAGACCCCATGAATGGTCCTTTGGTAGGAGGAGGCAGATTCCAATGTTGTCACTACTGCAGCTGCCAAATACTCTGCAGACCCTGCATGTCTCCATGATCTCACCAGCATCTGTCCTCTCACCTACCCCACCCTCTTCTGTAAGCTCATTGCAGGCAACTATGAACTGTGTGTGTACAAATGGATGAATGCATCCATGTGTGTCTGCATTTCTCTGTGTAGTGTACAATTAAGTGTGTTTGTGGGAGCATGCATATGCTAAGATTAATCAAGAGTCTTAGATAATAGGCTATTTCCTACAGTTAATCCTTGAAAATAAGGATTCCATGTCCCCTGATGATTTCTCTTAATTGCTTCATTCTCTGGTCTCAAAGTATTGCCGAATTTGGGGCATGATTGTCTTTCACAGCCATATCACAGGTAAATATTTCATAAAAATTTGGAATCACATTTTAATATCCCTAGCTCCGACAGTCCCATATTCCAGGCTGCTGAAAATAATGGGTCAGAAAGCACAACACTGAGTATAGTATTCTCCTCAAAAAGTGACCACATGGACCCTAACTAATAGTGACCCTAACTAACAGTACCGTGAAATTCATTTCAACCCATTCAAAAGCAAATTATTTTATCTTAAAGTTATTTAGATTTGCCCCATGAAAGCTTCCACTATAGTAATAATTTTTTATTTCTTTTAAAGGAATTTTGCAGAAGCTGTCGATGAGTTGCCACCATTACTAGGGATTGTGGATTAGCCATATAGAGTGGGTCAGGGAATGGGTGGGAGTAAAGTAGCAGATCATAAATAACAAAGAGTAAATTATGAAGGAAAAAAATTCTAGAAATCAGTGTTGAAAGACCTAACAAGAAGGTCCAACCCTTGCCTTCAAATAGGAGAGATACTTTAAGATTTTTTAAGATGAATTTTAAGATGAAATTTTAAGATGAAAGAAAATGACATCCAGAGTGACAAAAAGCAACTTGTTCAAAGTCAGTCAGTCAAATATTTATCCTATACCCACTATGTGCTAGTGTAACAGTAACTACCCCAACATACACAGGGGAACCTGCTATCATAGGTTCTTAGATCTGTATTCATAAAAGGAAAGGCAACTTTAGAGGTGTGAACAGTCACTTTAATCAAGCATATGCATCAATCCTTTAGTTAAGAACATATATCATTCACCTAGTTCAGGGGAGTCAACACCCTGAACCCCAAAGTAATCAACAGGCATAGCTTTCTCTGTCTGACAATAATTCGGCAGACAGATACAGATGTCTGATCAGTCACCAGAGAAGGAAGTACAGCACCTGGGTTCTCAAAGCTGGGGGCTCTTTAGCAGCTTCCCAGAGTCTTCATCTGGCACTCAAACCTTCTTACGAAAATTAAGCCCCAAAATAAAACCTCACCCTCACAGTATTTATACCTTTTTTAGAGCCAGAGGGCATCCCAATCCTTGAGAACCAGTGTATTTTTCGCATTCAAACAATATGGCCAGCCCATTGGAGTTGTGCTCTCTGAAGCATAGTTTGAATGTTTGGCAGTTCAGCTCAAGTAAGAACTTCAGTGTCTGGTACCTTATCCTGCCTAGTGATCCTGAGAATCTTCCTAAGACAATTCAAATGGAAGTGATTCAGTTTCCTGGCATGGCACTGGTAGACTCTCCATGTTTCACAGGCATTCAACAATGAGGTCAATACAATAGCTCTGTAGAGATGAACACATCTTCAAGGTGAACTACCGTACTGATGGTAAGTTCTTCAATTTGAAGAGGCTATAAGCCAAGACCAAAGTGGAGGGAGTGTTTGTGCATGATTTTCTGTTTGCAGATGATTGTGCACTCAATGCAGCCTCTGAAGCTGAGATGCAACAAAGTATGGATCAATTCTCTGCAGCCTGTGCTAATTTTGGCTTAATAATTAACACCAAAAAAGCACAGGTGCTCCATCAGCCACCATCAATCACACCATCCATATGTAGAACCATCAATTACAACAAATGGAGAAGTTTTGAATGCTGTGGATAAGTTTACTTACCTTGGTAGTGTACTTTCCAGGGATGTACACATTGCCAATGAGGTTATTGTACACAGTAGTAAATATAAGTTAGTTTAGAAGGAAAGACACTAGCAGCTGGGGGCAATTGGGAAAGGCTTCTTGTAAAAAAAGGATACCTGACCTGCATTTTAAAGGAAGAAAGAGACTCTAGGAAGTACAAGACTAGATTAAAACCCAATCTCTTTCCACTTCCTTATATTTCTGGAAGTATATACTTCCTTATACTTCATGGTGGAGTAGAGAGAGTGTCAAACTTGAAGTCAAAGGGCCTGAGTTTAAGTCTCCTTTGCTGCTTCCTACCTGTGTAACCTTGGACCAGTCTCACAGGCTACCACTCCCATGGTACACAACAGAGAAGCCTATTACACAATTATAAGGCTCACTCTCCTATTGTCTTTCTCTTCCCAATGGAAGACAGCAAAAGAGCAGAGGATGGAGAGGGAATGTTAGGGACCTTCCTGGACAAAATTTCAAAATTTGGCCGTTCTTGAGTAACTCTGTTAGCAAAACAGAGGGAATAGACCACCTGCAGCGAAGATGAAGGGAACAGAAAGGGGAGGGGGGAAGCTCAACGATGTTTTGATTTCAAGTGAGCCTGAAACCCAAGAAGCCAATTCATGACCACAATGAGTTACCAGGGTTGAATCAGAAGAACGGGAAAATGTACTAAAGTTTGAAAAAATAAGCTTATGTGAATAAAACTAACTCAAAATTACTCAAAATATTGAATTATACTTCTTGTGTTTAATCTTCTTCTATATTTACTTAATTTTCTATCTGTTGTTTAGTTCTTTTAAGAATTGTTTTATATATATAAATACAAACATATACAAATGTGTATGCATTTATGTGTGTATATATAGTATAGAGATAATATTATTAGTATAATACCTGGATATAATGCTGGATCATGAGTTCAATAGTCTAGGTTCAAATCCTGGCTTTGCAATTTACTGCCTGTAAAAGCATGGACTTCACTTCCTCAGACTTCAGATTCCTCATCTGTACATAAGGGGATTCATTAGATTGTCTCTGAGATCTCTTCCTGCTCTAAATCTATGCTCCCATGATGAGAACTTCAGCATTTGTTATTATCTAGATCTCTTACGAATCACATCATTTTGAATTTAGATCATGTGATTTAAGAAACTCTTGTCTGCCTAGTAGTGGTGTACCCTAGTTTCAGGGGGGTAGAGGACAGGAAGAAATACAAAGGGAAAAAAGATACAAACTATCCTATGAACCCTAAAACTGAAAAACTAAAGCTTACATTGCCAGAGAGCATGTCGATTTGGGTTCCATATGGCAAAATAGTGGAGGAACAGGACATTTGGGTTTTTCTTTAGGGTGACAAAACCTATTAAGGACATGTAGAGACTTACAGACTGACAGAACACAGTTGTGTTTTATTTTCCAACTGAATGCCCTTCCAAAAGGGAAAGACTCAGTTAATAGACAGAATATGTCCATCATAAGTCTCTCTCTTCATTATTAAGTCTCTTGAGAGCAAGGGCTAAGGAGAGAGGAGACATTGCAACAGCTGGGAGCATTTTATCAATTTATTCCCAGAATGATGATTACTGGATTTATTTGGCACATAGTTTTCAACCCGCTGGATCATAGTAAGTATATTTGTATTATAGTTATCCTTCTGTATGAGAACAGACCAGGAATAGAATTACAAAATCTCAGAGTTGGAAAGGACCTCCAAGGTCATAGAGTAAAAATTCTCTATCTGAACAAGAATCCTTTCTATGCTATTCTGGACAAATGGTCATTCAGTCTGTGCTTGATTAATGGAGAATTCATCATTTACCAAGCTATCCCATCTCACTTTTTCTTCTACCTCCCTATAACCTCAGCCCATTTCTTCTAATACATATAAGAGTTGAGAGAGAGAGAGAGAGAGAGGAAGGAGGGAAGGAGGGAAGGAAGGAAGGAAGGAAGGAAGGAAGGAAGGAAGGAAGGAAGGAAGGAAGGAAGGAAGGAAGGAAGGATATAGATAGAGGAGGGAATTGATGAATGGAGAGAAAGAGAGTTTATAAAGCATTTGCTATGTGTTAAGTACAGTACAAAGGAAAAGAAAGTTCTGTCCTCAAGGAGCTCATATTCTAATGGGGGAAAAGAACACTTTAAGGGGATCTAGAAAATGTGAGGAGGGGGTAAAATTGAAATTCTTCAGTTTAGAAATCAAGAATAATGCAGATAAAGTACAAACAAATCCCAACACACTAGGACTGTGGGTCCACAACTTCATGACCTTAGAATGAGCTAGATTTAGGTAGGATAAAGAAAAGATGTAGTAACACCATACTTGCTTATGGATATCACATTTCACCTTCCCCTTTCCAAAACTGGTAAATTCTCAGGAACAAGTGAAAAATCATCTGAGATGTATTGTGAAAAATAGATTCCCAAAGAAATGGAGATGCGAGAACTCCTGAGGGTACAAGTTGATTGGTTCCTTCACTAACCAGAAGGACAAGGGAGGTCTCTGTTATTAGCCAGTGATGGTTATAACATCCAAACCCAGCATGAGTCAAAGTTTAAAAATGAAGAATCATCAAGAAAAGGAGAGTGAAGAGACAAGAAAGTTGAGAGAAAAAAGTGAAAACAAAACAGAGATGTGTGTAAGGATGTGCGAGGCAAAGCTACTTCCAGACTTTGATAGGGAAGTATCTACATATGGGCCAGAGGAAAAAGCAGAGCCTATGACTTTGGCCCCGAGATGGAGCTTGCCCTGAATCTTTTCTCTTCCTACTCATCTACATGGGGCCAAGGAGGTCTAGGGCCTGAAAATGTAGGAAATTCTCAACTCCAGAGTTGTTTGGCAGTTGCTAGGAAAATACCTAATTTATAAGTTAGCTGAAAAATTGTATTTACAGAATACTCACTGTAAATTACATTTTCTCACTAGGAAGAAGAGTTGCAGATCATTAACATTAACTAGCCAGAGAAAGGTATCCTTTGCTCTAAAGAGTTTGGCATAGTCAAATAACTAAAGAGAAGAGGAGAGGAGAGGGTAGTACTTTCTGCTATTTTGAGGACAAATATAAGAGGTTTCTGTCTTTTCTAAAAAAAGAAAAAGAAAAAGATCAGGCTTTAATTCATAAGAGCATGGCAAGAGACAGCGGAGACAATAATCAAACAGTCACATGTCCAAAAATAAAAACTCCATATCCAAAAGAACGGCGTCCAGCAGCTCCACTGGAGCAGTGAATGCAAAGACTGAAGCCAGAAGGGGAACAGGCCCATCCAGCAAAGCCTGGGAGGTCAATGTCAGCAGGAAGAGCATGAGGACATTGCTTGAAGACACCAGCATCCCTTTAGTGATGGAGAAGTGTGAAAACCCTCCGCATGTGTGCCTTAGCATCTTAAACACTTTTGAACTTCTGCTACTTCCCACCAGTAAGACCTTGAACATGTCCCTTAACCTCCGTGAGGCTCGCTTCCCTATATGTGAAGTGAGGGGGTTAGAACAGACGTCCTGAGAGGACTCTTCCACCTCTTGACCTGTGTACATGTGTCGTGATCACACTCGCTCCTTTGCTCACTCCTGCTTTTCTGCTGGGGGACCACGCTAGTCCATGACTTCTGGTTGATCTATTTTGCCAGGCCATGGTAGTACTCGATCACAGCTTCTCTCCATCCACTCTACAATCCAGCCCTAGTGATCGTCACACCCAGTGCTCCATTTTCCCATCTACAGGCTTTTGCACTGTTCCTACATATTGTTGTTGTCATTGTGCAGTTGTGTCTGCCTCTTTGTGACTCTTTATGGGACTTTGGGAGGAGGGTCAATCAGGGTTAAGTGATTCACCCAGAGTCACACAGCTAGTAAGCATCTGAGGCTGGATTTGAACCTGAGTCCTCTTAACCCCAGGGCTGGAGTCAATCCACTATGCTACTCCCTCTCCCCCCAAACACACACACCTTGTTTTTCCCTTGTGGGGTTTTCTTGGCAAAGATACTGCGTATTGCCATTCCCTTCTCCAACTCATTTTACAGAAGAAGAAACTGAGGCAAAGAGGATTAAATGACTTGCACAGGGCCACACAGCTAGTAAGTGTCTGAGGTCAGATTTGAACTCAGGAAGATGAGTCTTCCTGACTTCAGGCCTAGCACACTGCGCCACCTGGTTGTCCTAATATAGCTATACATGTGAATGTTATTTTTCTCCATTAGGATGTAAATCCCTGAAGGGTACTGATTGGGTTTTTTTGCCTTTGTATTCCAAGGGCTCATCACAGTTTCTGACACACAGTAAGTACTTAATAAAAGTTTGTTGGTTAGTTGATTAATTGGAGGCCATGGCAACACCTTTTCCATCTTTCAAAAGATGTGCTTTCATTTTGCCCACTCCTTGGCACAGTTGATGCCATGCTTGTAGATTGTAGGGCTAACCTGACAAGTCCCCTGAGTGAACTCTTCATGAAAAGCCAATCAGACTTAGCATGGGGCTGGAAATGCCTGCTTGGGTATCCTCCCTTTGCCAAATAGAATATTTGAATGTTGTGAATATAGCAGCAGCTGTTTGAATGTGACAAATACCTCATGAATAACCAACCCAGTTAATTTACTTGTTTGATAGAGCATCTGCATCTCATCTCTAAGTAATTTCCAAATCACAATTTCAGATGGCTTACTCCTGGCTAGGATTCATCCATCCTAGTTGTTATTGACTTCAGTCAGAGATGGCCAGATGCAGTGATCTTACCTATAGATTTTTAGGTTTACCTCCTTTTTCTGGTTCTATATCCATCTATTTAATTATACTATTAGAATGGAAGTGATGATATTTGACAGATGGTTTTCCAGCAATTGTTGGCAAGATAGCATCTTCATGTTCAGGCAGCATTAAAAACAGGTTGGCTCTTCTTTCTAAGAAAGGAATTTGGTGAGCATCCCCTAAATAGAGCTATTTGCTAATAGGAGCTTGGAGACAGGTAGAAGGTAAAAATGATCATAAGACTGTGCATGGTTAGACAAGCCAAGTTAGCACCAAGAGACCAAGGTGAGACTCAAAAGGCAAAACTTGTTTGTGAATGATAAGAGCTAGGAGAAATGATGATGGGAATGATTTGGATCCTGAAATATCTCAGTATACTAAGATAAAGAGCTGTATCTAGAAATATGAAATATAAAAAAGGTTAAGTATAAACTTCTAGATTGAGAGTCAAGAAATCAATGAAGTATAGAACTAGGGGTTTTAGCTAGGCATATGTAAAGATCATGGGAGTTTTATTGAACTTCAAGCTCAATTGAAGTCAGTCAAAATGTACACATAGACTTTAAGAACCCAATGTTATCTCTGTGCCTAGATGATTTTTGGATTGGATCTATGATTTCACTGATATATGGAACTCCCAGGGAGAAAATTCTCAATGTCAATGTAGATTGGCATCTACTTGGCAGTTAAGTCTTTGAGAACTGTCTGGGGCTTCTAAGATTAAGTGACTTGCCCATGGTCATACACTCTGTGTATGTCAGAGACAAGGCTCAAAGTCATGAAGAAACTTAGGCACAGAGAGGTTAAATTACTTGACCAAGATCAGACTCTGAGGCTGGCTGTCTATACTGCATCTTACTGTAAGAATGATTAAGAAATTACCATATAACTTGAAGGTTTAAAAGTTTTCACGAACAGTCTCATTTGATTCTCAAACTGCAACCTTAGGTACTGGAGGTATTATTATGCCCTTTTTTATACATGAGAAAACTGAGGCACAGAAAAGTTGAGCACATTATCCATCACCATTTGGGAGAATAAGGAAATAAGCATTTTTGTGGCACCTACTATGTGCCCAGCACTTTTACATTTTTACAATTATTATCTCATTTGGTCCTCACAGTGACCTTGAGAGTTAGGTGCTCGTATTATCCACATGTTACAGTTGAGAAAACTGAAGCAAACAGAGGTTGAGTGATTTGCCCAGAGTTATACAACTAGTAAGTGCCTGAGACCAGATTTGAATTCAGGTCTTCCTGACTCCAGGCCCAGAACTCTATCCATGGTGCTACCAGCTGCCTCTACATGAATAGTAAGAGTCAGAGGCAAGATGTGAACCCAACATTCTTCTGATTTCAATATCTATCCTCTTTCTACTACATCACATTACTTCTACGAAGTACAAGAGGATGACCTGAGTGGACGATCCAGTGCCACTGACTTTTAGGAATTCCATGATATCTTTATTGGCTCCATCTTTGCTGGAGTAGAAAATAGTAGTGACTTTTTTTGTTCTTACTTCACTTTTACTCCACAGTAAATTAATCTAAACATTAGTTTCAAAAATTCTCTACCATGGTGTTTAATAGGATCAAGGCACACTTGCTGCTTCAGATCAATTCCCAAAATAATTCCACTGGTGCCTTGGTCAAGGAGCCACATGACTTTCCCTCAGGCATGTTTTTATTTATTGGCATTCTTAAGGCTGCCCCACACAAAACTGCTTGAGTTCTTGCTAATTTTATCATCCTGAAACACTTTTTGCCACTGTGGCCTCCTCTGATAAATCAGAAGGAGAAAGAGACAGCTCCAAATCTGGGTAATGGAGTTAATATCCCTTCCAAATCCAAATGCAAGCCAGATGTTTTCCATCCACCAATATTTGCTTCCTCAGTTAGACGTGCTACCCATATCATTACCCCTTCCTCCTGGCTGTTCAATTCTCATGGCTAATGAATATAAAACATCACTGAGACTAGTTTGGTGTTTGCATTATACTAATTCCATGGTGACTTTCTGTAGTGGGAATTCTGTTTTTCTTTATTCAGTTGGTTTTTGGTTATGTTTTGAGCGCAGAAAGAGGAAGTATATTAGGAGGAGAGAGGGATTCTATATTACCAAAAAGGAGGCTTGGGAGAGAGATAAATGAACTCTTCTGCCCTTTGCAGTTGGCCAACAATGGAACCTCCTGTCATCATGATGGACTGCCAAGTTGTGTGTTTGCTTTTCTCAGATACAGTTCCACAGCCAAACTTTGCCCTGAAATGGTTACAGAGCTGCTCTTGTGAACCCCCATTGGAGCATGACCTGAGTCAGCAAGGGTAGGGGTCGATTTAAGGACCACAGAAATAGAAAAATAAGGAGAGAACCTTCAAAACTTCTTGGGGTTGAGATTCTGTCCATTAGCAGTATAAGCTCCAACTTCTCATAGCATCATAGGAGTCAGAGCAAGGAAAGATCTCTAAGATTATTTAGTCCATAGTCAGCAAACTATGGCCTGCAGGTCACATCTGACATACTGCTTGATTGTGTGTGTGTGTGTGTCTAATGTCCTAAGAATGAAAAGTTTTTACATTTTAAAATTGTTTTATTATATTCTACTCTTTCTCTTCCCCTCCATCTTATTGGTGACAAAATTGGGCCACAAAAAGTCAAATTACCTGTGAAGAATCACACACACACACACACACACACACACACACACGATGCCTTCCTTATTGAATTCCACAGAAAGGGAATTCTGAGGTTAACACTGTGACATATTCCTTATGAATCTCCACTTGTCAGGTAGACATCCAGGGAATTTTCTTTCATATTTATAAGTAGCAATTGGCCCCCTTATAACTCTTGGACCTCTCTCTAGTTCCCAGGTCCATTGTGCTACTTGATTCATTATCTATTCAACCTGAGTCCTCACCAATACAACTCTGCCAAACTATGTGAATAGATACATGACTCTTAAAAGCAAAAGCCCTTTAATGTGGAGTGGGAAAGTAAATAGTAATTGAGATATTGAACATTCTCTCTGTTTGTGTGCTTAATGGTTATCAGTTCCCATAATGCATAGATTCACAGCACCAGTGGTGAAGTTTAGGATTCAATTTATCTGTCTCACAAGTTCCTTTTTATTCCACCTTCAGTGAGACAAGCTAGAGAAGACGGATGCTTCAGGATAACACAGTGAAAATAACGATGGGGTTTGAATCCTATGGCCTGGCTTCAAATCCATGCCCTACCACTTATTACCTCTGTGACCTTGGTCAAGTAATTTAACCTCTCTGTCCCTCAGTTTCCTCATGGGAAAAATGAAGCCATTGGAATAGATGTCCTCTAAGGCCATTTCAATTTATTTTTATGGTCCTATGGCCTTGTAACTGTAAAGATAATGCCATGGCTAGACTTCTTCGTTGTGCTCTGTGGGCCTTGAAGTACCTCTACTGACCTATCTGATCTGCTTATATCTATGTCTTTCATGCATCTTCTAACAAAATATGGTGCAGGGGAAAGAACACTAGCTTTGGTGTTGCAGAATGTAGGTTCAAACTCTAACTGTGCTACTCATGACCTGTGTGTCTTTAGTCAAATTATTTAACCTCTCTAGTCCTCAGTTTCCTCATCTGTAAAATGAGAGGATTGGGCTTGAATATCTATACTGTCCCACTCAGCTCTAAATTTACAATCCTATGCTTCTTACAGATTTTCTAAGTCTATGCCCCCCATTCATTAATCATCGTGTCACAAGATTACTGTACCTTTCAAGTCTACACTGACTCCTCTTTCCTCATGTATCTGCTGTTTCCTTCCTCTCCCTGCTCACATCACATAATCTCACATCCACACACAAGGCATCTTTGGAGTCTTACATCCCAGAACTTCCTCCAGTCAATAGCAACTCTGCCCATATCAGAGCCATAACCGTGTACAGTACGTGGTTCAGTCATCCTGGGGAGAATTGTCACTGGAAAAAGCAAAGTTGTGCTGCAATGCATCCATTAAAGACAGAGGTACTCTCTGCTCCCCTATTATGTATATTTTGTGGATCTGGAGCCTGGGAGGCCTGAATGTAATTCCCACATTATGGACTAAGCTTCTCTCTTGATCTGTTTTACAAAATGTTTCTGAATGGGCAAAACCCCAAGAGCATTCAGCCCGAGTCTTTACTGCCATGATTGCTAAAGCCACAAAGAGTTCCAGAGAAATGTTCCCTGAGTGGTTATGATTCATTTACTCTTAACTCATCACGTTGTTGCTAGAGAGCTCTGGACTGGCTAAGCAATCCCTTAGGAAGAGTTTTTAATGAACCTTTGAAAGCCCTTGTTCCTACAACCAGGCCCTCTCATTTGCCCAAGGGTGAGCCTTTTTCCACATCAAATGCCTTTCATTGAGTTTGGTATGTCTAATTCTGGTCCCAGTTTCAAACTAGAATTCCATATAACTATGAAAATCAAAGAAAATAGTGCAGGTATCTAGGGTGAGCTTAGCAAACTTATTATTATTGAGGAAAGAACTTCATTAAACCACTTAATGATTTGCTGTTGTTTGAGTTTCTTGGCATAATGGAAAGAGGAGTTGGAATCCCAAAGACCAGATGATGATGATGACAATGATGATGGCGGTGGTGACGGTGATAATAACTAGCATTTGTTCTGTGATTTAAGGTGTGCCAAGTAGTCTGCTTGTCTTATGTCATTTGATCCTCACATTAATACGAATAAAGTAGCTGCTGTTCTTATTCTCATTTTACAGATGAAGAAATTGAGGATGAAATTAAGCAGTCATTCCAGGGTCACACAGTTATTAAGCACCTGTGAAGCATTTGAGCTCAGGTGTCCTTGGCTCCAAATCCTGTGCTCTATCCATTGTGCTACCTATCTTTCTCAGTTTGGAGTTTGAATCTACTTCAAACATTATCACATGATCCTGGGCAAGTGACTTAGCAGCTCCAGATCTCAGTTTCCTGATTTGGAAAATGGGATGAAAATAGCAGGGTTTCTTTAATGATCAAAGGAAATAATATATGAAAACCATAGTACAAATGTTAACTATCGTTATTTTAATCAATTCATTTCTTGTTATTTTTTCCCCTCTGATTGTGGTGTGGTCTTTCTATTCTGATGTTCAATCACAGAATAGAGGTGACCGTGGGTTTTCAAAGGCTATTTGGGGACAGCACAAACTCTGACAGATCCTTCCAAGCTGGGAAAGCTCTGGGAGTGGATTTTGTAATAGACTTTATGTCAGTCCTCTAAGAACCAGCTTCGATGTCAGGTTCACCTAACTAGAAACCATCTATTAAGCTGTCCAGAGTTCTGACCTGAATTAGGAGAGAAAGTACTTGCACAAAAAAAATCACAAGTGTAGGGAACCAGGCAGTGCTATCTCCAATAACTCTGCCAAGAGTTTGCTAAGGAGCTGCTATGACCTTACCTTGTTCCTCTTTCTCAACATCCTCATCTGTAAAATGGAA
Organism: Notamacropus eugenii; assembly: GCF_028372415.1. Taxonomy (NCBI): domain Eukaryota; kingdom Metazoa; phylum Chordata; class Mammalia; order Diprotodontia; family Macropodidae; genus Notamacropus; species Notamacropus eugenii. The sequence goes on along the minus strand of NC_092872.1, from coordinate 245,245,879 downwards.
CAAGTGTTATTCATTCTGTTTTGCTTTGATCATTCTGGGGATGAAAGAAGATACTGTGTGTGGAAATGTTTTGAAAACTAAGACATTCATTCATCTAATAATGAATTATTACCGACTATATATGCCAGGCACTCTGTCTCTGACCTCAAAAATGTTGCTTCGTACTGGAGGATCTACAGTCTACTGAAATGAATAAAATTAAAAATATATAATATTTATATGATAAATATTAATACATGCTATACATACTTATATAAAATATACATTTAGGTATATACAAATGTATATAGAGTACACAGAATATTGAGGACAAGAAGTCATAAATTCAAATCAAGCTTCAGATACTTAGTGATTGTGTGACCCTAGGACAGTCACTTAATCTCTGTTTGCCTCAGTTTCCTCCACTGTAAAATGGGAATAATAAAAGCACCTACCTCCCAGAGTTGTTGTGAGGATCAAACGAGATAACATTTGTAAAAACACTCAACCTAGTGCCTAGCACACTGCAGGTATTTAATAAATGCTTGTTTCCTTCTTTCTATAAATTAGCATTTTACTAACACTTTGGTCTTGACTGTGCCTAGTGCTGACTATTTTTCAACTCTTCAGATAACCAAAGAGACAAGAAATCATTGTAGAGAAGTAAGGGAAGGAGCTGACTCTCTGGTCTACTCTAATTAGTCATTAGCTGCACCATGCCAGGAAACTGAATCGCTTCCATTTGAATTGTCTTAGGAAGATTCTGAACATCACCTGGTAGGATAAGATACCAGACACTGAGGTCCTTACTCAAACTAAACTGCCAAGCATTCAAACTCTGCTTCAGAGATCGCAGCTCCAATGGATTGGCCACATTGTTCGAATGCAAAACATATGCTTGGTGAAAAGACTATTTTATGGAGAACTCACTTTGGGCAGGAGATCACATGGTGGTCAGAAGAGGCAATACGAGAACATTCTCAAGGTCTCTCTTAAGAATTTTGGAATTGATTGTGTGACATAGGAGACACTGGCACAGGACTGCTCAGCACGGCATGCCCACATCAGAGAAGGTGCCGTGCTCTATGAGGAAAACAGAATTGAAACAACTCAAAGCAAATGCAGGATGCACAAATTTAGAGAATCAACCCAAATGTTCACATAGATTATTTGTGCCTGACCTGTGGTAGAGCCTCCCAAGCTTGTATTGGTCTGATCAGTCACAGCTGGACACTCTGTAACTTGAGGCTAACATAGTGATGTCATTTTGGTCCTTTTTTGAGAATGAAGGACAACAATCAACCAACCAGTCATTAACTACACCTGATGTTGACTAAGATTTTGGCACTTAATCCTTCCAAAGGACCTTTTCCCTAGGAGAGGTATGTAGGTAAAGGTCTAAAGGGAGTTAGTTATTTACGAATATGGTGCAAAAGCCAAATTTTCGTGGTCAGTTCTGCCATAAATGTGATGAGGTATTTCAAAAAACCTCAAAATAAGAATTTCAAAGTTGATTTAGTTTGAGAACAGACAGAGCCTAGGGAATCTCCTTCACCCTGACTTTCATGCTCAATGACCAGCTCTCTGGCCCTACATTTTCAATAATACTCCTGGCAGTGAAAGTATTTTTCTGCCTTCTGTCTATATGTATAGGCACATATATTTATATTTTTCCCTGTGGTTTGCATTAAATATTTGCTAAATATATTGCAAACTGTTATATGATCTGGTCAACAGCTTAAGACCTTTCTGAGGTTTTGCTCCCCCAACCACCTCTAGGAATTCCACAAATAAATCACCAACATAGTACAAACCTCCTAAGAAATGAAGGTCAGCTGTTTCTCATTCTAGCAGATGTGCAAAGGCGTTGTGGCTCTCAAGCATTTCCATCTCACTGTGCACTCAAATCACTTTGGTTTGGGGCTATATAAATGGCAGCAGGCTCTCCTTAACATTTGGTGGAGAGCCAAGGAAATGGAGGTACAGGGTACTAACACTCGTGTCATTTTAATAACATCTGTTAACCTTAATTGGAGTATTGATACTCTCACTATGCTACCTTCTGTTCCATGGCCAATGAGTTCATACATTACTGGAGGAATTGCGTTATGAGAGATTGTGAACTGACAGCGCTAAAGCAGGAGGGGAGCTTATCTAGTTCACTCTCCTCATTGGAAAAACTGAGGCTCACAGAGACAAAACAACTTACTCAAGGTCATGCAGTTTATAAGAGACAGGGGCAAGATTTGAACGTAGCTCTTCTAACTCCAAAGTTCAAGTCATTCCATTGTATCATGCTGCCTCATTTAGAGTGTCATCATTTCTGAAGATGATAGGCTAGCTTTCAGATTGCCTTCCATCTACTCTGTATATATCTTGTAAATATCTAGGTATTTATATGTTTTCTCCCTACATGTACACTAAAATGCATGTGCATTAATGGCAAAGACTTTTCTTTGGATTTCTTTCACCATTCTTTGTATCCTTGAACCTAGGTGAGTGGCACTTGTGAAAGATTTCTTATGTACTACAGTACATTAGAAAAAACATTTGACTTGAGGTCAGAATTCTACTAAACAGACTTTTATTAAGCTCCTCATATGTGCAAGGGAGTGTTTGGGGTATCCAGGTAGTAGAACTGAAGCTAAAATCCAAGTTGTCTAATTCTCAAGGGATGTTCAGAGAGGACCAGAATCTCTGGTATGAGGCCTTGTCAAGCCCTTTTCAATGCTGCTCATCCCCCTTAGGTGTCCACTTTTCACCCATCTCTTATCTGTGGCTCCAAGAAACTGGAGCATGCACAATGGCCACACCCCATAAACCATCAAATTGGCTAAACCATGTTGAAGGTAATTGACAGACCTCAAACCCATTGAGGAGATGTCTAGCCCAAGCATGTGGAGACTTCTCCAAGCAGAATGGCCAGATGGGAATAATTTGTTCCAACAGTCATGAAAGCAGCTGAAGCAGGCACTGTGAAGCACTTACAGCTCAATCAGGCATCTATGATGCCAAGTTTATGCATTGCATTCTGAGTCATCACTGGTTGTCTTGACTTCCATCCTGCCTCTGGACTTGATGACTCTGGAAGAGAGAGTGAGGCTGAGGACTTTGTGCAACTCTACCTGACTTAAATCTAATTTGGGCTCAAATCAAGACATCACCCACCGTTCACCATTTTATCCCAACAGCATGATGGAATTGGTCTTCTTCGAAAATGAAGAATCAACAACTAAATGTGAGGCAAGAGGAAATATAGTAGAATGGGTAAAAGGGCTAGGCTTGATGTCAAGAAAGGCTGGGTTCCAGTTCTGCCTCTGACACATAGTGGCTATGTGACCATTTAACCTCACCATGTCATGGGCAGCTCTTTAAGTAGCAGAACAGGGTGCTGATTTGCTTCTGTTGAGGGAGTTTTCTCATCAGGAATCTCTACTCCATTTAAATCCCAGGTCCAGTTGAAATCTAAATGGAAAATCTAGACCTGGATTCTTTTATCAGCTCTTCTGTTTACTGGCTGGCTGAACCTGGGGTTGTCATCTACCCTCCCTGACCTTCAATTTCCACAAATGTAAATGGCAAAAAAATCTCACACAAGAGGTGATGGTCAACCTTGGCTTCAGAAAAAAGAAGACAAACACAATCTCCTTCTTTTCAGGAGAGTGATAGGGCACTATGAGTCCAGAATGTTGCATACATTGTTAGGCATGGTCACAAGTTTCCTGTTTTGCTAAACTATTTGTTTTTAGTATGAGGGACAGTTCTATGGACTGCAGTATTATCAGGAAATGACAATTGTGTAAACAACAAAAACTGCCAGTATCGGTGTACATGCACCAAGTAGACTGTAATAGACTGTAACCTTGAGAGCAGGACTTGCCTTCATCTTTTTTTTCCTAATTCTCAGTGACTGAGACATAGCAAATGTTTAATGAACATTTGAGGAATTAAATTAAACTTAAAAAAATAAATAGAGAGGATTAAATTGAACTTTTAAAATATAAATACGTAGGCATTAATAAGCCAGTTCTGGCCTTATCTTGTTCTGTTTGTGCCATCACCGCTATTCCCTTCTCACTGGTAAATTGGATTCCATCCCTGGATACTTCCTGGCTTGTGATAGGACAACTTTAGCCTTTTGCTGGTTCCTGGTCTCTAAAGCACTCTAGCCATGGGACTACAACCATACCACACCTCCTTCAAGTCTTTTATATGCAGCCTTCCTCCATTAGATTTGAATGAGTTTCTCGCTGACTCCAGTACTCTTCACTTCACCATCCTTGCCCAGATTCCAATGATATACTAAGGGATGGGAGGGAATAAGTATTTATATAGCCCCTACTATGTGCCAGGCACTGTCCTAAGCCCTTTATAAGTATTTTTTTTTCATTTTATCACCACAATGACCCTGCAGAATAGGTGCTATTATTATTCACATCTTCCAGTTGAGGAAATTAAGGCAAACAGAAGTTAAGTGACTTGCCTGGGAACATACAGTTAGTGTCAAAGGATAGATTTGAAGTCAGGTCTTCCTAACTCTGGGCCCACTGCTGTATCTATTGAACCACCAACTGACTCCAGGTGTAATTCAGTTCCATTTCTGGAACCCTACTTATCTGTGTTTTTATCTGTATTAGAGGAAAATGGCACATTTGACTAGTTCATGAAAATATTTAATGTGTCAGATGAATAATAAGTTGCATACACCACTATCCAAAGATATAACGTGGAGCAAGTAAACAAGGTGTTCCAGTGGAACAAAATGAGTCTGTTTCACATGATGGACATTTGCTCCCAGTCCCTACTAACGGTGCATAGGGATGGATATATATTGAACAAAGACCAAGAGCTGTCCAACATGTGGTTTGGTTTTCTCCCCCACAACCCTGAGCCAAAATATTTAAAGCTGTCAAGTGTAAGCTGCCGTCTCTAAGAATTAAGACAAATAAGACAAAGGTTGATCATGACTCAATGATATCTGCTTTCATGGTAACATTTCCCCTTTCAAATCTTCCTGGTGGGGCTTTTCTCCAATATTCTATGCCTCCAGGCCCTCCTAGCCCCGGTTCCTGTTTTCTTATTCCCATGTGGAATCCTGTGCATCTGGGGAGTATAGGTTTTATTGGTGTAAAGTAGGCACAGATTGGGAGGGGGGGAGTATTGTGAAATTGGGCAAAACCAGAGGAATTGGGGGCAGAGTTTGACCTTATTTTGAAGTAAACTCACTGCCTTCCCAGAGCCCATTTCTTTTCACAGTTAGGTATCATCAACCCCAAATCCTCCAGATGGAAGAGTTTCAGTATGATGTCAAAGACTTCAATTGAATCAAAGAGGGAAGGAATTCCTGAGGTGAGGTGCATGGAAGTCTCAAAAGAAGCTTGATGTTGATACAGACACATGTGCAAATATGGTTATACTAATACAAACCAGAGGACCCAACCATGGGGAGACCTAGTCCTTTACCAGTTGCAAAAAAGCTGTAAAGGGAGAAAGATCAATTCTGCTTGCAAATTTTGGCTGTCTTGTAAATCTGGAAAGACTTTGAGAAAGCAACATGGCAATGCGACTAAGACATTCTTGGATTCAGATGAACTGGGTTCAAATTCCACTTCAGATTCATACCAGACATGTAATTCTGGGTAAGACAACTTTCCATCACTCCTATCTGTTTCCTTATGGGTAAAACAAGGGAATTGGATTTGATGGCCTCCAAGGTACTGGCTACCTCTAAACCTATGATTCCACTAATTCAATAAATATGTAATAAATGCTGGAACTGGGAAGAATTGAGTTCAAATTTTGACTCAAACACTTACTAACTGTGTCCCACCCTGAGCAAGACTCTCTCAGTCTCAGTTCCTCCATCTGTAAAATAAGGATAACAATAACACCTTCCTATCAGTTTTGTTGTGGGAATTAAATGAGATGACCTATGTAAAGTGCTCTGTAAACCTTAAAATAGTATAGAAATACTAGTTATTTTCTCTGCTATTGCTACTCCCCATGTGAGGCAGAAAATAAGTCTATAGCACAGCCCTTGCTCTCACGATGCTATATTTTAGTTGAAGACCCATTCACGAAAGTATGGAAAAGTCAGACTTTATTGAGTAATATAATTAAGTGCATAAAACTAGTGATTCAGAATAAGTTTAAAAGAAGTAGAGCCATGATGGACTGGAATGATTGAAAAAGGCTTTATGAAACACATAGAACAGAAGCATGATTAAGCCCCTTATTTTAATTCTGTGTGTCTTTCTTTTTTGTGTGTTTCTTGTAAACAACATATTGCCTGATTCTCTTTTCTAATCTATTTTGCTATCTGTTTCCATTTTATGGAAATTTGATTCCATTTTATGGGTGAGTTCATCCCATTCATATTCACAGCTATGATTATTAGCAGTGTATTTCGCTCCATCCTATATTTTTTGTTTTTCCTTCTCTCCCTTTTATACTGTTCCTCCTCTAAAGAGATTTTTGCTTCTCACCATTGTCTCCATTAATTCATCTTTTCTTTTATCCACCCCCACTCACATTTCTCTTATCCTCTTTCCCTCATACTTCTCTCTTGGATAAGATAGATTTCTATACCCAAATGAGTGCGTGTGTGTGTGTGTGTGTGTGTGTGTGTGTGTGTGTGTATGCATTATGTGTTCTTCCCTCTTTGAACCAATTCTGATGAGAGTAAGGTTCAAGTGTTGTCCACCTCCCCTTCTTTCTCTTTACTACAAAAGCTCAGGTACTTCTTTTATGTAGGATAACTTGTGTCATTCCTTCTCTCCTTTCCTTCATGTCCCAGTGCATTTCTCTTTCTCATCCATCCATTTTTGAAGACAATTCCGATATAATTTACTCACCTCCATGCCCTCAGTATACATAGTCTCTTTCTAACTGCCCTAATAATGATAAAGTTCTTAGAAGCTACATGTATCATCTTCTCATGTAGGAATGTAAGCATTTTAACCTTAGTAAGTCCCATATGATTCTTTCATGTTCACCTTTTATGCTTATCTTGAATCTTCTGTTTGAATGTCGTATTTTCTATTCAACTCTGTTCTTTTCATTAGGTATGCTTGAAAATCCTCTATTTCTTTAAATATACACTTTCCCCTTAAAGGATTATACTCAGTTTTGATGAGTAGGTTATTCTTGGTTTTAATCCTACCTCCTTTGCCTTCCAGAATATCATATTCCACATCTTATGCTCCTTTAACTTAGAAACTGCTAAATATTATGTGATCCTGACTATGAATCCATGATAATTGGTTTACTTCTGACTGCTAGCAATATTCTTTTCTCAACCTAGGACCTGTAGAATTTGGATATAATATTCTTGGGAGTTTTAGCTTTTAGATCTCTTTAGGAGATCTAAATTTTAGGAATGGTGGATTCTTTCCATTTCTGTCTATTTCCCTGGTTCTAAGACATCAGGACAGTTTTCCTTTATAATTTATTGAAATATGATATTTAAGCTCCTTTTTTGGTCTTTCAAGTAGTTCAATAATTCTTAAATTGTCTCTCCTCAACCTATTTTCCAGGTCAGTTGTTTTCCTGATGAAATATCTCATATTATCTTTTTTTTATTATTTTGATTTTGTTTTATTATTTCTTGATATCTCATGGAGTTATTCATTTCTACTTGCCAATTCTAATTTTTAAGATTTTCTTCAGTGAATTTTTGTGCCTCTTTCACCACTTGGCTAATTCTGTTTTTTTAAATTGTTATTTTCTTCAACATTTTTTGTTTTACTAAGCTGTTAATTGCCTTTTCATAATTGTCTTACATCATTCTCTTTTCCTAATTCTTCCTCTATCCCTTTCATCTTTTTTTTTACCTCTTCCCAGAATTCTTGTTGGGCTTGTCTCCAATTTGCATTTTTCTTCAAGGTTTTACTTGTACTTGTGTTCATATTTTTGTCTTCTCCTAAGTCTGAATCTTGATCTTCTCTGTCACTATATTTTCTTTTTATGGTGAAGTCCCTTTTCACTATTGTTTTTTGCTCATTTTCCCCAGTCTTCATTGACTTTTAATTTTACGTTAATGTTGGGTTCTGTTCCTAGGGTGGGAGTGGCAGAGACATTGTCTTAAATTTCAGGCTTTTTTATTCATGTTTTCGTAGCTAGTTAATAGCTAGTCTGTACTCCAGTCTTTATCTAAGAAGGGTCCCTCGACCATTTAGCAGCATGCTGGCACTCCTCTTGGTCCTGGGACTGTTAGCAGGTTCCTGCTTTCCTGCGGTCTCAGGTGATAGTTCCCATCTCTGCTTTGAAAGTGCTGTGACAAGGGCTCTTACTTCCTTGTGATTAGCCATAATGACTCCTCTCTGCCCTGGAACTGCAACCCAGAATTGTGTATAGTCAAGAGAGATACCAATCAGTGTCAGAGCATGCCCTGAGTGCCACCCAGCAAAGGGTCCCTCATAATCTCCTTTTGGCAAATTGTTCTACCACTTTATCATCTCTGGGCTAAGGGTCCCAGAAGCTGGTGCTGCTGCTGTCAGAACTACTACAAAAGCCCAACACTACCCATGCTTTCACGAGTGTTCTGGGTCAGCCCCAGTTTGAGCATCACAGACCTTTCCTTCTGACCTCCTAAGTTGTCTTGGGTTGGAAAAATATCTTACCCTGACCTTTTGCTATCTCTGCCACTCAACAATTTGATGTAATGCATTATTTTAAAGTTGTTTGGAGGGGAATGTTTGGAGAGTTCAACTGAGTTGCTCCCTTTACTCCACCATCTTGGCTCTGCCTCTCTGCATAACACTTCCCCATATCTGGGATGCAATGGTGTGGGAGAAGCTAATAGGCTCGACGATTAAAACAATGTAAATGACAAGAACAACAATGAAATCTGAACAATAATACTGACCCTGTGAGAAAGAAAAGAAATTGAACCTCCCTCTCTTCTTTAATAGACATGGGTATAAAACATTCTTTATAATGCAATCCTCCACTGATGTGGTTATTTTTGTGCTCTCTCTCTGTATCTCTCTCTCTCTCTCTCTCTCTCTCTCTCTCTCTCTCTCTCTCTGTCTCTCTCTCTCTGTCTCTCTCTCTCTCTCTGTCTCTCTCTCTGTCTCTCTCTCTCTCTCTGTATCTCTCTCTCTCTCTCTCTCTCTCTCTCTCTCTCTCTCTCTCTCTCTCTCTCTCTCTCTCTCTCTCTCTCTCATTCTTTGTCCCAAAATATTACTTCCTAGGGAAGGGGGTAAGGGATATTCTTGAAAATAAGGGTGATGCACAGACATGCACATATGCACATATGCTTATTTTCAGGGCCAGGACACTTAAGGGGAATTGGGATTGACTTCTTGTAGAATAGGGGTTCTTAACCTTTTTTGTGCTGTGGACTCTGCTAACAGTGTTGGTAAAACCTATGAACCCCTTCTCAGAGTATTTTTAAATTCATAAAATAAATTTTGTAGATTTCCAAAGGAAACCAATTATACTAAAATATAATCAATAAATTCAAAAAATAAAATAAGGGTGATGTGGAACACAAAAGGATTGAGATATTTTTAGAGGACAACTTTCAAATCCTCCTTCTGGTTGTGTGTCAGAAGAAAGTCACCTGGAACATCTCTGAGCTTGTTTCCTCACCTGTATATTGAGAACTCTCTTATCAGAATAAAGGCAATGCAGTTTAGTGGTTAAAGGGTCTCCCTTAGAGCCAAAGAATACAGGTTCAAGTCTCACTTTTGACAGACACTCACTCTCTCAGTGTCACCCAAGGATCTCTCTAAGACTCTAAAGAAGTCAATCATTTAAATTGGCAGAAAGAATTACATCATCTAGAATTCTCTCTACCAATAAAATTGCAGGTCTAATCAAAACCAAAATCTGTAGGGTTTATTTTACCAAGTTGTGAGGCACCAGTGAGACAATGCATGTCAAATACTTTTGAAATTTTAAGTACCATATAAAGGTTCGCAAATATTATTTTACAGAAGAAGTCAAGCCAAGGGAGGACGCCATGGGGACTGGAATGAGGTGGTTGAAGTAGTGAGTACACTGGGTACAATAAGGAGGTGGCACAGGATGAGACAAGCCCAAAACAAAATGAGACAGGTCAGTGGGCAGATAGAAGTCGAGGGAGCTGGAAAGTCAGTTAAGGCATTATGCTAAGCACTACAATACAAAACAGGAAAAGCAATCTCTTTTCCTAAGGAATTGACAATCTAATGGGGGAAAATATACAAACAACTGCATACCCTCTCCCCCAAAATTCTATGTGCATAATAATAGAAAATATCAAATAGAGGGAAGGAACTTGAATTAAGAGGACTGAGAAAAGCTTCCTGTAGAAAGAGGGATTTTAGCTGAGACTTGAAGGAAGTCAAAAGGCAGAGATAAGGAGGGACAACCAGGGAGCTGGGAGTTGGAATGATTTGTTTAAGGAACAGCAAGGAGACCAGTGTCACTGACTTGAAGAGTATATGGAGGCAGGCATTAGAGGGAGAGGGATGTAAAGTATAAATCAGGGATCTGTACCAGGAATTCAGGACAAGGGGTAGTGGAGTAGAAGCTGTCTAGGCTTTGACTACATATGATTTGTGGATGACAAAAGCTGAAAACACAAACATGTCAAACTCAGAACTGAGAGCCAAAAACATATCAACAGGCTATGATTATGGGCAGAGATTAATAAGATGAAACTTAATGAAGATAAAGACAGAGCACTAGATTGCAGATTTTTTAAAAAATAAAATCAATGGTGCAAGGAAAAAATTGTGGGGTAGGAGGGTGAGGGAATGGAAAGGATAGGGGCACTAGAGACCTAAAGTATTCATATGAATTAACAGTGCAACATGGAGACCAAAAAAGCTAATACAATCTTAGGCTGCCTTAAGAGAGGCACAATCAGGGTCCAGGTTGCAGAGATTCTGCCAGACTCTGTCCTGGTCACATCTGGAGTGTGGTGCTCACTTTGGGGTGTTATGTTTTAGGAAAAATATTGACAAACTGGAATACATTCCAAAGAGGGCGCCCAGATCAGTGAGGAGGATTTGAAACTATGCCACAAGAAGATAACTATAAGGAAACAGAGATGTTGACCCTGGAAGAGAGAAAACTTTGAGGAAACATGATAATCCTTCAAGTATTTGAAAGACTTTTATATAGGGGAGAAATTGTTTGCCCTGCTTGGTTCCAAAGGACCCAAACTAGGATAAATGGGTGGAGGTAGCCAAGAAGTGGATTTAGGAGTAAGGTTGGGAAAAAAAACCATCCAACAATCAGAGATGTTGAAATGCATCATAGGAGGCTGACTCAAAAAGTGTCATTGGGGAGGTCTCACCTGACCTAAGTACCATAGCACAGGATCAGAAGCATCCAGGATATAAAATGAGGATCCCAGGCATCTGGGGAACAGGATGAATATGCCACAATAGTGCCCCAGGTCAGCTGTATATAGGGCAATTTGGACCTGGGCTTTTAATTATGTTTTTCTGTAGACCTTCCAATCAGTGGAAAGCAGCCTTAGCACATAAATCCCTTTCACTCTTGGCAAATCAGGTCATATGCATGTGTGCCTGTGATAGAATTGTAAAGTGAGGAAAACTGTCTACCTGGCAAACCCATAACTAAAACAAACTACCTGAGGAATCAAAGGCCTAAATCACACACACACACACACACACACACACACACACACACACACACACACACACGTCTTGCCACTTAATCTGCTTAAAATAAGTTTCAGGTTTTAATAATGACTCTTCATAACTGTACCAGGTCCACAGCATGGGGGTTGCTATTTCAATGGTGCCATTTTTAAAATTAATCTTGGGGGCCTTTGTCATCTAGTTCCCTAGTGATCCTTTCCAAGGGACTGAGGAAAGACTGTTCTGAGTTTGGCACAGACTACATAGTGGGAAAAATCATGTAAAATGAGCGATCAAACATGGGTTTTTCACAAAGGGGACTGTTTCTCTATAATACCCACAAATGCTGAGCTCTTTCCAAAATGGAATTGATGAGAAACACTCAGGGTTTATCCGCCTCCTGTTGATTGAAGAAAGTGCAAACTTTCTGGGAAGTCTATAAAAACCACTGTCTTTTCTCAAGTATCCATAGCAGTAGTTCTTCAAGTCCCATTGATACTATGTTTCCAATCTCCCAATATTTTAGTGACCTTTCAGGAGAGAATTAATTTGGTTTATTCAACATAATAGATACATAATAAATGCTCATTGATTTAATGACTAATTGCTTGATTGGCTTGCCTCAGAAGTAATGGGTGGATTTCCCTTCATTGAAGATCTCCAACCAAGAAGCTAGATGACCATTTGTAGGGCATAGCAGTAGAGATTCCTTTCAAATATAAATTGGACAAGCTACTTGCTAAAGTCCCTTTCAACTCTCAAATTCTGTAATTCTATGATCCTTTCTTCCCTAGACACATGCCTCCTCTTAGTGACTGACAAACTTTCTCTGTCTAAAAATCTTCCAGTCCATTCATTCTAGAAGTTTATAATTCTCATGCAATCACATTGATGAATATCTCTCTACAAGTGACATCAGAGATGAGAAACCAAGTATATACAACTGAAAGGCTCCCTGGCCCTCCCTCTACAACACTTGACCTTTTTTTTAGCATCATTGAACTTCCTTGACTCATAGATTAGTAAAGAAATGAAATAGGATCTTTTTTTTACTTATAAGGATTCATTGTTTACTATGTGCCAGACTCTGTGCTGAGCACTAAGGAATGTAAGCAAGCAAGACAGTCTCTGTCTTCAAAAAGCTTACTTCTATGCCGATCGATTGAGAAATGGGTGAGCATGCATGGCACTTGAATGCAATATAATACTACTGCACCATAACAAACAATGAGGAATTCCAGTACTTATGGGAAGCCCTGTATGAACTGATGCAGAGCAAAGAAAGGAGGAAAAAAGAAGAAAAAACATGTATTGAGTACTTATGTTTCAGGTACTATGCTAAGCTCTTTACAATGATTTCATTTGATTCTCACAACAATTTTGCAATGTAGGTGCTACTATTACCCATATTTTATAGCTGAAGAAACTGAGGCAGGCAGAGGTTATGTGACTTGACCAAGGATGTAGAGCTTGTAAGTGTCAGAACTTGGATTTGAACTCAAGTTCTCTTGACTCCAAACCCAGCATTCCATCTGCCGGGCCACCTAGCTTCCTCTAGAACTTAGGGTCTTAGAAAGTTGCCTATAACACTGAAAGTTAATGGACTTTACCCAGGATCATAGAGCCAGTATGAGACAGAGGCTTGGAGGCAAGCTCTCTAATCACTATGAAATAATCAAAAAACAAAAGATATCAGTTAAACTTTAAAAAAAGTAAAGTTCTCCACAATCTGGCATCCCCCAACCCCAACCAAAAAAAAAAAGTTAATCACTATTTCTTAATCTGAATTCCTATAAGCATTAACTCATTCAATTGTGAAAGACACAACTTTGCCATAATCAGCTTTATTATACCTGAAAGCAAATTAGTGGCATACAGTGGATATGGTGGTAGAGATCTCGACAGCTTGATGCCATGAGATGAACATTGAAAATCAGGACATTTTGTCTCCTATGATGACTTGGTCACTTTCTGGTTAGATAGACTTGAACAAATTACCTTACTTATTTGCAATATATGTTTCTTCATCTGTAAAATAGGGATCCTGGGTAGCTGGGGGGAACCCACAGCATAAGAAATAAATTAGGTCAACCATTTCTGAGTGATGCTATGAATATTCTTGTCAATAGGGAACCTTTCTCTTTAGCTTTGATCTCTTTGGAAAATATGGCACGTCATGGCATTTTCTCAGTCAAATGGTATGTATAATTTAATGACACGTCAATACAACTTCAAATTGTTCTCCAGAATAGTTAGGCCAATTCTCAAATCTAGCAACAATACATTAGTATACCTGTTTTCCTCTAGTCCCTCCAACAATTTAGCCATGGTCATGTCAATGTACAGAGTACTGAATGTGTTCATTGTCACTTAGGACTAGGGAATCTGAAAATATTTTGGCAATGTTTATATTTGTAATCTATTTATTTTTATTTCACAACATATCTCTGACATTTGGCATTTGGGGTCATTTTCTAACCCAGTGTAACTGGGGTGAGGTTCCAGAATTACACATTGGCCCCTTAAGAACTGTTGTTTCAAGAATTTGCTATTTATCTTCACTCAGGCCATTGTGTTAGTTTTTCATTAAAACGTGAAAAAATAACAGAGCAAATGGCCCTTCACCCTGATCTGTCCCTTTGAGTCAGCCCAGCGTCTCCATGATGATAACCTTAACACCAGATCCAAGCTCAAGTAATTCTGGACTTACAGGGGTCTCAATGGGGTTAATCTTGGATTAACATCTTTCTATTATTTATTGGCATGATTAATTCTTAGTCGCCATTTTAACTAATTACCAGTTTGGCCTACTGATGTACTAATTTGGTTCAAATATATGCAGATGTTGAACCTGAGAGCAAAGCAGGGGTGGACAAAGAACAGAATTCGAGTCAGATACAATAGCCACAGGGGAAAATGTAGCCACACAAAAACACGATATCATTGTTCTAAGGATGAGAAACAAACTGTTTCCTAGTGAAGATTATGAAAAACTCCAAGAAACTAGGAAGTCCAACTCACTGCTACAGAAGTACCTGGAAATTATTACTCTGTCCTTTTGATAGGAAATGATATGAAATTATATATGGAGCAAAATTGTATATATCTTTTAACTCAGAGGTCCCCCAAATGAGTTTATATCCAAGAATCTTAGTAATAGGAAAAAAAACCTTCTGTACAAAAATTTTCAGAGTATGATTTATAATAGCAAAAATTTGAACACAGGTCATATACCAGGAATTAGGAAATTAGTAGAAAAACTGTGGTATATGAGCATAAAAATTAATATTGCTCTGTAAGAATAACTGTGAAGGTTAGAAGGAAGGATGGGAAGAATTTTCTGAAATGATGCAGAGTCAGAGAAATACATTCAGAAGAAGAATATATCCATGTAAATAAGGACCACAGTAAATGGGAGTAAACCTTGGATTCCATACAGTGGACCATATTGAAACTTACTCTGTTAAATTGTATAATTTTCCTGTTCTGTGGCAGATTCTATCTGAAGAGTCAATCAATTTAAGGAGTTCCTAGGACCAGGAGCCTTTATTTAGGGCTATTGATTGTCTCCCTTTAGATGGTGTGGGCATGCAGCTTGGCTCTTTCTACAGGATATCAAAGTGATGAAGGCTACCGCCAACATGAATTGGTTGGATTAGATTTTTAGAAGGATAAAAGCAGGAAACCACTCCTCTCATATGCTTGTCTACAAAAGGGAACCAGGGAAAGAGACTGAAATCTATTTGTCCACTTACACATAGATCACAAAAGTAGAGTAACATGAACTTTCAGTCATAGACTACTAAGGTTATGTATTAGAATTGGAAAGGGACTTAGACAGGATGGACCCCAACTCCTTTATTTTACAGAGGGGAAAACTGAGGGTAAGAGAGATTAAGTGACTTGCCCCAGGTCACACAGCTCATAACCATCTGAGGCTGGATTTGATTTGACTTTGGTTAGTTTGTGTGTTTGTTTGTTTGCTTCGTTAGAGTTTATCATTGGGGAAAAATTATCCCACCGTTGGACTTTATTTATTCTTCTGCTCCGCTCGCTTTCTTCATGCTTATTTGAAATCTGATAGTTTGTCATTCCCTGCTTTCACTCTGCATTTTCCTCTTTCTGAGCTTTTCCTCATGTTAGCCTCTCCATTTGAAATACCTTCTCTCCAGTTGCCCATCAAAATGCCACTCATCTGTCAGGCTCCATCTCAAATTCATCTTCCTCCACAAAGTCTTTTCGGATTGATTCTAAATGAACATTCTTTTCACTCTCTTCAAATTCCAATAGTGCTCTATACTTTTCTAATGAAACTTATGGTACTCTTCCTGTATCATCATTGTTTTGCTCATACTACATGAACTTGTGTACATCTCATATCAAAAAAATGTAAGTCCCTTGAAGGCAGGGTTTGTATATTATTCATTTATTTTTTTGTCTCACTGGGTACCCAGAACCCAGCATAAGACCCAGAGCAGAGCAAACATTAATCAATGAATAGAATGGAATTGAACCTGAGTTCATTTTCAAGAGATCTGGAGTGATACCAGCATTTGTTATTGCCAAAAAAGGAATGTTTTCATTTCCAATTTAAATAAAGCCACTTTGTTCTTTTAATTGCTCTTTGTGTAGAATTACTGACAAATGTAATAGAAAATTTGTAAGTTAAAACCAAAGTTTCCAGTTGCCTGAATTAGCCTGAATGACACTCAAGCTTGAGTTAAATGTTTAACCCCGCACATTTGCTTTTGTTAAACTTTGGGTTAGTTTCCTGGAACAGAGAAATCACAGACATTGGTCTTTCCACGCAGTAAAATCTCACTGTATTGAACTGTTTGGGGGGGGGGGGGCGGGGATGGGAGACCAAACTCAATTAATGAATTGTCTAAATTATAAAACAATTCAATAATTACATTTTTGTCAAGTACTTACACTTAGCTTCCTGTTCCAATATCTCATCATGGCATGCTGGTGACCCAGGTTTCTCAAAGACTTGGCTAGTGAAGAATAAGTTCTGATAGACTTCATCAAGTTGCAATGGTTTTGAGTCAAAGCACTCAATGGACTATGCCATCCCTTAAGCAAGGACCATTCTAGAGAAGCTAGAAGCTTGACTACCAAATGGTGACTGGTTTTGCTCATGAAAACCCATCTGATAAAGGACGAACAACTACAATCTATGCTAGTTGAATGGATACTTACACCACTGAAATTGTAGGCATTAAAAAGGATGAAAGTAAAGTACCACTATGTTATTAATAAAACGCTGCCTCACAGTAATAGTTCAGAATGATTTGTAATTAGCATATCAATTATTTTCATGCAAATAATAATCTCTTCTTTGCAAGTATTTCAATTTTATTTCTCCCAAAGTCTTGCCTCCATCCACTATCCTGTTCACATTTTGCATTTTCACTATGTACGGGAAAAGTCTTTCTCAAACAGAGACAGATTTAGTTCAACTCACAACTGAAGGAACACAAATTCTAAACCAGTGGAACTGGAAGCATATTACGCAACTTCTCCTAAAAGGAATTGTAGATGATGGCCCTCTTTCTTCCCAGCCTTTAAGCAGGGAACCTAAAAGCAGGGAACAGAGGTACATTTGGCTGGCTAAACCCTACTGTGTTAGAGAGGAGAGGAATATTTAATAACCTACAAGCATAGGGGCTTTCAAGGACATTTCTAGCTTGGTAAAAATATAAATTCATAAAAAATGAGAATGTAATTCTACAATTCTAGAGATATAAGATATACAGGCATTCCTTTAGAGAAGATAGGGCTAGATTGGCATTAGAGCCTTAGGCCCTACACAATGACCAGGAAACATCTGAAGAGGAAAGACTTGGAACTGGGTATCTTCAAATCTCTCCCCACTACTTCATGTCTATTCAAGTAAGACATAATGACCTTCTTGCTGAGAAAATTACAATGTGAACACTTTTCTAAGAGAGATACTTAAACTATTCCAGAGAACAATTTTTTATTCTAATCATTTTTCTGTTGTGTCTGACTCTTTGTGGACCCATTTGGGGTTTTCTTGGCAATGAGACCAGAGTACTTTGACATTTCCTTCTCCAGCTCATTTTACAGATGAGGAAACTGAGGCAAACAGGGTTAAGTTGCTTACCCACACAGCTAATAAGTGTTGGAGGCCAGGTTTGAACTTAGAAAAATTACTCCAATCACTATACTATGCACCTCTTCTTGAGAGAAAATTCTTGTCTAAACTAAAAGACCTTATCTACTCAGCGTATATAATAATAGCTCTTGTTAGAGCCTCTTGTAAAGATTCATAAGCTGGCATTTATAAACTTAGCTTTTTTTTGTTTTAATTATGCTAATAACTATTTCATTCTAATTGGTTTCCTAATAATTTGCTTTATACATATGAAAAAACTATCCTGAGAAGTGGTCCATAGGTTTAACCAGACTTTCAGAGAGGTCCATGGCAGAAAAGGTTAAGGTCACCAGCCTGTTCATTAGCTACTTGGAGCCCTAAGGCTCTGAGACAGTATCATCTCTTCTTCATTCCAAACCCTAAGCAAAATCTCTGGACCACTAGAGGGTGCTGTTCTTTTTCAAGGGCAGAATCTGATTGAAATCAAAGAGATGCAACCCTATTAACAACAGAAAAATACTTCCTCAGTTCAATCACCTGAATTATTTTTACCCACTTTCTTCAAACCTATTGTTTTGTCTGAAACTCGATGGGAAAAGGAGGAATTATTATGTTCCCATCCCACCAAGCAAAATGCCAATGATAATTGATGCTTAATAATTAAGATATCACCCTAGATAACCATAATAATATGTATTAAAGAGAATGTACTGTATCGTAAAAGATGCATCAGTACAGCTGTATGGAAGTAAACTCATAAGAATTCCTGTTCTTGCTAACCACTCATATAATGTTGCTTCAGAATATGGCAGGACACAAGTGATCTGCCCTCGTGGGTTCAGGGTTCTGTTTTCCTAGGTGGTCAGCAGGATATTTGGACCAGTTTGGCCAGGATTGTTTCTGGAGAACAGGAGACTTGTTATGAAGAGTCAAAAACTAAGCTTTAGGATTTCCAAGAAAGGAAGGTGTCTGGGAATATATCAACCTCAATGTAGTCTGACTCAGTTATTTCTTATCATAATAATTAACATTCACAAAGCATTTTAAGGTTTGCAGAGGACTTTATCTCTATTATCTTATTTGATCCTCACAACTACTCTGGGAGGTAGGTGCTATTACCATCCCATTTTACAGAGAAGGAAATTGAGGCAAACAGAGGTTAAGTGACTTGTCCAGTGTCACACAATGAGTAAGAGGTTGAGGCAGGATTCTAATTTGGGTCTTCCTGACTTCAAAGCTCTATCCACTAGACTCACCTTTATAACTGATTGTACCTTATAACTTACTGATTGAATGAATGCGCATGTTAACTTCTTAGGAAGCTAAGGGTGGCTGCTTCATGTATAGTGTTCAGTCGGTATCTAACCATGCTCTGTCCTTCGTTTATACCCTTTGTTTAGTTTGTCCTGCCTTCCTTGTTCCACCTGATGAAATCCTACTGGGTCTTTCAAGCCCCAGTTCAAATAGGCTTTGAAAAGAATCTGACCTTCTTATTCCAAAATATTAAAAGATCATAGATCTAGCCCTGGGGAGGGGATCTCAGAAGTCATCTTGTCTAAGCTCCTTATTTTACAAATAAGGAAAGGAGGTCCAGAGAAAAGAAGCAACTTTCCACACATAACATAGCCAATGAATGGCAGAGAATGTGCTTAAGAAAACTCATCCTGAAGGGAAAGGGACTCAGAAGTATTTGCATTGTAAAAGATCACACTGATAGTGGGTTTCCTTTAGACACAGTAATGAATTAGTAATGATGGGATTTCAAGTATCAGTTGGGAAGAAATTTTGGTCTTCGGAGGAGTATTCCCAGTATTTTTCAAAGCTGTCTTCTCTGCAAATGTATAAAAGATATTTTCTTTCTACTTCTTCCCAGATACTTAGGAAAGTCAATCATTTTGTCAAGTGCATAGAAAATATTGAGTGAAACTTACGTGCTAATTTATTGTAGCACATGGAATTTGACTCAATGGGTTTTCCTTTTGTTCATTTATTCACTGATGCATGCATCCATTCATTTATTCAATGATCATATTTTTCTGTATCATTTATGTGTAGCAAACTGTGTTCAGTCCTGTGGGGGATACAAAAATGACCAATCTCTTTCCTCCAGCAGTACATCTTTTTTCCAAATAAATCAAAAAATCAGTGAACATGGGGAAAACCTACTGAGGCAGATTTGCACCATGTCCTGATCAGAAGTTTATGGTAGAAAGAGTTTTGACTAGGGAGTCATAGAACATCATTTCAAATCCCAGCTCCATTTCCTATACTCTGTATGACTCTGCTCAAGTCATTTACCATCTGAGACACCTTTTCCTCATCTGAAAAATGGAGTTGAATGAGATGATCACTACAACTTCTTCTAGCACTAGATCAATGAAGGATTCAATAGGTGGTGCTGAATAGTGGTCAATGAGTTTTCCTTGGACCCACAAATTACATGAATAAATTTGCACATTTTATGCAGTCTTTACGTGGTGGTGGTGCCTGCTTGTTTTAATCTGAACCTCTCTTCTCGTCTTTCTCTTAGAGTGAAAAGGCTATTAAGCTTGACGTGTAGGCCAAGCTGTGGAGATTTGTTACCAGTGTTGACATTCTAGACCTCCATGTTTTGATGAATATCAAGATATGTTTTTTCTTAGAGTAAACACTGGTTGTACCTCTTCTCCCATCAGCATTGAATTTATATAACTAAGTCACGTCCACCAAAGTGAACATATCAATATATTCACAACTCTGTATATGGCTCTCATAAAGCAAAAGCAGGCCTTTTGCATTAGCTAAGATTGTAAACAACTGATCTTTTTTTAAGGAATCAGAAATTTGGGAACCAATAGAATTATTCAGCAAGAAGGACTCCTCCACGATCAATTATGAGTTACTCTTTGTATGTTATTTTTCAATACAGGGGTTTCACTCCATAAGTTGCACAGCACCCAGCTATTCAAGACATGGTCAATGAATTTCTCCTAGCCTAGCAATTGAACCCTTTGGTCATCATTCAGCTGTTTTTTGTCAATGGCCTTGAAATGTGTCACTTATTATAAACACACATGATGAATGAATGTTATGGTTAGGCAAGGAATTTAGTCATCATAGCTCTTGCAAGAAAAATAGCAGCTCTATGATTAAAAAAAAAAAAACAAATGCATAGCCAGTTGCTATCTAGGCTCCTGATGTCATTAAGTGTTTGGAGCATCATTTAAAAATGATACCTTATTTTGGGTCAAAAGTAATGAATCTGTACATCTTATACTTAAGTCAACATGATGGCTCAATGGGGAAAGAATCACCAAATACCTTTTGATAAAGGAAAACATCCTTCTGCTATCAGTAGGAAGAAATCCCATTCTCTTGTTCTCTGTACCAATCTGGAGTGAATCAGAGGTAGAATTCACCTGAAATCCCTTGGCCTCCTTCTTTTCCTGCAACGCAGTCTATGACCAAAACACGTGAACAAAAAAAGATGAGCTCAGAGGACTAAAAAGCCTTCTGTAGTGCCTGTCAACAGGGACAGAGAACTCTCAATCTATCAAGTCACCACTTTCTAGATCACCTTTGCCATCATTAAATCCTAATCCCTAAAATATCCCTAAGATAAAAATAGGAAAGGCAAGATAGTCCTGGCTCTTAGGAAGCTCACAGTGTAATTGAGAGAGAAAATAAATAAGTGAAAGATTGGCTTTAGGGCTGGATGGGAAGGCCTAGAAGTCCCAAGGATGCACCAATATGAGAAGTCTTGGGAGTCTTGAGATTGCACTCAGTAGGTCAGATGAAAGCATCAAGTTGTCTGGTGGGCATAGAGACCTTCAATGAAAGGGCAGATGCTAAGACCAGATGGTTTTCTTGTCTTACCAGATAGAATAAGGAGAGAATATCGCCTGTAGCAATAGGTTTTTCCACCATGTTGATTGATTGATTAGCAGAGTCACTATTCACTCTCTCATCTCTTTAAACTACAATCCTCTTCCTTTTCCCACTCATCCATGGTACTCCTCACCATGTGAGAATGCACTTGCCCAACCCTTGGACCTCCCAACAACCCTGAAACCATGTAAGCTAAGAGACTTTAGAAAGGACTCAATACTATTATTTTTCTTATTTAGGCCTTTTCCCCTAAAACTGGAGTGAGATGCTGTTCCAAGAAGAGGAAAGCTCAGCTAGACTTTTTTCTCCAGTTCATCTTATTTTTCTTATGGAGAGTATTAGCATTAACACTCACGCTAACAGGGACAAGATGAAGCCAAGAAGTTTAAAAAAAAGTACACAATGCTGAGGCATTTTTAATATGCTTAAAAAACAAAGGACTATTTTCATATTTGAGAAGGAATTTTGAAACCCAAGGGCCCTGTCCATTGAAATGACCCCTGGCCTGCGGGAAGTTCAGGGAGGATCCTGCTCAACACAGCCATTCAGGAAACAGTCAGCCAAGCAGTTAGGAGACTTGACAGAACTTTTCATTGTTGTACTGCTGGCTGCTTGCACCAGGCCAGGTGGGGAGAAAGAAATACTTTATGTACTCCACCCCTATGGCTCTGATCCCCAGCTGGCAACCTGCCTAATTGGTTGGGGATGAGTGAGTGGGTGGGGCTGGTCTAAAATGGCCATCATCTATAGGCAATTTCCAATGATTCCAGGTCTGCCCAGGTACTGGCTTCTCCAACTAATTAGACAAACAGTGACAAGAGAGAAAGAGAAATTAGATTGGCTTGTTTAACCTCAGAGACACGATGACCATTTGTTGAGAATGCAATATAAGGAATTCACATTAGATAAGGAGAAGACTAGATCAGGAGTCCTTAACCTTTTCTTGTATTATGGGGCCCTGTGGTCATCTGGCAAAGCCTATAGGCCACTTCTCAGAATCATGCTCTTAAATGAATAATGCAGAGAATTCCAAAGAAGTCAATTCCACAAAAATGAAAATGTCATTTTCTTTCCCCATCCAATTTACAAGTTCCTTGAAATCAATCCCCAGAACCTTCTGTGGACTCTGGGTTAAGAGCCTCTGCACTCAATAAGCTCTAAGGTCTCTTCCAACACTAAGATACTATGAAGCTGCTTCAGTGGCTTAATCAAATCAAAGCTTCACTGGGGCTCACTTTTTCTTCCTGTGGTATGAGGCTAACAACCATTCATTGACCTCCTAAGCTATATAAGAGAAAAGACAGGAATAGCTAACTTTAGTCAATTGATGCTCCATGACCAGATTTGACATTCAAAAGCATTTTATCCTCATTGAATCCAAATTTCATCCCAGGAACTAAGGAAATCATCATTGTAGGACTAGGTAAGCTTAAGAAAAAGTAATGACTCACCCTTAAAAAGACAAAGCTCTGGGAGGTAGACGAGTAGGGGGTACTCTTGTTCTCTCTCTTTGGATAAGGAAACTACAGTGTTAAAGGAACCCTATATATGACCTAGGTCACCAAGCTGGTAAGTGTGAGAAACAAGTTTCAAACCAGCATAATGGTACGGTGGGAAAAGCAGACTTTAGAGTTAGGATCAGAGTTCAAACCTATCTCTGATGCTCACTGTCAATGTGACCCTGTGTCAGTCACTTAACCTCCAGTGGCCTCAGCATGCTAGATAGCCTCTGAGGTTCCTTATAGCTTTAACATCTATGCCCTAGGATTCTATGAATCCAGGTCAGAACAGAAGAATCACTTCTCAGAAGAGAAGAAGGTGATTTTCATGGCAATCAGCAAGTCTTTACTCATAGTAGTTGTGGGAAGACCATAGTTCCAAACTAATAACTAATCCTAGCAATAGATTGGTCCTTTAAGTGACTACTTACTTCAGAGACACACTGTTCTTTCTTCTATCCCATGCTGCTTTCTCTAAGCTGCCAGACCTGCTTTCAGTGGCATTGTTTTTGCTTTATATCTGAAGCAACAAATACACCTGAGCCTCTTCCACTTGGTACCTGTGTGACATTGAATAAGTCAGTTAACATCTATGGGCCTCAGTGTCCTCATCTGTAAACTGGGGGAGTTAAAGTAGATGGCCTCTGAGGTTCCTTCCAGCTCTAGTATGATCCTATGATCCTATGACCTCATCCTTAGGCTTGTTGAAGGGTTATATCAGCATCCCTAATGCATGCTGATGCTCAGATAACTAGGCATCTCTACGGATAACAGCTTCAGAAACAGTCCAAAATTCTCTAGGGATCATGGCCCCAATAAAGGCTGACTCTAGCAGTGAAGTGGACCAGCCTCTGTCTCTTGTCTCATATTGAATCAGGGTGAATCAGGCAAATTGCAGCTGGATGATGCCAGAGCCTGCTAACTTAGGGCAAGGAAATAGCCAAGGGAAACTATGAGAAATTATAGCGTGTTGCCTAGCCCATTAGTCATGGCCAAGCCAGACTGACTTAAAGTTGGCCTTGTTAGCTATTAGGATCTTTAATAGACAGTCATTGATGACATGTGATGGATTCTCATTGAACCACATCAGTGTTCCCATAGAGTCATTCAGATATGAGGATAAATCTGATTCAGACTCATTAGATGGCCAGAGAAGGCCATCTAATGTGATCCAAGAACAAACTAGGGAAGAATGATCTAGGGGAAATGACCTAGTAAAAGCTGCCTCACCTTCATCAATGCACCCTGCTCTGAAGTCATCCAATGTCAACACTGTCTCTCTAGGGACAAACAGAAACCTCAAATCAGCTACTCCTATGGTATGACTCCAGAATGGACATCATTCCCCAGCAGATAATTACGTGGTGCCTTTCATTTGGATATACGTGTCTCATTGTTACACAACCTATGGAATCCCTCTATCCTCTTCTCTGTGTTGACATGATAAAGCAATGCTATGATATACTAGAGAAAATAGTTCATGTATTTGGAAGGTCCATTAAGAGAGGGGCTGGTAGAGGACTAGGAGGTTGTGAGTCCCCTAGTACTCTGCCTTGGAAAGACTCTATCTGGACATTTGTGCTCAGTTCTGGATACCATACTATATGAAGGACATTGCTAAGTCAAGGAGTGTCCATAGGTAGGCAGAAGGATGGTGAAGGGCTTCAAGATCATGTCCTTTGATAACTGACTGAACTGCCTGATGATGTTTGGCCTAAAGAAGGAGAAAGAGTGAGGGAAAGAGTATCTTTTTTCCAGTATTTGAATGGGTACCATGTAGAAGTAGCATTAGATTTGTTCTCAATGGCCCACTGGGTGGAAGGGGCAAAAGGGCACAAGTAGGCCCAATGCCAGGAAAATCTGCCTGACATTCAGAGGTATGCAAAAGTGGAATGGGCCAACCCAGAATGTAGTGGGTTCCCCCTCAAAGGGAATCTTCAAACTGAATGACAATCTGTAAAGGTATGGACCTAATACTTTTCTATTCATCTCCATCTTTGAAATTCTGTAATTCTATTTGTAGTGGGCATACTGCTTTCTCTTTTTTTTCTCCTGGTTTTTCCCTTTTGTTCTGATTCTTCTTTCACAATATGGCTAATGTGGAAATATGTTTATTATGACTGTACAAGTATAGTCTATTATCAGATTGCTTGCCCATCTTGGGGAGGGAGGAGGGAAAGGGAAAAAAATTTGGAACTAGAAATCTCATAAAACTGAATGCTGAAAACTATCTTTGTAATTAGAAAAAATAAAACACTATTAAGTGGGGGGAGGAGACAAAAGTCTGTTTGCTACAGTATGCTGCTCTCTGCTATAACGTTTGCTGTGTATCATGTAGGCACTGAATGCATGTAGATTAACTCTGACATTCCATATTCCTGAACACCAATTAAGTCCCCTCTTACTCAACACTGATAGCATCTTTTCTGTGACTTTATGAATTGAAGTTGGCATCCTTTATTAGCTGCCAGGAGAAATGCAGATGCCTTTGAAAACCCATGCCTTAACAGCTTGTAGTCTAGATTAGAAACAAGAGAGAGAACACATTTGGCCTCTGCCTCTGGTCTCTGTCACACACACACCTGTCTGTCTCTGGAAGCAGAGGGAGCCCTAGGACAAAAGGGCTCTTGTGACAGCCAACAGGGACCTTTTCCTGCCAATGATGAAAGAGTGGAGGTGTCCTAAACTCACTTTTCTTAACTAATCCTTGAAGCACCTTGGTGAGGTAAGTGGTCCTTTACTCCAGAGGAAATAGAAGATAGAGGTTAAATGACCTAACAATACCCCAGTCAAGCCAAAGACACATAGGATCCAAAATTCCCAATTCCCCTTTCACAACCCCAGCTCCTCTGAGTCACACATGGAATAGCTCGTCACTTGGCCCATGGCTGTATCACTTAACCCATTCCACTGTCGAATGCCCCATCCTTGTCCAGTGAATTAAAAACAGATCCTTCATTAGGTGGCTGTCCTATGGGACCCCCAATGTATTGGAGATGAAGCCAGCTCTCTAAAATGAGACTTTCATTGTCTTACATTTTGGTTCGGGTTTATTTGAGTTGGCTGCGTGTCTTTAAATCATGTCTGTTGCAGAATTGTGATAGGAAGGAATGTGACTCTGGGGGTTTGAGGGAAGAGGGCCTGGCCATGACCCAGAGATGACACTGGAGAATTACTAAGGAAAAGAGAGATACAGTTCCAGCTTTCTCAGTAAATCCTTAAAGAGGTGGGTAAATAGGTCAACTGGGAGTAAGATATGCCTGAGGCTCCAAATCATATACCATCTCTGATTAGGGTGAAGGTAAAAAGGAGAGGGCAGACTTTCAGGAAGGAAAAGTGTCATTCTTGGCTGTAAAAAGCATCTAGTCTCAACAACATTTGCCTGGAGATGAAGAGGGTAATAGAAGGGTGAGGTGGGTGGGCTTTCAGAGAGAAGCTGGTCTGCAGAGAAATGCAGTCTTTTTTTTCCAGAAAATATTTTGAGGAAGGTAAGTGTGATGACTATTTTCTGACTAACAGATGGCTTTGAGTTAAATGTCTTTTTAGGATTTTATGTGTGTATGTGTGTAAATGACATCCTTTGTAAACATGTCTGCACATGTATATAAACATGCAGGGGTCTGAGTTCTCTACTCAGCCTTTAATGACAGCCAAGCCTTTGTTGAGAATGTTGCATCTTCCTACAAAGGATATGGATAGGCCTTTTATTGATGACCACAAAGCAAGTTTAGCTGGTGGAGGCTGTTCCTTGGTTTAATTGCTTGGTTGGGACTTCTGGGGTTCCTATGAGACTGTGATTGTGGAAGGAGCCAATCATTTTCTGTGGACATCCAGGGAAACCTATCAAATACCCCTGACTTTTCTTTCTCCCTTTTGCCTTTCTTCTGCAGAGATCCTGAGTATAACAGAACTACGAACATGGGGAGAAGAGAAAATTTGGTCAGCAAAGAGAACCACCCCCTTTTCTCTCCTAAGAGTCATCAATGACTACTTTGGATGAGAGACACATGGCAACATGGTACAGGAAGGTGCACTGACTGAATGGTTCTGGATTAAAATCCTCTCTAGGATACTGCTTGTATGACCTCAGGGAAGTCACTTAGTATCTAGATATCTCAGTTTATTCTTCTGTAAAAAAGGAGTTTTGGATCAGATGGCTTCTGAGGTCCTTTCCCACTCTAGATCCATGATGCTCTGATCTATGACCCCATGTAGTGCTTACTGTTATGTCCTGAGAATCCTTGCAAGTCAATGTTGAGCTCCTGCTCTCAGACTGGGAAAGGCAACACCATACCTTTTCAACCACTTGGCAGCCATGGAAAAGGGAACCATGTGGTCAAGTGGAGCATTTCTAATGGTGCCCTCTCTAGCAACCCCAAGTTCCCCAATTAATACAATATTTTTATTTGTCTAGATATATGAGTTCCTTCAGTTAAGGAATTCATGGTGTGGAAACTCCCTCTTCCAATACAAAGCTGCTACTCTTGGCTAAAAGTTAGTCTACAAATGATTATCTGGTGGCACTGAAAAGTTAAATGATTTGTCCATGGTCACTCCAATAACTTGTGTCAGATGGAAGACTTGAACCCGGGTCCTTCTGACAATAACCCAGTCTCTTCACCACTGGCCATATTTCTTCTTTTATCTATAAATATCAATGCACATACAACATGATTCTTTGCTTTTTATCATCATTCTTTTGGAGAGGGGAGTTCAAAAATAACTCATGGTAGCTTTCTTTATGATCATATATATTCAATGAATGAAACAGATAAATGAATGAATTCTGATTAGTTACAATGGGAAAATAATGTCAATTACCATCACCTATTGGTAAAATGTCCTCATATATCCATGAGAGTTCTCATCTGCCTTGAATATCATAAAAATAGTAATAACAACAATAGTAATATAGTCAAAATGCTTTCACATTCATTTCTTCATTTGAGTCTCCAAACAAAGGTAGTAAAGGTAAGGAAAATAAGTAGAAAGAGCATTGACTCTGAAGTCAAACCTGAGTTCAAATCTGAGTTCTGATGCTTATTGTCTGTGTCACTTCAGGCAAGTCACTTAATTTCTGTGGATCTCTGTTTCCCCATCCATATAATAAGGGGTTGAGACCAGAAAGCCTCAAAGGTCCCTTATAGCACCAAGTCAAGTGGACACCATTCATTAAGCACCTAGTACGTGTCAAATATTTTCTATCCCTGGGAATGTAAAGAAAGGGGAATAAAAGGTCTCTGCTCTGAAGGAGTTAACAGCCTAAAAGGGAAAGACCAAACACAAGCTATGTACAAACAAGGCAGAAATGGGACAGATTGGGGTGATCCCAAAGAGAAAGAACTAAGATTAAGGAACTGAGAAGCCTTCTTGTAAAGGGTGAGACTTTAGCTGAGATTTGAAGGAAGCCAAGAAAGAGAGAAGACAGAGAAGAGGAGGGAGAGCAATCCAGGCATGGATGACAGCCAGGGGAAATGGTCCAAGTCAGGAGAGGAAGAGCAAGGAAATCTATGTCAGTAGATCAAAGTGTAGACTGTAAGAAGACTAGGAAGGTAGGGAGGGGCCAGGGTTATGAAGAGCTCTAAAGTCATATAACTGATCTATAATCCTTCCTGCTGTTTTCCTTTTTTTTTAACAAACAGGGAATCTGAGACTTAGAACAGTCAAAGCATTTGTTCAAGGATATACAGCAAGTAAAAAGCAAGGCAGTCCTCACATTGAGGTCTAAGATTTCCATCAATGTTCCTCCTATGATGCCTTTATTAGGGACTCATACAATGGTGGAATCTCCTTGAGTCCCAGCCCTCATCATGGGACAGATGGGCTTCAGGAGGTTAAATGACTTGCCTAAGATTAAACACTAATTAGCACCAGAGCCGTAATTGGAATCTACACATCCCAACTCTATGTCCAGTGGGCTTCCTGACACCTCCCTCTGCTCTCTCTGCAAGCCCATTTCTTGACCTCCCATGAGCACAAAGGGGTGTTGGGTGGCAGCACAATAAACTATAAATAACTGTAATAAACTCCTGCTATGAACTCTTTCTGGAGGAGCAGTTGTCTGTGACTACAACATAACTTTTCTGAGAAAGTTATGGTCAGGTCACCCAGTAATAAAAGAACCTCATGATTTATAGATCTCACTAAATGTCCTCTGCTTATCTCTAAAGAAAGGGAGCAGAAACATTAAGAAAAATAACACGGTTCCTGTTGGTGACAAGGCAAGAGGTTGAAAATACTGCTTGTTCTTTACCCAGCAGCCTCCTTCCAAGGGACCAATTTTAAGACTGAAGGGGAATCTACGAATGATTTTCATTAGTTGTAATTGAAGGGTTGGAATCCAGGAGCACAGTGACCAGATGTTCCCCATCTCCATTAGGTCAAGGAAAATAGCCTGAAATGGTTGTGGAAAGAATTTAGGCTTGCTCAGAGGAAGAACTAAGAGGCAGTGTGGTGTATTGGATAGTAAGCTGTTCTTGGAGTTAAGAGGACATGGGTTCAAGTCTCCCCTCTGACACATACTGGCTTTGTGACTCTGGATAAGTCCTTGAATTTCCCAATGCCTACAGACAAATCTAAAAATTAAAAAATGCAGAGAAAATACTTTCCCCATACGTACTAGGGCCTACTTTCCCACCATTAATAACAATTATTAATAATTATTACTATTTAGTAATAATAATTGAGGGTTATAGGAGCAGCATGATAATAGCACCTAGCTCTCGGGTTTGTTGCCAGAATCAAATGAGAAAATGTATGTAAAGTGCTTTACAAACCTTAAAATGCCATATAAATTCTAGTGATGATAATGATGAAGAGGAGGAGGAGGGGTAGAAAGAGTTTTAGATCTGGAGTCAAAAAGTCTGGATTCAAATTCTGACTTTAAGCAACTTTCTCATTTCATCTTTGGGGACCCCCGTTTCCTTACCAGTAAAATGAGCGGTTTAGATGACACAATGGCTATCATCTTTTTCCAGTTCTCAATCCTATGTATTAAGAAGATTGCTAAGTTCAAAACACCAAGATAAGATAGGAAAGAGGGTTGTAAACATAATGGGAGGAATGCAGAATTTAGAATAAAAAAATCTTGAATTTCAAATCTTCAATTTATTGCCCAATACCATGAGCCAGTTGCTTAGCCTCTTGGGGCCTCAGTTTCCTCATGTGTAAAATGATGAGGTTGAACTTAGATGACCTCTGAGATCCCTGCCAGCCCTAAATTTATGACTTACAACTGCCTTCTCTGAAACACTTTAAAAATAGAGTTGATTTAGATTTGGTTCTAGCTGAATCAAGACTCGTCTATAACCTTTCAAAAGTCATTAACTCATAAAAAATGAGAAAGCTAACATAAAGGAGAGCGTGACACAGTGGGACTGAGATCAGGACTTAAAGAAGACCTGCATTCAAACCCTCTGGTGCTTATTATCTGGGACAGTAAACAAGTGATTTCATGTCTTTGGGTCTCAGGCCACTATAAGTATAGATAAACAGACCAGGTTCTAAATTGGTGGAAGGAATTCCCATACTGACAAAAATCACACATCTTTGATGTGGTAGCATAATAATAGCTGACATTTATAGAGCACTTAAAGGCTTACCAAACATTTTATATGTATGATGTCCTTTGATCCCCTCAATGGGGCCACATATACTATTATCTTAATTTTATAAATGAGGAAAACTGGTTCAGAAATTTCAAAACTTGCTGATGGTCACACAGCTATAACTCAGATTTCTCATTATTCCATTTCCAGATTTTTTTCTTCTGTCCATCACTTCAATGGGGAGGTCAAGGATCAAGATGTATGGGGGAAAGGAGTATTGAACTGGAGCCCATGGAGCATGCTTGGGGATAGTGCTGTCAGGCCATCTTATGGAGCTCAGATAGTGCTGAGTTTGTACCCTGACCACTTTCAACAAGACAAGTTTTGGACTCAACAAAGGCACCATGGGCTACCCAAGGCACTCAGTTGCCACATAACACCTCCCTCCTACCCCAGTGGGAGAAAGGGAGGCAACACCAAAGAAGAGTAACCAATGAGTACTAAGGGGCTGCTCTCTCAATAGACTTTAAAGGGAGAAATAGTTCCTGCTCTTTCTCTCTTCTGAGTGTAAGACTTGGAACTCTGATAGCTCTCTCCTTTGGATTTCCATGAGGAAGACGGGAACTGCTCACACTTGTGCCTAATAATGACTCTCAAGGTCCTAGCAGCCTTTTTTTCTTTGTATTTCTTTCCCTAAGCAGGTAAACAGTGATATGAAATATGGATTTGGGGAACCTGGTAGCTCCCTTGGGAGATCAAGAGCTCTTGGACTCCTCAGCTGGTGCTGGATGCCCTTTAGAACATGTTTCCTATAGATCTACAAGGCTTCTTAAAGGAAACCACAATGACCACAGAAAAGAGAACATGATGGTACATCCATTGATGTACTATCCAAAGGGTCAGGCTGTGCTCTCTCCCACTAAGGGAACTCTGACCTCACATGGAGCAAACTCAGTTCTCACAGAGCCTAGTCTTGAGAGAGAGAAGCCAAGTTGTTTTTTTTTCCTTCCTCATTGTTTCTGGCTCACTCTGCCCCATTCCAGAGTAGAAACATGAGAACAATCTCTGAAACAAAACTTGGTTCATATATAGGAACTCCCCAAAAAGGAACTGACAGAATTTCTTTAATACCCAATACACAAAAGAGATTGAGTATAGGACAGCTATTTATTTCTTCCTCCTCAGAGACATATTAAGAACACAAAAGAGTCATATGTGTGTAGTTACATATTTAAAGCATGCATAGGCATTTCACCTCAGATATGCTACCTGAGCATAGCTTATGGGCATCTTGGTATACATGGCTAGTTCTCTTGGCAGTGTTCGCCTCCAGATGGAGAGTACATCATTTTGCTACAGCAATTACTTCCCAGAGCCAGGATGACTGACACCAACATGGGAACCCAGGTATACTCCCAGGGTAGTCACAAAACTTTCATCACTATTTGGTGACCTATGCACTGAGAAAGAAACACAGAGAAGAGGTTGCTAAGGCCTTAAGAGTTAGCCTCAGGTTTACTCATGTGGTAGGTATATACTCTAGCTACCATGTGTGAGTAGCCACAATAGCTGTGGGTTGTGGAAAGGAAGAAAGGAAGAAAAGATTTCTTTCTCTTCTCAGGGAAGTCCAAGCTTGGAATTCCAAGTCACAAGTTCAGAAGACAGGAAGATGATGAGAGCAGATGTTTATTTTCCTTTTCAGTATACTCAATGGACTGGTGTTGCTGCTTAATGGACAATATTCTTTGATGCCACCTGCTATCTTGGGAGAGGATGGGAGTAGAACATGGGGACCAAACATGAGCTTTTGGTTGCCAAAATACTTGTCTCAGTGGAAGTGACCAGAACACAGGTTCATGCCCTCCACAGGCCCTCCCCAAACATCCATCATAGGCTGAATACTAAACCATACTCTCCCCTCCCTGCTACACATGCAAACCCACTTCTCATACCCTAGAACTCAAAACAGAAAGCCTGCCCAACTCGAATGAAGCTAACTCAGAACCAGTTTATCTTGCCATCCGTGACCTATGTATCTCTTATCACTAATAGGAATGGCAGAGTTCATATAGTAAAATGGATAAACTGCTGGTTTGGGAGTCAAGTTCCATCTATGACACATGCTACCTGCATGAACCTGGCCCTATGTCACTTAACTTCTCATGCCCTACCCCCCAAGTTGTCTATGACTCTAACTAGCACAATCAGTGTGGATCTATATTGGTGGAGAGGGTTTATTCACTAGAGGTTCCTTATCCCAGTGAAATCAAAGATCCACACCCCCCCCCTCCATTAGACCATGAGTTCCTTAAGGGCTGGGACTAATTTTTTTTGCCTCTTTTTGTATTCATTGTGGTTAGCACAATGCCTAACACATAGAAGGAGCCTAATAAATGTTTTACTGGCTGACTGATCTCCCCTCTTAAGTGCAACAAAACAAACAATAGTGAAATGCTAATGTGATAAGTAACCCTTCAATGCTCAATCTTTATTACTTCTATCATAGAATCTTAGAGCATCTAAATATCGCAGAGATTATCTACTCTCACCTACACTTGAGGAAGATAGTTCCTACCCCCAGGGAGTTTACATTCTAATGAGAGAAGGCACTGTACAAAAGGGAGCCCAAGATGGGGGGACAGGAGAAGATATCCATTGGGGAGCAAAGTGATGAAGTCCAAAGAGTCTGGAGGGAATGAAGGATGGTTGGCACAACCCCATCCCCAAAAAAGAGGTCCCTGGAAGGAGTTCACCAATAGGGCCAGCATCACAGAGAGAGGTCCCCCACAATGAGGAATTTTCACGGGCAAGAAGGCAGCTGAGTTTTGGTGTTTGTTTTACTGACAAAATTTGGGTGTAAAAGAGGGATGTTCAGGGCAACATTGGTACTCAAAAACACTTTGTTTAAACAGACTGTGGATGAGATTGAGTCATGTTCAAGTCTAACGAGAACCAAAGAAGAAGCTATTGGAATTTGGCAATGAGGAGCCATGAACTTTGCCCTACATTAATTACATAAATATTAGTGATAGTATGTGGCACTTGACCAAAGTGAGCAATCCCAGTTCACCGCTGATGGTACAAATCAGTTGCAACACATGAGAGCAAACAGTATTAAAAACAACAAAAAAAGGAAGATGATGTAAAACAGCTTTGAACTCAACTCTTATCAACTTTGTCTAAATGAAATGAAATTGAAAAGTGGTTGTTATCATGGTGTGGTTTTTTTCCACCCACAGAACTTAAACTACCCACTTCTCCCTTGAGACCCACTCCCTACCCTGAGAGGAGGGTCCCCTTCTGTACATGCAAAAGGACCTTGGCATTCATACGTCCTTCCATTGTTGTCCTCCCTTCTCAGGCTATCTCTAGTGGGGCAAGCTGATGGGGACCAATGTTCCCAACAAGAGTCTGAACTTTTCCCTGTGAGCACTCATCCAAGGACTGCACCAGGTTTCCAGGAAACCAAAGCCACAGAATGAATCTGGTACAAGCAGGATCCATTCATGGAGCCCCAGTAAATCCCCACAAAGCAGAGTCCCTGAAAAAAAAAATGGGTCTTTCAGCCATGTGGCAATAACAACAGGATGAAGGATGTGTCATTCCCACTATCCTGTCTGTTGATGGCTGTTCCAAAGATATATTCAGTAAATTTACAGAATGTAAAATTATATAATAACTAATTACCAAAGGTAATCGTTTTATCCGTTTGTGCAATAGTCATTCAATTATTAAACTACCTCCTGATGAGTGACAATAATGAATCCACTGCAGTGGTCGTATTTTTCAAATTTGTTCTGCATATTTCCATTATGCTGGAACTAATAAAAGTATTTTACATAATTGTAACTTCAAGGAGTCCAAATGTGAATACATGAGACCACTTTAAGGGGTTCATTATTTATCTTAATCGAGTCTTGGCCGTACAAAATAATAATATTTGGAGAATGACTTGTCCCAGGACCTTTCCTATCTGAATTCTATCCAATATAAGATGGGAAGAAGAAGAAGAATAGCTAACATTTGCATTGTGTTTTAAAGCAGACACAACTTTTTATACATTACCCTTTTTGATCCTTACAGTAATCTTCTAAGGAAGCACTATAATTATACCCATTTTACAGATGAAGAAATTAAAGCTCAGAGAGATTTAAATTGACTGCCCTTGATTACATAGCTAATCAATGCACAAATCAGGTTTGTAACCCTGGTCGGTCAGTCTTCTCTTCAGCATGCCACCCCTCAGAGATGAACATTCAGTAAGTAACACTTTTCCATCTTGGCCATTACCAGAACTAAGTTGAGTCCATGTATCATTCAGCAAATAGAGGCCAGCCTGAAGAGTCAGAAAGGCCTGAACTCAAGATTTGAATCTGATACCCACTAGCTATGTGACCATGGAAAAGTCAATGAATCTCTCAGGAATTTCTCTAAGGCTAGAAGTCATAGATTAGTAACCAATTTGCATTGCTCTAGTGGTCTATCCACTATACTACCTGCTTGCCTGGGCAGGTAAGTGATAGATGTGTTTTAGTGAAAAATATCACTGAATTTAGATTTTTACTGTTCTGTTGTTTTCAGTCATGTCCAATTCTTCTCCACCCCATTTGGGGTTTTCTTGGCAAAGATACTGGAGTGGCTTGCTATTTCCTTTTCCAGATGAGAAAACTGAGGCAAATAGTGTTAAATGACTAGTCTGGGGTTGCACAGCTAGTAAATATTTGAAGCCAGATTTGAACTCAGGAAAATGAGTCTTCCAGACTCTAGGTCCACACTCTCTCCACTTCACCACCAACCTGGCCATTGAATTTGGAATTAGCATAGTGTATAGACAGAGGAGTAAATTTGGAGTCAAAGAACCTAAGTTCAAATTCAATTTTTCTTAGTTATTTGAGCTTCTACTTTCACAAGGCTGGGGGAAAAAAGGGGGTAATGTATATAAATGTGGGCTATTATGATGCTAACATGTATCATCATATATTATGGATGATGAAAGGCATCGTAGTACAATGGAAAGCATACTGACTCTGCAGTTAGTGAACCTGAATTCAAATTCCACATCTAACACTTGGGATCTGTGTGATCTTGGGCAAGTCACAACCAAATGGGGCTCCAGGTTTGTCTGCAATTAAATGTTCTTAGTGAAACCATGCTGACTTCTCTCTCTACTGGCTTACCTAAGTGCTAACAAGTTATCTGCTTAATGATTCGTCCTAGAATTTCGTCAAGGACTGACATCAAGCTCACTAATGCAAAATTGATTGTAACATTTCCCTTTCCATTAGGGGACATATAGAGATGCAAGACTGGGTGTATCATTGGTTATGAAACATAGGACTATGAAAAGAATCAGTTAGGGTTTTATAAGGTTAGAGAGTCAACTTCTTAAAACCAGGACATAAAGGCATCATGTCTTGCACATATCAGATTCAAGCCCTCTCTTGTTTTGCCTCAAAAATATTCAGGAGACATTCAGGCACTCCAAGCAATATTTCTGAGATAATAGCAACTAATTTAAGGTTAGTTCCTTACTTTAAAAAGTCTCTTGCATAACCCCTTGACCTCACTAACCATGTATCATACATGTTAGAAAACAGAGTACCAGGTGTGATGTGAATAGTATCCCAACTGTCTAGTTAAATCTGAGCTGTGATTGTTTTCCACTTATACATCATCTTTTATCTGTAGGTGCTCAGAATGTTCTCTGTATGTGAAGTCATTCAGCCTTCCTTGGAGTATCTCTGTGAGGGAGAGTCACAGCTGTGGAGGGAACTCACCTCATATGTGGAGGAGTTCAGAGACCCTATGGCTTGCCAAAGGTCACAGAACAAGGTCTCTTAGCTCCTCATCAGAAAAGCTACCCATTAGTTTGCACTTGACCTCTGAGTTCTAGCTAGAGAAATAAAGCAGATCTCCTAAAAGTAGGTGACCACAGAGATGGAGAAATGAACTAGATGACTTCCTGGGGTTCAGTTATGAGATCAAAACCTGATAAAGATTTATTCAAATTGAAATAGCCCCAAGAGCCAATTAACAAGAGGATTTTTAAAAAGACTAAACTTGCAAGAAAATATAGATACAAAGGCGGTGCCTCTAGAAGTGAGAGATCCAAATAGTTTCAGAGTTTATAATGAGTACAGTGGCTGAATCCAAGAATCACTGTGGCTTATGGAAAGAAGCTTTGAAAAATCATCTCATTTTAGAAAGTGCCTTTTTTTTCTTGCATCATAAAGAGAAACGGGAGAAAGAAAAACAAGAACTGATTTAATTTCCTTATCCAAACTTAACATTTAATACCTTTTCATTTATAAGTCTGATTTAAATACAGGGCATGGAAAATTATTTTAAAAGAGAAAGCCCTTCACTCCCTGATCTTTCCCTTCCCACCCATTTTTACAAAATATTCTACATGGAAACTCAAGCTCTAACAATTATGGTGAGTTCTCTCTGTGTCTCTGTCTTTATCAATCACTCGGTGCTTAAGTAATACTATATAATATCAGTTTTTCTCCAAATACTTCTAGATCTAAAATTCAGTAATCCCATGACTCTGTTTTCCTAATAGCATTTCTTCCATTTTGTTCCTTATAACTTTTTTCTCAAGGTTCATTCTTTGACTTCTTGCTTTTCTCCCTCTATACTATCTTTCTTGAACAACTCATCCATTTTCATAGTTTTACAACAATTATATTCTGATGATTCCATTTGTTCTCTCCCCTTAAATGCAGTGTCTCTTTCTGTGCCTCTATCTCTGTCTCTGTCTCTGTCTCTCTGTCTTTCTCTCTCTCTCTGTCTCTCTCTCTCCTTCTCTCTCTCCCTTTCTCTCTTCCTCTCTCTCCCTCCCTCCCTCCCTCTTACTCCCTCAGCATGTGCATGTTTTTTAAAAGTGGGAATTATCTTTCATTGTCCTCACCAAATCCATCTGTGTCCCTTGGCTCATTCCTGGAAGGCATCCTAAAGACATTTATAGGCCTCCCAGATGGTGTGAGAATACGCTAAACTCTGCCCTGACCTTCAGTTTTGGGGTAAGTCACAAGACTACAGTTTTTCTATTTCCCTTACTAAAATCAGAAAAAAAAAAGCATCCCTTTAGTTGATGGCTCTGAAACTGTGATCAATAAAGGCCTCTATATGACCACAGTAGCAACATTGGGTTATCTGGCGGGGGGGGGAGGAGAGAGAAAAAAAGAAAAAGTCATTATTTCGTTCAGTCCCTTTTCTTGGTACAGGAATGACTTGATAGTTTTCCAAGCTTCCTCTTGACTTAGCCATGGCTAGCCTGGTGACAAATGACCACAAGTTCTTGTTTCTCTTGTTTCTTCTCTGCTACTAACAAACTTGGTGACATCTGGCAAGTCACTTAACCCATCTCCATGGCTGATCTCCATCTGCAAAATGGAGTTCTTAAGACTAGCCTGACCAACTCCCAGAATGAAATTCAATTCAACAAACATTTTATTAAGTGACCTTTAGGAACCAAGCACTGTGCTAGTCACTGGGGATACACAGATTCAAACAAAACCATCAAGGATCTTACTTTCTATTGGAAAGTGCACATGCTAGTAAATAAAATATATATATATATACAAAACTATTTAAAGAGATATTTCAAGACAGGCAGAGGAACTGGCAGGGAAGTGTGGGAAATGGGAAGAAGGGGAATGAAGGTAGGTGAGTGCTGAGCTGAACTTGGAAGGAAACAGGACTCTACAAGTTGCAGGGAGGTGAAGAAGGAGGACATTCCAGGCATGGGGCACAGTTAGTGCAGAACCACAGTGACAGGAACATCATGATGAGTGAGAAATGGCAAATGGGACAGTTTGAGTAAAAGAGGGACTGCTTAAATGAGAATAATGTGAAATAAAAGATGCAAAGAGAAATGGGAGCCCGATTGTAAAGGATTTTAAAAACCAGGATCATTGTAGCAGAAACAAAAATGAGGTACTTTGGTTTGGATAAGAAATATCATTATACCACCCCCTTATTTCTCACTCCTTACTCTAGCAAGAAAATGTACTGCTTCCATCTCTGATTACTACAACCACTATCACCACCATTTACTGATCTAAGGGAAAAGAGGAAGAGAGGTGGGGATAAAGAGAGAAGAAGAGAAAAAGTCATGTTTTCAAATCCATGTTTATTTGTCCTCCACCTTCCTTCTCAATCTCTACTGCCTTGAGATTAGTGGTCACCTGTCCACTCTTGAACTCTCCCCTTCCTTGGCATGAGTGATACCATATAATCATGGTTTTCTCCAAATATTTCTAAATCTAAGATTCAGTAATCCCATGACTCTGCTTCTCTATGAGCATTTCTTCCATTTTGTTCCTTATAACTTTTTTCTCAAGGTTCATTCTTTGACTTTTTGCTTTTCTCCCTTCATGCTCTCTTTCTTGGACAATTCATCCATTTTCAGTTTCATCTATTACATTCTGATGATCCTATTTGTTCTCTCACCTTAACTGCAGTCCCGTACCTCCAATTGTTTGCTGAATGTTTCAACCTGGATTCCAATTTGTCATGTCTAAAATTGATTTCATTTTCTCTCTCAAACTAATTGATGTTTTTAATTTCCCTCTCTAGGGAACCTGAGGACTCGAGGCCCTCTAGGTCGTTAAGTGTAGCCCTTTGACTGAATCCAAACTTCACAGAACAAATCCCCTTCATGAAAGAATTTGTTCTGTAGAACTTAGACTCAGTCAAAAGGCTGCACCCAAGGACCTAGAAGCCACATGTGGCCTCAATGCCACAGGTTCCCCACTCCTTTTAGACTCATTTTTGACCAGGGGTACATTAGAGCCTTTTTATACTTACTCTTGGTAAATCAGGAAATGCTATAAATCATTTGATTGTCTAGACTTAAGAAAATGGAGAAAATTTTAATAAGGCAGATTATACATAAAAGTATATATTTCATACATGTGTTTTTTCTAGTTGTTAATCATTTATTAGTACATCCTTACCTTTGATTTACCTTTTTTGCATATATCCCATATCTAATTACCAAATCCTATTTATATTTCCCAATTCTTTTCTCTCCATCTCTATTGTTGCCCATCAAATCTAAATCTTTGTTACTTAATGGATGAAATAAAAGTGGCCAGTCTCTTAATTGTTCTCCCTTATATCAATCTGCCTTTCCTCCTATCCATCCTTTGGCTTGCTATGAAACTAATTTTCTTCAAAAATTAATCAATTGCATAATTATCAAGGGTTCCCTATTTCCTATTGCATCAAGTCAGAACTTTGTTTCCCAAAGTCATATATGATCTGGGCTCACTTTACCTATCCAAATCCATGTCCCACTGCCTTCCAAAATGATCCCTTTGATCCACCGCACCCATGGTTTCCTCGCTGTCCCATTAATACTAGCCCCATTTCCATCTCTATATGTTTGGGGGTTTTTCTTTTGTTCCTTCTTCCTGCATATCCTTGCAAAGCCCAGCTTAAACCTCACTTCTCCTATGTGTTCTTCCCTCAGGACTCAAGCCTTCATTAGTACCTTCTTTATATAAACTCTTAGCCACATTTGACCTAGATGCACTGTACAATTTATCTCTTAACTGTTATGTATATTAATATTTTTATGTTTACATCATAAATTTCAAGAGGGCATGAATCACATCTTCTGTTTTTCTCATATTTATCAGATGATCTAGTGTAGTGCTAGGTACATCGTAGTTGCTCCATAAATACTCCTTGGTCTATTGGTTCTGCTACGCTTTTAACCTTCTTCTGCCACTGTTTGTTGCATTTCATTATAGCCTAACAGTTAGCATTGTGCTTGGGACAATGTAGGTACTTAATAAATGCTTGTTAACACCTTTTCAAAGTGTTTCAACATCCTTTAGTCAATTAATCAATAAGCATTTATCTCATTCCATCTTTTTAATAGTTCTATGAAACAAATAGAATATTTTATTGATGAAGTAAACTGAGGTTCAGAAAAACTAAGCAACTTACCCAATAACAGAACTACACAGAAGCAGAACCATGGCCAGATCCCTAACTCTTATGGTTCCCAGACCAGTGTTTATTCCAGTGTACCACAGAGACTAACACATGGAGGTATCATACATTGGGTCATCCTGACTTCAAAAAGCATGCAGTATTTTAACAAAAAATGAAAAGAGATGTTTGAGATTCTTTGGAAAGCCTTACCTACTTGTTGCACCCATTTCTGAGTTCAGCTCTCTTCCTAATTGACTAGTCCAAAGAAGGGGTAAGGGATAAGAGCTGGAAGAGATTGTGCTTTGATTTCTGTGGTTGGTTATCATGGCCTCTGAAACACAAGAAAAGAATTGTAAATACTGGTGTGTCAGATGTGATAACCTTCTGGAAAGTCAAAGACTGTATCTAGTTCACAGAGTTGATATACAGGGTCTGAGGGTAAATATCATGCTCCCTTGTATGGAATTGCAACAGAAATGTGGTCTGGAAATCATTAGCTAGCCTTAAAAATATAAATTTATAGATCTCAGGACATCCCAACCCCCTCATTTTACACATGAAGAAACTGAGGTCCGGGGAATTTTATTGACTTTCCATAGTCACATAGAAAGTAAACAAAGAAGGCATAGTTTGAAGGCAGACCCTCTGAATCTAGGTCCCAAACTCAGTCCAGTACATCACAATTCCTTCTTTCTCCTCTCCACCCCACTGCATCCTTCATTTTTGGATGAAGAAACCTTAGCCCAAAAGTCTTGGAACCAAGAAACTAGATTTATCTGCATAAAATTATTCAGGCTCAAAGCCTTAGGCCAGTAGAGAACTCCTATATCTACTTAATCCTCTAGATCAAGGCTCATTCTCCCTCCGTGAAGTCCCTTGTGTCTATTTCTTGCTCTCCACAGAGCCACCACCTTAATTCTGGCTGCTATAAAGTCTTTCCTAAATTAACACAGTAGCCTCCTGACCCACCTCAGTGCCTGCAATCTCCACCATCCACTCCATCCTATGAAGCTCTCAACATGTCATCCCTTTGCTCAAAAATTGTCGGTGGTTCCAACACTTGAATGACACTGTCATCCAAGGCTCACCTCATAGAAATACAATCTGTTTGTTTCCCCTGCTCCATGACATCTATCCTAAGTTTCACCAAACAGATTTATTCACAATTCTCATATATTCAGGACCTGCCACTAGGTATCCCTTTGTACCATTTGGGTAGATCCATATCGTCTGGATCTGACAATAGCTTCATTATCATTGTTATGATACACCAGCTGTTGCTGTCTTTTACAAACTAACAGATTATGAATGCCCCTGGAATTACCAAACAAACTGCAAATACTCTTAAGAATTCAACAGATAAACTGTCCAGCAACTGGAGCATCATTGCAGATAGACATGTGGTCCTCCCATGTGGATGGAGCATCCATCCTTTAAAATCAAGAATGACATTTTTTGTCAATGTCATCATACTGACCAATCACAATCTCCAAGTGTCAGACCTGCTACTAGAAGAGTCTCCAAAGGTGGTTACAGAAGATAAACTTACATTTCAATGCATTTATTCACCTACATTTCATGCATTTGATCAATAGTCCAAAGAGCATCCAATAAGAAAACATAATAGCAGAAAGATGATTTGTCTTCAAACTATTTCTATCTGAACTCCCTCCACTCCCCAAAACCATTGAAAAATACATAACACTGATGATGACAATTTTTTATAACACTTCTTTTCATACACTGACTCATTTCAACCCTACAATAATCAGATGAGGTGGCTACTAGTAATACTATTATCCACAATTCACACATTGGGAAACTATTAATTTTCAAAAAGGACCAGTGGCTAGCACATGTTCAATCAAGTATCAGAATGAAGATTTGAACACGTCTTCTTAACTCCCAGTCCAGCACATTATCCATATTTCTTTCATCATTGCTCACTTCCCCAAATCTAGTGCATGCTGGATGTAGACTCTGGAGTACTAGGAGCCTTAGATCAATCAGGTCAGCCTTGAGTTCTGCCCATTCGCCACAATGATGAAATAAGAAGAAAAAGTCAATTGGTGTTCTGTGCCTCCTATGCTGGCCTGGACACCATTCCACTCCATCTGATCTAAGTTCCTCTCAACCCACAAAAAAAAGGCCAACCTGGTTATCTAGACACGATCTTCCCTCTTAATACCTGACCCCTCTAATTATTCTTGAGGTCTCCACTAGATGCAGCTTTTCCCTCCAATGCTGGTCCCTCAGAAGTATCTCCAGAGAATTCCTTGCCCATCATATACCTCTCACCTCCTTATGTTTTGTCTTGGATCGTCATTCTCTTAATGATCGTAGATCCAGACCTAAGAGTTCCAGCTCAGATCTCAGAGCATCTTAGAATTTAGGGGTACTCTCATCCAGAGGATCTTAATCTCTCCTTGTGTCATGGACCCCTGTGGCAGGCTGGTAAAGCCTATGGACCCCTTCTCAGAATAAAGTGTTTAAATAAATGAAGGAATGTTCAATTTCAATTAGTGGTTAGTGAAAATAAAGATTTTTTTTTCACATCCAAGTTCATGGACCCCTCTGAAATGTAAGGAGTCTATGGGCCTTGGATTAGGAATTATTATTCTATTCGAATCCCATCTTTTTACAAATGAGGAAACCAAGACGTAGAGAGATTCAGTGATTTGCTTTCCCAGGCACTAAATAGCAAAGGCAGAATTCAAATCCAGGTCCTGTGACTCCAAGCTCAGCATTCTTCCCCCTGCAGTCTACTATTTACCACCCACTTGCTACCAGGGTGATTTATCTTCTTTCTCTTCTGCTTTTGCACTTTGCTCAGGTCTCTCATGGCAGGGGCCCTGCCTTGGATTTGGGCTAGTTTGATACTTGTCTTAGCCCCCTCACTAGAGTGAGGGGGCCTGAGCCATGACAATAGCCCATTCTGCATCTGGTGCCTGCCTCCTGATTCCTCTGGCCTTGGTTTTCCGGTACCTGAGCAGGATAATAATATCAGCACTTCCTGGGGATTAATGAGTGTTCGGAAGGCCCTCAGACCTCAGCTCCCTGGCCCTCCCCAAGCTGATCATTAAGCTCCAGGAAATGCCCCATGTCTAAGTCATTATGGTTTAGCCACATCTTATATCCAGCTCCTGTCTTCAAATAGCTCTGAATTATGAGTCCAGATTGGGGAATTTACTCAGCAGAGGAGAGCACAATGGAGGCTGCTTGGTTTCTGCTTCCTTGATTAATACACAAGGGATGTCCCAGGGCATTGCAATGGGGGGATGATCCTCATTACTAGAGGAGGTCACTGCAGGGCTGACCCCACTGACCATGTCTGGATATGTTTGGGGAAATACTTAAAGGAAAAGATTAATTCTATGTGTACCTAATTGATGTTATATGTCAATTATATAATATGTATAAAATACTGTATATTATTATAAACATTTATAAAATATGCTTACACATACATACAACATGCATGTACATTTTACAAATACATATTCATATATTTTATAAATATATACATATATGTATACATATTTGTGTATTCAGAGTTAGACTTACTTAACAGTGGCACTCTTGCATTAGAGTTACCCTATAATGTTTCACAGAATAGCTTTCTTCCATCATTATGAATTGGTCTTCTGAAATTCTCATTCATTTTATCATGAATACAAAGAACAATGTTGGACTTGAAATTAGGAAGTTCTGGGTTCAAGTCCTGCCCCAGACACTAACTTTGTGATACTAAGCACTTAAAATCTCTGAGCCTTAGTTTACACACCTGTGCAGAGGGGAGGATATTGAAAGCACCTAACCACTAGGGTTATTGCTACCATCAAATGAGACCATAGAGTTATAGATTTAAAGCTAGAGCTCACCTCAGAGGTTACTTACCAAATCTCCCTCCCTTTCATTTAACAGATGAGGAAACTGAGATCCAGAAGGGTTAAGACTTATCCAGAGTTACATCCC
Source organism: Notamacropus eugenii (assembly GCF_028372415.1). Taxonomy (NCBI): domain Eukaryota; kingdom Metazoa; phylum Chordata; class Mammalia; order Diprotodontia; family Macropodidae; genus Notamacropus; species Notamacropus eugenii. The sequence continues at coordinate 245,201,340 of NC_092872.1, read as the reverse complement.
AAGATCTGCTTCCAAAGCCAGGGCTCTATCTTTCCCCATCTCAAACTTCAAAGATGTTGTATGTAAATATCAGCTATTATTAATAATACTCAGGGCCTTTCATTACCTCACCTGATATCATAGTACATCAAGAGTTAAGTTATATTTTGCTGCTGAGGAAACTGAGGCACAAAAGACTAATTTTTGCACATTAGAAACAAAGTTACCAGGAGAATGCCAGAAATGCTAGACAGAGGTCCTCACTCCAACAGTTTGGTGACTTAAGCGATTACAGCTAGCAATATACATTTGAGTCACATACATAGCAGTGATTATGGTTTTCTTTTCTAATGTTAGTAATATAACCCCATGAAATAGTAAATTCCCCCTCACTGGATGTCTTCAGACAGAGGCATCATCACACCTTGGGGAAATTGTTAACACTTGATTCATGTACAACCCATGAGTCAACAGCAAAGAGATGAGTTGAGTACAATCTGGGTAACTTCCCTCTAATAACCATCAGATTTATTGCCCAGTCATAAATTCCTCTGAGAACATCTGAATATGACTAACTTGAACAGGACCTTCTCCAGGGACATTTAGTACCTCTAACCTAAAAGTGGCAAGATCCTAACAAATATTGGTACAGAAAAGCATATTTAATGGAAATTATAAAAGAAAAAGAAGCAAGACTTGTTTCCCAGTCCAGAGAGCAAGGGTCGCCTCTCTACCTCCGTTAGTGGGTGGGTGCATCCCTAGTTCCAATGGAAATACAACTCACAACACAAAGAAGGAAAGTCCTGTGATGGCAAGTGGAGTCAGGGAGCTTTAGTAAAGGTGATAATCCACACTTCATCTGATGGTCTCTATTACCCAGTTTTAGCTCACTCCCTTATTTGTGCTAGTGTCCATCCCTGTTTCGAGTCCTGCAACATACAATCTCTGCCCAGTACTAACTGATCAATACTGCTTGCCTAATCCAAGCCCAACTCAGGTGGCTCCATAGTATTCACCCAGCAGTCTGCTCACAGTACTCACCAAGGGCATAGTTTGGTATCACTCTATCTTTCCAGTTTGGCATCACAAGGTAGCACTCCACTTATACTACATGCCAGACAAACTGGAAAATTTGCTTTCTCTCATACACATTCAGGCCTCTCCTTCTATGCCCTTCCTTCCACTTCTCTCCATGCTTGTAAGCCCTCCTTCCTGCCCCATTTTTGCTTACTGAAATTTTGCCTATCCTATAGAACCACCCTAAATGCTACCCTTTCCATGAAGTTTTCTCTATTTACTAATCATTATTATCTCACAAGGCAGCTAGGTTGTGCAGTGGATAGAGCACTGGGTTTGGAATCAGGAAGATTCATCTTTATGAGCTTAAATCCAACCTCAGATACTGACTAGCTGTGTGACCTTGGGCAAGTCACTTAACTCTAAATGAGCTGGAGAGGGAAATGGCAAACCACTCCAGTGTCTTTGCCAAGAAAAACCAGTATGCATCATAGAAACAATTAAACAACTACAGAATTATCTTGTACACATTGAACCACACTTACCCTTTGGTTTGCACCTCTCATGAACTCTTTCCTTATTTGTGTGTGTGTATATATACACACACACACACACATACACATATATATATACATGTATGTATATATACATACATATGTGTAGATATATCTACATATATACATATACGTAGATATATCTACATATATATACATATGAATACATATAATCACCCCTAACTAGATTGAGAGCTCTGTGAAGGCAGTGATCATGTTTTATTTAACCTCCATCTCTCAGTTAACCCACTCATTTGCTCATAGAAGGCACTCGTGCATTTGTTGATGTCCTATTGGCTTTCACGGAACTGGATTTTTTAAGTATATGACCATTAGCCCAAATGTTAATAACATAGTTAACAAGAGACAACGTGGTACAGTGTATGTGTCTGTGTGTGTTGTGGGGGGCTGACAAAGCATAGACTAGATTCACAGGGCTTGGCTTCAAATTGTACCTCTAGTACTTACAATGTGTGTGACCTTGGTTAAGTCACTTAATTCTTTGGGCTTCAGGTTCCTCAAGAGAGGGGGTTGTACAAGATTGCCTTCATGTTCTAAATTTATGAACCAAATCCTTGAGAAATAGGGAGCAATAATTAACAAATCCATGAATTATGATTAAGATTTACACTTCTCTTTACCAAAGTACTTGTTTATTGAAAGAAAGCAGTGGGGTTTTTTTTTCTTGTTGGCTGTGAACCCTACCCTTTTTGAATGCAAAGGTTAGCTGTTTCTTTTTTTTTTTTGACCCCTGATGTGAAATGTGAAATGTGTGGAATCCAAACATACTTGAAAGAAACACAAACATGGTTTTTTTTAAATTTATTAATAGATTTGAGGAAAATGGCTTTGGGGGAAGAAATAAGCATTATTCATAAATTTGTTAATTGTTCTGTCCCTCTACAGACCTCCATCTGTTTTGGGCTCTGGCCATACCATGAACACTGAACCTTGGCTTTCCTCCCAGAGATGGTCAAGATCTGGGGCTGGGGCCTACACACTGCTGGCTGTGTCTCAGAGAAGAGAGTGCCATCAATATAAAGTGTGATCCTTTCTCCCATAACTAAAAGCACTGACACTAAAGACAGGCAGAGCCAACACGTGGAGTGGGACATGTCAGAACTTGGAATTTTACAAATAACTTCTGTACCAGCTTTGGCATGAGACTTTACAACCCTCAGATGGTCAGACCTGAGAGAGGGTTCTCTTTCCTTCTGGCCTTTTTAAATAGCCAAATAAGAGTTTTATTTCTTTTTTTCTTGGTTCTCTAAGAAAAAACTACATCTTTGATTCATTATGCCATTCCAAAGTGGGAAAACCTCTAATTTTATTAGAATAAAGAACTCTCAGTTAAGGAAACTCCTTCTACCAATACAGATTGGGTAACTTCTCTGAAATTTATAGTCTTAAAGAGATGCCTGAGGCATTTAGTGACTTGCCCACAGTCAAACAACCAATATGGGTCAGAGACAGGATTTCAATTCATCTTTGTGATTTCATTGCCAGAATTCTACCCTTTCTATCCCAAGATATAGAAGTAAAAATGAAAAAGTGAGTCCTTGTATTTCATTAGGTACATGTACTCTATACCATGTGACTCATACATTTTGCTCTTTATTTACTCTATGGTATTCATTGTAGTGGTCAAAATCATCTTTTTTCCTAGGAGTATGAACATCATATGTTTCCTGTAGAATTTTGGTTATAATTCAAAGCAGTCATTTTTCTGTGCCTTAACGTTATATCAGTTGCTACCCACAGGGAAAATAGTAACTCTAACTTAGCATTCTCCAAGGGATGTGAACAGAAAGCAGGAAATGCTTATGGTTAGACTTACCTCTGATCTTTTCAGTTCAAGAAAAATGGACCAAAATGTCCAGATCATTTTAGAGTGCGTGTATTGATCTTTACCAGGTCAATAATTAAAATACTCTTGTAAAAAAAGGAGATGCCCATCAATTGGGGAATGACTTAACAAATTGTGTCCATGAATGTAATAGAGTATTACTGTGCTAAGAAATAAGAGCTACATGAAGTCAGCAGAAACACAGTGACTATAACAATGTAAATGGGAAGAACAGATTTAGCACCTTGAATATCAGACTTAAGACTCTGGATTTTATTCAATAAATAATGGAGGCCGTGTGATATAGTAGATAGGGCACTGAGATTCAAGTCATGAAGATTTGGTTTTAAATCCTGCCTCAGACATTTACTAGGTAAGTGATTCTGGGCAATACATCCAATCTCCCTGTGCCTTAGCTTCCTCATCTATAAATTGAGAAAAATGGCACCACATTGACAAGTTGATAAGGAAAGAAAGTCACAAATATTAGAGGCACTGAGAAAAACAGGAACATTAAAGCATTGTTGATGTTGTGAATTGCTCCAACCATTTGGGAAAGCAATTTGGAATTATACCCCAAAAATCACATCAGTTAGGCAATGAATGAATGAAAAAGTATTGTAAGAGAATACTGTTATATTGGGGACAGTTCCAGAGAAACCTGGGAAGATTGGTATGAGCTGATGCAAAATGAAGTGAGTGGAACTAGGAGAAAAATTTACACAAAAACACCAAGGTCATAAAACCAAGCAACTTTGAAAAGCTGAAGAACTCAGATACATGCTATGATTCCAGAAGATATATGATGAAGAATGCTACCCACCTCCTGACAAAGAGGGGATGGCCCCAGATTGATTTTTGGACATGACCAACATAGGAATTTGTTTTTCTTGACTATGCATATTTGTTGGAACAATTTTGATTTTCTTTCTTTTTTTCTTTTTGTAAATGTAAGAGTGGGTGAGAGGAGAGAAAATAATTTTTATTAAAAATTACAATTAAAAAAATGAAGTGAGCTTAGTGATCTCTATGTTCCCTTCCAACTCTCAATCTAGGATCCTATAATGTAGACTTTTTAAGCAAGTAGCTGACATGATTGGAGTTGTGCTTTAAAATTAATTAATTAATTAATCTCATGACTAGTAGAAATTAGATGGGAAAGAGGCTGGAGACAGACAGAGGAATTAGAATGCTATTACAATAGATCAGATGAAATATAACGATGACTAGAACTAGGGTAGAGCCATAGGAAATGGAAAGTAGAGAAAAAATGCAAGGGAGTAGATCTGACAGGATTTGACAACTGATTGCATGTCAGGAGTGAACAAGAAGGAAAAATCCAAGATTACTGAGGTATTGAGATTGGGTACCTTGGAGGTATGGATGCCAGTTATATAGATAAGAACATTGAGAGGAAGACTTGGGTATGAGGGAAGATGCAGAGTTCTGCTTTAGATATGGTGAACTGGAGATGCTGGCAGGACCTCTAGGTGGAGATAATCAGAGATGGATGGAAATGCTAAACTGGAGCTCAGGATAGTAACTGGATCTGGGGATAACAGATGAGAAAGTCATCTGAGGAGAGGTTGTAGTTGAAGGCGTGGGAATAGATGAGATCATAAAGGGAGGGAAAAATAGAGAGAAAGAAGACAACTGAGAATAGGACCCTAGGGAGAGTTATATTTAAGGGATGGGAAGAGGGAGAGAAGCAAAAAAAAGAAAGAAAGAGAGAGAGAGAGAGGGGAAGGAAGGAAGGAAAAAAGGAAGGAAGGAAGGAAGGAAAAAAGGAAGGAAGGAAGGAAGGAAGGAAGGAAGGAAGGAAGGAAGGAAGGAAGGAAGGAAGGAAGGAAGAAAAAAATTGGAAAGGGAGTGTTCAGAAAGGAAGAAAACTAACATAATGGGAGCTGAGGAAGGACATTTGGAGAAGCAGGGGCTGGTCCATAGTATCAAAGGCAGCACAAGAATGAGGTAGGGGCTATTTTGTCTTCTCATTCTTCCAAATGGAAGTCAGCTGCATTGGCATGCAGCAGCGCCTTAAGATAAAGGAGGACATGCAAGCCTTAATACGTGACCAAATCTATCCTTTCTCCAAGGCATTCATCCCAGACATTTGTAATCATCAGCCCAATATCCAAGCCAGCCTCATTTATCTTTATCTCTCCCTCAGCAACCAGCACAAAGATTGTATCCATCTCTGTTTTGACTTTAGTGGAAAGGTGAACTTATCAATATGGGCAGCTACATGATGCAGCAGATAGAATGCCAGTCCTGAAATCAGGAGGACCTGAGTTCAAATCTGGCCTCAGACACTTACTATCTATGAGACCCTGGCAAATCACTTAACCCTGTTTGCCTTGCTTCCTCATCTGTAAAATGAGCTGGAGAAGAAAATGGCAAAGCACTCCAGTATCTCTGCCAAGAAAGCCCTAAATGGCATCATATAGAGTCAGACACAACTGAAATAACTCAACAGCAAAGAACTCATCAATGTGTGCCACCGTTCAACAGATCAGATAGTGATTCTAAAGGAGCTTTGCAACTCCTTTCTGTACATGGATTCTCATTCTGTACAATTCTTATTAATGGACAACCCCACCCCTCCAAATCCTCCAAATACCTTGGTCATCTTGGATTTTTCTGACTTATTCACCCCTGACATCCAATCAGTTATCAATGTGCAGGAAGACTTCTGGTTATTTCAACATTATCTCAATATATGTAGACTTTCCTTCTGTTGTTTCTTACACTTGATCCCTCATCTATTTATGTGACCTTGGGCTAATCACTGAAACTCTCTTTGACTCAGTTTCCTTAATCATAAAGTGAAGGGATCAGATTAGAGGACCTCTCAGACCCATTCCAGCTCTAGATGAATAGACATATGTTACCATGACCTCCTTTTCTGTTGCATGTATTATGTATCTACAAATATACACATGCATTTATATACACATATGCATATAAAAACAAATATGCATACTGATACACACATATGTATATATGTGTATATATATGCACACATACATACACATACACACACATATATATATATATAAAATGCTTTTTGCAAAACTCCTTATAGATATCATCTTTAGGATGCTGATGCCTACTTACATCCATTGTGCATTTTTCCATTGGCCTCCAGATCATCTGCGATTTTTGTTATCCCAAGGTCATGGTATCACAAGGAAAATACTGGAGCCAAATGGATGAGCAATTTACAACAGAGCCAACTTGTTATCATTGGAAAGGTCTTTAGAATCCACATAGCTCAATTTCATCATTCTAGAAGTGAAGCCTAGAGATGTTAAGTGCCTTGTCCAACATCCCACAAGATTTGAACTCATATGTACTAGACTTTTCCTTATCCCCTCTCTCCCCAAGAGTTACTGATCTTATCCTCTTGTAGTTACTGTCAAGTAATTCCAATTACTTGAAATTTATGTTGCATATACTTTGAATGTACTTATCTGGTAGTTATCCTCCCCTGTCCTTCACACATCCTTCTCCCTGCTCCCCTCTTCTTCCTCCCTTAGGATGTAAACTTCTTGAGGAAAAGGACTGTCTTGTGTTCGTCTCTGTGGTCCTTTTACTCCAAATGCAGTTAGTAATCATTCCAATATTCACTGCCACCTCATTTTAGGATGAGAAATCTGGGGCTCGGAAGGGTGCTGAAGGTGGATATGAAAGAAGAAAGGGATTTGGGGTTTTCTTAGACTGGTGCTCACTCATTAGTAATAAGCAAGAACTTGCACTGTGTTGGATTACTTTGTCTAGAATAGTGAGTGATTCAGAGATGTCACTTGTATTGCTACCTAGTGCCATTTTGGAAAAAAAAATAATCAGAAGGAGTTCATTAACAAGCTACAGTTCAAGGCAGTTCTTACCTTTAGGATATTACAGAAATAATCACAAACTGGATGTAACAGAAAACCACAGAATGAAACTATCCTTCATTCAGTCACCCTAATTGGCAATTCCTACCTCTTGAAAGGTGCATACCCTGGCCATGAACTTCCTTCAAATAGGAGTTCAAGCAAGGGATTTGCAGAGAGAGATAGAGAAGAACTCTAGATGACACCAAAATCAAAAATATGAGCTATTTATTTCATACCTTTATGCCAGGAGACATAAAGGTAGTGGAATCATTCTGTCTCTTAATTTCTTAGCAGGATTTTTACTTTTTACTTTTACTTTTTAAAATAGTCTATGTTTACTATTTTTAAAAACAGATGTTTAAATATAATTTTATGCAAAAGCAGAAATTTGATTATAATTTGGCAATTAGTGTTTTAAGGGTTATGACCTCTATCTCATTGTATCCTCACAAAGACACTGTAAGATATGTACTACAGAAATTATTTTCTCCATTTTACAGATTTTACAAGAAACTGAGTCTGAGAGGAAATCATTTCTCCCTAATCATGAAGCTACGAGGTTTTGGAGATGGAATGTGAACAGAGATGTAGCATGATACAATAGAGAAAAAAGTGGAGTCAAAGGATCTGAGCTGGGATCCTGACTGTTATTTGTGAACCATGAGACCTTGGACAACTCATTTAACTTCTCTTGGCCTCAGTTTCCTCATCTGTAATAAGATGAAGAGCCTTTTTGACCTAAGATTAGTTCCCTTCCTTTCCAACTCTAGATCTAAGATGCCAGGTCTATCCTGATTCCAAGATAGCTAGATGCAAGAGTAGGTAGAATTCTGGACCTGGAATCAGGAAGATCTGAGTTCAAATCCAGCCTCAGAAACTTACTATGTGGCTCCAGTCAAATCATTTCACCTTGGTTGCTTCAGTTTTCTCACTTGTAAAATAGGGATATAAATAGCAATAAATAGCACCAATCACCCAAGGTGATTGGGTTTTTAAATTATTTTTTTTACATTTTAAGTTCCAAACTATCTTCCTTCCTCCCCACCCCACACTAGAGAAGTTCACCATTTGGCACAGATAGACAGACAGACAGACAGACAGATAGATAGATAGATAGATGTAAACCCATACTATGCATACCTCTATTTTCTTTGAAGGTAGAGAACATCTTCCTTCATAGGTCGTTTGTAGTTGATCTGAGTATTGGTAATACTCAGAATAACTTAGTGATTCATGGTTGTTATTTGAACAAGATTGCTGTCACTGTATAAAACATTCTCTTGCTTCTGTTCATTTTACTCTTCATTATTTCATTCAAGTCTTTCCATTTTTTTCTAAAAGCAGCAAGTTCATCATTTGTACAATGCAGTAATGTTCCAGGGAGTTGTGAGGATCAAAAGATAATATTTGTGAAGAGGTTATAACGCATAGCACATTTTAAGTACTTAATAAATACTTGTTTCCTTCCTTCGAAGTCCGTGTTCTTTCTCCCACAGCATAGTGCAAAGTAGCTTAAAGATAATAAACGCAAAAAATAACTCATTAGATTCCACGTCCCATTCTTCCCTTTTTCTTCTGAATATTTTTATGGATGTTATATGATCACAGATTTAAAGTTAGAAGAGATCTGATTTTACAGACAAGGAAAGCCCAGAAAGGTTAAGTAATCTGAGCAAGGTTGGACAAGAAGTAAATGAGGCAACCAGGATTTGAAACAAGTCTTTTGACTACAGATCCAGTGCTCTTCCCACAGTATGACGAGGATGATGAGGATGAGGACGATAATGATGATGGTGGTGGTAGTGATGATGATAACTAATTTTCATATAGTGCTTTAAGGCTCATAAAGCACTTTATAGATGTTATCCCATTTTATCATCACGACAACCCTGAGAGATAAGGGCTATTCTTAACCTCATTTTACTGTTTGTTTCTTTTCCTGATTCTGCTTTCTTCTCTTTGCATCACTTAATTTCATTTCTATATGGTCTTCCTATTTGTCATTTTGATAGTGAAATAATTCTCCCTTCTTTTCATATACCACATTTTGTTTATCTGTACTCAAATCACTTGACTCTTGGGTTGTTCCAAGTATTTTGCAATTACAAATAATGTAGCTAGGAATATTTTTACACAGATGGGTTTGAGGCCCACTTCTAACTCTACAATGTTACCACTTTGTGACTCACTGACTAAAGCACTTCTTTAAATTTGAGGAAGCTTGGGATGATAGAGTCATGCTGGACAGATAGAGCATGCACCAAATACTTGTTGACTGACTGATCAGATGTGTCTGTTTTCCCCTTTAACACTTACATAAATAGGTCCACCCAGCTGGGCTCATTTACCCTTGTTCTTTTCACATTCCTTGACATGGTAGTCACTTCTGTGTCATGGGTTACACATGTCATGATCCAGTCCTCAGTGGATCTCCTGAAAAGGACATTGAACCTAGCAAGAACACTCCTTAGAAAACCCTTCATTTTTTTTAAAGAGCTCAAGTGGCATCTCTAATGACACCTCTCCTTATTCCTGTCCCTTTTCCCCCCAAGGTTGGTTCTATCTTCTTCTGAAAATTACTTTACATAGGCCTTGTATTTACTTTTCTTTGTATGTGTCATATTCCCATCACCACCACCACCATCTCCCAGGAGAATGTAAATTCCTTGAGGACAATGATCTTTGTTGTCTCTAGTGCCTTGCAAATAGCAGATGCTTCTAAAATTTTGCATTTTTTGCATAAATTTGCAAGTAACAGATGCTTCTAAAAATTTGCATAAAAATTTAATTAAACTACATGGGATATGTAACAAAGTAAAGGTGTTTATCTTGGGGTGTTTAGTATATTTTGTTCTTCCTTAACAATGCAGATATCTTCAGAGGCAATGTGGTGTAGCAGATAGAGAATTGATCTTGGAGACTGAAATTATATTATTAGAAAATCTCAATTTGCCTGAAATCTCATCCTTATGAAGATTGACTCTGTTTTAGCTACACAGCACCTAGTCCTTTCCCTCTGTCACCTCATCCCTCTGAATGCAAGGCTGGAGGGTGGAGCAATCCCCCCAACACCTTCCTCCATGAAGGACTCAGACCTTTCCGTCAGAGACTTGGCTTGTACCATCATGCTCCTTAGCCAGGCACTAGCTCATCTTGTTGTTCAGTCATCTTTCAACCATGTCCTCTTCTTCATGACCCCATTAAGGGTTTTCTTGGCAGAGATACTGGATTGATTTGCCATTTCCTTTTCCAGCTCATTTTACAAATAAGGAAAATGAGGCAAAATGGATTAAGTGACTTACCCAGGGTCACTTAGTAAGTAAATAGTAAGTTCTGGTAAGTGTCTGAGGTCAGATTTGAACTCAGGAAAGTGAGTCTTCCTGACTCCAGGCCTAGCCCTCTATCCATAGCACCACCTAACTTCACACTGGATTCAGAATTAGCCTTATTTCATGTTCATCTCCTTTGCTCATTTATCCCCAAAACTGAATTCATTATCTTCCTCAAAAGAACCCATTTAGAGGTTTCCCACCTCTCTGATTTTGTTCAGGTTTTTCCCTCCACCTGGAAGGCCCTTCCCACAGCCCATACCTCCAACATCCTTCAAAGTCCAACTCAAATGCTACCTCCTCCTTGATAATGTCCCTGATCTTCTCACCCAAAAGGAAAAATCCCTGCTATTCTGAGCTTCCATAATACTTTATGGGGTTGTGTGGATGTGTACGTGTCATGGTCATGATATCTATAGCTATAGATAAATATGTACTTTTTACATATATGCACATATATGAGAAGCAGAGCATGAAGAAAGCCAGAAGAAGTCTTTCTCTGAAGACTCGTTCTGGCTGGGGGACCTGGAGCAAGTCCCTTAGCCAAAGCATCTTTCTAAGACTAAGAAGAGGTGTTGACATGCATTGGTAAAGGAATTTCCTCATTCAGGAGTTCTATATACTAATGAAATTACAAATCTCTCTCTCTGTCTGTCTGTCTTTATCTCTCTGATTCTTTCTATCTCTTCTCTTTCTCTAAGATGGATAGAGATATACACAAACACACACACATAGTATATGTTTATGTTATATCAATATATAGCCATATGAGGATTAATTGAAAGAACTTAGGATGTTTAGCCTGGGGAAGAGGAGATTCAAGAAGGACATGGTAGTCAGTCTTCCAGGATATGAAAGGCTCTCACCTTGATGAGGTATTTCGCTTATTCCTAGAGAGCAAAACTAGAAGTAATGGCTGAAAGTTGCAAATAAAGAAATTGAAACGATTCAAAGAAAGATTTTTTTTCCCTTTGGGTTCAAAGATATGATTTTAACTTGACAAATTCCAGCTTTCCAAAGTGAAAAGGACTTCCCTGAGAGGTGACCTGTCCTTCATTTGAAGCTTGCTAGTGAAGCATTCTCTTACCTCTGTACTGAGTATGGTACAGACTGAATTCTCTTTCAGGCAAGAGTCTTCCTGTTTGGTTACACAGGGTCTTCCTGCTCTGTGCACTCTGGTGCTTTTCCTCTGAATGCATCCCATTCTGCATTATGCTTCAAGCATTTGTATATCTGCCTTATCTCTTCTAGTGTATAAGCTCTTGAAGGGAAGATCCGATTTTATTTCCATATTCCTCAAAGCATGCTAATAAGTTTATAGACATAAAAATGCTCAATAAGTATTTATTGTATTAAAAAAAAACCTCCTTGAATACCTATTTTACATGAAGCACTAGGATGAGCATTGCGATTATAAAGATGCACATATAAGTCATAGTTCCTGTCATCTGAGATCCAGAGAAGATAAGCCATGTAGACATGCACTTATAACACAAGGTTCTGTGTGCTGATTGCCAGGTTATGATACATACAAGTGCTCTAGGGGGAAGGTGGATGGGATAATCCCATCATTTCTCGGTAGAGTTATCATGAAAACTCTGTGGCACTTGTGATGGGTCTTCAAGGATGGGCATTATTTCAATAGGCATAGATTAATGGGAAAGACATTATTGGAAGGGACAATCACGTGGGCAGAGGTGGGAAGGAGCCAGACAAAGAATAGTGAGTTGATCGTTCAGTTCACTAAATCTGTATTTGACTTTTCAACATCTAATCCATTCCCCATCTAGACATTTTGAGCTCATTCTTCTGGATCTGATCATGGAATGGGCAGGATTCCAAATGGAGTTCTAACACTGTCTACTCTTCCTAACAACATTCTCACTTAGGCACAAATGAAAAGCTTAGTCAGATGGGTATGATAAAAGGACTGAGGCATCAGGAAGGCCTGGTTTCTTTCTGAGAATTCATTGCCAACTCGTAGAGTGACCTTCCTCAACCTTCATATCTCACTTATTATTAGAAAGGGAACTCACTTGGCTGTGAGCAGTTTTCTCTCAATTGAAGATATACCAGATCCCATATTGTGTTAATATCCATGCCCTGGGCCTCTTGCTCTTTCTTTAAAAGCTTTAGAAAATCTATAACAAAAGTACAGACAATCAAAGTATTTTATGTTTCGTCTGGTGGAAATTAAATTCTTTTCATAGTTCATCTGGCCAAAACATACACACACACACACACACATACACACACATATATATTCCCAGGATTTCTGAGGCCGCAGAAGTGCTGGAAGGTAATAGATTTTGGTCTTCCCAAGGTTAGGCCTACTGGCTATGGGAACTGTACCATATAAGGGCTGCCAACTCCAAGAAGGAAAGCAGGAAGGCTAGCTAGAGAGGGTCAGGGCAGACAGCTGCACCCATCAACTGATTTAGTTCGCAGTGTTTGTTTTTATCAGTGTCAAATCTTCATGTTCTCGATTAGATGTGATGCACAGAGGTTGTATGAGGTGGAATTCCAGAGTCACCAGCACTTTTAGGGACCTCCATTAATAGACAGTTGTGCTGATATCCCTTTGTGACCCAGAGACCACCTCCTACCAATTCCTCTCCACCTGCTTTTGCTCAGTCTCTTCCTATTCAGGGGCTCAGTAATTTGCCACATAGATTTAGAATTTGGCCAGGCTAATTCATCACAGCTCCCCAAAATGATATTTCTGTATAGAGATTATAGAACACAGTGCACTAGCACACTTTTCCTTCCACTACCCCAAGCATATTCTCAGTTACAACAATTCCCCAAACATTTTTTGTGGCTACGACCACAGCCTTGACACTGACTGACGTTCCTCCTCTGGTTCATCTAAATGTTCTCTCAATGCATCTGTTCCATTTACAACCTCCTTCACACAAGATTATGTGACTTTCATTCCTCTCTCTCTCTCTCTCTCTCTCTCTCTCTCTCTCTCTCTCTCTCTCTCTCTCTTTCTCTCTCTCTCTCTCCCATTCTTCTCTCCTCCCCTCCCCTTCATTTCTCTCTCTCTGTTGTTGTGTCTATCTCTGTCTCTTTCTCCCTCCTCCCCCTGATCTCTCTATTTCTCTCTGACTCTGTTTCTATCTCTCTCTGAGTCAGGAAAAACTTATTCTCCACATGAGATAATTATTCACAATGTGACTCTGGGCAGGTCCTTTAGACTCTCTGAGTTTACCTGTCAATGAGATGAGGTGTTTGGACTCAAGAGCCCCTCAGGTCTCTTCCAGTCTCAAATCTAAGGCACTCTATGACTTGGAGTCAGGACAACTGGGTTCTAATACCAACTTTGCCACTAACTTGGTGTGCTATTCTAGGCCAGTCTTTTAACTGCTTTGAGCCTCCTCACCTTCGACATTTGTAAATGAAAAGTTTGGATCTGGTGGTCTCTTTTATTCTACCATGCTGTGGGCCTCTTGGAGACCAATATTCTTTGTGCTTTGTAGACAAGAAAACAGAAGCCCATTTGGTAGGAGAGAGACAACCAACTGAGCTGGTCTGGGAATGGTAATACTCAATGTCCTGGAACAAAGGACAACAGGCTGAGGTTGAAGGTCAGGCCCTGGTTTTTCTCTTTTAGGATGAAAAATCCCCTTTTATTAGAAAATAGCTGTTGGAAAGAAAAAAACTCCCCATGATTAAGAGTAGCCACCCTATAACTTGATCTGAAGTGGAAGAAAGTAGTGCCAAAGTCTCTGGACCTTTAAATCTGTTTCCATCTTCAAATATTAACTATTGCCAGTAAACACCACAAACACAATCAATCTTTTAGACTGTTTATGAATAGAAATATTTCTATTTCCGTTATTTTGTGAGTTGCACTTTCCAACAGCTGATTTTAGTGGATGTTTCTAACACCAATTCAGTGCCCACACCACACAGGAAAGGGCATGCCATGAACTATCTCAGGAAGAACAGGAAAAGGTAGTAATATTGGGGAGAACACAAGCAGCCGCTGTATCAGAGTCACCCTGTGAATAGTGTCCCATCTTTATGGGGTTGGTAGCTATTGATATATTTCAAATCCTGTTGACAATAAAATTTAGAGCTGGTGAGATGATGGTATAGCCAATCAGCTCTCTTAGAGATGCCAGGTTGAAGCTGGATCTCAGGAGGAGTCATCCTTCATGTGGGACACTGAAGGTTCAGAACTACAAAGAACTCATTCATCCAGTGACAAGAGATGCCACAAGTACAGGAATTATGGTGTATCCTTCTTGAAGAGGGCATTGAATGGACAAGTTCTGTAGCTCACAAGGAATGCACAGTTCCAAGGAGTAGAAGAAAAAGGCCTCAGACAAATGAAGGCTGGGATTCAGTTTAGAAGGAGCTTGGGACTGTACATGATTTCTGTAAAGCTAAAGTGTTTTTCAGCAATCCCGATGTTTTGTTGTTTGTCCTTCCTTCTCAAAGAGGATCAGTGACATCAGGATGGTGATATCTTGACTTGTGTGAGAATGGAATTTAAGTGAGGTAGAATTTGTAAAGTATCATCAGCCTCATTCTCTCCTCCAGAGTCATCAGAGTCCAGTGGCAAGACATAAGTCAAGATGACTGGCAATGGCCCAGCACAAAGTCTTATGTGCTGAGCAAGTTGTTCCTATTCTCACTTCTATAGGAGATCTCATCATAAATCCTGACTGGTCAGAAGTGAAGGGGTTTATTGAGAGGGATATCTGAGCATATTTTGGATGGATAACCTTGAGCCCCAAACCAAGGGTCAGAGTTTGGGAAACTATTATATTTTCTCATCCATATCTTTGGAGAAGAAGCCATACTAAATGTAGCTGAGGTTTTTCGAAAATATCATTGCTCCCCTGAACTCTGAGCAGAGGACCACCACACTCAACGTTGATGCAAATTCTGCTTGTTTAAGACGGCAGTGATTATTTAAGCTTCTGAGATCCAGCTTGTTCAAGTCAGAATGTCTAAGCAAAGGACCAATGAAAAGCTCCATCTCCTCCATTTAGATCCAAAAAAGAGAAAACCATTAGTTTCCAGTGAAGCTTGACTTATACCAAAACATTGTCTCTCTGATGTCAGATTGTCCAAAAGAATTCTCGAACTGAACCTCAAGGGGAAAGAAGTGTTTTCTCATGCTGGCATTTGGAGAACACACAGCGCATAAAGGAGTTTTAAAAGAAAAAAAACTGAAGCAGGCTAAGAATCCTAAAATTACATTCCAAGACAAGTCTGCCCAGATGGAAAGACCCAAAATTTCCCAAATGCTCATTAGCCTCCAGGTGCTATCAGTGGATTGAACAATGAACTCTTGAAAAATAAAAACACAGCCAACAAGGAGCTATTTTTAAAAAAGCATTCAGCCCTGTTCCTTGGAGAAATTTTTCCTTTTTCCAGTTTCACTTGGGGTGTTGTTGGCTAATGTGCTCTTAATACTGCCTCTTGTTATTCCAAAATACAGGTTTCACACATCTGGTGAACAATCAGACCCTTGTGAAACCTGACGATTTCCTTTGGGTTTACAGTATAGCTTCATCCTATCTCTAGCCAGCACCAGTGAATGACACTCAGTTAATACAGCCAGGACCTTTCCTGTTTTTGTATTATAAATCAGTGCCCCTCAAAGGGGGCAGGAAGCTCATAAGTCTAATAAGAAGTGGCCTCCTCTGTACGAAATATTGCCAATGCAATCATGCTCAGCACTGATGTGGACAGATAGTGTCGACGTTATGATTAGAATTGGAGTTAAGCAAACAAGACTTTGGTAATGTGGAATATGGGATTATAATTAGATTATAGACAGAGTGACTCAGAATGTCTAATATCTCCAAAATGTGCTCTGCCCTGAAGCGAGCTTGCTGTATTGAGGTTCACTGTGTAACTGTGTTGGACACCATTAAATTCAATTGAATTCAATAAACATTTATTTAAATTTATTTAAAAGTAGTTCTGCTTCCTTTATATAAGGCATTTTATATAAGGTGGAAAATATGACAATTCTTTTCTTCAAGGATCTAGTAGGTGCTAAATGATTTTTTAAAGGATACATTACTTTTCAAAAGTTTTTATGAATGTCTTTTTAAGGTTTGTCTTTACATTTATTTATTTTCTCTAGTTTTTAACTCTCCCTAGTTTTCCCCAGTATCTTGCCCTCTTCATCTTCTAGAAAATTTTCCTATATAAGAACTAGTATTCTTAAGACACAAAAAAAGAAAAAGAGGAAAAATTAACACAACCAATCAATACACTGAAGAAGTCTGAAAACACAGGCGATGTATAACACTTGTGGACCATCCAGCTCCATGAAATGGTGGGTCAAGAGCATACTCTCTTTTCTCTGCATTCAAATACTGCTTGATTTTTATCATTTCACTATGTTCACTTTTGATGTGTGTGTGTGTGTGTGTGTGTGTGTGTGTGTGTGCAGTGTCTTTCTTTCCAACTGCATTGTTGTAGTTGCTGCTTATGTCATTTTTCTTGGCTCTGCTCACTTCACCCTGAATCAGTTCAGATCCATGCTTCTCTGCATTCATGCTGAATTGATATTTGGTTATTGACTGCTTCGTTATATTCTGCAGAGAAAAAAGGGGTAATCAGATTTATAAGTAGATAAGACAGAAGGCAAAGACAAGATCAGAACAGATTATTCCAGAAAAATTGGAGGACAGATTTCACCCACTTCCAGCTGGAGGATTAGGGAAGAATGTGATACCTGAGATGAGCCTGCAAGAAAGAGAAGATTTTGGAAAGACAGAGAAGGGAGTGAATTCCAGGCATGGAGGGTGACCCATGCCGATACACAATGGTGGGAGATAGAATATAAAGTTCAGGTATTAACTAGTAATCCAGCTCAACTGGAAATACAGTATAGGAAATAGAAATAAAGAGACAAAAGTAGATTAGAGGAAGATTGTGGAGGACCTTGGATCCCAAGGTCAAAAGTTTAAATTATGTTCATTTGGCCCACTAGGAGCCACTGAATGTTTTAGAGTGGAGAAGAGACATGATCGTAATGGTGATTCAGGAAAGTTTAGTTAGACAGCAATATAGAAGATAATGGAGAATAGAAAGATTGGAGGCAGGAAGACCACTTGGAATGTTACTATATAACAGTCATGAGAAGTCATGAATCCCTGATAGAGGGATGACATCATGGGAGTAAGAAATTATGCAGAGGTAGAACATCGACTGAGTATGTGGTTGAGGAACAGGGAAAAGTCAATTGTGACTGCAAGATCACAGGCCTGGGTGGTTCAGAGAATGGGGAGTTATTCAACAGAAATAGAAGAGTTAAAGGAAAGAGAAGGTTTAAGGAGATGATCAACTCAGTTTAGGACATGCAGAGTTTGGAAAGCTAGCACAACGTCCAGGTAAAGGTATATAACAGGCAGTTGCCAATATAAGACTGGAGCTCTAGGGAGATATTGGAGTAGAGAACACATATTTGGGGGTCCTCTGCAGAGAGGTGATAATTGAAGTCATGAAAGTGGATGATATAACTAAAGAAAAGAAAGCTGGGAGAAAATAGAAGAGGACCTAGGTCAAAAACTTAAGGAGCCCTCATGTTTGAAGAGTATGAGGGGGCCAGCAAAGAAGAAAAAGAAGAAGCAATAAGATGGGCAAGAGGAAAAGCATGAATGGCCCTAAAGATCACCTTATGAAACTCTTTCATTTTCAAGATAAGGAAACTGAGTCCCAGAAAAAAGAAATAACTTATCTATAATCATACAGTTAGTTCATGGCAGAAATAAAGAGAGTAATCCTGGTTTCTGGACTGATGGTTCAGTACTCCATGCTTAAATCACAATGTCTTTCATGGGGTATCAGTCCTCAGGAAATTCTGTGACTAGAGTTGTTTTCAGTCAAAATAGGCAAAGAGTCCACTTCCTGTTGGCAAAATCTCATCAGAAATCAGAGAAATGACATCCAAGCACAGGCAGGGAAGTCATTTCCTGTCTTAAGTGTGACAACTCCTAAGGCGGTTCAACTGAGGCAGTTGAGGGTAAACAAGACCTCATATGGAATGGTCCAAACAAAAGCTGTTTCTCTCATTTCCCCTCTCCTCAGCCCCCTCCCAAGCCCCACCCATCCTACTCTGTGCTGCTTCTCTGGCTGGCCCCAGTGTCCTGACTCAGTCAACATCCTTCACATGCTCAATACAGAATCATAGGATTTTGAGATGAATCACCAGGTATAGCCTTGGTGTGTTACTATAGGAGAAAGAGCACTGCATATGGAAATAAGATTAAGACTTGGGTATTAATTTAATCTTCCCTCCACTGCTTCCTACCTATATGGCTCTCTTATCTTTTCTTTGTCCCCTTCCTTCTCCTTACTGTCCCATCTCTTTTCTTTTCTTCTCTCCTCTCCTCATCTCTTCTCTCTTTCCCACCTCTCCTTTCTTATCTTCTCTAGAAACAAATTATGAAACTTGGGTTGGAAAAATTAACTTCACAAATACAAAATTCAGTAGGCATGTACAGAAAGCTATTAGTCTGAAAAATTGGGAAGGCAGATTAGTGTACAGCAAATGTATTGTGATTCAATAGTATGATATGGTAACCAAAAATGGTTCAGTATTAAGCTATATTAAAACAGACATCATGTCCAGGATTTGGGAGACCTGATTAGGCCACATCTGAAGTGTTGTTCTCAGTTCTATACATCATATCTTGGGAAGGATTTTCATAAGTGAGAGAATGCTCCAGATACTAAATCTATAGCATAGCAACCATGGCAACATGGATGGTGAAGGGCATCAGGGTCATTCCCTGTGAGAAACTGAGGACTAAAAAAAATAATAATGGAGAAGTGGTACTCTTTTCAAGTATTTGAAAGACTCTCACAAAGAAAAGAGATGAAGTTTATAAGACTTAGCCCCAGAAAGCAGACTTATATATGAGTGTGGTGAGAGAGGGTGGGGTGGGGGAATGAGTAGAAATGACAAAGAGTCAGATTTCAGCTTGATATGAGGAAAATGTTTCCTACAAGCCAAGCTATTCCAATGTAGAATGATCTGCCCCCCTGGAGGCAGTGGGTTCCACATTATTGGAAAGCTTCAAAATCTGGATGACCACTCTTGAATATATTGTAGAAAGAGTTCTTTTTGAGAGTATAGGCTGGACTAAGTAGGCTCTGTGAGCTGTTCCAATTTGGCAATTCAGTGAATTGTGAGAACATCAAACCCAATGCATCTCTCCCCTGATTTGAGCTTTACAACTGGTTGGATCCATAGCTTATCTTATACTGCATTATATATGTATTATACAACAATTTGTAGTTTCTGTGTTTGCCACCGAAGGACCATTATCACTAAGTACAGAAAAATTCATCTCCAGAACTGAAGTCTTCATTGGCTAAAGGAACCATAATCCTAAGAATTTGAATGGCAAAGGGGCTCTTCATGCATAATCTAAACCAGAGATGCAAATGTTTCCTGGCCCACAGACTCATCCCGCCAGACCTATTCTGGGTACAGTGGTACAATAGACATAGTACACTAGACAAAGCAATGGAGAGAATCAGAATACCTGGGGTTTAGAGCTTACTCAGCAACTTTCCAGCTCTGTGATAATAAGGCAAATCATTTAATTTCTCTGACCCTTGGTTTCCTTGGCTACAGATTATGAAAAATAATTCTTACATTTTCTGCCTCATGGGACTGCTATGATAGTCCAGTGCATAGTATTACATGAAAGTGATTGGTAACTGCTGCCATGGAATACAAAAGTTAAAATTTCTCCTGTGTCCACAGAATGGTAGCAAAGTGAGAAAACATTCGGTCTAGCTCAATATACAGTTGCTTTACTCAGTCAAAATCCTTGCTTCCTGAACCAAAGACCCTGATTTCCTGGTTCTCCCCTTTAGGCATGAATATCAACATCTTCTTCATACACAAGTCTTACCTCTGCTCCTTTTCACTCTACTAAAAGATTGTCCTTCATAGTCTGCTAGTCTCCCTGTCCCTGCCATTCTTTTACCAGCACTGTAGAAACACAATAGAGGCTGTGCAAGATCAAGGACCACTGAGGAATTTTCTTTTCTCCATGAGTTACTATGGCCCAAGGATGAATCATCAAGTAGAAAACCTGCTGGACATGTAGCCAAAATGTGTGTTGATCTGTACTCTGAGCCCATCTCCTCTCTACCAAGATACATCTCTCTTTTCACTGCTTAGAAATGAGAGTGAGGGATGGGGAAAGCATCCTGGAAAAAGAATAGTTTCTGTAGAGGTAAAGAGGTGGGAAAGAGCGTTCAGGGAAAGAATCATCCAACTTAACTAGAGCCTAGGATACATAAAGGAGAGTCATGAGAGGTAAGTCTAGAAAGAGAGGGAGGGGAAAGATCATGCAGAGTCTTCAAGTATAGGTTAAGGTCTAGAGAATGTATTACTCAAGCAGTTGGCAATCACTAATGGTTCTTGAGGATGTATGTAATATGATCAGAGCTGTGTTTTAGGAAAACTGACACAGCAGTGATATGTAGGATGGATTAAAGGGGCAAGAGACTAGAGAAGACAGATGATTTAAAAGAGATTAAAGATTCTAAATGAGAATATTGGGGTCTAAACCAAAATCACAGCAGTGGAAATGGACAAGAGGAGACAGATTGAGTAGATACTTTGAAAGTAGGATGAACAGGACCTGATTACCTTAGAGGGGTTAGGGAGAGGGATAAAGCAAAGATTTTGCCTGGGTGCCTAAGAGAATGGTTACATCATTAATAGAAATAGGGAATTTAGGAAGAGTAGTAGGTTTAGATGCAAATGTGATATTTGATTTTGGACATGTAGCTGTAACAAGGGTCTGGCCATTGAGAACCATGCACAAATGTCTGGGTTTGGTGAACCTATGTCTGAAAATTCAGGATGACCTGGAATTGAGGGACCTCATTCTGTACTTCAGAGAATACTTGTGCTCTCTCTGAAATGAAGAACCATGATCCTCATTTACTAAGATATAGCAATGAAAATTACAAAAGCATCTCTACTAATACCAGGGGCACACTCCTCACACACACACACACACACACACACGCACACACACACGCACACACACCTTCACCACTTCAACCCACTAGGAGGAGTGGGATCATTCTTAAAGTAAATGTTACCAATGTCTACCCTACCATCGTCACTTTTGAATGCATCATGGCCAAAGAAAGTGCCATTCTCTTACTTGAAGGACAACGCATCTTGGCTGCCATATTATCTCCTGTTGGGCTGGTTTCCACAGGTTTTTCTTCCAGGTTATGCAGATGCATCACTAGGCTCAGATGATGGCAGACTCTGGTATGGATTTTTGTCATAGGACCCCTGGTCTTCCAAAGAGTAAATCATCAGAAAATATCTGCAAATGATTTGGAGTGAAGAGCTGGGCCTCTCCATTCTGTCGTAACAAACATGCAGAGGTAGCTTCATCAAATCCCTAGATATGCACATTCTCCCAAGATTGGACCCTCATTAGCTAGTCTCCTATTACATAGGCCTTGAAGTTGTCAGAAATTCGAGATGTTATAGAATGAGAAAGAGAGAGAGATGGTTCAGGTGTTACCATTTACTTATGAAGATTTTCTTCCTGTCCCTTATTGTTGGGTCAACTGGAAAAGCAAGAAATGACCATTATTTGGAAATTATTAGAGGTATCAGGAAACAATAATGATAGTAGCTAATATCTAGGTAGTACTTTGAAATTTAAAAATTCACTTAGGTACATTATCTCGCTTTGAATCTCACAACAGCTCTGTGAAATAGGTACTATTCCACTTTTACAAATGAAGAAACCAAGGCTCAGTGGAATTGTATGACTTTCTCAGGGTCTAACAGTTACTGTCTGATGCAGAATTCGAACTCGGGTCTTCTCAACACCATGTCTGACACTCTATCCACTCCATCACCTCGTCACTCAAGCTCTGGTGTATGCGGCAATGCATCCTAGGCACCATGAACACAGCATGTGGAAAAAGCAGCAGTGGCTTTGGTTTCTATTAATCATAGAATCTGAAGCTCCCAACAGTGTATTTGGGAGATCAGTCAAAGTATAAATGTGGAGACTGAGATCTTGAACCCAGAGCAGTGCAGTCTGGGGAGTGAGGTTGAAACCTGATATTGCTTTACCACCACAGCACTCCTTCCACTCTACGGTCATCATGTCATGTGATAGTGGGCTAATTTGTGTCCTAGTTTGCTAAGCCTTTACTACTCTCAACACAACTACTTATAGCACATACTATTACAGAGTGAACAGTGATGAGAGCTTTAAGGTGAAATTCCGTTATTGTAACATATACAAATTGTTGGCACAGCCTTCTAAGGATTTTCATTTCTTAATGCTTTGGGTGACAAATAGAGATACCTCAGGAGAGAAGAAGGAATATGCATATTTGTGTGCATGTGTGTATATATACATGTATGTACATATACAGACACATGCATGGATGCACTTACATGTATGCATGTGTCTGTATATGTACATACATATATACATATGAAAGTGTGTACATTGTGTATATAGTATTTATATTCATAGATCTAATTGTGGAAACCGTGAAATCAAGAATTAAAAGAGAAGGGGAACTGAGAACAAAACTCTGGGAAATATCTGCTTAAGGGAAAATGTGGAGGAAAAGAACCAGCCAATGAGAAAGAGGAGGAATCAGGTAGGAGGAAAAATAAGAAAGATTAAGGTTATAAGAGCCAAGAGATAAAAGTCTTGCAATAAAGGGATAATAAACAATGCCAAATGTAGCAGAGATCAAGGAGGTTGGAGACTGAGAAAGGTCATTGGATTTAGCAGTTAGGAAGTCATCAAGAACCTAACAAAAAGGCAACTCCAGTAGAATGGCAGGGACAAAAGCCATGAGCAGCTCATGTGGACTGCCTTTAGAAGTATGGCAGTAAAAGGGAAGAAACAGAATACATACTCAAGATTTTTTTTCCTAACAATAGGAAAGGACCTGGGAAAATGTTTAGTTCCACTCCATCATGAGGATGAGGAAACTGACTTGCAGAGTTTGATTGATTGTTGTTCTTCAAACTCAACGAGGACCAAAGTGACATCATTATACTGGAATCAGGTCAGAGTGTATCCAACCGTAGTTGATCAAACCAATATGAGCTCAGAATGCTCCACCATGTGTACAGCACAAATAACCCATGTGAAAAAAAGGTCAGCTAGGCATTCACTGTCCTTGAGGAAGCCATGCTGACTTAGTGATTACCATTTCCTGTTCTAGATATGCACCTTTAACAATGCATTCTACAATTTTGCTGGCAAAACAAAGTTAAGCCTACAGTTTCCATACTCTGATGTTCTGCCTTTCTTGAAAACTGGGCAAGCACCCACCGTTCTCTGATTCTGAAGCACTTCCTTTTAACAACAGTTTTTCCAAGATGATTAACAGTCTCATTCATTGTGGCTGCTGACTCAGCACTTCAAGATGTTTACACTCTACATGAGACTGATGACTTTAATTCGTCAATAGCAGCCAGGCAAGTCTTTTACTATCTCCTACTTATCTTTAGTTTCACCTCCCTAATGATAAATTTTGTTCTGTCTTTTTCAGAATGAGAGAATTTTCTTGACAAAGGAAACAGAAGTTGGTTAGTTTTGACTTCTTGTCATTCATTATTGGAAACCCATCCATTTCTAGCAAGAGTCCTATGCCTTTCTGGGCATTCTTCTTTCCTCCATGTAGCTTTTTAATGTTTATCTTATTGTTGTTTCCTTGGGATATGCTCTAGCTTGTGCCTTCGAAGCCATGGCACCCAGAACTGAATGAAGTAAGTGCTCCAGATGTTGTCTGAAAAGAACATTGGGTCTGTTATTTCCCATGATATGGACACTACACTTATATTAATGGATTCTAAAGTTTCATTAGATTTTTTGGCAGCCATGACATGTTGTTGGCTTGCATTCAAATTGTGGCCAATTCAAACACCATTTTTTTCACTTAAACTCCTACCCAGTCTTGTCTTTCTCATCTTGTGCTTTTTACAGTTGATTTTTTTAACTCAAATTTAGAACTTTATACTCTTTCCTGTTCAATTTCATATTGTTGGTTTCAGTCCAACATTCCAATCTGTCAAGATAACTTCGAACCTTTGTTCTATCATCTATTTTATTCTATATCCCACCTAACTTTATGTCGTCTGCAAGTTGGCTGTCAGTTCTTGGAAAGCCACCCCCATTACTCTTCACTTTTCTTCTCAGTAATGTAGGTTCCCACATTAGCTCTGTCTCTAACATTGATGAAGAGGCAAGCTTCATCTCTAACCAGCATTCCCATCCCAGCGATAGCAACATACACAGACCAACAGGTCTCTACAATCTTTTGTATTATGGTTTCTTACTGGATCAATTCCCAAACCATGTAAATTAGGGATATATCTATTACTTCAAACTCCAATTTCACTATATGACCTCTGGCCAGTAAATAAAGGGTCTTCTGGTCATGAACTCCCCTCAATTCTGGCATTCTGACATCTTAGGAATTCTTTGAAACAAGTTGAAATTCCCAGAGCTACAAGTACATTCCACCTCAAGGCTCTTGGATGAATGATCACAAAAATACCAGGTGCATATTCTGGGAGAGAAGAATCTGGAAATCCAACTACAAAATCATAGATTTAGATCTTAAAAAGAACCTTACAGGCCCTTTCTCATTTTACAGATGAGGAAACTGAGGCAGAGAACAATTAAAGGACTTTGCCAGGGTCACACAGTTGGTATCTGAAGCAGAAAAGGAACTTGGGTCTTCCTGATTTCGATTTTGACAACTACATCATGCTCTCTCAAGAAAAGAGACCAAGCATGAGCAGAAGACAACTTTTAGTAGGCCCAGCTAACTGGCAATATTCCACAGGTAAAAATAAACATGCATTTTCTAGGGTCATCTGAGCCTAAAGTACTGATGCAGGTTAAGAGTACTTTCCCAGAGGGAAGATGATAAAATTTACTTCCCTCTCCTCAATAGAGAGGTGGAGGACTACGAATTTGGAATGCTGAATATGCTGTTAGATTTTTACTTGGTTCATTGGTTTTACTTACTCATTTTTTGGTTACATGGGACAGTTCATGATTAAAATTGTTGAATTTGTTCAATTAGTTGCAATTCCATTTAATAATATTATTTTTCCAGAAGGCTATGATTAGAAACTATTGGAGTGGAGGTTGAAGGAAAAGAATTGGAAAGAGTGGGAGAACAAGAACAGACATTTAAAAGTTGCTAAGGAAAATGGAAATTACTTTCTTTGGGCTATTTTCTTATCTAGAACCAAAGATACCACCCACATTTGACCCTGATCCGCACTGACAAACTTTTGTGAAAGTTGTTTTTCTTTTGTGTGCAAACTGTGTGAATTAAAAAGACTTGTGCTTCCACACAAGTCAGCCAGGCACCTCCCATCCTTCTTTTCATAGCTAATTTGGTAAAGAGTTTAAACAGAATAAATCTGGCAACTCCTTCTGTTTGAAGTCTTTGGACAGAGTACAGCTGCCTCCCAGCTACCTATTCTCAAATAAAAGCTCTGTCGTTCGAAACTCTCATTAGCCTCCCTGAAATAGCCTGCCTCTCTGGCAGCAAAGAGCCATTGCCTACTGCACCACTTCCCCTATAATAAACCCAGAAGGAAGGATACTCCATTTCCGAGCCAGAAACTGCTTTAAGCATTATGATCAAATGCATCCATATTTGGGGAAAATAAAGAAAGGATTGACAGGTGTGATAAGAGTGCATTGTTGTTGGTATCAGTTGCAATTGTTCAAATTTTAAAGTTTTACTGTTATTTTTAGGATTTCTGTAAGATTTTTAAATAGATATAAAATAGGCAACCATCATCAAAGAGCATCTTTGAAGGGTTTGGGAACTGGTTCTATTATTTGAGATATGGAAAGGAGATCTAGAACAACTGCTAAGCCCTTTTTTCTTTCAAGACTCAGCTCAAAGAGGTCTTTCCTGACCCCTTCCCTTCTACCATCAGTTCCTTCTCTCCTAAAGTAGCAAAATAGTTTTTTATTTTGTTTTTATTTTGTATATATTCTTTTTAAATTAGTTATGTACATGTTAATTTCTCCAATAGAATGGAAATTCCTGGATCAGGGGAGCTATTTTGTTTTTGTCTTTTTATCCTAAACACTTAACACAATTCCTAGCACAAAATCACTTAATATATTCTAGGTGATTGATTATGAGGAAGGACTATTAAACAGAAGCTATGTCAAGAAGATGAAAAAAAAATTGGAGCAGAAACACACCAGATTAATTAGTATAGTTAACAGACAGATAGAGGGGGCGGGGAGGGGGGAGTCATAAGCATCGCAAAGAAGTCTTACTCCAAAACTTTGTCATGGAGTGGATGTGACTATGTTCTTAAAAAATATATGCCAGCAGAACACAGGGTCTAGCTGGGTCTATCAAGTTAGAAAGATTCCGAGTAAAATCATCAGAATGGACTGTGTCTACTTTCCAAAGACCAACCTATCTAATGAAGAGGCAATGACCATTAGGTTGTTCACAAGGTGAAAAATCCTTTAGCCATGGCAATCCATGAAATAAACTAGAATCCAAAGTGATGCTTAGACCAATGTAGTCTCTTTCCACTTCTGCAGTGACAAGGACAGGATGGTCTGAAAAGGGGCAGAAGATGCTAAGGACCACATAGTTTTTATCTACAAACATCATGTTCATTATTGGTACTCTTAATGTTGGCTCCTTGTCCAATGACCAACAAGATGAAGAAATTGAACTACATCAATATTGACATGCTTATAATAAAAAAAAAAATCAGAAAACTTTAAGAAGGTAAATGAGTGGAGGGTTTATAGGTTCTCCTTAGGCAAATAAGGGGATTAAAGAAATTGGTTTTTGTCTTGTCCTCAAAGGCAACCCAAAGCACCAGTTCATGAGACACTTGTTCTCTTTATTTTGAA
The DNA here is from genome assembly GCF_028372415.1 of Notamacropus eugenii. Taxonomy (NCBI): domain Eukaryota; kingdom Metazoa; phylum Chordata; class Mammalia; order Diprotodontia; family Macropodidae; genus Notamacropus; species Notamacropus eugenii. Next base: position 245,173,812 of record NC_092872.1, on the reverse strand, counting down.
TTACACAAGAAAAAATATCATCATGAAGGTAACTGTAAATTCTGCATCAACAATAGTTGCAGAAGATGTAAAGCTGGAGGGATTATGTTAAAAACTTGATGCAATCCTCAAAGCTAAGTCAAGCTAATATATTCATGTATACCCAAAGGCTGTAATGGAAAAGGAGACAGGCAGGAAGAACTAATTCTCCAACTGCCAGGACCTCTCTCCTTCTTATTCCCTTGGATTCATTTTGCATGTATCTGTACATACCGTTTCCCATGATAAAATATAAGCAAATCCTTAAGAATAAAGAGTCCTTTTATCTTTGGATCCCCAGTGTATAGTGTCTGGCATAACATAGGTGTTTAATAAGTACTTATTGGCAGTAAAAATATGCTGGAGAATATGTTATAAGAATAAGGAACAGAAGAAGTCAACTGTGTTAGAATTCTCAGAAGCCTTAGTCTATATAGCATGAATACTCTCTTTAAAAAATGAATAAGAAGAAAGCAAGGTGTGGAATATGGGAAACACCAATCATCCCAAGAAGCGGAATTTACTCTATGGGAGGGTGTGATAGATACAATGGAAAGAACACAGATATCATGTCAAAGGATTTCTTTTGGTTTTGCTATCTAGAACCTGGGTAACTATGGGCAGATTTTAGCTTGATGAAAAGAGAATCTCTTCAGTAATTACAGCTGTCTAAATGTGGAATGGGTTACATTGGAAGGTGAAAAGCGATAGGGTTTGCACTCATAATAGATGTTCCAGCAAAGACTGAATTACTGGATGTCAATTGTGTTTAGAGGGAAATCACATTCAAGTATTAATTTAGATTGTCTCCAATCCTGAGATTTAGCGAGTCTATAAACCCACTTAATTTCTTTAGAACTCAGTTTCTTTATTTGTAAAAATAAAGAGACTGTACATCTCCAAGCTTGAAATCCTATGATCCCGTCTTAATAGATAGGAAATGACTGGTTACTGACATGAAAGATATTTGAGAATCAACTGTCTTTTTACATCTTCAGCCAGCTACTGAGAGGCCAAAATCAACACTAAATTCAAAGAGAAGATGAAGAAGGCACTTTAATAAATATAACTATAATAGCTCTCAGTCAACCTATTTTAGCAAACTTAATTTTTTTAAGAAATGAGAAAATGAATAAACGTCATGACATTGACTCTGATTAACATCATTTCTTAGATGAAATTTACCAATGTAAGTAAAATAGCAATAATGTAAAAATAGTCAACAAAATAAGGCAGTGAAAAGTATCAGACAACTGTGAACTAATACTCAATCTCTGTTGACGAAAGTAGCACAGAAGCCACATGCAATACCAATTCAGTGTAAAAACCTATTTCTCTAAGGATAGAGGGTTAATAGCAACAATGATAATAATAGCCAATATTTACATAGCACTTTAATGTTTACAAAGCACTTTGTGAATCAGGTCATTTCATTTAATCCCCAAAACAACCCTGTGCAGCAGGCACTGCGACTATTTCCTTCTTACAGAAGGGGAAACTGAGACTGAGACAGGTTGTGATTTGCCTAGAGTCACATAGATAGGAAGTGTTTGAGGCAGGATTCAAAGTCAGGTTTCTTTTCCTCCAATGCAATATGCCCGCTAGCTTCCAATAACAAATCATAGGACTTAATAAAACAGTAAAAAGCATTGGAAGGGTAGATGAATTAATAGAAATTTTGGAGTGAGACATGACTTAACTAGATCACAAGATGAGGGGTAGAAGATGTCTGAGGCAGTCTAACCTAACTTGTAGTTCAACAACAATTTCTTCTATAATATCTCTAATAGGTGATCATCCAACCTTTACTTAAAGACCTCCTCCAGTGGGGAGAAAACCCCACTACCTCCCAACAGAGCCTACTAAGTTTTCAGACATGTCCAATTGCTAAAATGTCATCTCTTATGTTTGGCTAAATTTTGCCTTTTTGGTACTTTCACACAGGAAAGTGGATCCTATTCTCACCTTCTGGGACCAAGCAGGATATTTTTTAATTCTTTGTTTTTCTAATAGTTCTTCAAATATTGGATACTACCACCATGTTCTGCTAAATTTTCTCTTCCTTAAGGCAAATACCCCAAGTCCTTCAGCCAATTCTCCTATGGCATGCCTTCAAGGTCTTTTACTGTTCTAATTGCCTAACACTCTCAAGTTAACCAATATTCTTTGTGAAATATTCAAAGAAATTCAAGTTATCTAATAGCAATGTTTTAAGTCACTAATATGTAGAGGAATGCACATTACAACACTTTTGAGATCCCACCTCACATCCAACACATTGACAAAGTTGGCCAAAAAAGGAGGGTGGGGGTGGGAATGATGAGTAATGGAAAGGCTGGGGAAAACAGGTATATTGATTTATTGTTGGTAGAGTTGTGAATTGGTACAATTTGGAACTCTTCCCGCAAAAGTTAGTATTGTGCATACTCTTTAAGCCAACCGTACAACTACTAGGTCTGTAGCCCAAAGAGATAACAGTAAAACAAAAAGGTCTTATGGGTACAAAGATATTTCTAGCAGGTTTTTTTGGAGTGGCAAAGAACTGTAAACTAAAAGAATGACCATGAATTAGGGAATGAACAAATGAATTTAATTTTAATGCTATTGTATTATAAGAAATAATGGAAAAGACCATTTCAGAGAAACCTGGGAAGACTTGTATTATGTGATGCAAAATGAAGTGAGCAGGATCAAGAGAACAATTTAGATTATAATACAGATTGTTTTTAAAAAATTGTGAAAGACGTAAGAATGCTATTCAATATGATGATTGATCATAATTCCAATCAGTGATAAGGAATCCGACACACCTCCTCAGACAGAACACACATTTTTGCACATGCCCAATACAAGAATTTATTTTGCTTCACTCTCCTTATTTGCTGCAAGGATTTTCTTTTTCATTTTTCTCTTTGGAAGTATAGGAGGGAGGGAAAAATAAATGTTAGAAATTGGAAAATAAAATTTAATTTAAAGAGGGATTTCCACTAAAAAGAAAATAAAAATAACAAATAAAGTGTCATTCCCAGAACTGACTAGAGTTTTTCAAGACTATTTATTGATGGAACTAGGAAGTGAGCACTAAGTCAATGTGAAGCACAACATATTGGTTATTGTTACTAAAGGGATTTATTCTCATCATTAAAAACAGTGGAAAGTCCCTATTTATTTTCTTCTACCTTGGGACTTGATGTGCTATCTGAAAATGTAAAAATGCCCCTTAACACATTTAAGTCATGAAAAGCTGAACATTTCAAGTAAAATTTACTTTGGAGATGGGAGCCCTTTTAAACACATTCAATAATGGATTTTCAAGATATCTCACAAAAAAGAACATTCTATAAATGAGTTCTAAATTCATTTAAAATACAGATAATAAAAACAACTTCTTAATTTACCTATCATTTTAAGAATTATAAAGTTCTTTCTTTACAAACCTCCTTTTAAAGTACAAAGTTGTACAAATATTTTAATCCCTGTTTATAGATGAGGAAATTGAGTCTAAAAGATTTTGATAACAACAACCCAAATGGTAAGTATAAAATCACAGTTCAGACCAAGGTCTCCTAATTCAAAGTCTAGTATTTGTTCTGTTTTACCACACTGTCCTGGTATAATTAAAATAAAGAAATAATCAACAGAATTTTAGAAAGCATTTTATTATTGTTTTGTATATTGGCATCTCTTGTGATGAAATAACTTCCATTCAGTGTTATTTTTATGCCACTCATTTAAAAGTGATCCCCATACTCCCTGCTCCCCAATGCCATCATCACTTAACAACTTCTTTTCCTTTATAATTCATATTATTGGACTAAACCATTTTCTCCAATTCATAAAATCATCTACCAACCTCTAGGACACTTCTCTCATTTCTAACTCATTTCCTATCTTTATCTTTAATGATTCCAATAACCATGTTGGCTACCCCTTCTTATGCCTTGACTTCATAACGACTCAATTTCCTCAGCCTACAACCAAGACCTCCATTTCTATTTGACTCACTCACAATCACAGCCATCCCAGCCCTCTCAATTGTATAGTTTACTGAAAGCAATCAAAGGATCCCTGATCTCCTCAATATGGATGCTCTCTCCACTTGTGTAGATCACAATCCATCTATACCTCTCATCTTGGACACTATTTGTCCATGTCTGTCCATTAGTCCTCCATACTCTAGCCAACCCAGTGAAGGCTATTTTAGGAGTCGTTTACTCTTTTGTACATGTGTGTTTACCACTTGAGATGCCTTTTATTTGTTTCTAGCTACGCAGCCAGCTCCTTCTCCTGCCATATATGGCCCTGATAGCATCTTTTTTTTCTACTTTTCTAGGGCAAATCATTGTTGGCAATGCTATATGGGCTATTTACCCCTACCATATGTCTTTCTATCACCCTTTGGATCACTTTCACTTCCTCTTCCCTCCAAAATTTTGTACCATCTTGAATTGGCTCTGCTGATAGAAAACTCACTACCTGTCCCACCCCCAAGGCAAACTACTACTTTTCAGGGCAGGTATGATTATTTAGAAATTCACTATTGTCAACCTAGATCTGTAACTAATGTATTTAGCCTGAACCTGAAATATTATGTGAATTCATAGAGTCTCACTCAACAAAAGGAAACATTCTGTTCTGTCCACATTTTGAATCCTGAAATCAGATGACTGCATGTCAAACTGCTGATTCAGGCAAAACTTTAAACAGAGAAAATAAACAAAATGCATTTCTGTGTCCCCTGGAGCCTGGGCTAGTCTATGTTATAGCCCTGGGCTTCTCTTCTTTGAGGTCTGCAACCCAACAAAATAAACACACTGGACATATTCAGTGCTAGTGAGAGAGGGGAGGGTGAAGGCCCAAATGACCCTTGTAGAACCACTGGGTTGTTCTCTCCCCTATTATTTTGTTCCCCCAGTGGGAGCTGCTGACCTGACAGGCCAGCAGAAAGTTGCAGTTGAAGTCCGTCATGTGGGTTCTGAAAGCAAAATTTTGCTCTAGGGATAAGGTTGGGATTTTCACTTTGCAAACTTAAGGCAAATTCCAAACCCACTGCTAATGAGACCAGTGAGACAAAGACGACTTTATAAAGATCTGTGAGCTCACCACTCTCTAAACAAGGGACAAGTTTTGTAAGAACCTCTGTGAAGGTGATCAATCTATCAGGTCCCCTGCTAAAAATTAAGGAGGGTGTAAGGGAAAGATCCTAGAAGAACCAGTTGAGGTTCAAGGCAATGAGTTCTTCCTTTTGTTTGAAAGAATACACATGGATTAACTGGGGACACATAAGAAAGCAAGAAAGGAGTGGCAGGTGGCAATAAGGGAAGAGCATTCAGGAAGGAGTGATACCCTCCCAGAGGCAGCAATCGATTGCCTCCTAAACTAGAAGAGCATCTCGCTTTGGACCCTAGACGAACACCTCCAAAGCAGGAGGACAAATGGAAGAGAAGAGATATCAACAGGGATGCTATGAGAGCTTTGGGCACAGTTGTCTTCAGACTATGGCAGGAGGAAGGGGTCTATAATAGTCCTGGGAGAGGCTGCTCCCAGGACTTCATGTATCTTCACACCAAACTTTAGCTATCTGGAGAGGGAGGGGGAGGCACCCCTGAGTCCATCATCACCTCCAGCATCAGAACAGGTCAGGAGAATTCAGGAAAGCTGAGAAGGACCAAGAGTTTTTATAGAGAGAGGCCAAATATGGCTTACTGGTTTCCTACCTGTGATCATGAAGCAGAGATATGTCAGTTGGGAAACTGAAAATTTCTATCCTAGAAGGTTCCAAGCATAAATAATTCCAAATAGAGAGGGCTGCAGAAAAGGAAGGAGGAGCAAGATTACTGGGCAGGAGACGGAGGTCTCTCTAGAACAAAGACAACCAGTTGACAAAATGTCTTGTAATTTTTTTTAAAATTCCAGTTCATAATGTTTTCTAAGTAATTTTAATTTATTAATATGCCTTTCCATTTCTCTGATAATTAAATAAGGCCTACAACTTCATCAAAAAACCCTTTGTGATTTAGTAGATACTCTACATGACTTGCTGGGACTCAAAAGTTTCTCATCTGTTATCCAGCCTTAGGGTAATGAATGTCTCCAAGAAAATCTCTTGATATCACTGTGAGAGGCAAAATCCTGGAAGGAGAGAATCAGTCAACTAATCAACAAGCATTTAATAAATATGTTCTAGGCTCTGAGGATACAAATAGGAAGAAAGAAACAATCTCTCCTTTCAAGGAGCCAACACAACTCTGAAACCTTTTGAGTTCATCAAGGACAAATCAACCAGACTTAATTCATTTTCATTTTTAAAAACTTAACTAGACTAATAAAGCAGGAAAATTCTGTGGACATAGCCTATCAACTTCAGCAAGGTATCTGACAATGTCTATTATAAAATCCTTATTGTCAAGGCCTTCTTTCCCCCATGCTGAAATTCCAAAGTCTGCCCCAGTGTCATCTCAAGGCCCTCCCCATCACACAAAATCACCAACTCATGTACCTCCTCTTCCTTTAGGATTTATGAGCTTGGATCCATGTGCCACCACATCAATTCTCTTTCACTTGATATAATGGGAGTGGCACACACAGTAACAGGGATGGGGGATTGAGAGGTGGGAAGGCACAGGAGGGTGAGATGGATAAATAGGAAAGGTCCAGAGCATTAGGAGCTTTCAGAGAGGAAAGGCTTGGGTGGGATACCATGGTAAGGGCTCCTAGGAAGTCCCCATTATCAAAAAAGGACACATCCAAAAGGAAAGCAAAGACATTAAGGGCTTGATCTTGACATTCCAGACTAGGATAGGAAAGAAATAATGAGTAAAATCATTGTATTTTTTACTTTTTCAATTTTTTCCTTCCTATATAATTTCCTTTGTTCTTAGATAGTCAGCAGTAATTGGTGTTGGTTGCAATTACTAAGATATGTTCTTGACAGACTCTGGAGATCCAAGGGAGCATCGCATCCATAGTAGAATGGTTTTAGATCTAGAACAGACCTTAGAACTCCACCATCTTATGAATGAAGAAACAGAGGCATATGGAGGTTGACTTGTCAAGGGTCACACAGTTGGCAAATGTCTGAGGCTAAATTTGAACTCAGGTTTTCCTGATTCCCAGCCTAGCACACTTAGCTTCCTCAGCTAAGCTATGGAGGACTATCCTGAAAGACCTACCCACTTTATATTGAGCAGATCCCTCCTAAAGTTCTAGGTTTTGGGGTGGGGGAAGGAACAAACATCCCTGAGATACTTGATGCCCCAGTCAGCCCTATATCCATTGTTCCCCAATCATTTTGCTCCCTCCATCTTCTTTGTTTCCCAACACAACCATGACCAAGAATTTTTGTTCCCAGGGCAAGCACCATAAACTGTTTCTGATGCTTGGCATTGATCACTTCTGAAATTGAGGCTAGAGGCCAGGAAAAGGGAAGGGTAAGACTTATTAGGTGAGGAACTCAACCTCAGCCTAACATCTGGAACCTTCAGATTTTAACTATTTATATTTCCTAACTAGGGCAAAAATGTGTATGCTGATGAAAAATCCTCAGTGCTATTAGACTAACTCTAAATGCATACTGTTTTTTTTCTCCAAATTCAGTGCCATCTAAATTTAGTGCCCTAGGTCATAACCTTGATCACTTCATCCTAGTTACAATTCTATTTCTACCTTTTCAGTAGGATCATTGATTTAAGAATAGATCATAGCATCATGGAAGAGTCCCAGATCTACTCCCTCATATTTAAAAAAAGAAACTGAGACTCGAAGAAATTAAATGACTTGCCTAAGATCACACAAATAAAAAATGGCAGAGCCAGAAGTTGAACTTGCCTTCTGACTCCAACTCTATATTGAGGGTGTACAATGGGCAGGGGTGGAGGAGAGTATCACTTAAATCTCAATGGTAAAAATCCTTTTTCCTGATCCTGGGAATGATCACGAGGAAGTTTTGCTGTGTGCCATATGTGATATCTGATATATTACTCATGATATGTATTATTGTGCAATATAATGTAAAACATCCATAAGCCGGGGGCCAGTTCTATGTGTAAAAAAGTGAGCAGAACTGCTGAAACCATCCACCATAAATCAGGCACAGTTTTCTTCAGGGACTCTATCGCCACTTGATTTACTGTTTCCTGGCACCCGGCCTATCACAGAATGAAGCCGCGATTGCTTCCTAGACATAATGTTATCTGTAAAATATCCCCACCAGAAACATATATAACCTTGAGCAACTCACAGATTTTGCTAATTTATTTCTGGTCTTTGTATCTAGAATAAAATTGACAATGGGAACCATTGTTAGACTTGACAATATGTCCAAGGGAACAGTTTCCAAATTAAAATGCGGCTTGTCAAGTATTTTGCATCCCATTTGTTCAAAGGAAAAAGAAAGTAGATTCTCTTTTGTTTCCAAACCCAAGATTCAGTTCAACTTGTGTCCCATATAACTTGTGGTGAGAGATCCTGGACAATTTTCACACTGACTTTTTTGTTTATGTAAGAAATTTTATACAGTTTAAAATGTTGGGGCCCAATTATCTTTTGAACTTATCCATCTTGAATAAAGATTATTATAACTATTCTGTCTGTTTTCCTCCAGCGGCGCTTGGGGATAATGGGAGTAATTTTCTCCACTCAGTGTAAGCTCGTAACCCCCATTAACAGTAAAGAGAGTGGTACCCAGGAGGGAAAAGTTATGCACAGGGCACAGAACTGGATGAAAATCTCTACGACCAAGAAGGAAGTACATCATATGAAATTCCACTGACTATGGTGGAAATGCTGCTTTCTTGGGTGCCAGGCAGAGACTCTGGGTTACCTTTGTGCTTCTATGCTCTATCCACTTCCTACTGCCTACCTCCAGAACATAAACTCCCTGAGGGAAGGAACTGAAATTTGTCTTTTCATCGCCAGCACCTGGCACAATGCTTGCACATAACACTAACTGAACACATGTCTCTTGAATTCAAATAAAAAAATAGCTATCTGAAAGTAGCACAATAATTAGATTTGATGAATAGTGTTCAAACGTCCTACAGGATAAAATAATACAATACAACTAATACATAATAAATAATATGAAAAAAATACAAGATAACATAATTTTGCAAAATTATGATATTGGATCACTTTTCCCTCTGAAGGGGTCCAAGTAAAGAAAACATTCGTTCAAAAAGAATGGACTAAGTGGGATGGCTGAAAACTGGAAAATTTTTTGGTAAGAATCTAAAAATTTCCATCCAGATTTAAATCCAAAGTCAGGCAGAAAGGGAAGTGTAGATGCAAGAATTCCAGGTGTTGGTTGGTTGGTTGATTGATTTTCATCTATAAGATAAAATAAAACAATCTAAATAATGCATAATAAAGAATACGAGTAATAAAAAGTACAGATAAAACCCATCTTGCAGAATTATGGTATTGTTACAAAGGATGTCCAGCTGAGTGGGAAAAGGCAAAGAGACATATTGAGAAATAAAGGTGATGTAAAAAACACAATATCTATATAATTTTTAATGACTTAGGGTATCCTCTTCATAGAGATGACAAGTAAACCCTTAGTATATGATGAGAATGTATACTATATTTGGGGGTATCTGATTTGGCTCATTCATGGTGCCCAGAATAAATGCTTGATAAATGCTGACTGATTGACTGGAACAAAGAAAAGCTAAAAAAAGTAGATTGTAACTCAACTGTGGCTTAATGCAAAATGCTTACATATTTTAATTTGAACCTGTAGGCAAAGGGAAATTATTGAAGGCTTTTAGTCTGAGGGAGGGAGAAAAAGCAAGAGACAAAGACACAGAGACAGAGAGAGAGAGAGGTACAATGAGAACTAAATGTTAGGGAAATTAATCTAACCTCAGTATGTAGAATAGATTACAGTAGGAAAACACTGACTGTAGAAACATCAATTATTAAACTATAACATTGAGAGCCTAAAGCAGAAGTCCGAAGACTTGAGTTCAAATCCTACCTCCTAAATGTTCGCTGTTTGTGTGACATTGAATAAATTGTCTGGACCTCAGCTTCCTCATCTGTAAAATGAGGAGTTGTGGCATAGTGATCTTTGAAGTCCCCTCCAGTTCTAGACTTAAAATATTCAAATTATTAAATGGTCACTATGAAAGGAGAAAAGATGGATTGGATGGAAGAGTCACTGTCAGACGGAGATTCTACTGGCCTTAAAGACTGATCAGAGGTAGAGAAAAATGAGTGGAGAAGAGTCAAAGATGAAAACTGAGGTAGGAGATTTGCAAACTGATAAATTCCAAGGACAAATAAAGGAAGAGAGGAGGAAAGAATAGATTGAGAAGAAAAATTTCTTTTTCCAAAATTTTTTCCAAAGCCTAGCAAATATGCTAGAATTCATAGTTTGGCTAGAAACAAGATTTCTATAAATCTAGGTTGGTAGATAACAGCCAAGCTGCATGGGTTTTCCAGTGAGACTTGTTATTCAACTTAAAATTTATCATGTACCAGTAAATAGCCTAGCTGCTTTAAAAGCAGAGCACCAGGCCTCATCTCTGCCCAGGGACAATGCTTGATGGTATAAGCTTTTCCACTCTTCAATTATGGACATATGTGTGTGATATGTATATTTTATAAGGTTGTTGGGAAAAATACTAACAATTCACCTTCACATAAGGTTTGAAGTCTTATGAAGTGTTTTCTTCATAACAACCCTGTGAGGTAAGTACCGACAGGCATGATGATACAATGGACAGAGGGATAAATAAAATAAGACCTGTGTTTAAATCCTACTGTATATATTTGCTAGCTGTGTGACCCTGAGCAACCTACTAAGAACTCTCACCTTCAGTTTCTCAATGTGTAAAATGAGGATGATAATAATAGCACCTACCTCACAGATTGTTGTGAGGATCAAAGAAATTAATCCCTATAAATGCTTCACTAGCTTTAAAATATATTAGAAATATCAGCATTGTTGTCCTCAGGTAAAGAAATTAATTCCAAAAATATGAGATGATTTGCTAGTAAATTTGACTATCAGGAATTGAACCCAGAATTCTACTTACAAGTAATGTTCTTACTGTTATACTACACATCTGGATAAGAACAAGGAAAAGCTCCTAATACATGTAGGTCTTCTCCCGTTAGACAAGTAGCAGAATAGGCTCTCATTTTATTCATATAATTTCACTACAAGCACCAAAAAATTCCATTAAGATGTAAAGAATGATCTAAAAATTCATCAGCACTACATGTTTACTTATAGGACAATAATTGGCATAACACTATGGGACCTTCGGCATAAGGCAGATAATCCTAATTATGCAGAAAAGACGAAGTTCCCTTAAGGAAATAGTTGTTCTTAATGCCTGCCTTTAATATACCCATTTTGTCATTGTGCCAGTTAACTCACACACACCATTCCGCTGACAAGCTTCTCCCAAAACTTTTACAAATATGCATTTTGTTCATCATCAACATCTCCCAGTTTGTTGCAAAAATTTATAAAACAGACACATATAAATTTCATGGGGAAATAGGTTAATCTGCCAATTTTGGCTAAAACATGTAGAGAATAAAGTGCTTTTGAAGCCTGAATTGCTTCCCCAGAGAAGACAGCCCATTCAGGTCAAGGATGGGGTCAGAATGTAGGAAACGTAGCAGACCAGGGGGTGAAAAGAGAAAACGTACCCTCTCTCTGATCCCCTATAAGAAGAGAGCTTTGATTTCTAGCAAGCACGTTCCTAAGAAATCAGCCAATCCATTAGTGAGCCTGATGCCAAAAGCACCCTGGGCGTCCTCATGCTGGTACTTGGCGCCATAAGACGGAGGAACCCTTTTAGGTGAAACATAAAGTTGAGTCTTGCTGAGTCCCCCCTGTTTCACCACTGGAAAAGCCAAGGGCCTCCCTCATGCTTTCACTGCCTTCTCATATTGCACCTATTATCAGCTGTGAGAAGTAAAACACCTGGCCATCTGCATCAAGCTAAATCTCTAGCTTTGAGGGAGCAAGTTCTCCCTCTAAAAGGAACCAAATTTTGGAAAAGTCCAGAAGAAAACCAGATCAGCCCGAAGAATAAAAGGAACTTGGCAATACTGACCAAATCTGTGCTTTCCCTTTTTCATACTCTATGACTCTACCCCCAGCATAGAGATTGATTGAATTTGGCATCCTAGATCTTTCAACTGGGGTCAGTGTCACAGAAAGCATGGAGGTCAGAGATTATGTGGGAGGTTTTTCACATAAGATGAATTTCGAAAGGCTGCTGTCAGAGACTGGACAGTTATATCTATATAGGAGAACTATAAATCAAAATATAACCATGGGAAATGTTCCATCTCATGATCCAATGATAAATCATGGTGTTGGCAGCTGGGACTTATAGCAATCTTGGGGATATTTTTGCATAAATAGTAGCAGGACCATGTTTGTTTAGTTCCCAAGATTTCTCCAAATGCGATCACAAGGAGTTGTTGAGTCAAGACAGCTTGAACTCTTATTTTTTCTTCCCTGCAACTCCCATGGAAATATGGAAAAACAGGGGAATGGCTAACATGTCATTTCAAAGTGCTAACGGGAGTCTACAGAAATGCATCCTGGGATATGAAAACTTGCCTACATGGATATCAATTTCTACTGCTTGAAAAATATGAGTGAATTCAGGTAGATGGGGTTATATGGAGTGAAAATGTCATGAGCAACAATAGGGTGGTGATAAATACACCCACTCATTCATTTATTCATGGCATCATACCTATCCCTTAGAGTATGTCTCTGCACACACACACACGTTTATTTCATGTATTACCAGAGAGCTCCTAGAACTGTAGAGAATTGGAAGGGACCTCAGAGTTCATTTAGGTGACTCAGTTAAAAGAGCAGTGGGCATAGGATCAGGTAGACCTGAGTTCAAATCCTGATTCAGAAAACTTAATTGCTGTGCAACTCTTGCTTAACACTCTGTCTGTCTCAGTTTCCTCATCTGTAAAGTAAAGATAATAATAGCACCCATTCCCAAGATTGTTGTGGGGAATAAAATGAGATAATATTTGTAAATCACTTTGTAAACCTTGAAGTGTTCATTAGCTAAATGCTAATCCTAGTTATTATCTAGCCCAGTTCATAACTAAATCTGAATCCTCTGTACAATAGACATGACCAGCAGTAATTCAGTCACTCCTGCTAAAGAATAGATCATTGTATTCTTAGTTTTAGGAAGCTTTGGATTTTTTCTTTATATCAAGCTTAAATTTTATTTTAGGAAATCAGGGTTTTTTTCTTTATATCAAGCCTAAATCTTGGCCTCCATTTCTGCCCACTGTTCCTCTGATTTCCCCATTTCCACCAATGCCATGCCCACTCTCCTTTTACATCTCATCAGTAGCCAAATCTTATTCATTAATTCAATTCAATCTAACAAGCAAATTATCTACTAAGCACTCATTATATTGAAAGCATGAGGTGTGTGCTAAACCCAAAGTATGAGGCACCATGCAATGGTAGCCTGAATGCTCCACCTAAAATCAGGAGAGACCTGGGTTTCCATCTTGCTTCCAATATTACTATGTGACCAAGTACATGACACTCAATATTTCTGAGCTTCAATTTCCTCATCTGTAAAGCAGACGTAATAATAACTTTTTCACAAGATTGCTATGAGGATCAAATAACACAATCTATGTGAAGTGTCTTGCAAACCTTAAAATACCATAGAAATGTCAGCTTTTATTACTAAGTTTATTGCTCCATCAAAGGATCAAACTAAAGGGACAGAAAACCAACATTTCTTATTTGTAGCACTCTATCTATCATTCCATATATAGGGCTATGACCTAAGTGCTGGCTTTGAAATAGATGGAATTATAATTTTGATGGAGATTGTAATTGTAGTACTTATGTTTATAATTGTGTTTGCCATTGTGGGTCTAGTTGTAATTATAATTGTGGTTAGGAGTTGGGATTGTAGTTGTGGTTGAGATTGTGGTTGTAATCATGATTAAAACTGGGACTGAGATTTCAACTAGGATTCTTATTTTTGATTGGGGGTATGGATAAGATTGTTGGTATGGTTCTGATTGTGGTAGCAGATATGACTGATTGTAACAAGGTTAAATCGAACCAACAAGCACTGATTAAATGCCTCAACAATTCCCCAGTCGCTCAACTCTGGAAATAATGAGCACAAACAGAGATTGTAAATACAAGGAAGGATTGAAATCATGATTGTGTTTGACTTCATGACTTAGCTGTGACTAGTGTTGGGACTGGGTTGGAAATCATGACCACCATTGGGATTTTGGTTGTGGCTGAGACTGGGATTATGTTTGTGAACTTTTTACTATTAACTTGGGACTATGGTTATCTTTGGGACAGTGATGACTGAGGATGGGATTGAGATTGGGATTGTGGTTGAGATTTTGGTAGCTGTTGCTTTTGAGGTCGTGAATGGGATTGTTGTGGTTATGACATAGTCATGGTTGGGATTACAATTTGATTTGAGATTTTGGATGGGATTGGTTGGGATTATCACCATGATTCCGATTGTGATCAAGGTTGAAATTGTACTCACACTACGGGATTGGGATTATGGTAGTATGGGGGTTATGATTGTGACTCTTACTGGGTTACAGTTATGGCTCAGCTTAGTGATTTTAGTTGTGATTTTATAGCGTTTGGCATTTTAGTTGTAATTAGGGCTGTGTGTGTGTGTGCATGTGAAAGACAGAGAGAGACAGACAGGGAAAGAAAGAGCAACAAACACAGAGAGAGACAGAGACAAAGACAGAGAGCCAAAGATAGAGACAGAGACATATTGTAGTCATGATCAGGACTGTTCCTGATACTAGGATTTTGGCTGCTGCCATCTGAACTAAGCAGCTGCCAGGATCCCTTTTGCCTATAACCTATTTGTCAGTAACAACTACCTAACATTCAGTGTGCTGCCTGGAAGTTTCCCACAAGTTTGACTCTTCCTCCCCAGCCTGGGATTTGGTTGGCATACCCATGAATATCATTTGTAATCAGATCCATGCCTGCCGAGAACTAAACACCTAAAAGCAAAAGCAGCAAAAGTCCACTTTAATGAGGTGACTCGAGTAATCAAGCCCAAAGGATTCATCTAAGTGGGAGTTTCCAGAGAGATGGAGGTCAGGGGAACTTCAGAGTTGATAATTTGCTTTGCTTGCTGCACATAGTCCCCTAAAGGACTGTCCCATTTCCATACATCTTTGCCTATTTATTCAAATATCTCAACAACAACGATTTCAATAATGCTCACTTGTGGTACAGTGGAAAGAGCACTTTCTTTTTTCTGTATTGATGGGGTATATTACAAATTCATGTTATTCAGTCTTAATTAGGCCCTTCCAGCAGCAAGATAACCCTCCCTAATTGATTCCCTGCTTTAATCCCCACAGAATTTATTCCAAACCTTCTCTTCCCTCCTCAAGTCTCCCATGCCACCACTACCACTACCATACCTCCCCATCTCTACGTTCAGCTGAGGACCTCAACTTCTACTTTATTGAGAAAATTGGAGTCTTGACATGAGCTCTTTCTTCTTGTCATCTCGGTAATTCTTTACTTACATCATTCTACTCTCCTTTCTTTCCCCAGTCTCTAAGGGATAGTCCTTCTCCTTGCCAAGACCAGCCCCTCTGCATGTGTGTTTGATCTCATTGTCTTCTACCTTCTCTAGATTATAAAGTCAATCGTTCTTACTCTATCCTCTCTGTGCGTCTCTTTCTTCATCTGTAGCAGCAAGCTCCCTGAAACATCCAGGATGGCCTGTCAGCACAGGTTTTTAGATCTGCTTTTCTAAAAAGAAAGTGACCTTTGAGGGGTCAACAGTCCACTTTAGCTACGTTCGCCAACAGAGAAAATACAAGCAGACAAATAAAGAGTAACAGACAGGGCTTCTAACTGTCTGACCATAAGTAATACATACATCACAGATCAACAGACAGATCCAACTGTCTGACCATCACATACATACAGAGTTACCAGACAAAGAAGCACCAACATCTGGGTCTTCAAAGTCAGGGTGGAAGGGTGGAGGGAGGAGGGGCCGTGATCTTTAAAAGCTACCAGAGTCCCATCTGGTACATGAACTTTCTTCCCAAGAGTAAGCCCCTAAACAAAACTTCACCTCAGAGTATATATACACTTTTCAGAGACAGAGAGTGTCACAATCCTCATGACCTAATGCCTCATTATAAATTAATGAAAGGTAAGGGCCTTCCTACAAAACAAGCCTCCCCTCATCAAGCTTCCCTTAATGGGCTTCACCTGAGACCTATTAATGGGTGGAGGAAGATCTTTAATTCTCATTATACTGTCTCTTTTTTCTCTTTCTTTTTCTATCCCTTCTTCATTTCCTTCTTTCCTTCCTTTTTTCCTACCCTTTTTCCCTCCTTCCTTGCATCTTTCCTCTCTTCCTTTTCCTTCCTTCCCTCCTTTCCCCCTTTCTTTCTTTCCTTCTAGACTTTATTTTTTTAATCCTCTCATTAATAACTAAATTAAAGCCAAAGTAGCAAGAAACATACAACTCTGCTGCCACCACAAGTGGTCCATGTCAGTGACCACCCCTGTCCTTAGAACTGATAAACTCTTGTTGGAAAATAAGTGAGCAGAAGCTTGGTATAGTGGACAGAGCATGGAACCTAGGCTTAGGAAAACTGTATTCAAATACTCAAAGCATTTTTATTCCAGGCAAATCAGTTCAGTTTCCTCATCTATAAAAATGAGAATGACAATAATACTTTTATTATCCATCTTGCAGGATTATTGTGTCTGCTCTGTAAACTTTAAAGGACACATAAAAATGAGTTATTATTTTTAAATAAAAATTTAAAAATATTTTTGCCTGGAATTTATCATAATCTGAAACCATATTTGAATAACATCAACAGAATCTGACAGGATATATAAGCCTATTAAAACTTGGATTAAGGACCTAAAGATGGTTTTTAGTGTATCAAAAATTATAATGGTATTTAACTTATTTTTAAATGTTAATAAAGAATCAGAATAGCTATAGATGTATAGAGTCTTTTTAGAGTCTCCATATGCGCTCATTTTAGGGAAAGGTTTTATACTTCTTGGGAGATTGAACAAAACTACATGTCTCATGATGCTTTGGGCTCAGAGAATTACCCCTCAATGGAGAGCAGCTCTCATGGACCCAGAAAGACAGCAAAACTTTAATAACATCTAGCAAGAAGAAAGGAGGTAGAAAGAAAGACACAAGGGTCAGGGGAAGAAATGACCATTTTTTCAAGTTTGCAGTACAGGGATCGCTATAGAGACGTTAAAACATCAGTCAGATCTTGGTAGGAAGCAGGGCAGACCAATGTCTGGAGGACTGAGGACACTGGAAAAGACAAGATCTTGAGATGTTTGGCTAATGGTGACTATCACATACTTCCTTATCCATAGAAACCAAAGGAGAGCTCAAGCTATAGTATCTCTTTATGAGTAAACTAGAGTAAATGACTGCCATGGTGCCCCACTTCTGCGGTTCATGGATGTGCAAAGTACATGTTAGGAAAATGAACTTACTAGCTGGTTCTCCTACAACATCTGGAGACTAAGGATGTAGAAAACAGACTCCATCCCAAAAAAGCTGGTAAGTGATCAGAAATGTTACCTCTAAGGTTTATGTGTATGAGTGTTACATATATACAAATTCACACACACACACGTGTGTGTGTGCATGCATGTGTGTGTATAAAGTGCTTACAACAATTCTATTACTCTACCATAACTGGTTTACTTTGAACCTGAGGTCTGAGTGAATGTTAACAACCTGAATCTACCAGTGGAAGTGACTGTTAGAAAAGGACATCAAATCCAGTGATTGACAGATAATTGCTAGAGCACAAGAAGCAAGAAGAATGGGTACTATGTTGGAGATTGGCTCCTTAACTATAAGATTCATTCCTTTCTCTTGTCCTAGGTTCTAGTAGAAGAAGTGGCTTCCTGCAATTCTAACAACTGAAGGGACATTTTATTTTATTTTATTTATTTACCATATTTTAATTATTTATGGTGACATTCACATAATAGATAATGTTAGTTTTATTAAGCACCTACTCTCTTCCTTGCATATAAGTAAATCATAAACGTTAGCTTAATTGTATTTTTATCTATGTATTTTGCACATCCTTAAAATTTAATAACAAAAATGATAAATCACACTTTTGTAGCACTGAAGGTCTGAAAAATGCTTCCCTAAGAACAACTTTATGAATTAGGTTGTCCAAGTATTATCCTCACCCTTTTACAGTTGAAGAAAGGCTCTTCAAAATTGAGTGATTTGCCCATGATTATACAGCTAGTTAAGTGTCTAAAGTAGGTCTATACTTCTCAGAACCATGAATGAACAGCCCCAAATCTTACTGTGTCAAAGGGGGAACAAAGGGAATTGCTGGTCTCGTAGGGAAATATACATCCATCTATTGGGGAAAAAAGATGTCAAAAGAAAATAGAACAAATCCTAACTGTTCGGGGATAGAAAACAAACAAGTTAAAGGAAGAGTTCAGGATTCTTTTACCTATAGCCTACAAATTATTTTGGAATAGTCTGGATGCTGAGAGAATGCCAAGTAAAAGAGTAAACAGGATGGACCCTTTGACATTCAGTCTGTCCAAGGCACCCTGGGGACCTCTCTCCTCTCTCACCAGTCCTCTCCCGTCATTATAATAGCTGAATGTTAAATTCAAATAGCCATCACAATGTGAAAGGCTTCTATGAGGTTTGGGGGTTTTTTTGGATACTGATCTCATGTTTTAAACGTCCAGTAAACAGAAAATGGCAGTCCAAAATAATTTTCAACAAGTTGGTAATGAGTAATTTGTTTTGTGATTACTTTTCCCCAGGTCTCTTATAGGTTTTCTAGTTTAAACCTTAGGATCCAGATAGAATTATTAATTAGGGCTAACTACTACCAGTTCCCTTATAGAAGATTTTTTAATTTCAACTTTAGTATGAGAATATAGGTCTTGTTTCTACATATATCTTAAATTACTAATTAAGACTATCAGTGTCCCAGTGCCAAGATCTTAAACTCTGAAATTTCCTTGATGATGGCAACCTTCTGTTCTTTCCTCTTCTCCTACCGTCCCAATCCCCCTGAACCTCTTCTTTAACTGTAATTTAATCTCTGATTCCTCATTTTCCTTCTAGTCCATTACCCCCTTCTGATCTCATTTCTTTCTCTTGATCCTATAGCTGGCTTGTTGACCAACACATGCTTCCCTATTCACAGAAAGCAAAAGGGGACCTCAAGTTAGAGTATCTCTTTGTGAGTAAACTAGAGTAAATGATTGTTATAATCTCCCACTTTTGTGGTATGTGAACATGGAAGATCCATCTCCATAATAAGCACAACACAGGTTAGGTGATGTACTCCACTCCTGAATCCTTTGCTACCTTGTCTTTGCACTGTGAATGTCTAAACAATCCTTAATCCTTGAGGCTGATGACTCTGCCCAGCTTTGCCTCACTTAAATCCAATTCCCTTGCAAATCAATCCATCACCTTCTTAATGTCATTGGTCCTCTTAGAGTGTAGGACAAGCAACAACAATCCTCCAGCATCTTCTGCCTTCCCTAATTCTACTCCTGAGCTACTGAGTGCTACAGGAGGAGGTCATGAACCTGTGGTGATTGGGTCTGCAACAAATTCAAATTACTTAACCATTTGTTATCTGAACATACGTAGGTTTCCAGTGGATTGCAAGCTTGTCCTAAGTCAATGGTGTTTTACGGAAGCCAAGAAAGTTGGTTTATCATAGGATGCATAAAGGCAAAATATTCAGGAATGAGGAGGTGATAATCTAACTAGACCAGGGGTAGGGAACCTGCAGCCTTGAGATTGCATGTGACCCCCTAGGTCCTCAAGTGCAGCCCTTTGACTAAATTCAAAATTCACAGAACAAATTCTTTTAGTAAGGAGTTCCCCACCCTAACTAGACTATGACCTACTCAACACATTGAGAATGTTCAGTGCTGGACGCTGCATCTTAAGAACAAAGACAAGCTGAGCAGTGTGTAGAGAAGGGCAATTCACATGGAAAAGGCTTCAAATTCCTTCCATGCTGGGATGAATTGAAGTAAAAAGGAATATGTAGCCAGGAGAAATCTTAGGTGAGACATGATAGCTGTCTCTAAATATCTTTTTGGGTGTCATGATCAAAAGGAACATAGGATCAAAGATTCATAGCTACAAGAGAATTTAGAAGTCATCAAGCCCAACCTGTTCATTTTGCAAATGAGGAAACTGAGGCCCAGAAAGGTTCATTGACTTACCCATGGTCATATAGCTATTAAGCATCAAAGGAAAGATTTTAACCCAAGTCTTCCTGATTCCAAGTCCAGGGTGCCCTCCACTCTGCTGTGGTCCCAGATAAAGTTTCAAAGAGATATATTTATCATTCACATCAGAAATAGACTTCATAAGAATTATCTGAGAGTGAGAACTGCTGTCCCTGGAGGTAGTGGGTTCCCTCTCATTAGAGGTCTTTAAGCAAAAGTTAGACTGTCACTCATCAAGTGTCTGATAGAGCAGGGATATTTAACCATACTTTGATGCTCTGGAACCCTTAGGCAGTATCTAGTGAAGCTGATGTACCCATTCTCAGAATCACTTTTGTAAACACCTATAATGAAATGCATAGAATCTTATGTGTTTACAAAAATTTATATTGAAATTCAATTACCAAAATTCTTTTTTCAAATAATTTCACAGGTTATAACCGTTGTTATAGAGGGAATCTTTTTTTAGGTATAGATACATGGCCTCTGAGGCACCTTCCAGATCTGAAATTCTGTGACTCACCTAAGCCTTCACTGTGACATAATAATTAATTAACCTCCAATAGACTCTGTATCACACTGCAGAGCAGCTGTTCCCTATCTCTACCCACGTCCCTTTCTCCCACAAATGATCAGTCTCCTACTGTACTGAGAAGATTAACCATCCATTTGAGCTCCCTCAACTCCCACCCTCTATGTCTCTCTGTCTGTCTTTGTTCTAGTTTGAGAAGATGAGGCAACCTTTCTCCTGCCCAAGGCTAATCCCTCCCCTTGTGCCTCTGATCGCAACCCCTCTCATCTCCTCCAGGAGTTTACCCCATCAGTCATTCATGCTCTCCTTTTCATTCTCAATGTCTCCTTATCTCATTGCTCCTTCTCTGCTACCTACAAACATATTCAGGTCTTCATTAATCTGAAAATAAGTTACTTTTCAACCTGAAATTCCTGCAAACTTTTGTTCTATATTTCTCCCTTTTACTACAAAAATCTTATGGGGATAAAATACATTTGCATTCACTATCTACTTACGCAGAAACAACTAACTTCCAGTTCCTGGCCATCTGGCCTCTGGACCGCTCTGAAACTGTTCTCTTACAGGTCAGCAACAATGTGCTAGTCCTCCATAAACACCCCATACACCCCAGGCAAGTATTATACCTGTCAAATAGACCCAACCAGCCTCTATCTTATGGATGTCCAAAGCTGAACAGAGCAGACCAGAGTCAGGAGGGTCAGGGATCAAACAGAAGTTTAATTTCAAAGTGAGGAAAATCACTTGTAAGCAAGAAGGGGATCTAGACGAGTGTCAGGGTCTCACCCCTAGTGGAGGGACCTGGAGCAGTGTGGGGAGATCTCAATACTTATACCTATGGCTATGCAATGAGCTGTAGACCCGACAATGAAAGATAATGGCAACAGTGAGACAAGTTTGACTCATAGCAGGGATTCATGAACAGAACATGGGTACCTGTCTGAGGCTGGCTGTCCAATGCTTGTCCAAGTTCAGAGAATACCTGGTGCTGGTCAAAGCAATACAATGATTATGTGATTTTGCCAGAGAGGGAGATCGTCCAGAGGGTGAACACAAAGGATTATTGTTACACTAAGCTCAGGACACATCTTGCTTGCTGGGCCTTAGCTCTGGAAAACAAAGTGTCTCCTAATATCTTAACATACCTATTTTATAGATGAAGAAGCTGAGGCAAAAAAAGTGAAATGACTTGCCCAAGGTCACAGGTCTAGTAAGTATGAAAGGCAGGAATCAAACCCATGTCTTTCTTGATTTTAAGTCCAGCCCTTTCCCCACTGATCTATGTTTCCTTCCTGAGACAAGATACGTCAAATGAGAAAGTGAGGTTCAGATAAAGTGCTATGATAAATTCAGGGAGGGACAGATGTCTTCCAACTAAGATTTTCATAGAATCAGGAAGCAAGCAAAATTTCATGAAAGAAACCCAACCAGGTTGGGTCTTAAAGAAAGAGGATTTCAATACATAGAAATGGAGAGGTATTTTTCTAGCTATGGGGCATAGGGTAAGAAAGATATAAAATGGAAGAAGAGAGTGGTCAGTCTAATTTGGGTATAATATAAAGAACAAAGAGAACGGTAGTGTCAGATAAGGCTGAAAAAGTATGTAGGAGTCCAATTTTAGAGGACCTTGAATGACAGAATGAGGCTGTACTTTTTTCAAAAGATCATGTGGAGTCAGTAATAGATTTGGAGTAAAGGAACAATATGTTCCAAAAAGCACATTAAAGAAATTACTCAGGAAATAATGTGAAGGGGAGTAAATAGAAGCAGGAAGAGCAGTGAGGTGGCAATTATAATGACACAGAGGTAATATGAGCTTGAATGGAAGTACTTGCAGAAGTCAAAAGCAAGGAGTAGACAGGAGATATACAGTTTATTGGAAGTGAGAACAATGACGCTAAGATTATTGAGGTTTTGAACCTATGTGACTAGGAGAAAGACAGTAACTTTTACAGGTAAAAAAGGGGAGAAATGCAAGGTTTAGAGAAGAAACAATGAGTTCAGTTTCACACATGTTGAGTTTGAGGTGCAAGTCGTACATCCAGCTGGAGATACCTAGCAGGCACTTAGGACTGGAGGTCTGAGAGGATATTAGAATTAGACTGGTCTCTTCATCTCTCTCTGGGCCTCATTTTCTTCATCTGTAAAACATCCAGGGGTAGAACCAGATGATGTTTAAGGTCTCAATCAGGTCCAACATTCTATAAGTTTGTAAAACTACTATTTTGAATGTTCAATAACTATTTACTATGCTTTGGTATTTGAGGATTACATTTAAATGTACATAAAAGGAAAAGAAGTTTGACCCCTTTAAAAGTTTTGTCAGCAAAACGATCTAGGCTGGGAAAATGTTAAAATTAAAGTACTAGTTGAAGCAGGACCCCTTTCCTACTAATTTAAGCATGCTGTAGGAAAGGATGAGAATGAGGACCAGAATGCAGTGGAAACTAATTTAACCAGTGAACCATTATAGGTCAAACACAATTGTCATCTTTCCTGATTAAGAATTAATCTTGATGAAGAAAGGAAAAGAAAAAAAACTATTGGTGGTATGGATAAGGGGGATGGGAGAGATTGCAATTCTTTAATATATTTGATTAAGAACAAGAAGGCTGGTTTATAAGAATTAGAAGGTTGTTTCCACTGGATTATTTTTGTTGTTATTTTAGCAGACAGCTCAGAAGTGTAAAATCTTCTAAGCCTAAGTCCTTTAGATTCCAAAAATACCCGATCTGAACACTGTGAGTTCTCAAGTGGACCCCACTGAAGGTTTCCCACCCTTGGCCAGGTCTGGGCCTTTAAATCTTGCTTAACAACGTATCTTTCATATACATCCTTTGGAGAGAATTATTGGTAATTATATTTTGATATTATAGTAGACAGTTTTTTTTTCTTAACAAGTCATAGATTGTGTAGTAATACTATAGCTGAAATAGATCTTCATCACTCACAGGTTGCCAGGGGTTCTGAACCAAAGTACCACTACCACCAAGTGGCAGACAGTTGAATTGCAGGCATATATCCCAGAAAGAGGAACTCAAGTCTGAATTGTGTAGCTAACCCAACCTTTCTTTCAAGTCAAAAATATCATGCAGCATATGAAGATATACTTATTGGTTCTTCTAAGTTTCTGTATGTGGTGTCCTGAAACCCCAGAGCATGAGTTAGGTCAATTGACAATGGGAACAAATGAACATTTAGCTCAGAAGTTAGAAAATTACCTCCCAGCAGTTTTGAAATAGAGAAGAGAGCATTAGCCCTGACAGGATGTTTAAAAGAAGCCAGTGGCTGATGAAAGGAATAGGACTTCTGTCTGCCACAGAGTGTTGTAAGAGGACCTGGTCCAGGAGAGGCAGCAGAGCTGGGGCAGCTGGGAGTCTGAGAGCTGTCTCATTTGTACATACCTAAAGCAATAAATAAAGCAGGAAATTAGAAAGTGACATAAAGTAGTACAGCCTGAATACAAGCAGGCCAGATCAGTATGTCAGCACTTCCCGCCAATGTGCCAAAGTATAGACTTTTCATCAAATGTCACTGCTTGGAGGAGACAAAAATGATAGGGAGACCTGCTGACTTGTCAACACTTCTCCTTCCACTTTCAGCCCCACAAATCACCATGCCCTGAACAGCCTGGATTTTTCTGGTGGCCAGGGACCAGCTATAAAGTATCTTTTGATTATACTATGCAAGGGATGGATCTCCTAATATACACCTAACTCTACACTAAAACAGAGAAAATACATTCAAAAATGAATGTTTTCCTGACCTTCTCTCCCAACTGAGCATTATCAGCCTTTGAATATAAAACCTAAAGGTCTCCCCTACTAATTTTAAGAGTTGAACTTTAAGCAAACACTGTCTGGGATTCCCAGGGTCTACTGATGAATCTAGCAATTTGTCTTTAGCCATATGAGATCACAGAATCATTCATTTAAAGACAGAAGGATCTTAGAAGTCATCTATCTAATCCAAATGCCTCCTTTTACAAATGAGGAAATTGAAATCCATGGAAGTTAAGTAAATTATTCAAGTTGTGACATATTCCATCTCCCCAGTAGGTTAAAAGTTTCTTGAGGGCAAGGATGTTACATCATTTAATGTTTGTATTCCTAGAACCTAATAAATTCCTTGTACCAAGTAGTATAGCTGGTACATTTTCTATCACCCAGTAGATTGTTTCTTTAAAGTAGGGCAGTTATGTTATTTCATAATTATATTCTTAGCACCTAGCACAGTTCCTTGTGCCTAGTGGCAGAATTGGTACATCTTCTAGTACCCAGTGGATTATGTCTCCTTTAATTTTTTTTAATTATTTACTTATCTTAACATTTTTTTTTTATTTTGAGTTCCAAATTCTTTCTCTCCCACCCATCCACACCCTCTCACTGAAAAGGCAAGTGACATATCAGTTAGACATGTAAAATCATGCAAAACATTTTCATATTAGCTATACTGTGCAGAAGTTTTGATTGCAAAACCCACACCAGCTTCATGGCACTCCCCTTCACTGTGCCCACTCCAGAAAAATTTTTGTACATTTCGTACATTTTTTAGTATTTTGATGACGTGGTGGGATTCTTCACCTGCCATGGTAATCAGGCCAGGGTTAGGTAAGCAGACGATGTTTAGGGCACCTTTTCTAGCCCCTTTCCTCACACCAGATGGTGAGCAGTGCAATCCTTAAAAGGTTGCTCAGATACCCAGGGAGCTGCTGAGTCCCACTGCTGCTTCCAGTGAGACACGACCCTATGGTCTGGGCCACCTGTGTGCAGAGTTGTGACTATAGCTCCTAGTGTATCTGCACCTGCTGCTTCATCACTTACCTGTTGCCACAGACCTTTGAGGTCTAACAGTAAATTGGTATGAGTGATGTCTTTTGATTCATGAGTAAATTGGATTTACGTAAGGCAGAGTTGCACGGAGTCATCAGCCTCACTCTCTCCTCCAGAGTCATCATAGTCCAGTAGACAGAGTCAAGAAGGCTAGCAATGGCTCAGGATGCAGTGGATGACCCTGGCATCTTCAGTGTCTAATCAAGCTCTAAGCACTCCACATCACCTGCTTCATCTGCCTTCATGATGGTTGGAACAAATTGTCCTCATCCATCCATTCCAACAGAGGAAGTCTTCACATGGTTGAGGTAGACACCCTGAACTCACCAATGGGTCTGAGACCTCTTGGTTATCCTCAACCTGGTTTGGCCAGTCTGCCAAAACAGTTTAATGGGGTGTGGCCATTGTGGGTGCTGCAGCTTCTTGGAGCCACAGGTGAGAGTTAGAGGAACAAGTGAACACCAAAGGTGGAAGGAGCCCTGAAAAGGGCTCAGCAGCCATCGCACTAAAGGTACTAGTCATCCCTGAACATACCTTACACCCAACAAGCTGGTATGCCTGCCAAAATGAGTGAATGACAGGCTCATGACAATGCAATTGCCACTCACAGGAAAACACTATGCCACCATCATCAGTGCCTATGCTCCCACCATGATGAACCCTGATGAGGTCAAAGAAAAGTTCTGTGAAGACCTAGAGACTCTTATCATCAATGAGCCAAAAGAGGACAATTATAATTCTGGGTGACTTGAATGCTAGAGTAGGCTCAGACTACCAGACTTAGCAGGGAATCCTAGGGAGGAATGGAGTTGGAAACAGCAACAGCAATGGTCATCTACTGCTGAAGGCCAGTGTATCACATGGCCTTCTCATCACCAACACTGTTTTCCATTTACCTAAACACAATAAAACTTCATGGATGCACCCTCACAGCAAACACTGGCATCTAATAAACTGTGTGATCGTAAGGAGAAGAGACAGACAGATGTGAGAGTGACAAAGGCAATGTGTGGTGCAGTGCTGGACTGATCATAGACTTATCCTTTTCAAACTAAATATTCACATTCATCAAAAGTGCCACCCCCAAGGCAAAATGACTACCAGAAGAATTAATGTCAACAAATTAGAACTGTTCTCTGAATGTGAACAGTTTGTTGCTAACTTGGAGGGGAAATTGAGCCAATACATAGATGGCAGCAGTGGAGCAGAAAAGGAGTGGGCAGCTTTCAGAGATTTGGTGTACAGCACTGCATTTGCTCATCTGGGTCAGAACATTCACAAACACCAAGATTGGTTTGATGAAAATGAAGGAGAAATTCAGAAGTTGCTCAATGAAAAATGAGAACTCCACAAGATATACCAGCAGGATACTTCATCCATCTCTGAGAAGGCAGCATTTAATTCCATCAAAAGCAAAGCATAAGCAAAGCTTAGAGAAATGCAGGATTCCTGGCTCAGTAAGAAGGCAGATGAAATTCAGTTTTATGCTGATAGTAACAATCCAAAGCACTTTTATGATTCCCTGAAAGCTATTTATGGATCAAAACCCTATGGTGCATCACAACTACTCAGTGCTGATGGAGTCATATTGATTAGTGATAAGGACATGATCCTAGAGAGATGAGCTGAACACTTCCATAGTGTTCTCAACAGACAATCATCAATTAATGCTGAGGCCATTGACCGTTTATCTCATGTTGAAGTCAATCCCTCCTTAGCTGAAGTTCCAACTGAAGAAGAGGTTTTGAGGGTCATTAGGCACCTTTCATGTGGCAAAGCAACTGGTGCTGATTCTATTCCAGCTGAGATTTACAAGGTAGGGGGACCATTGCTCATATAAAAGCTGACTGAAATTTTTCAGGTTATATGGCAAGAGGAAGTTATCCCCCGGGAGTTTGAGGATGCCTCCATTGTCCATCTCTATAAAGGTAAAGTGAATAGATTGTCCTGCAACAATCATGGGTGGGGGGTCTCTCTCTTAGTCATTGTTAGCAAATTCTTGCTAGAGTCCTCCTTAATAGGCTGATCCTTCACCTGGAAGATGGCCATATACCTGAGAGTCAGTGTGGCTTCAGAAAGTCAATATGGTGTTTCCTGCCTGACAACTCCAGGAGAAATGCCTGGAGCAGAACAGAGGTCTGTACACAACCTTTGCAGATCTGACCAAGGCCTCTGACACTGTTAGTTGTAATGGTTTATGGAAAATTTTGTCAAAATTTGGTTGCTCGGAGAAATTCATCAGTGTTGTATGTCAATTTCATGATGGAATGTTTGCCAGGGTTCTGGATAGTGGACAATGCTCTTGTGCCTTCCCAGCCACCAATGGAGTGAAACAGGGATATAGCTTGCTCCCATGCTTTTTAGCATGATGTTTTCAGCCATGTTTTTAAATGCTTTCAATGAGGATGAACATGACATCAAGGTCAACTACCATACTAATGGTAAGTTCTTCAATTTGAAAAGGTCACAAACCAAGACCAAAGTGGAGGGAGTGTTGGTGCATGATTTTCTGTTTGCAGATGATTGTGCACTCAGTGAAGCCTCTGAAACTGAGATGCAACAAAGTATGGATCAATTTTCTGCTGCCTGTGCTAATTTTGGTCTAATAATGAAAACCAAGAAAACATAGGTGCTCCATCAGCCACCACCACACCATCCATATGTAGAACCATCAATTACAACAAATGGAGAAGTTTTGAATGCTGTGGATAAGTTCACTTATCTTGGTAGTATATTTTCCAGGGATGTACACATTGACAATGAGGTTGACGCATGCATCACCAGAACTAACTCAGTGTTTGGGAGGTTCTGAAGAAAAGGTTGTAAAAAAAGAGGTATTAGATTGGCTACCTGAAGATCTACAGAACTGAAGGTCTACAGAACAATTGTGCTGAACTCATTGTTGTATGCCTGTGAAACATGGACAGTCTACCAGCGCCTTGCCAGGAAACTGAATTGCTTCCATTTAAACTGTCTTAGGAAGATTCTGAGGATCACCTGGCAGGATAAGGTAGCAGACACTGAAGTCCTTGCTTGAGTTGAAGTGCTAAGTATTCAAACAATGCTTCAGAGAGCACAACTCCAATGGGCTGGCCACATTGTTCAAATGCAAAATGTATGCTTGCCAACAAGACTATTTTATGGAGAATTTGCATGGGGCAGGCAATCACATTGTGGTCAGAAGAAGCAATACAAGGACACTCTCAAGGTCTCTCTCAAGAACTTTGGATTTGACTGTGCAACATGGGAGACACTGGCACAGGACTGCTTAGTGTGGCATACCCACAGCAGAAAGAAGTGCTGCGCTCTATGAGCAAACAGAATTGAGACAGCACAAAGTAAATGAAGGATGCACAAATTTGGAGTTATCCACCCCAAATATTCATGCAGATTATCTGCCCAGCCTGTGGTAGAGCATTCTGAGCTCATGCTAGTGTGATCAGCCACAGTCAGACACACTGAAACTTCATTTTATCATGGCGATGTCATTTTGGTCCTCCTCAAAAATGAGGGACAACAACCAACCAACCAACCACTGTGCAAAAGAAAGAAAAAGAAAGCAAGAAAACTATACTTTGATTTTTACTGAGTTAATCAGTTCTTTCTCTAGAGGTGGACACCATTTTCCACTGTGAGTCCTTTAGAATTTTCATGAATTTTGATATTTCTTGGATATTGACTAAAGTAACTAAGTCACAGCTAATTATCATTATAATATTGCTATCAGTGTGTACAATGATCTCTTGGTTCTACTTCCTTCTCTTTGGAGGTGTTTATATGGATCTTGTGATATTTTTCAGAAGCCATCTCCCTCATCATTTCTTATAGCACAATAATATACCATCAATCATTTACCATACCACAATTTGCTCAGCCATTCCCTGATTTATGAGTATCCCTTTAATTTCCAATTCTTTGTCACCAAAGTTTCATGTAAATATATATTTATATAAACAGTTATATAAATATATTTATATAAATAATTATATGAATATTTTTGTACACATAAGCTCTTTGTCTTTTTCTTCGATCTCTTCAGGGTACAGACCTAATAGTAGTATTTCTGGGACAAAAGGTATGCACAGTTTTATAGCCCCTTGAGCACTGTTCCAAAGTGTTCTCTAGAATTGTTGGACCACTTCACAACACCATGAACAGTCCATTAGTGGTAACCATTTTACCTCATCTCTTCCAGCATTTGTCATTTCTGATAGATGTAAAGTGATAACTCAGAGTTGTTTTAATCTGCATTTTTCCAAACTATACTGATATGGAGTACTTTTTCATATGACTATAGACAGCTTTGATTTCTTCTTCTGAAAAGGGTCCATTACATAGACTTTGACAACTTATCAGTTGGAAAGTGACTTTGTGTTTATAAATTTGACTCAGTTCCCTATATACTTGAGAAAAAAAGGCCTTTGTCAGAGTAACTTGCTGTAAAAAAAATTTATATTACTTCATTGTCTATGGTACCTTTTATTGAAATACAGTTTGTGTCTGCTTTGCCTGAAATCATGATTGCTACTGAAGCTGAAGCATAAACTTCTGTTCTCTCTCCTTATTTTAACTCTTTGTGTGACTTTCTACTTCAAATGTGTCTCGTAAATAACATATGCTTGGATTCTGGTTTCTAATCCATTCTCCTATCTGCTTCTGTTTTATGATTGAGCTCATCCCATTCATATTCACCATTATAATGACTAACTGTGAATTTCCCTCTATCCTATTTTCTTTTGTTTATCCTTTTATCTTTTCTTTTATCTGCCAAACAGAGGGTTTTACATTTGATCCTAGAGGTCGTAGTGAACCCCTGGAGTTTACAGAATAGTAGGGTAACCTGGTCAAGCCTGTGCTTCAGGAAGATCACTTTGACTGAGAGGAAAATGACCTAGAGTGAAGAGAAACCTATGTCAGGGAGACCCCTCAACAGGCTACTATGACAGTCCAAGAGTGAGGTGATGAGGGCCTGCCCCAGGGCCATGTCAGTGTCACAGGAAGGAAGGGGTACATTCAAGAGATGTTACACAGGGAAAAATCAACAGAAGTTGTCAACAGATTCAACATGGATAGAGTTGGAAAGGACCTTGGAGGTCATCCATTTTAATCCCATTTTACCAACAGGGAAACTGAGAGACAACATAACAACAACTCAAATTCACAAAGAGAATAAGTCACAGGGGCAGGATCTGAATTCCGATCTTGTAGGTTCAAGCTCTCTTTTCACTGTCCTACCCCCCAGCATCTTCTTCATTGCCTTATTTACCCAGTTCTCCCCCTATTGACTGACTGTCCCCAATCTGTTGTCCCTTGTACCCGTTACTATCTCAGTAGCACTAAGAACATGCAACTTTGTTCACCTTTGAGGGGAGAGAAGTTATTAAATCCCCTACTATCATAATTGGGTCAAAGTTCTATGACCCCAATCTCCTCAAGTCCCAGTTTTGGAATGACACTGATATTGAAATGGAAGAAAAGCCAGCAAATCCCTAGGGAAGGGACAAAGCAGCTTCTGGTCTGAATAATAAAAGTAAGGATCCTGACAAAGGCAGGGAACATAGAAACCCTCTACCCAGGATTACAGCCTCCAGCCTGGCATCTTTCAATTCCTCCATTCTGTTCCCAGACAGCCAATCTGTTTCCTACTTGACCTTGAAGTTCCTTCTGGCCTTAATGGATCTGAGGTATGTTGTTGCCAACAGGAAAACACCTTGAAGGCACCTGGGTGGCATAGCACACATTGTGCTCTGCCCAGTGTCAGATCTCCAATTTTTAAATACAATCATCCCTTCCACATTGTGGGCATTAGGGGCATGCCTCCCCCAGTCTGGAAGATCCACATAAAATTGTTTGGCCCTTCCCTCGTACCAAGAGAAGAAGTCTGAATTATTACAGCATTACAAAATAAAATATATTCATATTCTACCATACTATGCATATATTTTATATATTTCTGAGTTTCTAAACTTTTTCTCTCTCTGCCAGCCTTCATGTATTGTCTAAAACTTCCCTAAATTCTTATCTAATTTCTTATGTCATCCAGAGATATATCAAAACCATAATGAGGAAAGCCACAATGTGGAAAGGATAACTAAAGATATACACATATATGTGTATACACAATTCTATTATATATATATGAATTATATATGTATATATATATAGAGAGAGAATATATACACATGTGTGTACAGAAAGGGCTGTTTTTCATTTTGCCTTTGTATCCCCAGTGCCTTTAATAGATCCGTATCTGTAATAGATGCTTAATAAATGTTTGTTGGATTGGATTTCCCAGTTCCCAGATATGTTTGCAGGCTGATGCTCCTGTTCATCTCATCTTTGTTGGAGTGTGGGTGATGTAGCTTCCCCATTCTCTGCACACAGAAACAGTAGGTGGAAGCCTCATTGGAAAAGCAAATATGCATTTATAATGAATTTCAAGCAGAACTATAACCAGGGGAAGGAGGCTTTGTCCAAGGGTTCCAAAATTCTGAGGGGGCTAAAGAGGATAGTCCTTCAACAGTGTAGAAACAACTAGGCTTAGCACCTTATTTGCAATAATAATAAGAACAGAAAGTCGCCAAATGGCTTGTTAGATGAACTATTCCCCATCTATTGGTTCCCTCCACCTCACGTGGCAAATGCCTCCTTTGATAGCCTTCCAAGGTGAGTTTCAAGCTTTTTGCCCTGGAGCCTTTGCCCCACACATGGTTTGTTACTTGCCCTGTGCACCAAAATTCTTAGTTATAGCTCTGGTTTGAAGCAAGTGTAAATGTGGCGCAAGGGATACTAACAGAGAGTAATTAAACAGACATCCCTGGGAAAAGAGCACATCACCAAGAGTCAGGAAGGGACAGGACTTACCAGACTTAGGCATCTGAATACCTAATTTGGAGTTCAGACTTGACTGTTTGCTAGTCCTAAGGCAATATGGAGGTTATATTTCACCTCCCCAGGATATCTTCCTATGAAAAATGAGAGGTTAGGCCAGCTGATTTCCAAGATCCATTCTGTTCTTACACTTTTTGTTTTCTCCTCAGGCACCCAAGGCTTAACCATGTTCTTTTCAAAGGAAGAAAGATGTCCTTGCCTTTGCTGCCTGCTTCTTATAGCCCTCCACTTTTAAAAACCTCAAAGTGGGAAGAAATTGGGAATTCCTTAATGACAGGAAGATTATGACCGTTTCATCTCAGTATCCCCAAGGCCTAGAGCAATGCTGTGCTCAGCTTTGTTTAGTATAGGTCTGTGGGTTCTAATTGCTATGGGGATATCTCATGGGAAGCTCCCTCCACAGTGTTGGAGAATTGCCCAGTGACCTTTCTCAACTGCCTGCTCAACCTTCCTCCTTGCTAAAATTTATCTGTCCTGTGCCTCCATTCACAGATTCATAGTATCTTAGAGCTGGAAGGACCACCAGAGGCTATTGAGTTCAAAATATGCCTGAACAAAATTAACCCTTCTACAGTTTACCTGACAAATGGTCAATTCAATTGCAGAGTTATGGATTTAAAGATGGTAGAGGCCTTGACGGTCATCCAGCCCAACCTTCTCATTTTACAGATGAGGAAACTGAGTCCCAGAAAGGTCTAAATGACTTGCTCAGGAACATACAATGAATAAAAATCTGAGGTAGGATCAAAACTCAGGTCTTCCTGACTTTTAAGTGCAGTGCTCCATCCATCACATAGCCTCTTGAAGGACTGACGTGCTGAGCAGAACTGTAATTCCAAGGAAACTCATTGTACTTCAGAATTGCTTCAGCTTATAAGAAAATGTTCATTGCTTCAAGTCACAATCTGTCTTGATTGTGCCTCACCTTGTAATTCTACCCTCTAAGGGACTAAAGTGGTGGTGGTAGTGGTAGCTGAGTCTTGTCTGACTCTCCATGACCCCATTTGGGGTTTCCTTGGCAAAGATACTGAAGTCATTCGCCATTTTCTTCTTCAACTCATTTTACAGATGAGGAAACTGACGCAAACAGGTTAAGTGACTTACCTATGGTCCCACAGCTAATATAAGGCTCATCCCTTTACCACATAATAGCTTTCCAATAAAGCTGCTATGTCCTCCAGACTAAGCATTCTCATTTCCCTCAACTAGCTTTCAAATGTCATTAACTTAGGCCCTGTCTCCATTCTGGCTTCCCTTTTCTGGACACTGTAGCCCATCATTTTTCTTCCTAAAGTATGGTACCTAGAATTGAACACCAGTGGTATACTATAGCTGGTTCATGCACCTTGTGAAAACTTATGGTTAATTTTTCAGTGTGAGCATGTATACCCTGGAAATAAACAAAAAAAACTACAAATAAAGGCTTGATGTATTCATTTGTTGATTGTCTAGACTTAAGAAAGTTATGGAGAAAATGTTAATAATTCAGAATAAACTTAAAACCATGTCATAGGCAGATTTTTTTGGAGAGCTACTAGTTAAACACCAACACATTTCTGTATTTATCCTTTTCAACTTCCTTCCATCTGAAAATTTAATTATCATGCCAACTAGGCTTTTATTCAAATTATTGATTTTTTAAAGGTTAAAATGAACAAGGCCAAAGAGAGATCCATTAGAGATCTCCTGGTCAGTTGTCAGATATTGAGTATTTATTAAATGCTTATTTTGTTCCAGGAACTGTTGTTGTTGGCTTCGTCTTTCATTGCCGAAGAAGACCACGCCATCAGAGAAATGATGACATGACCTGCACTTGACTTTGTTTTGAGTCAGGGAAGGCTGTGCAAAGTACTAAGCAAAAGAACACCCCCAAAAAGGTGAAAACACAGTCCATTCCCCCAAGGAGCTCACATTCTAATGAAGGAGACAACATGGAAGGCAATGGAAAAGGGAGAGCCCAAAACTATTCAGGACTATTCTTTGGATCCTGATACTCAACCAGTTCCAAATTTACCAAACCGTATTGTACTCTAACCCACATCTCTCCATCTTATCTGGAAAAACTAGATTGAAAAATATTATCAAGAACTTCTGAAATGTTGATCAATTGTGCCCATAGTCCATATGTGCCCATAGATAGTGCTCATAACTGATTTACTCATTTAGTAACTCTGTCAAAAAAAGGAAATGAACTTTGTCTGGTAGATGTCCATGAACCACCCCATTTAATCAGACATTTAAGAATTTTGCCAAGACTCAAAGTCAAGTTTGCTAGCTATGCTTTACCCAGTCATTTCTATTCTGCTTTTTGAAGATTGGAACATTTGCCCTCTCTGTTGCCACTCTCCATGATCTATAAACATTAGTGATATGGCTTTAGCTTTCACAATCATCAGTGTTTCAGACACCTGGAATACTGTTTGTCTAGACCTAATAATTGGAAGTCATTAAAGGCATATATTCTTTCTTCCTGTCTATCTCCCTGTGCATCTTGGGTTCCATCTCCATGTCAGTCATTTTTATTCTATCCTTTCCCATCTCTTAAGATCCTCAATGTTGACTAGCCTTTCAGGGAAACCATTCTTTAACGTTCACTAGTGTGTTAGTTTTGTGCACTACTACAATGTAAGTTTCTCAAGAACACAGCTCTGATAAAGTCATTCCTCTGTTTAATTAGCACCAATGACTCTCTATTCCCTCTAGTGTCAAATGCAAATTCTTCCATTTGTATTTCAAACTAAAATGCAAAGACCAATCTAGTTCCAATTTACCTTTCTAGCCTTACCATACATCTCTCCTCTTCACCTACTCAATGGCCCATCCAAATTGTCCTTCTTGACTTTCCTCTCACATGATATGCCATCTCTTGTCCCCCACCTATGTGGTACAGTAGACAGAGCACTAGGCCTGGAATCAGGAAGATGTGAATTCAAATCCAGCATCAGGAACTTACTAGCTGCATCACTCTGATCAAGTCATTTAACCTCGGTCTTTCTCAGTTTTCTCACCTGTAAAATGGAGATAAGAACAGCGCCCCCAAGGCTGCTGTGAGAGTTAAATGAGATATTTGTAAAGCACTTATCACAGTGCTCTGAACATAGTAGGTAGGTGATTAATCAAAGCTTGTTCCTTCTCCCTTCATGCCACTCATGCCATTCCATAGACTGTCCCCTATGGCTAACATTCACATCTGCATCATAGAATCTCTATTTACCTTCAAAGCTCAACAGAAACATTGCCTTCTTGAAGAGGTCTTTCCTAATTTCCATAATTTTTAGTGTTTCCCTCCCCAAAAAAAAGATACCTTAAATTTATATGCACACAAATACATGTATATACATGTGTGTATATATACATGGGTTTACATACATGTATATAGGTATGAATACATAGCTATATGTACATGTGTGTGTGTTTTCATAGTAGAAAGTGAACTTCTTAAATGCAAGGAATATTTCATTTTTGTCTTTATATTTCAAGTGTCTAGCAGAGCTCTTGGCACACAGAAAGCAGATAAATACTTCTTGATCGAATGATTGAAAGAAGCGGCCAAGTCTTATCTAACTTCTGTCCCCTCTCATGCTTGGCACAGCAGTTAACACACAGAAAAAATTTAAGGAACATTTGACATACTGATTATTGCAAGGAGTCGTTATATTTTCAGGTCACATAGCTGAAGTTTTAATTAGTTCCTTGTGTAGACACTGCCTTCTATTAAGCATAGGCAAATACAAGCGTCAGTCTCAGGGCCCTGACTGTGTTAAAAGATACTCTGGGGCTGGCAAGGTTTTTAGCCCTCTGAGTGCAATACTTGTAGTTTGCTATGGATAGGGCAGGCACAAAGATGATATGGGAGGCAAAATGTTGTAAGAGACCTCAGCTTTTGGGATTCCTAGCTAACATTTGCAAGCTCACAACACTGAGAGACATTAGACAGACACTCAAGCCTAGTTATCCAAATGAAATTAATCTCTTGGGATTCCCAGCTCTTATAGTAATGCTCATCATTCACTGGAAAAGTGGTTTGTGAACTCCTAAAAGGAGAAGAATGTCTTATGTGGATGGAACGTATGGAAAAAATATCTGTGGAGGTCTCATTGCAAGTCTCTCTCCATTTGTGTCCCTACCTCCCATTTCCTCCTATACTCCTGACTGTTTTCTTTGCCCTCAGTCTCTGTCTTCTCCCTAGATACAGATGTGGGGCCTTTCTACGTTACGCTAATTGACATAGCATAAGAGAGTCTGAAGTGTGCCAAGACAAAAGAAGGGAGATGAAATGGAAATTGGCATATCTGTGCTATTGGGGATTGTAGAAAAAGACGGGATGGTGTGAGATGATGCCTCCTGGGAACTTAATGTTTCAAAACCCATCATTGTATAATGATAGTAGCTAGTATTTATATAGAACTTCAAAGTTTTCAAAATACTTTACAAATATTAACTCATTACATTCTCACAACAAACCTGGGAGGTAGGTACTGTCATCATCCTCATCTTGGTTGTGTTGTATAGTCTTTTTCAATTGTGTCTGACTCACCCCATTTTCAGTTTTCTTGGCAGATACCAAAGGAGTTTGCCATTTCCTTCTTCAGTTCATCTTACAGACGAGGAAACTAAGGCAAACATTGTTAAGTAATTTGCCCAAGGTCATATAGCTATTTAAGTGTTTCAAATCAGATTTGAACTCAGGAAGATGAATCTTCCTAATTCCAGACCTAGCACTCCATCCACTGTACCACATAGCTGCATCAACTTGGGTCTTCCCACTATAAATACATATCAAACTTCTCCATTCCTTCCTTCAACAGACATTTATTAAGCACTATCTCTGTACTTGGCTCTGAGGGGGACAAAAAATATAAAACAGCCCCTGTCTTCAAGAATCTCAAATTCTTTTGCAAAGTGTGACCCTGGGCAAGTCACTCATTCTCAATTCCCAGAAGAAAAAGAAGGAGGAGGAGGAGGAGGAGAAAGAGGAAAAGAAGAAAAGAAGAAAAGGAAGGAGAAAGAGAAGAAGAGGAAGAAGAAGGAGGAGACAAATATAAAATTAATAGTAGGATAATTTCTGGGGGAGAAGAGTACTAGGAACCTATGAAAGTAGAATTAGATTCATGCAGAAGTTGGCATGTGAGCTGAGCCTTGAGGGAAGCTGGAGGTCATTGAAGCAGAGATAAAGAGGAACAATTTCAACAATAACCCAGGGGTAGGAAATCATATCTCGTGTATGGGGCCTGCTTGGGCCAGAATGTAGAGTGAACTGAACACAGAGTATGTCAATCTCCAATAGCACAATTCTACCAGCTTCCTTTGTTCATCCTGTTGTGGTCTTCCCTTTATTGGAAAGCTCTTCATGAGTTGCCGTATCTTTCTATCTTTAAACTCAGCAGTGGTCAGCCTCCTGGTTCATTTGGCTAGGCTGGTTTGCTAGGCATGTGCTTGAAGCTTTTCCAGCTTAGTGGAATCTGCCCAAGTTTGTCATCTCTTAGCATCATCCCACAGAATTTCAGGTGATCTCCATGCCATGAGGAAGCTTCAGGGTTAAGACTTTGAGGATAGCAAGAACCCAACAAAGCAGAGCTCCTTATTTTAAAAGCCCTATGTGAAAGCGTCCAAAGACCAATAATAGATTCTTAGCATGCACATGCTTTTCCCTGTTTTGTTCCACATTTCATATACCTTAAATACAAGTTCACCTCAAAGCCGTTTTCTTCTGCCTTAGAATCCAGTGGCCAGCCCATTACAAAGATGGAAGATGGAAATTTGGCCAAAACAGCATGACGTACATTATTGTCTTCTTCTTCTGAAAGCCTATATTGAATAAAGCTGTTTGATCAGATTTCAGTCCTTGGCTTTTTATTTTTATTTCTTTCTTTTTGTTGTTTTTTTTTTTTTTTTTTTTTTTTTTTTTGCTGTTGGCTGGATTTGAAAAGTTCGAGGAAAAAATGGTTCACAGCAGGATAAAGGAGAAAAACGTAAACAAACCTTGAAAATCACTGCAGGCACCCAGTGTGAGAGACCCAGATGGTTGGAAAAGGACATAAACCACAGGGTCAAGGGGGAGACCCCTCCAGGTCAATAAAGGAAAGAAAAAATCAGGACAATTAGAAGCAATCAATCCAAATAGAGTCTTATGAGCATGTTTCACCATTGATGAATTTTGACAAAGTGTTTTAGATCCCACTGTATCGATTGTTTGTAGATTTCAAAAGAGTGTGTTGACTGTATTGAACAAAAAGGCTGCCTTAAAGAGGGAGTTCTTAACCTGTGGTATGTGAAACTTCCTCTACTATATTTTGAAAACTGTGTTTCAATATAATTTGTTTCCTTTGTAATCCTACGTATTTTACTTTATGCATTTTAGAATACTATTTTGAGGTGCCCATTGGCTTCACCAGACAGTGCCAAAATGATCAATTGCACAAAAAAGTTAAGAACCCTTGTTTTAAAGCTCTCTTTCAGCAAGTTATCTGTCATGCTTATAATGAAGTCATGCAACGTCCTTTGACATATATGACCATGTGATAACTTTGTTCGGTGATGTGTTGAGTGTCAACCTCAAATGATGTGTCATTTGGAAGACATACACTTACCAAAGGTGCAAATGAAATGATGGATATGAAGCATTTTTACAAATTGTCAACTACCATACAAAATGCTAGTTATCCTTGGAATGACTGTATGTCTCGCCATATTACCAAAAATAATCCGTCAGTGAGAAGTAACGGAAAGCATCATTAATGTCATAATTATTCTGAACAAGCCAGAGAAATGTCTCTATTATGTTGGGTTCATCATCAATGGAGGATTTTTATGAAAAGATATAAACAAGAATAACACGAGATGAGAAAATATGAGTGAGTCATAATTTATATTGGTAGAAGTTATACTTTCACTTGTGAGACTGAGGGGCCACCAAAGTATCAGAGATGTTTGACCAAAGATCAGAGTTTAACTTGGAAAAAGTTTTGGAAAATTCAGGCCTAGATGATTAGTTTGTTAAAATAAGGATCATAAGACTTAAAACTGAAAAAGGAATGAGATATAACTGAGTCCAACTTCTCGTGTTATGAGAAAATTGGCCCAATAGGTTAGTTAACTTCTGCAAGTTCACATAGGTGATACATGTACATACATGTTATATGCATACATGCATGTGTATATATGTAGTACATATATATATAAATATTAGTATAGTACCGAGAACTGTTGTAAATGTTAATTTTATGTAAATGTTATTGTAAATGTTATTTCATTTGCTCCTCACAACAACCATGGGAGGCAGGTTTTTATTATCCCCATTTTACAGATGAGGAAATTGAGGCAAACAGATATTGACTTATCCAGGGTCCCACAGCTATTAGGTGTCTGAGGCTGGACTCAGGTCTTCCTGACTCTAGATCCAACACTGTGCCACCTAGGAAAAGACAAAAACAAACTACTGTTTTGAGATTCAAAGAGGGAAGAAGATTATAGATGAATAACATGCTAAGATTCTAAATCACCAAAAAGTAAAAGCTTTTTTTAAAAAAAATTGATAACATGTCAGCAAAGTTAGACAATGTTTTGAAACAATCTTTCTTATGGAAGGTGATAAGGACATTGC
This sequence comes from Notamacropus eugenii, assembly GCF_028372415.1. Taxonomy (NCBI): domain Eukaryota; kingdom Metazoa; phylum Chordata; class Mammalia; order Diprotodontia; family Macropodidae; genus Notamacropus; species Notamacropus eugenii. The sequence goes on along the minus strand of NC_092872.1, from coordinate 245,133,643 downwards.
TTTTCAAAAATCACAGGAAACAAAGCGTGTGTTCTTGACAGAGATTGGGGTCTCTGAGGAGGAAATATTGAAGCAATCTGAAATGTGCAGGTGCAATTTATCATGAGATTAAATGGTACATTCTTCTGAGTTGGGAGGCAAACGTGAGATAATGGCAGCTTGGACAATGATGGGTGTTTTACTGTTTCCTGAGGGTTAGCGTGACCAGACTAGGGGAGGAGGGAAGAAGGCCCACCCTTAATGGAATCTTCTCATATCTTAAGTGTCTTCTTGGATGGGAGACGAGAGTCCAAATTCCCCTTCCTCTACTTCCAGAATTTCTGCTCTCTCTCTCTCTCTCTCTCTCTCTCTCTCTCTCTCTCTCTCTCTCTCTCTCTCTCTCTCTCCCTCTCCCCCCCCTCCTCCCCTCTCCTCTCCTCTCCTTTTTTTCCTTCTTTCCTCTTTTCTCTCACTCTTTAACCCTCCTTTCCTTTGCGTTTAATTAACCCATTCTTCTTAATTTTCCTTCCCATCATTTCTTTTTTCTTTCACAACCACTTCCTGTCTATTTTCTCTTTTTTCTCTCCCTTTTCTTCCTTTCTTTCTTTTCCTTCTATCACCCCTCCTTAGTTTCTTTTCTTCCTTTAATCCTTCCCTCCTTTTGTTTCTTCTCCTCCCCTTTCCTTTCCCTGAATTCATGTTGTAAATTTCTCCTTTTTTTATTAAGACAGTTTCTGCTATGTTTTTCAATGTCTACCCCTATTAATTTAATAACATTAAGGACACATCCAGAGGCCATAACAATAGACCTCCTAAGAAGCAATTGTAGGGCACCTGAGAGGAAATTAACAATAAATTCATCAACACCAACAAATAAAAATGAAGCTAATCCAACACCTGAATAATTATATTGTAACTTGCCCAGTTATTACAAGCACAGCATCTGCCAAGAGTCATCTGATATACCAGAGGGCTCTGCCAATGGCGGATAGGGAGGTAAGGTTAGAAGTGGAGTCACAGATTCAGGTGATTCATCAAACTAATGCTTTATCCAGGGTACAAAATCACCTGATACTTCTAAAGGAGGATAAAATTCACTGCGTCCTATCTAAACTTTGTTTCTACCCTTACCCAACAAAATGCTTTGTACCAAGTAGTTGCTTATTAAATGTTTATGGAATCTGATGAACTGAACATGTGAAGCAATGTGCAAAATGTTATGAGCAAGAGGGAAATTTCCCCATAGATTTTAGTCTTGTAAACATTGCCAGGCTTTTTAAAAATCCATCTAGACTGGTTTATAAATCTAGGCACATCATTTCATTTAGTAACTCCTATGCGGAGATAATTGTAGCACAATTAGTTAGCATTGGTTCAAGTTGTAGTTTTCTGAAAAGGGCTTTCTGGCTAATCTGAATTATTGCTCAAAATGATCCCTGTGGATTATTATCACCCCTAGTTTATAGATGGAGAAATTAAGGTTTGATGACTTCCAGACCCAGCAAGACCTGAACCTCACAATCGAGCTGTCCTTGAGTGGAACTTTAAGCTGCTTCAGGAGAGCTTCCACTGAGCTTCCACTTAGAAATCTTAAAGCAAAGGCTAGATGATCATTCCTTCTCAGAAGAAATTTTTAGGGAGGTATGGGTTGGGGTGCATGATCTCTGCAGTCCTCTCCATCTCTGGGATCCTTTGAATCTATAAACTAGAGACCCATAGTGCTTATAACTCCCAATCAGAAATATCGTCAAGATCATCAGGTGGGTTCTAGTGCTGGCTGCAGTTGACTCAAGGTTCACATCCTTTTTTGATTCCTTAACTGACTGTCCTTCAGTTCTAGGGGTTTATCATTCCTTCCATTTAACAAGGTTTTCTCATGTATCTGTGGCATGGTGAGCATTGTAGGAGATTCAAATTATGTAGGTCCTGGAGTGGAGTCAAGATGGTGATGTGAGATGTCATAAATGCCAAAAAAGCTTCCCCAAAATCTCTTCTACCAGGGTCACAAAAAACACATAAAACTGAATTTTTGCAGAAAAGCCAAGAAAAAGCCATTTTTCCAGCCCAGGGAAACTTAGGAAGACAGAGAGGTTTGCAGACACTGGGGAGGGAGGGCTGACAAGGAGCGCAACTCTATGGAACTAGCACCAGGCAGTGACTACATTACTGGACTGTGATTGCAGTGTTGATAGAGGAAGGAAGCAGTCCACTACGCAGGGCAGTAAGGGAACTGAAAACCTGGGCAGAAGAGTTCCCAGGGGATCCCTTGTACTAACACTGGGCACAGGATTGGGTGCCAAAGCTCTGTTGCCCTTTGCCCAGCTCCAGGTCACAGTTTTAGGGTGGAGAGTCATGAGGAAGTAGAGGCCCTACCTATATAAGGACCAGATCAGTAGAGCAGTGAAGAGATCTTTCTTTGAATCATACCACTTTGGAAGTATCAAAAACTCACAAGCCCCAAGACCAAGATTTGCCTTGTCTCTCCCCTCCCCAATCTAACCTCCACACAGCTTTCCCTAAAAACATGAATCTAACCACAATTTTCTCCCATTCGATAAACTACATGGCTCCCTATTGCTTCTAGGATCAGAGATGCTCTTTGATAATATTATAAATCTGTTTGATTTATAAAGCCCTCCCAACCTATCCTCATCCTATACCTCCAGCATTCTTATGCATTGCTCCCCTTCTTGTACTGTAATTTCCACTCAAACTGACCTTTCTTTTCTCAGTCAAGATCCTCTCCTATTTCCAAGCCTTTCCGCTGGCTGAACCCATTTGCCCCTCCTTACTTCCACTTCTTAGAATCCTTAGCTTCCTTCAAAGCTCTCAGTTCACATGCCACCTTCTACACAAAGCCATTACTGATCTACTCTGCAACCACTTCCTCCCAACAAAATAAATGCCTCATATTTATTTTGTAAAATTTTATACTCATTCAATCATATATATGCTGTCTCCTTCATTAGAACATAAGCTACCTGAGGGCAGAGACTTTTTGTCTCTGTATCAATTTCCTGGAACTAGGAACTTGTTAAATGTTTTTGGTTGACTGATCTTATTTCAAATCCCTAATTTTACAAATGAGAAAACCGAAACCCAGAGCAAATTTAATAACAGAGTTGTGTCTAGAACCCTAGGTCCCCCAACATTCTACCTAGTAAAGGTCAGTAGGTGACACAGTAGAAGGCATGTTGGACTTGGAGTCAGGAAATCCAGAGTTCAAACTCCACCTCATTGGTGACCCCAAGTAAACGATTTAATCCCTCAGTCTCTTATCTGAAAAAATAAGTTTAATGACAGCATCTGTGTCACATGACCATAATAAGGATGAAATGAGATGATAGAGGCAGAGATTTTAGCAAATGTTAAAGTGTTATACAAATGCTAGCCATTATTAGTGAGGTTATTATTAATATAATTGTTATTATTATAATTATAATACCACACTGTCTCCAACACTTGGGATGCAAAAAATTAAGCTCTCTTCTATTTAAGTTGTCTTGTAATTTCCCCCCAACAAACTTCACAAAAGTGGAAGGCTCATCTCCCACAGTGAAGACTTGCCATCTGGATTCTACATGAACATGTCAAGTTCTATTGGTCTTTTACTTTCCAAAGAAAAGGCTCCATAGAAACAAAGAATATAAAAATCCTTGGCACATATAAAGATGCTTTTTAAAGCCTAGACCATAATAAGCTCGATAACAGAAACTGACACCCTGTGATACGTGCAAACATGATCTTGTCCCACACACAGTTGATAGGCAAACATTCCCAATAGGGAAACAATTCTGGCTTCCACTCATATTCCATTTTGGTCCTCAACCCCAAGGAAGTGCCAAATCCTTTATTGTTTTCTAAAAACACATCCTAGAATGGATTTGTTGTCAGCTGCCTCTTGACCATTTTAAATTTCCTGCTTTTGCTGGTGACAAGTATCCCTGGCCTTGGTAGCAATCCAGACAAAGTCATTAGTCCAGACTCAAGAAATTGCCTGGAGACTGACCGGTTGTTAGGAGTGGGAGGGAAGTCTCCCAGCTTGGCAGGAAGCTAGATTTCTAATCCAAACTCAATCTCTGATTTGCTGAATGGCCTTGGGAAAGTCACTGATTCCTTTGTGAGTCAGTGTCTCCTGTTCATCTCCACGAGCTTGGTAAGAGATGCCTCGAAGTGTGACCTTGATAATGAATTAATAGTCTCTATGAGCACAAAGTTCTTAAAATATTAATAGTAATTGGTTCTCCCGTCTTTGTAAAGGCGAGCTGAACCCTGTAAGGCTGTGTTGTCAAAGGGCTGGAGAATTGGATGTGGAAAGAGGACTACATTTGATCTGTGTGGCCCCCAAAAAGCAGAGTCAGGACAATGGGTGGTAGTGGCAGAAAAAAGCATTTGGGCTTGATTTGTCAACAGTTCAAGTTATCCTGAAGTGGATGGCCCTGGCTAAGGAGAGAGAAAGCTCTCCCTCACTGAAGGGCAAGCAAAATCTAGATAACCCCTCATCAGGAGCATTATACAGGGGATGTTTTCCAAGCTCTTTTTATTGGATCAGATGACCAGTAAGCCTCATCCAACCCTGAGAATCTAGAAGTCTAAATGGAGCAAAACTATAAAGACACATAAAATGACATTTCCTGCTAACTTGTCATACCTTTATCCCATATGTGTCTGCATCTCTGAATCTAAATAACCACCAAAATGCAGGAAAACCAGTTAAAATCAAAGGACCCCTTTAGACTGTTAAGCCTTACCTGTACTACAACTAAATGTCCCTTTTTTACATTTCCTTAAAAGGCTAATTATTATTTTTATTACTATTAACTAGCTTTTCTTTCTTTTTTTGAATTGGTGGATGGCTCAGATCTGTGATTTCATCTGTATAGGGAGTCCTGTATAGTACAGATGAGGCAATTCCCTTGTCAATGCAAATAAACTCCCATTCTGGAGTTTAGGGTCTTAGCAAGTTACCTAGGATACTGAGAGATCATGAATCACCCAAGATCACATAATCAGTGATTTATCAAGAAACCAGATTGGAAAGAGGGGAAGGAAGGAAGGAAGGAAGGAAGGAAGGAAGGAAGGAAGGAAGGAAGGAAGGAAGGAAGGGACATATTAAATACTTACTATGTGCCAGGCACTGTGCTGTCCTTTACAAATATTATCTCATTTTATCCTCACAATAATTCTTGAAGGTGCTGTTATTACCATTATTTTACAGTTGAGGACAATGAGGCCAGTGGTCCAGGTCATACTGCTAGTGTCAGAAGTTATACGGGAATTGAACCTTCTTAACTCCAAGACCAGCAAGCACCCTGAAACTCAGTTTTCCTGACTCCAAAACTGGTACTCTACTCATCCCATCAGACTTTTCAGGCACCTCTCTAGAGCTGTCAGTTACAGAGAAGAGTTTGCTCGCTCACTTTGGTAGTTTCCTCATTGGGAAATGACGTCTTTAATGAAATCACAGGTCTGCTCCCTAGTCCACACCTAAATAGATTCATACTGTTCTATGTTCTTAAGAGTAATAAAAGTGGGTTTTAAATGGTTTTTAGTGGTAAATACAGATTTTTCATTCATCCAAAGAAGGGTTAGTGACACTATCTGACATCTAGATGGTACACTGGAGAGAGCATTAAGCCTAGAGTCAGGAAGATACAAGTTCAAGTCCAGTCTCAGACACTGGCAAGTCACTTAAACTGTCTGTCTCAGCTTCTTCCTCTGTGAGAGGCATAATAACAGCATCCATCTCCCAGGATTGTGGTGAGGATAAAGTAAGATAATATCTGTTAAGTGCTTTGCAAGTTTTAAGGCATTATATAAATACTGACTATTATAACTATTATTTATAAGGTTCCTTAAAGACAGAAAAGTTCTCAGCATACATAATCTCCATTGATTCTCACCACCCTAAGAGCTTGGTACCACAGGCAATATTATCCCCATTTTGTAGATGAAGAAATTGAAGCTCAGAGAATTTGAGTGACCTGTAGCATGCTTACGCCGTTAATAAGTATTGGAGGCAGAATTCACATCTGGGTCTGTCCTAACTTCAAGGCTCTTACACTAAAACTTTCCCCAATAAATAGGAATTCATGCCCACTATGACATGCAAAATTAAAGTTCTGTAAATTTTACATTTACAGTGGCAGAGAATTTGCATCCACTATCACCTAACACAGTGCCTGGCACATAGTGAGCTCTTAAGGAATGCATGTTGGCCATACAAAACAGAGTATTATTGGACACTTACACAATGGATGCCAAAAATCAGACATGAGTATATTGAGAAAAGCAAGACATAATTGGTGGGCTGAGCTCAGGCTTTTTGACCCTATTTTGTAGATAAATAGAATAATTGCTCAGTTTGAAATATCTTATCCATGATCACGTGGTAATGGAATATGAATGGAAAATCTGGGGTTAAGATTTCACTCTAGATTCCAAACTGGGCATATAATTACACAAAATGTCTACAACACCCTAGGGAAGATTCATTTTGTGAATGCCATAACAAGAGCCAGTTCTATATTCATCCAGTGGGACCTATATCTGTACAGAGAGAAAGGTTTCCTTACTACCCAAATATATAATCCTGTTTGGTATTCATTCAATTTGGCAAATGGTTAAGCCATTGTAAAATGTGCCCAGATCTATTTATCAATATGTCCACAAGATTTATATTTTGTCCAAAGGGAAGAAAGTCCAGGACTTTCCAATGTCTCATGGGTCCATAGATTCTTATAATAGCCAGGCAGTGGAGGGGGGTGGGTAATCATTTATGCCCCAACAATGTCAATTTCAGATAGCAAATCATAGGCTATTATGGCAAAATCTCCAATCTTCTCCCTCTTTATCTGAATTTGAAAACTGAGTATTTTATACCAACAAGGACAGCAGGGGAAAAAAGATGATAACATTTTCATTTTCCATTTTGATTTAGCCAAGGGATGACAATGAGAGAGAAGAATTTCTTCTCCAAAAAAGGAAGGATTTGAACTTGATGAGCCTAAATCTATGATCCCATCATCCTCTGATTTTCACCCATTATCTTGGGTTTCAGAGCAAGTTACACTGAATCTGAGAAAAGGGGTGAAATGAGTTCAGATTATCAAAAGTTTATTGCCTTCAACAGCTGAAACTCATAGACATTTGTTATACTAATATTCAAGGAAAATATGCATAAATTCCACTGTCCCAAAACTCAGCAATTTTGATATTTAACCTTGAAATAACCTTAAACTTGCCATGTAACTCTCTACCCTGTAGGGTCATGATTATTTATGACTAATCCCTTGCCAGTAATGACTTATCACATCACATAAAGGAAGGGCTGGGGTAATAATGATGATGAAAAAGCCAGTGCTTTAAGGTTTACAAACTCTTTTATGTATATTTTCACATTTGATGTTCACAACAACCCTTGGAGGCTGGTGGTATTATTATCCTCCATTTACAGAAGAAGAAAATAATGAAGCTGAAAGAAATTAGGTGATTGGCCAAATTCACACAGCTAGGAAGTGTCTGAAGCAAAATTTGAACTCGCATTGAAAATGGAGTACTTGGACCCAGAGTCAGGAAGACCCGAGTTCAAATGCAGCCTCAAAGGACAAATCACCTAACCTATCTCAGTCTCAGTTTTCTCAACTGGGATTAATAATCATATCTTTCCACCAGGGTTACTGTTAGGATGAAATGAGATATTTGTAAGAGAGTATAGAAATGTCAGCTATTCTTGTTCCTGAAGCCAAGCCCAGCACTGTTCACAGCACCACCTAGCTGTCTGTGGGCATCCAGAACTAGCCACCATGTGTGTCTGGGTGAGGCTCAGTCTAATTAGAAAGCTCTTGAATAGCTCCATTTAGGTGAGAATCTAATTACAGCTGGATCTCCCAATGGTCATTACCTCCCAGAACAAATAAATGAACTAATTTTCATTTTCACAGATGGAAATGGAAGGAGTGGGGTAACACTTTTATAGCCACTTTCACTCTAGGATCTCAAACAGCTCCACAAAAGTTATTGCTTTACCTCTTCTGGGTTCCCCTAACCCCAAGATACAGAGGGAAAAAAGTGTTATTTCCCGAGAGACGCAAAGAAAAGCTAGGACCAGAATTGACAGGGAGGCTTGCCTATGTCCCACTAATTCAGAAGAGACAATCAGGATCACAATTCACACTCCCTAAAGACAAAGCTAACAATCTCCTTGGGTTTTCTTGACCCATGAGCAAGCACGTTGACCACAGGGTTAAAGTATACATAACAGGTACTTAAAAACTGTTAAATGAATTGAATCAGACTTTATAGATAAAACAAACTGAGAGTCAGAGAGGTTCTGGCTCACACTCCCAAACCCCAGACCAAATGTCCCTTTCCTGGGCAAAACTGCCCTACATATGTTGTCTTCCCCTACTAGGGTGTAAGCTCCCTGAAGACAGGGACTCTTCTATTTTTGTTTTTGTGTCTCTAGCATAGGCACATATTGAGCACATAATAAAATGTTTTCACTCAGTCTTTCACACAGCTAGGAAGCCTGAGGTGGGATCTGAATCTGAAACTTCCTGATTATAAGTCCAGTGCCTTATAAGCTATTATACCATTCTGCCCCCCCAAATAGCTCAAATTTATATCATGCCTCAAAGGGCTTTTATTACTATTTTAATGTGCTTTCCATACATAATGCTCAACCCTTGAGGTAAGTGCTACAGTTATTATTACCTTCATTTTACTTATGGGTAAAATGAGGCTGAGAGAAATGGCTAAAAGTATCCAAGATGGGATTCAAACCCAATTCTTTCTGATTCTAGGACACACAAAATAGTCACCGTACTATACAGCAGATTGTTCCCTTACTTATTTTCAATCTTTCTCTATTGTCTACTTCCCTGTCATCTACTACAAACAGTCTTCAGTTTGTAGACCCCATCCTTTAACAAAAAACTTGATGGGATTATCCCCACAAGCTCATGAGGTTTCGTCCTAGATCTCTCTTCCCTTTCATGGCAAAACTCCTTGAGAAGGCTGTCTATTCCATTGGGATTGCTGTCTCTTAAATCTCCCTACATTCCTCTTACTAAGCCCTCTTCATTCTGGCTTCTGATCTCATCATTCATCTATACTTTTTCTCTCTGATGTCACCAACGATCCCCTGATTGCCTGATCCAACAGCCTTTTCACAATCTTCATCCTTCTTGATCTCTCTGCAGTCCTTTGAACTGCCAATCAATCAATAAACATTTATGAAGCACCTACTACGTTCTAGGCATTGTATTAAGGGCTGGAGATACAAAAGTATGCAAAAGACTCCCTGTTCTCAAAAAACTCACTATCTAATGATGGAGACATTATGCAAAGAAATCCAAGGGTAAATAGGAAATAATTAACAGAGGGGAGAGAGTCAAGGTGGAATGGGAAAGGCTTCCTGTAAAAGATGAAATTTTAATTGAAACTTAATGGAAGCCAGGAGAGAGGGAGAATGGTTCAGGCATGGGAGACAGCCAGAGCCCAGAAAGTATCTGATTCATGGCACAGCCAGATGGCCATTGTCACTGGATTGAAGAGCATGAGAAAAGGAGTAAGGGGTAATAAGACTAGAAAGGGAAGGGACTATCAAGTTATAAAGGGCTTTCAATCCCAAATAGAGAATTTCAGTTTTGAGCCTAGAGGCAATAAGGAACCACTGGAATTTATTGGAGGCAGGGGCAATAATCAAACCTGTCAATCACCGTTTTCTCCTGAGTAATATCTCGTTTCTAGGTTTTTGTGACATTGGCCTCTCCTGGTTTGCCCTCTGCCTCTCTGACAGACTCTTCAGTATTCATTACTGAATCATTGGATCATCCTCTGGGTCAAATTGCCTAACTATGGGTGTCCTCCAAAGCTTTGTTCTTGGCCTTCTTCCATTCTCATTCTACACTGTCTCTATTGACGAGATCACTTTCCATGGATTCAGCTATCACCTCTATGCAGATGATTCTCAAATATATTTATTCATCCCCAACTTCTCTGTTAACCTTAAGTCATATATTGCCTATTAGACATCTCAAAATAGATGTCTGATAAACATCTCAAACTCAATATATCTAAAATAGAAATCATTATCTTTTCTGTAAAAGTCTCCCTTCTTACCAACTTCGCTGTTACGGTTAAGGACACCACCATCTTCCAAGTCATTCAGGATTTTAATCTAGGCACTATCCCTGATTCATCATCATCCCTCACCACCCGCTATATCTAACCTATTGCCAAATCCTGTCAATTCTACCACCCTAACGTCTCTTATATACATCCCCTTTGTTAGACCCTTCCTCAATAAACTCTACTGGCTTGCTATTACTTCCAGGATTAAATATAAAATCCTTTGATGGACTTTTCAGATCCTTCACATCCTGGATCCTGATCATGACCTTTCCAATCTGCTTATACGTTCCTTCTCCTTATGTATTTTAAGAGTCTATTGACACTGGCCTTCCTGTTGTTCTTCAAATATCATATTCCATATCTCACTTTTCACTAACTGCCCTTCATGTCTAAAATGTTCTGTCTCCTAACCTCCACCTTGTAGCTTCCTTGGCTTCACTCAAGATTCAGCTTATACCCCACTTTCTACAAGAGACTTTTCTGTAACATACCACCCTCCCCTGTGAGCACCTTCTGTCTGAGATCATCACTCTTTTACATTTTGTATGTATGTAATTTGCATGTTGTTCCCCTCATAAGAATATGAGCTTCTTGAGTGCAGGGGCCATGTTTTTGTCTTTTTTTATCCCCAGCCCTTAACACAGTATCTGACACATAGTAAACTCTTAATAAATAATTATTGAATGGTAAAGTGGGCTGCTCTAAGCCCTAAATGATGCATTATGAAGGACAAAGAGAAATAGAGCATAGCACACACTTTCTCACCCATAATGAAAATAACCACAAAAAGGCTTGAGAATGTAGTATCCTTTTTGCCCACATGATCAAAGATGACTTTGATGTGCAAAGAATTACTGATTGTGTGGCTTGTTTGTAATTATTTGGAGAATGACAGTATTTCACTCAAGTTTGCAAAGCAGAAACCACAATTTTAAATTGCCTAACTTCAGTTATTCAATCCTGATTGGGTTATGTCCTTCATATACAAATATGTCAATGGGTCCATCCTGGAATAATATATCCAGTTCATGGAGCACTAGAATATTAGACCTAGACAGAACATTCAAGATCATGTTGATCAACCCCCTCATTTTCCAAGAGAGGTGTAGTCCCAAATCACCTCTGATGTACTAGGAAGGTAACTGATTTGGAATAAAGAGAATCAGGCCTCAAATACCAACTCTGGTGTTAATTACCTGTGTGAATGAAAGGGATAAAATACCCAAAGGCCAATGTAGAAGCCCAAAGTCAGTATAAGTAGGATCTAACCAGTCAATAATTCTATAAGAGAAATTCAGGAATAGGTGTCAGAGAGATGAACAACTCAAAAAAAGAAAAATTAAGTCATTCCAGAGTGTATAGAAAGGGCAAACAATAACCACTGAACACTACTATTGGTCTACTGGTGTCCATGTAATGTCAAGAGGCCTAGAGGAAGTTCCTCTGCATGTTGGGTGGCCCCTCCTATGAAGGATTTAAGGAAGGACACAGACAAAAGTTGCACAGAGTGGGCAATCCTAAATTAGTTGTGATATGCATTATTATTGGAGAGAATGTCTACACAGACGAGATCACTTGTCCATACTCAATATCAATGTGAACTTGGGCAATTAATTTAATCCCCTATGGGTCTCTCAGTTTCCTGATCTGTAAACTGTAGGGGGAGGGGAAAGAAAAGGGAGGAGATCTGATGAAGGCACTTCAAGCTCAACTCACTGGCAGATAGAGTCAGAAAATAAGTTGTTGACCTAGGTTCAAGTCCCACCTTTGACACGTGTATATGACCATGGACAAGTTATCTGACCTCACTCAGCCTCAGTTACCTCATCTGTAAAATAGGTAGATTATATGAATTATAAAATTTGCCCACTCCCCTTTCCAATGAGATAATAAAGCATAAAGCACTTTGCAAACCTTGAAGTGCTATATATATATACATGTACATGTGTGTGTGCCATTGTTATTATTATCCGAATTCAGTATTCAGTATTCTGTATCCTTCTACAGACATAAATATGTCCATGAGTCCATCCAGGAGTGACATGCCCCTTTTATGTGACAAGAGAATATCAGCACACCATTTTATATTAGTTTAATTATTTCCCTCAATTTCTGAAGGCAAGCATTAAACAATTTTGTTCAAATTGGATAAACTACTAAAGGCTATTTACAAATTGCAGGGCTTAATTTCTGATTCAGTGTGACATCTTGCAGTAAGATTGCCACTGGTTTTTTTTTTTAATTTCAAAAGAGCATGTCTTCTGTCATTTTTAATAGATGTCAGCGACATTAAGGATTCAGACTAAGGCTTCAAAGGCAAGAGAATGCACGCATCATGTGAGGTCCATGATTCACTGCAGTTCTGCTCTGTATTTTTCATTTGTTAAGCTTATGGCTTGATTCTTTTTAGACTTGATTCAGTGCCATAGCCTACTGAAGCCTTCTTGAATCCTGGCAGTCACATGGCTCTCCCAGCTTGGCAATACCTGAAAATATGATAAGCACTTTGACCCACATGGTAATGAGGCTGTTGGCCACTGTCAAGCCAGGCCTCTGCTTGCAAGTTCCCACACTGAAGCCCTGAGCTCTGAGAGTCCAGAGCATTTGTGCCACATTGCTGCTGTTCAGCCATCTTCAAGCCATTACTTCACCAGGAAGAGAGGGGAGGAAGGAGAGCAGAAGGGGAAGAGAGAAAAATAAAGAAAAGAAGCATTTTGTGTGATAGAGTGAAAAGCACACTTGATTTGGTGTCAGAAGACTTGGATTTGAGTTTTCATTCTACTGCTTGCTTCCTGAGTCCTCATAAACAAGTCCCAGAACCTCACTGTACTTCAGTTTCCTCATCTATAACAAAAGAGGATTAGACTAGATTAGTTCTAAGGTCCCTTACATTCCAAGTCCTGTGAAGTGATGGAGCTGAACAAGATGGTCTCCAATATCCTTCCAGCTCTGAATCTGTGATCTCATCGACACCATCCTACAACTGCCATTTTCTTCCTCTGCTCTTAGATATCATAACATGTTTATATTGCACTGTACAGAACACTTCTCTCACAACCACAACTTTAAAAGTCCAAATGTTGCTGTTCCCATTTTACAGATGAGGAAACCAAGGCTTGCAGAAGTTAGGTTCCTTACCAAAGAACTCATAAGTGACAAAGCCAAGACATAAGTGCAAGTTTTCTACATCCAAATCTGGTGTTGTTTCCACATCACAAACAGTAAGCCTAACTGAAAACGTACATTATTCAGCACATATCATCGGGTTTATTTCCTTTGTTTTAGTTCACAGGATCAAAGATTTAGAGCTGAACCCATTTACAGATGAGGGATCAAAAGCCCACACAGGAGAAGTGACTTATCCAAGGTCCCTTATCAGCAAAGCCAAAACCAGAACCCCACTGTCCAGACTCCTAGGCAAGGTGCTTTCTGTATGCTCTTAAATATTAAATGCCTAACATGGTTTGGAGCTATGGAAACCTCCAGGAGCACCTTAAATCTGTGGAGAGATAAGAGGGATGGGGGAACAGGTAGCCCAGGAGGAAGCTTAGAGAATCTCCCTGGTGAGAACAATTTAGCTGATCTATCTATGATCTCCTCCTCACCCTTCATTCCTGTGAACATCTGCCTGAAGGCGGTCTTTGATGCCTGGGAGCTTCATGGGCTCCAGCTGTTTCAGGTTCCTCCCCAGACAGCCCCCTTCACCTGCAGCCCCAGGCCTCTGTGTGTGGCCTTCCTCCCAGAGGGCCATTGGACTCACAAAAAAGGAGTCTGATAATTGGTGGGGAGTAATATAAAACTAATATCATATAATAAGGGGCGTTATTTCTATGGATATATCCTTGGGTGCCTGAGGTAATGCAAGTAGCACAGGGCACTTGGTCCAAATTATTCCTTAGTATGTCACTTCCATGAGCTTCTAACAAGGTGTACATGAATCACCACCCCTCACTGCCTTAACATTCTGATCCAGAGTCTCCTTGACCACATCTATAAAGTTCAAAGGGTATTTTGACAATCATCTGACTTGTTAGAAATTATAGAAATACCCGCTCCAGGGAACCCAGAACCTGATATAGATTTGAAGCCTGAGTTATCTGGCAGCTAGATGAGGAAGCGAATGGAGCACCAGGCCTGAAGTCAGGAAGATGGGAGTTCAATTTTAGCCTCAGACATTTAAACTGTGTGACCCTAGGTGAGTGGTTTCACTCTGTTTGCCTCAGTTCCCTCATCTGTAAAATGAGTTGAAGAAGGAAATAGCAAATCACTCTTGTATCTTTGCCAAAAAAAAAATTGGATGAAGAAGAGTCAGACAATGATCAAACAACAATAGATATCTGATCTTGCCTCAAAAAGTCTGAATTTACCAAATAATTGCATGCTCCAGAGAATGATCATTAAATAATGGATTCTACGAGTGAGTTGGTATTATCATATATATTTTATAGAAAGGAAAGAAAATATCTATAGGGATAGAAGGTCACTTAGTTCAACATCCCAACCAATTTAGGAATACATTTCCTAGCATTTCATAGAACCTGAGTTCCTTGAGAGTTGGGACTATTTCATTTCCTGTCATTGCTTCTTCAATATCCAGCACAATACTTGACACATAATAGGTGCTTAATAAACTGTTTGATTGATTGAATGGAATTCCAATTTAGCTTCAAGGCTTAGTGCAGGGATGTCCTCCTACAGGAGACCCTCCTATATCCCATTAGTTATTTTGGCTCTCCTCCTCATATCCCAAAATTATTTTGCATTTACTGTACAAACATTTTGGTAACTGTGCATATGTTAGCTCCCATGTCCACCCTTATCACTCCAGGATGTAAGTTCCTTTTAGATCAAAGATTTTCCTATTTTGTATTCATATTTGTATTTTGTATTGCATTGTATTGAACATTTTGTTTTTGTATACCCAGCAGCTGGCACATTGTAGAGCCTTTAAAAATGTTTGTTAGGGCGGAGCCAAGATGGCGGAGTAGAAAGGCGCACATACACATAGCTCCAAACCCAAAACCCACAGAACAACTACAAAGAAGTAACTCAGGGTGAATTCTGCAACCAGAGGGCACAGAACATTGGAGTGAGGGAGATTTTTGTTCCGGAGAGACCTGCAAACCTCTCGCAAAAGGTCCTTCACGCTGTGGACTGGGCGCTGGGACTGGGAGCTGAGCACAGCCCTGCCACGGCCGCAGCACCGAGAGGAAAAGATCCGAGCAGGCTTCAGGGACGGGATCTCCAGTGGCCGCACAAGTCCCTCCACCCACAGTTGACGGGGGTCGGTGAGAGAGTCTCTTTGGCAGGTCGAGAGGGGAGTGGGGTGCCCCCATAACTCAGGCCCCCCCGGGAGGTAGAAGCTGAGAGGCGGCTGCAGACCGGGGCTCCCAAAGGGGGCAGGAGCCTGGATCCATTGTGGAAGGTCTGTGCATAAACCCCCTGAGGGAACTGAGCCTGAGAGGAGGCCCTGCCCCGACCTGACCACCTGAACTTAATCTCACACTGAATAGCAGCCTTGCCCCCGCCAAAAGCCCTAAGGCTGGAAGCAGCATTTGAATCTCAGACCCCAAACACTGGCTGGGAGGATCAGGAGGCGAGGTGGGTGTGAGGAGAATATTCAGAGGTCAAGTCACTGGCTGAGAAAATGCCCAGAAAAGGGAAAAGAAATAAGACTATAGAAGGTTACTTTCTTGGTGAACAGGCATTTCCTCCCTTCCTTTCTGATGAGGAAGAACAATGCTTACCATCAGGCAAAGACACAGAAATCAAGGCTTCTGTGTCCCAGCCTACCCAATGGGCTCAGGCCATGGAAGAGCTCAAAAAGAATTTTGAAAATCAAGTTAGAGAGGTAGAGGAAAAGCTGGGAAGAGAAATGAGAGACATGAAGTCAAAGCATGAACAGCAGATCAGCTCCCTGCTAAAGGAGACCCAAAAAAATGCTTAAGAAAATAACACCTTGAAAACTAGCCTAACTCAATTGGCAAAAGAGGTTCAAAAAGCCAATGAGGAGAAGAATGCTTTCAAAAGCAGAATTAGCCAAATGGAAAAGGAGATTCAAAAGCTCACTGAAGAAAATAGTTCTTTCAAAATTAGAATGGCACAGATGGAGGCTAAGGACTTTATGAGAAACCAAGAAATCACAGAACAAAGAGAGAAGAATGGAAAAATGGAAGATAATGTGAAATATCTCATTGGAAAAACAACAGACCTGGAAAATAGATCCAGGAGAGACAATTTAAAAATTATGGGACTACCTGAAAGCCATGATCAAAAGAAGAGCCTAGACATCATCTTCCATGAAATTATCAAGGAAAACTGCCTGAGATTCTAGAACCAGAGGGCAAAATAAATATTCAAGGAATCCACAGAACACTGCATGAAAGAGATCCAAAAAGAGAAACTCCCAGGAACATTGTGGCCAAATTCCAGAATTCCCAGGTGAAAGAAAAAATATTGCAAGCAGCTAGAAAGAAACAATTCAAGTATTGTGGAAATACAATCAGGATAACACAAGATCCAGCAGCCTCTACATTAAGGGATCGAAGGGCATGGAATAGGATATTCCAGAAGTCAAAGGAACTAGGACTAAAACCAAGAATCACCTACCCAGCAAAACTGAGTATAATACTTCAGGGGAAAAAATGGTCTTTCAATGAAATAGAGGATTTTCAAATTTTCTTGATGAAAAGACCAGAGCTGAAAAGAAAATTTGACTTTCAAACACAAGAATGAAGAGAACCATGAAAAGGTGAACAGCAAAGAGAAGTCATAAGGGACTTACTAAAGTTGAACTGTTTACATTCCTACATGGAAAGACAATATTTGTAACTCTTGAAACATTTCAGTATCTGGGTACTGGGTGGGATTACACACACACACACGCACACATGCACACATACATAGAGACAGAGTGCACAGAGTGAATTGAAGAGGATGGGATCATATCTTAAAAAAGAAATGAAATCAAGCAGTGAGAGAGAAATATATTGGGAGGAGAAAGGGAGAAATTGAATGGGGCAAATTATCTCTCATAAAAGAGGCAAGCAAAAGACTCATTAGTGGAGGGATAAAGAGGGGAGGTGAGAGAAAAACATGAAGTCTACTCTCATCACATTCCACTAAAGGAAAGAATAAAATGCACACTCATTTTGGTATGAAAACCTATCTCACAATACAGGAAAGTGGGGGATAAGGGGATAAGCAGGGTGGGGGGGATGATAGAAGAGAGGGCATGGGGAGGAGGGAGCAATTTGAGGTCGACACTCATGGGGAGGGATAGGATCAAAGAGAATAGAAGTAATGGGGGACAGGATAGGATGGAGGGAAATATAGTTAGTCCTATACAACACAACTATTATGGAAGTCATTTGCAAAACTACACAGATTTGGCCTATATTGAATTGCTTGCCTTCCAAAGGGAAGGGGTGGGGAGGGAGGGAGGTAAAGAAGTTGGAACTCAAAGTTTTAGGAACAACTGTCGAGTAATGTTCTTGCCACTAGGAGATAAGAAATACAGGTAAAGGGGTAAAGAAAGCTATCTGGCCCTAGAGGACGAAAGAGAAGATGGAGACAAGGGCAGAGAGGGATGATAGAAGAGAGAGCAGATTGGTCATAGGGGCAATTAGAATGCTTGGTGTTTGGGGCGGGGAGGGGACAAAAGGGGAGAAAATTTGTAACCCAAAATTTTGTGAAAATGAATGTTAAAAGTTAAATAAATAAATTTAATTTAAAAATAAATAAATAAAAATAAAAATGTTTGTTAATTGAAAGAGGGAGTCTGTGGAGCTTTATGATGCCACAATTAGTTCTTCATTGACAGGGGTGGTGCAGGGTGGTCTGATGCTCTTTTTTCTTTATCCAAGAGTATTTTTTGTAACATAAACCAAAAGTGTAGGAAACCACTCACTGGACAGAGGTAAATGGGTGGAGCATGAAGCTGGTCTGGCCAAAGTTATCTAATACTTATTGGCTTCAGGAGGTATCTGTTACCTCTGCTCTGACAATGAGCTGGTAGGTAAGAGAAGTGCACTAGGGGCACAGATTGGAAAAGAACAAATTGACATCAATCTGGAGGTGACCGTGGGTGAGAATCAAAGTGAAAACTTGAAGGAGTGTAAAGGAATAGAAGAAATATCGGTGACATTGGGCAGGTGGCCCCAGGGCTGGGGTAAGTTGGTAAATGTTTAACAACCAGCTATCTATGGGAAAGGGGAGAATATTGTTGTTTAATCTGTATCATTTACATTTTCTCCATCCTTTCCTTAAGTCTACAAATCAACAAAATAGTAAGCCAAATTCATTTGTAGCCTCTCCAGATTTCCAAGGTGAAATACACTGAAAATTTAGGTTAGCTCTCCTGATTCTAGTACATCCTTGTCATGGAACCACATGATGTCCAGAAAGGAGGGAATTCATATGCCAGTCTATGGATATTGCATCACCATAAAAGGCAGAACTAGATATCACATCCAATTAATGAATTTATTTTGGAGTAAACAAATTAGAGTAAATGGAAATGAAGAATGAATTATGGGGGGATGAGGAGAAACAAGCACACACATACAGACACACAGAGACCACAGAATCAGCGGCAGAGACAGAAATGACTTTCTGGAAGCTACTGGAATGTCCAGCAGGTTGAAGGAAACTGCTGCCAGAAGTCAATGAAGAAATACCCAAACCTAGAGGAAGATTCAGAGCATCCAGATGAAGGACGTGGCATTTCTAATATTCTGTGCTAGATAATACCAACATTGTGTTTAGTTCTAGACACCACCTTTTAGAAGAAATTGGCAAGTCAGAGTGAGTCCAGAAGTGGATAACCAGGAAGATGAAGGAGCTGCTGGAGATCATGACCTTCATGGGGAAGTTGAAGAAATGAGGGATGTTCATTTAGCTTGAAGACGATGAAGGGGAAGATGAAGGTGTCTGTCTTGAAGGAGAGTGATCAGGCTTGCTCTTGCTCAGACTGGGCAGAATAGAATTGAGGAACAGGATTTGTAGGAAGGAAATCTCAGCTGATGTGTGGGAAAACAGGTTAGTAAGAGCTGCACTGAAGGGAATTTGGCTTCATCAAGAGGTACTGGTTTCCTTATCACCAAAGATTTTCAAGGGAAGATCAGGTGACCACCTGCTCATAAGTTCATAAACCTGGAGCTGGAGGTGATTTTATAAGTTATGTAGCCTAATCTATATAATTTTACAGATGAGAAAACTGAGGTAGGCAGCAGTTAAATGTCTTGCCCAGGATGATACCACTAGTAAGTAGCATAACCAGGATTTGAATTTGGGTCTTATGATTGAAAATTCAATGTTCTTATTGGTGGAGTGGTCAACTAATCAAACCAGTCTAGAGAGCAATTTGGAATTATGCCCAAAGAGCTATAAAATGTGCATACCTTTAGATCTAGCAATACCACTATTAGGTCTGTATCCCAAAGAGAACAATAAAAAAAAGGGGGAAAGGACTCACATATGCAAAAATATTTATAGCGACTCTTTTTGTGGTGGCAAAGAATTGGAAATTGAGGGGATGTCCATCAATTGGGGAATGACTGAACAACTTGTGGTATATGAATGTAATGGAATACTATTGTTCCATAAGAAATGTCAAGTAGGTGGGTGTCAGAAACACCTGGAAAGACTTACATGAACTGATGCTGAATGAAATAAGCAGAACCAAAACATTGTACACAGTAACAGCAACACTGTGTGATGATCAGCTACAATAGACTTAGCTCTTCTCAGCAGTTCAATGGTCTGAGACAATTCCAAAAGACTCATGATGGAAAATACTATCCACATTCAGAGAAAGAGCTACAGAGTCTGAATGCAGATCAAAGCATTCTATTTTCACTTCTTTGGGTTTTTTCTTTCCGTGGTTTTAAGCTTTTCTCCTCTCACAACATGACTAATATGGAAATATGTTTAGCATGATTACACATGTATAACCTATATCAGGTTTCTTGCCATCTTGTGGAGGAGGGAGTGGTGGGAGGGAGGGAGAAAGTTCAGAACTCAAAATCTTATAAAAGTGAATGTTGAAAACAAAAAGAAAAAAGAAAATTCAACGTTCTTTCCAGTATGCAACTTGTAGAGAGAACTCCCATACAAAGATAGATTAAAGTACATGATCCCTAGGCAGCTAGGTGACACAATGCATGGAGCACTGGATCTGGAGTCAAGAAGACCTGAGTTCAAATTCAGCCGCAGACACTCACTAGTTGTGTGACCCTGAGCAAGTCATTTAACTGCCTCAGTTTCCTCATCTGCAAAATAAAGATAATGATCACATCTATCTCCCAGAGTTGATGTGAGGATCAAAGTAGATAAGATTTGTGAAGCATTTGGCAACCTTAAAGCCTATACCTAAATGTCATCATTGTCTCTGAGATACCTTCAATGTAAACAAGAATTGCATACAACAATTTAATTCAATAGATATTCAGTTTCCTACTACAGGCAAGATACTGAGCTGAGTGCTGAGAATACCAAGAAAAAAATTAAACAGAGCTTGCCTTCAAGGGGCTGGATGAGAGAAGCGATTATGTGCATGAATAAGTACATTCGAAGTAATACCAGGTGATTTCTAGAGAAAGGGAGATAACAGACATAAGGGGGATCAGAAAAAAAATCTCACTTGGAGTGGGGAGGAACTGTGCTAGACCCTGGGGGCAGGAGATGAAATGTTGCTTGTGGGAACTTATTTTCACCACACTGAAAAGGTCAAGTGGGAGACTGGGGGGCAGAGGAAAGGGGGAAGAAAAAAGTAGAGGAGAGAAGAACAGAGGGAAGGGGAGAGGAGGGGGAAAGGAGGGGAAGAAAGGAGAAAGGAAAGAAAAGGAGGGAAGAGAAGGGAAAGAGAGAGAAGGAGAGAGGAGAGGGAAGGGAAGAAGGGGAGAAAGGAGGGGAGAAGAGCAGAGGGAAGGGGAAGGGAAGAGAGGAGAGAGGGTTGTTCTCTGACACATACTGGCTGGGCACATCACCGGACCTCTCAATGTCTCCACACAACTAGCTTCTAAATGGCAGAATGGGGACTGATACATATATTGCTTGAACACATTTCCTGAGCAGAAGTTCCTTTTACCAATGAGCCACACTGGTCCAAACTCAAACAGAGGGAAAGAGAAAAATAAATCCAATGAAAATTGAGGGCTGAAACAGCTGGAGTTTGAGTAACCAAGTTGGAAAACCACAGCTGACGTCTTAATCAGGGTTTGTCTTTCACTCTCCCACAACAAACACACGTGTACACAATCCCTTTCAGGAGCTGAGTGGCCAAGGAACTTTCTTCAGATAGTCAGGGAAGGTCTCCTGACACATTGCTCTCTCAGTCCTTCCCCTTGATTCTAAATCCCACACTATTCCTTGGCATATTAGAAAGAAAAGTACGAACCCTGCCGAAAATGTTCTCTTCAAAGGTCAGCAATATGTTTGGAGGAGATACACTTTGTCCGGGGTTACTGTGAGCCACCAAAGCAATCTATAAACTAATGGGGCTGGACTAGACCTCTCTGCTCCCTTTCAGCTCTAAACTGGTGATCCCATGAACTTTTACCCTCATGCATCCTAAAGCATATTCAAAGTACAAAGCAAATATCTTTTTCTTTGCCCCTGCTTATATCTCCTGGGAGAGCTTAGCCCTTGGGAAAAAACAGTGCACAATAACCAGTCTGAGGATAAAAGAAAATTCAAACAATAATTCAACAACTGATTCACTTATAGTAGCCATGTTTTAACTTGGCAAGCTCCTAGTATATTCAAGGATTGAACTAAAGGAAACTGATCTTCTCCGTAGAGAAAAATAAGACCACTCAGCCATGACTAGGCATGAAACTAGCATTATGCCTATAAACATATGAGAATTAGCTGACATCTACATGGCCTGTGTTTCTTCTTTATCACTCTGTGAAGCATGGAGAGCAAGCATTCCTATACCCATTTTGTAGATGAGATTCAGAAGGATGAACAGCTTACCTACAGCCATACTACTAAGAAATGTATGGGGTGTTTCAGCAGTATTAGCACCTCTTCTGTGAGGGTTTTGTTCAGGGCTGTTTATCCACCTTTGGTATCAGTTTGGCATTCAACTTTTACCTGTGGCTCCAAGAAGTTGTAACCTTGGTAAAACTGTCTCAGTAGATGGGCTAAACAAGATTGAAGGCAGTGAACAAGCTTCAGATCCATTGGTTAGTTAAAGAGGTGCCTGCCCCAAGCATGTGAAGACTTCCCCTGGTGGAACGAGCAAATAAAAACAATTTGTTCCAACAGCCATGAAGACAAATGAAGCGATCACTATGGAGTGCTTAGAGCTTGGTCAGATATCAAAAACACCAGTCATCCACTGCATCCCAGGCCATTGACAGTCATCCTGACTTTTATCTTGCCATTGGACTTCAATGACTCTGGAAAGGAAAGTAGGGCTGGTGACTTTGCACAACTCCACTTAAATCCAATTCACAGGCAAGTCAAGATATCATCCTATGGTGTGACCGATCCTTTTTGAAAATGAAGAACAACTAAGAGGAGTGAATGTGAGCTTCTAGAGGGATTAGATAAAACCTTTGTGTTCTGAGTTTGGAGGAAGCATCTTCTCCCTAGAAACAGTCGCCTGAGAGGTCAAAGAATGGAAGTTACTGAGCCTTGTAAAATAAAGAATTACACCAAGTCCATATTCAGTTCTGATACTCAAAAGGAGGCCTCCATCATCTTGAACCTCTAGTCTCACTTGGACATTCTGTTGGAATTATAGACCTCTTGCACACCCAAAAAATGAGTGTGATGAGATTAACTGCCAGGGAAGCACTCTCAAAAAAGAAAAACGACCTGATGTTGGGTGACACCATGCATGGTTAATAAGTCACAACCCAAGGTTAAGATATTAAGACATTCTCCTCCCTAAAATCCTCTGACTTCCTGTCCCTATTCATCAATTTCTCAAATAAGGAAAATGTCAAAACAACCTCACCTAGTAGGCTCTTTTTGTCACCTGCCCTAAAGCTGTCTAAAAGTGTGTGCGTATGTGTGTGTATGTGTTCTGGTTCTTCTGTTCTGTGCTTGTGTGTTCTGTTGTTCTGTTCTGCCAATTTGCTAGTCCCCTGGCAAATGCCCATTGGCTGATGCTGATTCAACTTTTTTGTCTTGCCTCTTGATTTATTGATCTCCTGTCAAACAGATCTAAGTGAAAGAATTTACTCTCCAGGAGGATCTTCTGACTTCCGAGTTGAGAAATTCCCCCAAGAGGTTTAAAAAATCAGTTACACAATACAGGAAGGAGAGGCATGGATGGATATGAGTTCATGTCAAAACAACCTGGGAGAAAAGGAAGGAGGGTTTAGACAGCTCCAAGCTAAATAAGAGTCTACAGTCTCATGTCACAATCCAAAAACGAATATCTTAATAGAAGCAGTGTCGGGATCAAGAGGCAGGAATCTGGTCAGACAACAGCTGGACTTTGTTTGTGGCTCTTGATGCCACATGTTAGCAACAAGGCTGGCCGATACACCAAACCAGCATCAGCCAGGCTGATGGGAGAAGTTATGTAAGGCCAGACAAGCCGCTGACATGTTTAGAGTAGAAAAGAGAAGACTTGGGTGTGATGGAGGGGGATTTTTGTGTGGCTAGAGGATTAACCTTGTCCTGCAAGGCCTAAGTGGTCAGAGGTGGAAGCAATCTAGGGAAGCTACAGAAACTCTAGCTTGGGCTTAATATAAAAAGGACTGTGCTTCAGATATACCTAATAAATTGATTATCTTGATCATTATTAATATTATGGTAATCACTATATGACATTTACATAAACCAATACAGATTCTACCATCAAAGAGACTGAAATCAATTGAATAGCAGAATTTCTTGCTGTGGACATCTTTAAGCAGGCATTGTCATATTTTAGGAGAATTTTCATTTGGCAAATAGTTCATTGTCTACATACTCCTGACTTCATTCCACAATCACTCAATTTATATCCAGAAATTAAAACTGTCCCCTAGTACCAATATATTATTCCTCCCGATTGGTCACGAGTTTGAGGGAATCTCTCACCAATGGCCTGAAGGTCCCCCACTTTTTCTGACAGTTGGTATCTCTAAATGTGTCATTCAATGCCCATTTACATTAATAGCTAATATTTGCAGAGTTGAGGGGTTGCAGAATGAGGGGTTGCTGTATTTACGGCAATGTGCCCTTGTTATTGGGGGTGGGCTGAAGGGAGAGGAGAGCAAGGTCAATGCTGGGGAGATTCTCTCATGTGCAGGGAGGCAAGGTAGTCTATCAGAGGAACTCATTCCACCACTATCTATTACTAATTATTCTTGCTCACCAGGTGTGAAACACACTCCTTTCTATGTTACTGGAGAACTTCAAATGCTGTCAGTGCAATTTTTATTTCCATTTTAGAGATGAGAAAAGTGAGGTTTTGACTGAAGTTAAATCCTACAGTCATGTAATTAGCAGTTATCAGGACCAGAACTCAATCTGGCAGAAGACCCACACTTTTTACTCTACCTCAAGGCCACTTGTGACCTTCTAGGTCCTCAAGTGGAGCCCTTTGACTGAATCTGAACTTCACAGAACAAATCCCCAAAGTGAAGCTTGGGTTCAAAGGGCTACACTTGACGACCTAGAGGACCACATGTGACCTTGAGACCTCAGGTCCCCCGCTGCTGCTAGTGATTTTTCCAATATACTACTGCTGTTTTGTCTAACAAATGAGCTTCCTCAACTTCATTTCTCATGACGATGTTGTTGTTATTTAAGAAAAGCAGATTTTAAGTGTTTTCTGCAAGCAGTGAGTATATTTTACCAGGCACTGTTGAGGCCATGGCAAACATTTCTTAATATACGTATATTAGTATCGATATATGAATATGTGTAGATAGTATATGCATAGATAATACACTTTATACATATGTAACATATTAAACATGCTATTATGTATATATGTATATGTGTACATGTGTACACATACACACAAGTTAAACTCATATGAAGCAAGTAGAAAGTAGTCACCTTGTTGGGAAAACTCATAGCGGCTAGGACAGGTGGGAAAGCTTCCTGTGGACTGCAGCACTTGAGTTAAGTCTTGAAGGGAAAGCAAGAATCCTACCACGTAAGTGTGTGTGTTCATCCTTCGTTGCCAAAGAAGACCATGCTATCAGAGATATGATGACATGACTTGCACTTGACTTTGTTTTGAGTGAGGAGGGCTGTGAAGGTCACCAGCCTCACTTCTCCTCCAGAGCCACCTGAATCCAGTGACCAGATATTCACCAGGATGACTGGAGATGACCCAGGATGAGGCAATTGGGGTTAAGTGACTTGCCCAAAGTCACACAGCTAGTGAGAGTGTCTGAGGTGAGATTTGAACTCAGGTCCTCTTGACTCCTGCCCTGGTGCTCTATCCACTGCACCACCTAGCTGCCCTATCCTACCAGGTAGAAGAGAATTGAAAACATTTTGCTCATGGAGGACAGCCAGTACAAAAATAGAGATGGGAGATGGAATATTGGTTAGGAGAAACAGCAATTAGACCAGTATGGATGGACTAGTGCACTCATGGAGGAAAGCAGAACTTTGCTGGCAATGATAATGACAGCAGCCAATATTTAGATAGCCCTTACCATGTGCCAGACTGGGCTGAGTGTTTTACCATTATCATCTTATTTGATCCTCACAACAACCCTGAGACAGAAGTGCTATTATTATTCCCATTTTACAAATAAGGATACTGAGGCAAACAGAATTAAGTGATGTGGTCAGGGTCACAAAGGTAGTTAGAGCGTGAGGGTGGATTTGGACTCAGTTCTTCCTGACTCCAGGTCCAGCACTCTATCCACTGAGCCACCTAGCTGCTATGTTTATCTTTAACTGGTTTTCAGGGAGGGGGTGGAATATACTCATCACTTACTTTTAAGTTTAAACTGTATTATTAACACTCTCTCTATCACTTTCTTAAGTCTAGACAATCAAAGAAGTCATAAATCAAGCACCAATTGATAGCATCTGCCAATTTCAAGCTGATTTCAACTCACACTGAAAATTTAACAATCAGCTCTCCAGAGGCAGAAGGAGCTGGCTCCAGAATGTCCCTGGAAAGAAGTAACTTGCAAGAAGGCTGGAAAAATATGATCTATCAACCAACCAATCAATCGGCAAGTATTTATTAATTGCATACTACATGCTGGGCACTGTACCAGGTGTTAAAGTTACAAAGTCAAAAATATGACCCAATTCCATTTAAAATATTGCATTCCATTGCACAGACTGTCAGACGCAGATGCTGTGTTAGCTGATTCTGCTCAACTGCTTGTTTTCTCTTTCTTGTTTTATTTCTAGATCACAAGGGATAATTCTCCAAGTAGGAAACATATTTAGGAATGGAGCTCATGAAAAATGAAACACTATCAATTGAAACATTTTTAAATCAAGTATACTTCTTGCCCTTAAAAAGGTTATAGGCTAGATGTACATTTACAAATCCCACTCATAATTTGTTCCACATAATTTTCTTCCTTCTAGAGACAGCTGGTGGTAAAATGGATGGAATGTTGGGTCTGGAGTCAGGAAGACCTGAATTCAAATCCAGCTACCTGTGTGACCCTGGACAAGTCACTTAACCTCTGTTTGCCTCAGTTTCCCTAACTGTAAAATGGAGATAATGATAGCATCTACTTCCCATGGTTGTTGCGAGGATCAAATGAGATAATTTTGTAAAAGCACTGATCACAGTGTCTGGGATAAAGTAGGCTTTATATAAATGCCTTCTCCTTTCCTATTCTTCTCCTATTTACCAATCCTGTGCCTTCCCCTTCTTGCCAACCCCCCACATTCCCCTGCTAGGTAACTAGCACACTACCTAGTGTGCTACTAGTCACAACCACCTTTGTGACCCTGAGCACGTCACTTAATTCTGTTTGCCTCAATATCCTTATCTGTAAAATGGGGAGGCAAAGGATAGGAGATAGAAGGAAACAGATCTTGGCCCAACGTAGCAAGGCTTCCTAACAAGTTTCATTGTCCAAAAACAGGATTGAATCCCTCTAGAGGTAATGAGCTCTCCATCCCTAGAAGTGGAAGCTGGAAGACCACTTGTTGAAAATCCTATGCAGGGAATTCACTCTTCAGACAGGGGTAGGCTTGGCTGAATTCTGAAGGCCTTCCCAGCTAAGATCCTAATTCTCTATCCCCTCAAACCCTGAGCTAATGGAATATAAATTATTGACTGAAGTCAATGTTAGGTTTGCTCCTCAGCCAAGCCAAGGTTCTTAGAAAAACCTAATGAGAATCACGCAAAAGGGAGGGAGTTGAGGTTTCAGTTCCTGCTGTTTGGATTCTTGTTAGCCCCTTCTCTTCCAACCTTCTTCAATTGGCCAGTTTTCTTTAGACCCTAGACACAGGGGCTAAACCTCATGTTCTCATTTTCATGCCTAGCCGTTTCCAAAGTCTCCATGAAATTCCTTTGTCCTTGCCTCCTGCTGAGAAGGGCATGACCCTGGGTTCTGAAAAGGTTATGAAAGCCAACCCAAGCCCTGGCAAGTTTGCCATGCTGAAAAGGCTTCAGGGATGGGTCACTTGGTAGACTGGGCTCCTGTTGTCCAAAGGCAGGCCTGGCTAGTTTTGAAGAATCTTATCATCACATGGATGGATTCATTGGCCCTAGAAGCTCATGAAAGCTATTCATAACCATAGATTTAGAGCATAAAAGGACCTGGAAAGTCATCTAATCCAACTCCCTTCATTTTACAGATGAGAAACCTCAGACCCAGGCCAAAAGAGGTTAAATTGTTTGTCCAAGGTCTCATGAGAAGTAATGAATGATATAAAGGGATAAACAGCTTCACTGGTGTAGGGAAAACCCAAACACAGGAACTCATAGAATCTTACAATATTATAGAGTAAGGCTCCCTCAAATAACTTAGCTATTTGATCCTAAACCCTGGTCTCACTTTTCCACACTTCTGTAAAGCTATGATGGTAAAAAAAAAAAAAAAACATTTACCTTCTCAAAATTACAAAGTAGTAAAATGGCACCAAAGACCTTCTGAAATATTTCCCTCACTGAAATCAATTAGCCATCTATTAATTAAATCCTAATATGGCACCTCAAACTTCTGCAAGTCCCACAGCACCCTGAGAAACAGGACATATTCCATGATAATACTAGCTAAGAGGTAACATGACAGAGTGGCCGGAGGACTGCCTTTAGAGGAGGAAAGCCTTGGGTTCCAGCCTTGCCTCTGACACGTTTGACCTGTACATGTAAGTGGCTTTCTGAGTCTATTTTCTCATCAGCAAAATGAGGGAGAAAAAACTCTTTGGGTTCAGTCAAAGGGTCACACTTGTGGACCTGAAGGGTCATATGTAGCCCCATTTTGGATTCTGTCAAAGGGCCACACTTGAGGATATAGAGGGCTGCATGCGGCCTTGAGGCTCCAGTTTCCCCACCCTTGTTTAGCTCCTTCCAGCTTTAAAGCTCCCATCCTATGACTGAGATCAAGTCCAGGCTCTCTCCGTTATGTCACACTATCTCTCTTAGGAAGAACCTTTACCAAAGAGCAAAGACATCAAATTTAGAGCAAATAAATGCCACTTGAAAGATTTTTGGTTGCTTTTCTTTTTAAAATAATATTCAGAGGTAGCAATGATATATATACATATATATCATATGTAATTTATATATAATACCATATTCTATTTTAATATAAATTGCCATGAATATGTATTATTATATATCCATAAACACATGTACATATAATTATTATATGTGTGTATAAATATTGTATTTAAGTGTGCATATAAACATCTTCTGTTTACGTTGCCTCCAGAATTGAGGCCATGTTAGGTCAGGCCAGGGAAGAATTCCTTCCACAGTGAGGGACACAGTCCTGGGCCACAAGTGGACAGAATTAGATGCTACAGGAAGAATACGTGCAGGGGCCTCAATCAAAAGGCTGACTAACCGGAAGACCAGGAAGCCGGCAGAGACAGGCAGTAAAGGGGACAGCCAGGAGCCAAGAGCCAGTACAAATGCAGGAACCCTGTTTTAATTCCAGACAAAGTCAAAATGTCTTCAGTGGTTAAATGTATTCATGAGAGACATCCTTTGGCAAGGTGGGGCTCAGGGAGGTCCGGCTGAGCTCATTCGCCCCAATGTAAAAATGGCGTTTTCCCAGTCTTGAGGTATTCCTGGCTTTGTACTCTGGGAAGATATTTGTCGCCAGGTATTTGGGGTTAGGGAACGGACCTAGGATTTCACTGGCTTATACTAGCACAGGTCAGCACCTTCTCTGCAGCTTAAAGTATTCAATTACTGAGATCAATGAGAAATTAAGTGACTTGCCCAGGGTCACACAGCCATTATGTATCAGAGGGAACATTTGAACCTAAGGCTGGTTACCCATATGCTGAACTGTGGTGTTTTGCCATAAATACTATTTTCCTCTGAGAGTCATATTCCTAATAAGTAAACAAAGTCAGATTTAAGCCTAGGTCTCCCTGCCTCCAGGCCCAGCACTGTACCATACCCCCTTCTGTTTAGGGTGTAACATTGCTTCCAGCGTTCTCAGGGTGTCATATGTGGAGACCATGCTATTCAACAAAAGGAATTTGGGTTTCTAAGCCCTTCTGTGAAAGCCAATGGCTGAAAGCCTGAGTTGGCCAGGGTTTTCTTGAACTTGTTTTTACAGGAATAAAATGACTCATTTTCATTAGTTTCTTTAATATGAACATTTCAAAGTTCCTTGTCCAAAAGGAGGGTCCTGTTCATGCTTTAGTCCATTTACCATACTATAAAGAAGGAAATTTCCTGGGCTAAATAATGATTTTCAGAGACATAAAGATACAGATATAGAGACAAAGACACAGAAGAGACAGAGACAGAGATACAAAGACAGAGACAGAAACAGAGAGACAGAGAGAGAGAGAGAGAGAGAGAGAGAGAGGGAGGGAGGGAGGGAGAGAGCTCTCAAGGATGACAACCTTCTTCATGGATGGGCACTAAACATTTTTGAAATGGCTCCCTAAAGTCCTGATGGAAGGTAGCACAGCTGCTCTTGCCATGATGAGGTCCAAAAGTTCAAGCCAATTCCATGTGATTTTCATCAGCAGCAGAGATGATTAGTCCATGATGCCAAGAGGCTTCAGTTATGCATGTGTGTGTGTGTATAGGAGGGGTAAGAACATGTGTGCGTGTGTGTGTGTGTGTGTGTGTGTTGCTGGGAGAGAAGGAGAGGAGGGCAGAGTGAGAAATAAAGGAGGAAAAGAGAGGAAGACAAAGATGTAAATAGAGACTCGGAAAGACATACAGAAAAAGATATAAAGACAGAGTAAGAGAGGCAGAGAAAAAGAGAGAAAGAAGTGAGACAAATAGATGAATAAGGATACTATTAGGTAGGTAAGTAGGTAGATGGAGTGAATAAGAAAAAAAAGAATGGTTAAAGCAGGGTAATGGTTTCCATTCCGTCCAACCTAGATATGTATACAATTTGTGGCCTCCAAATAAAGTTCTAGGTTTACACAGATCAGGTTCAACCTTAGGAGTTTCTTCTCAGTAATACTTGTTAGTTTATACCACACCCCAAAGTTTCCTCCTGGGAACACTGGAATTTTTCTAATGTCTAGATCTCCATCGCAAAAGGAAAAAGTCCTTTAGGTCTCATGCAAGCATTCAGATGAACGTTGTATCAAGCATAAAGATTTCATGTAACCTACCACCAGAGAGAGGGAGAGAGAGAGAGACACAGAGACAGAGAGACAAAGAGAGAAAGTGTGTGTGTATTAGCCTAACTAGTCTCTCTCAAAGACCTACACAGTTTTCTGGCAGCTAGGTGGTGCAGTGGATAGAGCACCAGTGCAGAAGTCGGCAGGACCTGAGTTCAAATCTCACCTCAGACACATCACACTCACCAGCTGTGTGACCTTGGGCAAGTCATTTAACCCCAATTGCCTCATCCTGGGTCATCTCCAGTCATCTTGATGAATATGTGATCACTGGATTCAGATGGCTCTGGAGGAGAAGTGAGGCTGGTGGCCTGCACAGTCCTCCCTCACTCAAAAAAAATCAGGTGCAAGTCTTGTCATCATTTCTCTGATGGCATGGTCTTCTTTGGCAATGAAGGATGAACACACACACATAGTTTTCTAGCCCTGTAGAATTAGCCTGGGATTGAGGCCTTCCCTTGGGGAAGGCATTCAGGTTTGCTAGAGTCAAACAGTCCCGAACAGTCCACACAGGTCAGAGCATTGGGGAAGGGAGGGTAAGACTCAAGTTTGCTTCTCTACATCATGGCTCTGTTCCTTGATGCTCTGACTTCCACTGGGTTTAAGAACTTTTCTGCTGAATGTAGGAAACTTGGTCCAAGAATTGCCTCCCCAATCCAGCACAGCCATCCCCCTGCTATTGGTATGTGTCCCTGTAACTTCCAGCTTGGTCCAGAAACTCCTCACCACTCCCATGCTGCCTCCATCTGCTCCCATCTCTGGACCCACATGGTTCCCTAGAAGAGCCTCCCAGATGTTCAAGCTTCACCTCCACAGACCCAAAACCATTTGGTTCTCCACATTGGTTCTTCTCATGTCTCTCATCTCTTGTTTTCTCCCTCTATCTGTCTGTATCTCTGCTCTTTTTTTGAAATATGAAGTCCAAGGGCATAGCCCAGGTACATGCATTGGTGCACTGGCCCATTTATCCTCAACATGACATGAAAGGAGCAATGGGGATACCAAGACAACTCCTACCTTATCAAACTATGCTCCCTGCTTAGATTGCCTCTAGAATATGAGGTTCAGCTTATTAAGAACTCAGCTTCAAATAATTATTTTGTTATTTTGTCATTGTTAATACTATTACTGTCATCATTATTATATTTATTATTTCTGGTTTTGTTATTGTCATTTTTGCTTCTCTTATTATTATTGATGTCAACACTATTATTGCTTCTGTTGTTGTCACTGGAAGTGGTGGAGGTGGTGTTTTTATTATTATTATTTCCCTGAGCCAGACAAAGACTGGTACCCAATGAGTGATGGTGAAGCAGAATCCATCTATCGCCTTGTATCCTTCTGGTGTAATTAACTATGTCCAGTGGTTTGCATGCTATCGATAAGCTTTTTATTTTGCTGAGTGGGAAGCTTTGTCTTTGTTTTAAAGCCTTAAATCTGAATTACACACCCTCTTCTGGACACTCTCCAGGTAATCTGTATCCTTACCACAATGAGACATAGGACTTTTACCTCCTTTGTCTTGAACAATATGGATTCTTCATGCAGCCTAAGATCCATTGTTATGTCACACTCTTGACTTATAGTAAGATCGTAGGCCACACTAAGATCCCTGGATCTATTTTTAAAGAGTTTTCCCCAGTCTTTGAGTATTCCTGACTTTGTTTCAGGGAAAATGCTATTTAACTCTGCCTCCGCCATCTTGCTCTAGTGATATTGACTATTGTAACTTGAGGGGAGACATTTATTTTTCACCTGCTGAATTTAATCTTGTTAGGTTTAGTTCAATATTTAAGCCTATCAGACATCACTGAATCTTAATTCTGACATTCAAAATATTGGCTAATTCCCCCAGATTTGTGGAGAATTATCAAATCAACACTATAATTCCTGGAAAGGATAGGTAGGTCAATTGCCCTGTGACTCCAACCCCATTCCTTCTGACTTCCTTGTTGAGAAGGAAGTCACTCCTCTATAGGCTTTGTCTTCCCTCATTAGAGCATATGCTCCCTGAAGGAAGGAACTATTTTACTTGCTCATATTTGTATCTCTAACACTTAGCACTGTGCCTAAGACTTAGTAAGTACATTATAAATTATTTTTCATTAATTCATTTATCTTCCCACTTAATACAACTACAAGTCTTATCGCTACATATAGATAGAAGCATGTATATATGCAACCACTGAGTCAGAGAATCTATCTTCCATGTTGACACAAAGGGCCCTCACTCACTTTGAAGAACTTGTCCCTTCTCTGCTGCTGCTGCTCCCACACAAATAATCTAGTACAAATTTAATACCTGACAGATAGTTCTCAGGATATGGTCACCAACTGTCCCAGCAAATATGAAGGTTTCTAAATTTGAAAGAATGAACAAGTTTATTTGTGGGGAAATAAACAGAACTTGTGTCAGAGCCCTTAGAAAAATAATAAGATGGGTATTTTAGAAGTCCAGTTAGTTTCAGGCATTTATTGGAATGTCTTGAATAGGATTCTAGCAATAGAAGAAAGAACCTGGGGATTGTTCTAGGGTTACTGCTACTGCTGCTACCATTACTACTGCTGCTACTGCTGCTTATTGATCCTTCCAGTTCATACCTCTAATACCTTTCAACTTCTCCAGAAACCAAGGCAGCCTACATCACAGCTCAAAAAAAAATGTGGAATTATTGCCAAAGCCTTCTCTCAGACTGCAGCTCCCATGATTCCCTGTCCTTATAGACAAGAAATGTTGCAGGGGTTTAGAGGGACCAACAAGGCAATATCTCAACTTGATGTTCTCTTTTCCCCAATACCTACACAAGCAATGTGTATTCCACCGTGCTTCTTCCCAGTTACCCCTCAATCCATTGAACCCCCCCAAAAAAAATAAACCCAAGCAATTGAGAAGTATTATTTCAATTAGTTTAGACTGATTCCTGAAATTCCAGAAAAAGGAGGTCCTACCTCCTGCTAGAGAGAGGATTTTTAGTCTATATTATGCCCATACATATTACATACATATTCTACTTTTTAAAAAAAAAAATTCAGTTCCATAAGTTTCCACAGGCAAAAAAAATTATCACCTTCTGACCAGTTTTATGTTAATGATCCTTTATGAATTTTTCCAAGCTAGTCCTTGGACTACAGACACACAGCTTACTGCTGGTCCATTGTGCAAACCTTTATCCCACCAGTAGGGGGAAAGGAGGTTTTCAGCCATTAGGGGTTGGGGTTTGGGGTGGGCAGGAAATGTTGCCAGCACCTGACAATTATTCCTATTCCATTTAAAACAAGTGATAAGAATCTTATCCCTTGAGGACCTCTAGGTCCCTGAAGGCCACATATGACCTCCCGGCCAAAAGTTCCCCAACCCTGGATAAGGTCCTATGCCTGATACCTTAAACTGGTGAGAACACATCTTGATCATTCCCCAGTCGCTTCTATTGAACCTACCAGACAACCACTCACAGGCTTTAGTCCTTGATTAATTTATGTGTCTTTGAAAACCTAGAAACCATTTGATGGAATAACACTATGAAGGAAGTCTATTTAGATTGATCAAGAGACTTGATCACACTCTACTGGGCTGTATAAAACAAAGAAGCTAGTTTGGAATGGGGAATTCAAACATTTAGAAGATGAAGATGAAGGTAAAGGCTTCCTAAACAGTGGTCTTCTCCCTCACCATTGACCAGAGGAAGATCTTGGGAATTTAGGAGTGTTGGAGAATTGGAATTTCATCCTTGGCATCCTAGCAGTACACCCAGGAATAGCAGGAATAGCAGTTCCTCATAGCACAGTCTGAAGCAGGAGGCAAGAAAAGTCAAGATGTGATGAGGAAAGACAGATTCAAGGATCTAAAAGGAGGCCAAGATAAAAAAAAAATCTGCTCTGCTTAAGGGATTCTTCAGAAATGTCCCAATAAAGGAGAGAAGAAAATGTCCATTTACCAGAAAGCTATGAGTTATCTCTTTGCCATATGAGCTCTGTAATTTTGAAGTCATTTTTTTCCCAGACTCTGTACAGGCATACCTCAGAGATATTATGGGTTCAGTTCCACAGCACCACAATAAAGCAAATATTGCAATAAAGTGACTCACATGAATTTTTTGACTTCTCAGTGCATATAAAAGTTATGTTTACATTATACTATAATCTATTGTGTGCAATCATATTATATCTTTAAAAAATGTACATGCCTTAATTAAAAAATACTTTATTGCTAAAAAAAAAAAAAAGACAAGCTAACCAGCATCTGAATCTCCAGTGAGCCATAATCTTTCTGCTAGGGAAAGGTGTTGCCTCAGTGTCGATGGCTGCTGGCCGATCAGGGTTGTGGTTGCTGAATGCTAGGGTGACTGCGGCAATTCCTTAAAATAAGGCAGCAATGAAGTTTGCCACATTGATTGATTGTTCCTTTGACTTGAACACTTAGAGGCCACTGTAGGGTTGTTAACTGGCTTAAT
Source organism: Notamacropus eugenii (assembly GCF_028372415.1). Taxonomy (NCBI): domain Eukaryota; kingdom Metazoa; phylum Chordata; class Mammalia; order Diprotodontia; family Macropodidae; genus Notamacropus; species Notamacropus eugenii. The sequence goes on along the minus strand of NC_092872.1, from coordinate 245,098,355 downwards.
TTCAGTATTGTATCTCAGGAAATTGGGAAGTTTGTGGGGAAGGAGAGGGACAGGGCATGAACGACAGATCGTTAGAGTGATCAGAACACGTGCAACATTTCTCAATGGAGTTTCCTACCTCACATGGGCTCAGGAGCACCCAAAACTATTACAATAGTAACATCAAAGATCATTGAACATAGATCAGCATAACAGACACAATAACAATGAAAAATTTGAAATATTTCAAGAATTATCAAAATGTGACACAGAGGCACAATGTAAGTGCGTGCTGTTGGACAACCGGAGCCAATAGACTTTGCTGACCCAGGGTTGTCACAAACCTTCAATTCAAAAAAAACCCACAATATCTTCAAAGTGCAATAAAATGAGGTATACCTGTACGTACATGTGAGGGGAAGAGAATATTTTATTCCTACTTTTTTTACTATGCCACCTTAGTAAAGAACCCTAACTAAAAACGGATTAAGTCTGGTTGATTAATTCACTTCAGTGGATGAGCATGAAATGAATGCACTGGTGAGGGCTCACGAACTCTGGCATTAATAGCACCATCCCCACACACCCCCATCCCTTCAGCTTTAACCCTAGAGCCTTGAGGCAATATAGTAGTCACCCTCTGGATTCCCAGTCTACCAGTACAAGTAGGGGTTGGGAGAGTAGCTCCAAAGCCTACTTTCACATGCTTAGGAGAACATGACAGACTTTGAACTCTACTGGGATGACCTGTAAAAGTTCAGAGCCACTTAAGGTAAGATAATGGAGGGTGTACTAAATGTATTGATGATTGATAGATCCGTGATTTCCTAGGTAACTATCTACACAACAGGTACATTTTAAAGACGCTTTGAGTGACAACTATCAAAACAGTTATTCTGTTCTAAACCTCCTTTTTTTCATTCTAGTTTAGGATAAACTAAGCTGGTGTATATAACATATGACTAAATGCATTTTAGAAACTAAATGGGGAAAAAAGAAGTTTATGTAAGATAGAGACAGTATTTATGTTTCAGAAGATAGATACACAGTTTCTGGTACAAGGAGTTTTCACTATACCTCTGAACACCACATTATAGATACAACTGTCTCAGTTTCTGGATTGTAGCTGTTTGTCATTCATTCTGGAAGAGGACCATAACATCAGGAAGGTGATGCCATGACTTACAAGTGAGTTGAATTGAGGGAGGACTGTGCAAAGTCACCAGCCTCACTTTCTCCTCCAGAATCATCAGGGTCCAGTGGCAAGATATAGATCAGGATAACTGGAAATGGGTCCCACTTCTGGATTCCCAGAGAAAGCAGCAAGTACATACCTTGGTGAATATTATATCCAAAGATCTGTGATTCCATCAGCAGGTGAGAATTCTTTGTATGCTAACTCTCTTTATCTAAATGTACTGAAAACTCTCTATGACTTACCTACTAAGGTACTTGAGACACATAGAAGATATATCAGTGATGGGATAAAATTGCTGATGGGATCAGGTCATGGGATAAAAATTTAAAAAATTAAAATAGGCCCTGTCTTCAAGGAGTTTACAATGCAACATGGGATAAAAATTTTAAAAACAACATGCAAACCACTATGTACAAACAAGCTATATATAAGTTGTAGATAATCTGCTCAGTGTCACAGAAATAGCAAGTGACAGACTCAGGATTCAAACTTGGATCCTGTAACTCCAAGGCCAATGTTCTAGCAACTCTACTGAAAGCCTCTAGATTCCATAGAAAGCCTCTAGGTTCATTGCTCCCTTTCTGGTGACCATTGTGCCTTAACAAGAGTGAGAATCTGCCATCTTTGATGCCAAGAGATGGACGTTGGTCAGTGAACAAGCAGTGGGAGTGAGGAGACAGCTTGCCTAAGAACCAAAGAGCCAGTGGAAGGATCATTCAGTTTGGAGTCAAATGTCAACTCTGCTACTTGCTAAAAAGTAAAGAACCTTGACTCTGGAGCCAGAAGGCCTGGGTTCAGATTTTGCCTCTGAGACTCACTATCTGTATTACCTTGGGCAAGTCACTTAACAACCAATTTCTTCATCTATAAAATGAAAGACTTGGGCTAGAGGGCCCCTGAAGATGCTTCTAGACCTACATATGATCCAACACTGTACAAATCACTATTTGGACACGTCACTTAAACTTCTTTGGCCTCGGTTTCCTCATCTGTAAAATTAGGGGGTTGGACAAGATGACCTCTAAGACTTTAGATCTAAAATTTTAGATCTAAAATCCTATAATCTGGAGTCAGGAGAACCTGAATTCAAATCCAGTCTCAGACACTAGCTATATGAACTTAGGCAAGTCATTTAATCCCAACGGTCTCCAAAAAGTAAAATAAAATCCTATGTTTCTCAATCAGAAAGTCTTTAGATTCATTTTGATGATCAAATAGATTCTGAGAACAGGCATCAGGAAGATGAGCATCTAAGGATGTTCTTGCTCTTAACACAATTCTCATTTACCATTGATATTGAGCCAGGAACTTTCTAAAGTTCCTAGAGAACTCTGACCACCGAATCCTTTTCTCCAAGTCATCCCTGGTCCCAGAAAACATTCCTACTTGGGAGAAGATTCATTTGATTTTAACTCCAGCCTGTTCTTTCTGGCACAATCCCTGCCTCCTGGATCATGTAGGGACTCTGGAGAATGTTTTGAATCCAAGCAAACATGAGATGGAAAGTGTTATTGAAATGGTTTTATTTTATTGGTCCCCTAGTTACAGAAGCAAGGAGACCAACTACCCTTGAAAGCAGCCAGAGCTATGGTGTGGTGAAGACTGCAGACCAGACTAACAGCACACCCTGATAGCCATGGAGGAATAATAGGGCATCACCAGTCAGTCAGTCAATAAACATTGATTAAGCACCTACTATGTGCCATAGACTCTGTTGGCTAGCTACCATCACCTAATTTTAAGTGCTACCTTTGGCTTCTGGGTCAGTAGATGAGGTCACTCTTAGGCTCAAAGAATTTCCAAGTTGGAAAGAACCTCCATGGCTGTCAAAGCCAACTCTTACAAAAATGAATCCCCATTAAAATATATCTAACAAGTGGTCATCCAGCCTCCTCTTGAAGACCCCCAAGAGGGATAACCTACCACCTTTAGATGAAGGCCATTCTGTCTGGGACAGCTCTCATTAATAGCGAGTTTTTTCCTCTATGAACCTAAATTTACCTCATGGTCATTTCTACCCTTGCTCCCAGTTCTGCCTTCTGGAGAAAAAAAAGAAAAATCAAATCCCAGGATATCATAGATTTAGAGCTGGAAGGGACATCTAGTCCAACAACTGAATTTTGAAATGAGGAAACTGAAGCTCAGGGTGGTTAACTGACTTGCCCAGGGTCCCCTAACTAGAATGTGTCAGAGGTGAGATTTGACCCTGTCTCCCTCTCTCCAAATCCAGAACTCCATGTACTTTGACAAGGGACCATCTTCAGTCATCCTGATTTATATCTTGCCATTGGATGCAGATGGCTCCAAAAGAAAAAGTGAGGCTGGTGACTTTGCACAGACCTCCTCACTTAAATCCAATTCACTTGCATGTCATGACATCACCTCCCTGATATCATGGTCCTCTTCAAGAATGAAGAACAAGTAACAGCAATACACTTTGACATTCTTCCAAACACCAACATCTCAATGAGACTTTCCCCTCCCCTTACTCCCTGCTCTGAATTTCATGAGAAAGCAATTGATCAACTGGTATTTACTAAGTGCATACTAAGTGACTTGCGCTGTGCAAAGCCCTGGAATCTAAGATCCCTATAACACCCTCATAGTAACAGTGCTGTGGGTATGATTGGAACAGTTGCCACCATGGTAGCAGTTGATTTTGCCATGTCTCCAGGATGCTGATGCCCAGGACAAAAACTCCCAGATTTTCATACAGTGATCATTCCAGCTGCTTTATGTAATTGGAAGAATATTAGACTTAGAGGAAGCCTGGGTCTAAATCCGGGTTCTCCAATTCTCTAACTAAGTGACTTTAGGCAAGTCATGTCTTCCCTTTGGTCTCTATTTCCTGATCTGTAAAATATTGATGATATCTCACTTGTCTCCCTCACACAACACTTGTGAAAATTAGATGATATATTGTTAGAACACTTTGAAATAATTTACAGCAATGAGCAAATATGTTATGTTATGAAATCTAGTTTTTGGCAGTATTGGGGATCTATGACTAATATTGCTACTGAGTATTCCCATAGTTTGGTTTGGAGAAGCTTAAAAACTATCTCAAAGAAATTCTGTCCTGTCATAGGAGGAAGATTTAGAGTTGGGATCAAATCCAGCCAGGTTTGAATCCCAGATCTGCAACTTAGGACCTGTATGACCTTGGATAGTCACATAACCTCTCAGAGCCTCCCTTTCCATGTCTTTAAAATGAGAGGGCTGAACTAGATTTCTGCTAGACCTGTAATCCTATTAAATCAGTGAGCAGGCAGAGAAATGATACTTTAACTGTTTAGGTCAAGTCAAAGGCTTTAACTGAGGTAAATCAAGGCATTTCAGAATCTCTCCTCTCTCTCTCTCTTTCTCTCTCTCTCTCTCTGTCTCTCTCTCTGTCTCTCTCTCTTTCTGTCTCTCTCTCTCTCTCTATCTCACACACACACACACACACACACACACACACATACACACACACGCAGAACGAGAGAGAGAGATCCAAATGTGAATTCCTAACATTGAGGGCAGCCAAGATGAAGTTGTGGGCAGAATTTAATGGCGCCTAGGCTGAGAGCAGAGTACTCATAAGTGACATTGTTACATAGAACTAACATCAACAAAAACCAAACATCAAATTAAATAAGCTGGTCTATTATTTTATGGCCTTTCAAATGGATCTGTTGAAACTAAAGTCCAACAAATGCCAGAGACTTTGCTCACCATCCTCATTCCTGTCCAAACAATAAGAACAGATGTTCTCTAAACTCTCCTGAGTTTAAAGTCTCTCATTTTTCCATTCATGGTCTTATACTATTCAGCAAGTAAGTCAGACAGCCTGTCTATCGTTTGTAATCCACATTTACCAGCCCACCCAGTGCCTGTACACTCCATATATTTGTCCACCTTCAACTTTGGGGGAGCCCTTATCTGGCTCATGATCTCTCAGAGAAATTGCCCATCATTCTTTTCATTGTGCATCAGCTGAAGCTTGAGCTTCTGCTCATGGCTTTACAGACCAGCATTTAAATTTATAGGTCATTGTGGGTAGTACTATAAAGCTGAGCATCACTCTCCTGGTTTTCATTGACCCACTTTATATGGATGTAGCTAAAACTAATTCAGCCTACTGTGCATCTTCTGATCCATTCTCCCCCTCTGTTATCTCCCTGCCAAAGTTGGTGAATGAGATAGACTCAGCCCAGTAAGTTCTCAGTCATCTACTACTTACTATTTAGACACTTTTTTCTCTGCTTCTGAAACTGTTTGGTTTGCCATTTCCTAATAATGAGTTGTTTATAAGTCAGGTCATTTACATGTTTGCACACCGTATAGAATGTAAGCCCCAAAGGGCAATCATGGCCTTACTATTGTCATTATTCTCCCACAGCCTGAAACATTACCCGGAATGTCTTAGGTGCTTAAAAAAATGCTTCTTGAATGGAACTGATGTTAAATATACTATTACTTTAGAGAAATCATTTGTAAATAAATTTTAATTAAATACATAATAAACAAATTGTGGTTGGGTCACAATTCACTTGAAAAATATCCAGGGATTTTAGTGGGTCTTGATATGAATCAGCAGGATGAGAGAGCATTCAGGACTAGGAAGGAAACCACTCCACTGTCCTCAGTCCTGGTCAGAGCATATATATGGAGTATCCTGTTCAGTTCTGGGTACTGTATTTTAGGAAGGACCTTGAAAAGCTAGAAAATCACCAAAGGAGAACTAGTCAGGAAGGTAAAAGTCCTCAAGATCGTGCTAGAGCATGCAGATGTGTTAAAGTAATTGAGGGTGTTTAAGCCGGAGAAGAGAAGACTGAGAGATAGAGTCTAGCTAACTGAATAGCTGACTTCACTCCTAGAGTCGAATGGCAGCTCCCTGAGGGGAGGAACTATTTTTCTTTTAGTCTTTGAATATCTAGCACAATGTAGTGCTGGACACATAGTAGGTAGCTATCCCCAGGCCTTTCTGTGTCAAGGTTAACCTTCTATCTATCATGCCACTCTGCCTCTCCTAATAGCAAAACTGACATAAGTACAAGGTATATACAAAACAATTTCAAGAGAGAAAGATTCTCAATAACTGGGAGCAACAGGAAAGACTGAGTGGAAAAAGAAATAGCACCTGAACTCTGCTTGGAAGGAATCCTGAGAGCCTACCAGGTAAAAGTAAGGAGGGACATTTTAAACAGAAGGGCAGTCATATGGAACACTGAAAACAAGATTGGACAAAGTCCAGGAAATCAGACCTCAGACAACCATCCCCCAGTGATCAGAAGTATTGTCTATATGAGACTTAGCTCACCTTTTGTTCCTATGTCTCTCCTCTGGAGTTACTGGGAAATGTACAATATGCCATTTTTTTCTTTGATCCAATAGAACTCCTGAAATTCCAGGTTTAGGATATACAGCTCACAATCATTTAACATGACTCAATCCACTTCAATGTATTGGGTTCTTTAGAGTCCAAGATAAGAAATGGCTCCCCCATCTGACAGGCAAGTATGAGAACTGTAAAATGTTACAAAATAAAAACATTCCCTTGGAATTTTCCAGAGGGCCAGATGTTTTCAAACTCAAGAATGTCATGTGTAGATAATATGATCCTATAAGCTACTGACTATGATTGAAAATTATCGTGAAAAGGTGGGAAAACAGTAAATGGGAAAGTATTACTCCAGTTTGCCTTCATTTGCATTATTCATGAGGCAGGTGATACTGTGTCTAAGCCAAAAGACTGAATTCATTCAGTCCTATTTCTTAAACATGGCTGACTGAAAGCGAGTTTGAACTGAATCTGGCTTTGTCAAAATTCCAAATGACATGTCTCTGCAGGTCAACTCAATGACATGGTGAAAAGGAAAACAACTGTATGTCTTTGTGTAACCAAAAAGGCGGAAGACCTAACTCTCCTGGTCCCTTTGGAGAAACAGATGCAAAGCACAAAATAATAAATAGAATGTCTAAAAGATTGTCTAAGGCACATTTTTGAAATATATTAAGGAAGAGCAACTATAAACACAAGAATGTGTCCACATGAGCTGATTTCAATGGCTTATTGTCAGAGAAGCCTTTGTATTGGCCAGATTAAAATCTAAATGGAAATGCTTCAACATCTCCAGAGGTTAAGTTCAGTGGAACTTCCTGCTGGAGCCATTGATTGTTCACTTCCAGATGATAAAGTGATATTGAATTTCGAGATGGAAAGGCAAAGCCCTCCTATGCTTTCCACCACCCACCCTTGCAATTTTCATACAAATTTGCAGGTTGATTCAGTAAAATTTGGGAGCAGCTGGCTCCAGAATACAATTTCAGACAGAAAGGAGAGGACTGAAAGGTTGAATTCCCAGGAAAGCTGTTAGTGGAAAGCTCTGCACATACCGGCCTGAATCTAGACCAATTCATTAGTATTTGAGATGTCTTCTCAATCTAGTATAGAAGGCACTGGATGCATAATGTATAAACACTGAATAGAATCATAGAATCTTAGAGCTAGAGATCATCTTGAAACCTGGGATTTATGAACTTATTTTTGCTTTTTGATAACTTATTTCAAAAAACGTTTCTTTTGTAATCTTGTGTATTTTATTTTATTCATTAAAAAATATTCTCCTGGGGAAAAAACCATAGACTTCACCAGACTTTCAAAGGGGACCATGAGCCTCCACCTACTCACAAAAAATGTTAAGAGTTCGCTTCTGTTCCAGTCCAAACTCCCTATTTTATACATATCGAGTCCAGAGAGGTTGACTTCTCAATCTCACACAGCTAATGCAAAGCCAAGGCTAGAACAATTGACTTTTAGAACTAAAAAATTCCTTATAAATTATTTAATCTAATTACTTGAGTTTACAGATGAAGGAACTGAGGCCTAGAGACAAGTACTTCCCAAGATTTCAAGACATCACTCTTTCCTGGTTCTCCTCCCCTTTGTCTGACTGTTCCTTCTTAGTCTCCTTTGCAATTTCTTCCTCTGGCTCACACTCACTAACCATGACTTTCCCCAAAGAAGTTACTCTTCTCTTCTCCCTCTATATTATTTCACTTGCTGACATCATCAGCTCTCGGGAATTCAATTATCATCTTTTTGTAGATGATTCTCAGATCTAGTCATCTATCCTTAACTTCTCTCCTTACAGTCTCATATTTACAACTGCCAACTGGACATCTCAAAATAAAGGTCCTATTAGACATCTTAAACTCGATATCCAAAACTGAACTCATTATCTTCCCTCACCCTCACCCCAATTTGTCCCCTCTTTCCAATTTTATTTCTACTGTTTAGGTCACTGCCATCTTTCCAACCATCTACTCTTACACACCAGGTAGCATTCTCCCCTACTTTCCTTCACTCTTCATATCCAATCTGCTGCCAAGTGCTTTGAATCATCTCTTTTATATATCCCTTCTCTTCTCTGGCACTGCCACCGCCCTTGTGCAGGTTCTCATTAACTCACACTTGGATTATTGTAACAGCTTCCCAGTACATCTGTTTGCTTCAAGTCTCTCCACTACAATCCATATTCCACTAAGCTACTAAGACAATTTTCCTAAAGTACAGGTATGATCACGTAACTGCCCTGTTCACTAAATCCCAGTAGCTCCAGGACCAAATATAAAATTTTCTGTTTAGCTTTTAAAGTCCTTAATAATCTGACCTCTTCCCACCTGTCCAGTCTTTCTACCCTCATTCCCTTCCATGGACTCTGTGATCCACTGGCCTCATTGTTACTCCTCAACAAAATTTTCTACCCAATCTGCCCGGCTCTGCCCCTGACTCACTGTGTGTGACCCTTGGAAAGCCAGTCAGTAACTTGTTGGGGGAGCCACTTCTACTCACTAGGCCTCAGTTTTCCTCATCCACAAATGAGAGTTGGACAAGATGTCACCTAAAGTCTCCTCCAGCTTTAAACATATGACCCAAATATGCTGAGATTTAGTAAAGCTAACTGAACATTTGGTTCATCACTATTTGCAGTCATAGGCTCATATCATGTGAATGTGATAAGATCTTCAATCATAGCCTGGTCCCTCATTTTGCAGATGAAGAAATTGAGCCTTAAAGAGACTAATTATCCAAGATCATATAAGTAGTGGGCAGCTAAGTACCAAAGTGGATAGGCTCCAGGCCTGGAGTCAGGAATATCTGAGTTCAAATGTAGCCTCAGACACTTCCTAGCTGTGTGACTTTGTGCAAGTCACTTCACCCTGTTTGCCTCAGTTTCCTCCCCTGTAAAATGAGCCAGAGAAAGATATGGCAAGCCACTGTGGTATCTCTGCCAAGAAAACCCCAAATTGGGTCACAAAGAATTGTATACACTGCAAACAACTAAACAAACACTACACAGTTAGTAAGTAAGGATTCAAACTCAGGTCTTCTGATTGTAAATCCAGTGTTCTTTCTAGAATTTGGTCTGTATTTCTGATTCCTGAATTCTCAAAATGAGGTGAAAGCAGAGGAGGTGCGTGTATTGGGCGATGGGGTGGGGAAGGCAGGCTCTGACTGGGGAGAATCACAGTGAGGGAGCCCTGCGCATAACAGCCCAATGACATGAAGAACAAAGGAACACAGGGGGTATCCGTAGGTGGCACAGACAGACAGATAATGGCAAGGCATGAAGAGAAAGTGAGCCCCCAGACGTCAGCACCCTAGGGAAAAGCCTTGAATGCCTTGCCCTTGTTACAGCTCCGTCAGACTTCATCACTCTATGTGTTTTTGCTGTCAGAATACAAAGAAAAGCCTTTAATTCTTAAGCGTTTTCAAATTAAAATACACACAGCAAATGAAATTAGCCCGCTTCCAATTGTTGGCCAAATTTTCCAATTTATGTCAGTATTATTGTAACAGACAGATCTTTTCTATCAAAATCATCTGCAACGAACAGAAATGATGCAGACTCTTCCACCAGCTTTCCCCCAGCATTCTTCCTCATGTTTCTTTCCTAATACATTAATAATAGCATATTTCACACATGGAGCACTTTTCTGCAGAAAGTTCAAAGTAGTTAAGTGGAGAATGTTTCCCTTCCGAGCCAGGAAATACAAACAATATTTTATGATGAGATGTTTTAAGAAAGCATTCATAGGCCTGCATGTCTCATATGGCTAGTGTGATTATTTTCTAGTTCATGGGGCACAGAGTCTCATAATAGTTTTATCTTAAATAAGTTTCAGTTTTCCAGGCTTTGTTAGAATTTTTAAAGTGTTTACTTTGGAAGAGATGATTTAACCCAGTAAAAGGAAAAGACAAAAAGGCAGGAGACTATGTACAATACATTATCATTTAGTTAAAACATTCATAAAAATAAAACTAACAGTATTCTAAAGAAACAGGTTGGTACATGGCCTTGGAGCTGTGAAGACCTGGTTTCAAGTCTAGCCTCTAGTATATTACCATCTCTATGGTTCTAGGGAAGTCACTTAACCCTTTAGCGCTCTAGGTAACTCCCTAAGAGTATAGTTTCAAAAGAGGTATCAGCCTGTGTTGGTAGAAAGACCTCCTTCACCTGGGATTTCCCTATATCAATGAAATCACAGATACAATCCCTACAGTATTTTATCAACCTTATATGTTATTAGTTTAATGCTTCGCCTACAGAAATCATATGGATTGTTATTTACATATTTAGTGCATTACATGTATCTGCTTTTTGTTACTGTAGCGACATGCCCATGCCATCTGAAAGTCTGTGCATTCATACTCTGTGATTCATTGTAGTAACATCAATCTGCTATTTTTATTGTTATTATTGAGATAATTCAGCTTTGTGGACTGGCCAGCTGTCTGGGTCATACTAGGATCACTAATCCTTACCATTTACCTTACTTCTGTTTCTTAGTCCACTGGTCTCTACTATGTGCTCTGGCAAAGCCATGCCCTCTGGACCCTTGGGTCCTGAAGACTGAACAGCTGCTGCAGCTTAAAGATCCCTAGACCTTGCCCTCCATCCTGAAGCTGAATTGTTTTCTCTGTGTTATCTAGCCCAATTAGAATACAGGCTCCTTGAGAGCAGGGACTCTGGCTGCTTTTCTCTGTTTGTATATCCAGTGTTTAGCACATTGCTTGTTGAGGCAGCTAGGTGGTGCAGTGCATAGAACACCAGTGCAGGAGTCAGCAGGACCTAAGTTCAAATCTCATCTCAGACACTTGACACTCACTAGCTGTGTGACCTTGGGCAAGTCACTTAACCCTAATTGCCTCATCCTGGGTCATCTCCAGTCATCCTGATGAATATCTGGTCATTGAATTCAGACAGCTCTGCAGAAGTGAGGCTGGTGACCTGCATAGCCTTCCCTCATTCAAAACAAAGTCAAGTGCAAGTCATGTCATTATTTCTCTGATGGCATGGTCTTCTTCAGCAACAAAAGACGAACATACACACACACTGGATCCCCAGGAGACTAATGCCTGATGTTCAGAATGGGTATCTCCTCTGGAGGGGAAGGGTTTTTTTTTTCTTTTTAATCATCAATTTGCTCTGTAGAATAGCTAAAGAATCATTGTCAAGTGTCATGTGAGTGATTCATTTCAGCAACTGCTATGTGTCATGTGGTGAAATAGCCTATGAGTGGTGTTATAGTGAATCAGGAGCTAGACTGGAAATGACCGCCTCTGACAAATGCTATGGGGGGAGAGTGGCACACACGTATATGGGTGCATCACTTAATCCTTCAGTGCCCCAGGCTGCCTTCTGAAACTGTAAGTTAGAGCAAGGCCGGTTTAGATCGGTAGAGGAAATTTGCCCACTAGGAGCTCCCTATACCAATAAAATCACAGACCCAGATGGATATAGGTATGTATGTGTATATATACATATACATGTATATACATACAGGGTAAATGTACATATATGTATGCATATGTATATTCATACATAGTGAACATATACCTGTATGCATATATGTATATGTATCTATATATGTATGTATGTATAGATAGACAATATTATAGAAAGATAGATAAATGTGTAGATATAGATATGATTGAGACATAAATATTGGGGAGATGTGATAGTAGAGAGATATGATAGCAGTGATAGATGATACAGACAGACACATGGATAGCAAGATAGAAAGATGGAAGGGGATGGCAGAGAGATGATAGAGAAAGATGGATAGATAGATGATAGAAATAGAGAACTGGAAAAACAGAGAAAGAGAGGAGACAGATAGATAGACGGACAGGGAAACACATGCCAGACATCATGTTAGACAATGGAGAAACAAAGGCAAAATTAAAGCCTTACCCTCAAGGAGCTTACATCGTCATGAAGGAAAAAGGAAAGAAAACACTAGTGGAGGTGAATGAAATGACTGAGTTCCCCCTTCTTTTGTGGAAAATGTTGCCCTAGGCAAGTCACTAACCTCTCATAGTCTCAATATCTTAATCTGAGAAATAGGGTAATACTACAACTCCTCTCAATACAGTACACTTCACACTTTGCTTTCCCAACAACTGTGTATGGTGGGTAGTATCCCTGTTTTCAAAATGAGGAAATAGAGGCTAAGAAAAATCCAGTTATCTCCCTGGCCCCTAGCAAGTATCAGCAAGAAAACTTGAACCCAGCTCTTTTAAATACAAATTCAGGGCTTATTCTGCTCTCTTATAGCAGCCAGAAAAAGCCACCAGAGGTAGTCTGGATTTAGCTGTAGAAGAAGCCAAGGTTATTATCTTTGTAGGTCATAGGAGGATCTGGTTTTCTTTCTAAGGTCCTGGATAGCTCCATTGGGAGGATTAAAATGTTTGTGTTCTGCTATGGTTTTTCATGTGTATGTATATGACCCATCCCTAAGGGAAGCTCAGATATCCTTTCAAAAATCACATTCATTGAACTCATCAAGCAGGAACCATGCCAATTGGCATTTCCAATCTATTTCAATAAATATTTATTGAGCATCTACTCTAACATAATAATAATAGTAACAACAATAACAATATTAAAAATTAAGATACACAGAATTTTTACAGTTTAAGGTTTGCAAAGCACTTTACAGTTAGCTCATTTGATCCTCACAACAACCCTGAGAGGTAGGTGCGATCATTTTCTTGATTTAACAAATGAAGAAACTGACATTGAAACAGATTAGGTAGCTTGCCAGAGTCACATTGTTAGTAAGTGTCTGAGGCAAAAATTGAACTCAGGTCTTCCTGATTCTGAAGTCTAGTACCCTTAATATAGTCTCTCTAAAAGTCTAGGATCCTTAATACACTCTCTCTAAAAGACACATCTGGAGGGCATAGCAGGGGATGGAATGATCAGACACTGGCCATGATTTAAAAGAGCTTGCCATTGAGTAGAAGGGAAGAGACAAATACACAAAGAATTATAATCACAGGAAAGACTTGTCATAAGAGAGGTATGAATAATAGACCCATAACTAGGATGGGATAACTAGGGCTTTGACCCAGGGTGTAAAATTTAGAGAGTGCTGACAGTATTTGCGCTATAAAAATAACAGAACATACTGCCTAGTTAGCAAAAGCAATTCATTAAAATTTGAAGCTAGCTGATAGCAGCCTGGAACAAGCTCCTACCTGGAGGCCAAGCATTCCTAGTTTTGGCCCTGATGAATAAAATACTATTGAAGGGTGGTGGAGTTCAGTAGAGAGAAAAATAACATCTGGTTGAGGAGATCAGGAATACTTTATAAATGAAGCAGTATTGGAACTGGGGCTGGACCCAATAGGTTAAGTATCATTTTGACAACCAGCAGTGCTGGGGAGTGGGGAAGAATGAACCAAGAGTTTGAGGGCATTGGAGGAATTATATATAGCAGATCCCATTTGCCAGAAGTATCAGGGATACATGTAACGGGATAGTGGGGGACAATTCTGAAAAAAATAGATTGAAATCATATTGTGTCAAGTGATGGAATCATTTTACAGAAGAGCCAATTAAGGCCCAGAGAGGTTAAATAATTTGGCCAACATCACACAAGTAGTAAATGTTCTTACATTTCAAATAAGGCATTTAGATTTTTTGGGTGGTAGCGTGAATCTGACCAGCAACCTTATATCATGCCATGAATTCGAAGTACCCTTTCTCCTCCAAAAGCTCATCCTAGGATTCAAGGACCAGAAAAGTGAGGTATTGAAGTGTTCATGCCAAGAAAAATCCATCTGACGAATCTTCCCTTGCCTAGGCCAATTCTAGTTTCTTGAGATCCTATCTTTAGCAGAGGTTTTATCTCAAACTCCACCATTCCCATTTATTTGGGTAGAGGGAGGTCAGCTCAAGATAAGACTTAAATGTGATTTCCTAGAAATTTCCCATTCAAAACACATCAGAATCTTGGGGAGGAGGTCTTATCAGGCTAGAACAAAGAAGATGAAATTTAATGGGTGTAAATGTAAAGTTACATCATATTAGAGTGTAAAAAAAATTACAAATGCAGGCTAGAAATTTGGCTATCCAGAGGTTCCTAAGAAAAGGAACTAGGGATGGACTGCAAACTCACCATGTATCAATAGTGTGTCACAATAGACCAAAGCAAAATTAAAACAAACAAAAATCCCAGCACTATCTAGATTGTATGGAGAAGCAGAGCATCCAGAAAGAGGGGACCAATATATAACTACACCAATCTCTATTCTGGGCAGCTCATATCCAGGGGATTGGGATTAGTTCCAGGTGCCCCATTTCAGGGAGAACACTAGTAATCTGGAGCAGGTCCAGAAGAAAACGATGAGAAAACTGACGGAGTTGGAAAACATCTCATAATATAAGGATCTGCCCCTGTCATTATCTATGTGACCCCAGGCCAATGACTTTGCCCCAAGAAAATAAGGAGGTGGAGCTCAGTTACCTCTAGGGTCCCTTTCAACTCTAAATCTAGGCTTCTATGATTAATAAATTATTATTAATTGAATGACTATGATCTTAACTTGGAAAAGAGAAGATTGTGGGAAATAGGCTAACTGACTTCAAGTAATGTTATGTAGAAAAAAGGATTAGACTTACCCAACTAGGGTGGCTAAGCAGAGCAGTAGATAGAGCATTGACTCTGGAGTCAGGAACACCTAAGTTCAAATCCACCCTCAGACACTTACTAACTGTTCCAGTTTTGCCATTACTGGTCTTTGTTGAGTCTTATGTCAATTACTTTTAAACCTGATTTTTAAAAATACATATAGTTTCATCAATTCAAGCTTGAAGGAATCTTAGAAGCCATCTGGACCAATCTCATTTTTACAAATGAGAAAAGTGAGTTTTAGAGAAGTTAAATGATTTGTGCATAGTTACATAACTTATTGAGGAAGTTAGATGGCGCAGTGGATAGAGCACCAGGTCTGGAGTCTGGAAAACCTGAGTGCAAATCCAGCCTCAGACACTAGCCATGTGACCCTGTTTGCTTCTGTTTCCTCATCTGTAAAATGAGCTGGAGAAGGAAATGGCAAACCATCCCAGTATCTCTGCCAAGAAAACTTCAAATGGGGTCACAAAGAATTGGACATTACTGAAAAAATGACTGAACAGCAAACTTAGTCCCAAAGAGGAGAATGAAAAATAGTAGGGAAAAGTTGCAAAGAGCTCCATTTAAACATGATATAATGAGAAAACATCCCAATAGTTAGAGAGATCCTCAAATGGGACACCCTGACTCAGGAGGTACCCTTCACTGGAGCTATCCAAACAGAAGCTAGATGACTGCCTGTCAGGGATACTCTAATGAGATTATTGGTGAGGTAAAGGTTGGTCAACATGAACAGTGAGGTCCCTTCGAGCTCAAAGATTCTCTGTCTCTGTAATTTACCTGTCTAGTAAGGGATCCTGAATTCTAAAAAGAGTTAGTTCTGATTTGTAACTTGAAGCCCTTCCCTTAGGTGAATCCCTGACACCAGTGAGGTCAAGAATACAGAGTAAAGAATAGGACACAGGGGAATGAAAAGCAGAGAGGAAGCCCTCTGAAATGCTGGAGATGAAGAATAAATTTGAGGCACTTCTAGAGGGCAGATCTGAACCTCATGAGGAATAAGCAGAATTTCCTGCAACCGAAACTCCTTCATCTCAACCACAAACTGACCTCTTGGCAATGTTCACTTTCTGCTCTGCCCTTGGTCTGCCTTCTGTCCGGCTTACTCTGCTCCTCTCAGCGTTTCATCCTATTTTGATCCTCTCTTATTCCTGCTTTCTTCAGTTCTGGCCTTTTCCCGCCTGTCCCCCAGAACCAGATTTCTGGAACCCCAATAGCTGGTCGTTAATTTCTCAGCATCCACCACATGGCAGAAGGACTCAGACAAGCAGCCAAATCGAAAGGTGGAGACAAGAACATTAACGTGAACTGGAAACATTTTACTTACAATAACCCCTAAAGAGGATCAGTCTGTCAAAGAGAAGACCAGTTGTCATGAAACATCCTGTTCACAGCTTCCTTTTCATAGGAAACTATAACGTATTTCCCATGTCTTCTTCTGTGCCTTAACTGAGCCCCAATGCTTGGGATCCACTAACCCAGTTATGCCCCAAACCTGACTCAAACCTGCTTTGTAACTCTTTAATCTTACTTACTCCCACCAGCCTTTACAAGTCTCTACTATGTCAGCGTTTCTGTTCCTCTATTCCTGGTTTTTGTCTAGACTATTCCAACCTTCTCATTTTACAAATGAGTCAACGTAGTTCAGTAGAAAGAATACTGGCTCTGAATGGAGAAGCTCTAGGTTCAGATCCTGCCTCTGACAATTATTAACTGTGTGACCTTAGGCAAGTAACTTCATCTCCTTGGGCTTCAGCACCTTGACTGAGTAAAATGAATTAATTAGTTGGACTCTATGGCCTCTGAGACCCCTTCCAAGTCTCTCTCTTTTACTCAGAGCTACCAGGAGTGAGCAGTGAGTTCATCAATAGCCAGGAGGTAGATTGCTGCTGCCCTCTGCTGGCCCGAGGGAAATCTATACCCATACCCACACTCCCTACCCCTCTGCAACCTGGCTCTGTATCAATGAGCTACCTCAGATCCCTGCTTTCAATTCATCAGGGCAGAAGTAAAGTTAACCTAACAGGTCTTTGGGATTGTTCAATGAAATTCAAATTTAATTTCTATTTGTCTAGTAGAGCTCTGGGCAAAGATATAGATATGATAGATGAGAGAGATGCGGGGGGAGAGAAAGGGAGAAGAAGAAGGAGAGGAGAGAGAGAGAGAACAATCTTGTGAGAGGTTATTTTGGGAAACAGTTGAGGTGTTACCATGCCAAACCTGACAAGTTCGAGGCAACAGTTACCTACTGTAAGAGAGTCAGAATCCAGACTCTCACAGAAACTTAGGTCATATAATTAACCATACTAATATTGTAATTAAAGGGTATTGGTGGGCTGTTCAGATGATCGTTTGTTTACAGTGAGTTTATCTCTGCAGTGGAACTGTGAATTTGCCTGGCGTCCCAAAAGCAATTAAGGCAGTATGAGAACACTGAGACTTCTTCCTCATCTGGCAGTGATCTTTGGGTTGTAAGTCACTCTTAGGGGCATCAGAGCCAAGACTAAGTAGCATACATGCAATGGAATGGGAGCTCCATGAGCTTGTCTCTGTGCCCCCAACACCTGGAGCAATGCCAATCACATGTAGATGGGGAGAAAACCTGGACCTGTGACTTCAGTGATATGGGGAGCTTCCAAGTCTTGCTGTCTTCAAGGCCAGCCCTCTAGTCTACTACACAAAGTAATCGTTTCATAAATCTTTACTAAATTGAATTAAAATGCTAAGAGAATGAGTAATAAATATTAACCTAAGAGTTTGACATAAATGGGCAGACAGAGTTGAACAAGTAAGGGAGAAGCAATATAGTACCACAATAAACAGGCTGGATTTAGAGTCATTAGGCTTGTATTCCATTCCTTATTGCAACTTGTTACCTGTGCGACCTTAGGTAAGTCATTTAATCTCTTGTATCTTCAACTGTAAAATGGGAGGATTTGACAAGATGACCTCCTAGACTCTGTTGAGCTCCACAACTATTTCCTATGATCTCATATGACATGTGCTTCCATGATTTTCTTTTAGACATTTGGGAATCAGCAAGAAAAATAGGATAGAGAAGTGATAAGGCTTAATAGCTAAGAGCTAATGTATCAATAGCATTTAAAGGCTTACAAAGAACTTTACATCTAATATTTACTTTAAGGGACGACTTCACTACTAAGAAGACACTGCTCATTATTCGGGAATTATCTTACTCCAATTACTAGCCTGTACACTTGTCAAGGCTAGAAGTCTGCTTTTCCTCATCTGTCGAATGAGAGGGCCAGGCCAAACAGCCTCTGGAGGTCCCTTATGCTGAAGGCAATGATGATGTTGCTCCTGTTCTAAGCAATTCTCTTCCAGAGTTTGTTTTTGTCCCTAGAGCCCTTGATGCTGTCAAACAGTTCCACATCAGAAAGGGATAGGAATGTATCACTGAAAATGACAGTACAAAGAGGCATCACCATTCTTTTTGACACTGTACCCTAAGGACCATAGGACTTCTTCATCTGATTTGGAGCTGAACCTTCTACATGTACTGTCTGTTCCATTAGAGTACAGAGCATCTTGAGAGCAGGGATTGTCTTACTTCCTGTTTGTATCTTGAGTGTTTCATAATAAATGCTTAATAAATGTTTTATTCATTCATTCATTCAAAAGTGGCAGAGCATAGTAAGCACTTAAACTTTTCATTCATTCATTCATCACTAATAGAGCATAATGAGAGCACTTAAACACTTCATTCATTCATAAGTGATAGTAAGCACTTAATAAATCCTTCATTTATTCATCCACAACTGGTAGAACATATAAGGTATTCTCATCAATGATCAACAACCATAGACCAGATCTTCCATCAGTCACCAGGGATCAAGGCTATAGGAGGACTAAATTAGTTAACTAAATACCATAGGGCAATGCAGCATATATTTACATATGTAAATGTTATAAAATACAGAATACATATAATGTGTAATTTGTTTTAAGAGTATTAGCATGGCTTGGTGGATAGAGAGTGGTGCTCTGAGCCAAGAAAAGCTGGGTTCAATGAGTCTTGCTTTTGATAAATAATGACTGTGTGACCCCAGGCAAGCTATTGTAATCTCAGCATACTCTAGGCAACTCCCTTGGATAGTAAGTTGCATAGAAGAGGCCAATGTTACCTCACTTGAAATTTTCTTTTATCAATGAAATTACACTGTGTACATATAATATGTATATATACTTTGTGCTTGTATAAATTCACATATCTGGGATTTCACTGGTGGAAAGAGGTGCAATGAGAAAATTCAGAGCATCTTAGTGAGTTGCTTGAAGCCCTAAGGGATTAAGCGATTCATCCAGGGTCATACAGTCAGCAGGGGTAGGACTTGGACACAAGTTTTCTAAACTATTTATTACACCATGCTGTTAACAGAGACAGAATCAGAAAACAGAGATCAGAGACATAAACAGAGAGAGAGAAAGACACACAGAGGTAGAGAAGTATTAAGTAATGAGTGTGTGTTCGTCCTTTGTTGCCAAAGAAGACCATGTCATCAGACTTGCACTTGACTTTGTTTTTTTTTTTGAGTGAGGAAAGGTTGTGCAGGTCACCAGCCTCACTTCTCCTCCAGAGCTATCTGAATCCAGTGACTAGATATTCATCAGGATGACTGGAGATGACCCAGGATGAGGCAATTAAGGTTAAGTGACTTGCCCAAGGTCACACAGCTAGTGAGTGTCAAGTGTCTGTGGTAAGATTTGTACTCAAGTCCTCCTGACTCCTGCACTGGTGCTCTATCCACTGTACCACCTAGCTGCCCCATAAGTAATGAGTAGTGTAAAATGGAAGTTACAGTATTTTACTGAGAGTCAAAAGTCAGATTTGAATTCACAAAGATAAATCTTCCTCACTCCAGGTTCAGTGCCAGCTCCACCACCCAGAGTCAAAAGCACCTACAACCACGTCCACCTTAGAGATTTACTCATCAACTGTGTGATCAATGAGAAGTCTTCATTTAAGTCTCAAAGACTTATCTACCATAGCTTTGTTGTGATAATTAGCGGATGGAGTTCTCACACTGACATACAAACTATATTATTAGCTCAATAATGCCTCTGCTGTAGGCTTTACAAAACTTTTCACAATAACCCTACCAAGTGGGTAGCACAAGTATTAAGATTCCCAGGTTATAGAAGTGACTTGTCCATGGTTACATAACCAGGAAGTACCAGAGCCAGGATTCAGTCAAACTTCAGACCAGGGCTCTTTGCACAAAACCACATGGCCTCTCAATTTTCCACTTTATTTCCCTCCTCCCTCCACTTTCCTCATTGTCTTTCAAGTAACCCCAGTATATTAAAGAAATATACAGGAGCGGAACAAGGAGATTAGTATTTAAGGCTTAAATCTCTTCTAGCTCTTCCCCTTTAATGGAAAGGGATCATGTCACATGGTGATCAGGGGAAACATTCCATTCCAGTGATATGCAGGTTTGGACGGACATGTTCTTTTAGACACAATAAAATAGAATCTTGTCTCCACATCTGGAGCTCTGTAGAAAAATTACCTTAATTAAACACAGTGGAATTGAGTTTTATTACTCACCACATGTAATAATCATTTGCCTTTGTGGATCAAACCTGACATTCCAACAAAGCCATTTCCCACTGGCACACATTTCCATGTCTTTTTTTGTCTTCCCCAGCATCATGCTTGGGCATATGATCACCAAACAAGAAGAGGTTTGGGGTTTCTGTGTTGTCCAAAATGAGAATGAGATGCAAATCGCAATGAGTAATGTAAGGCTAAAACAACCAGTTGAATGAAGGGAGATGGAGAAAATTAATCAAGCATTTTGTTTAGTCTACATGACACCAAACTACTACATTGACTGGCCATTGTTACCCTGAGCTCCATGCTGACTGAATTAACTTGTGTTTCGTGTCACGTAGACAGACTTAGATCCAGGTAAGAACAATTATAGACGGTGGGAGGGAAATTTAAAGTTCATTATGAGGGACTTATCCTGCCAAGATAGAATATGTGTAGAAAAAAAATCTATACTCTTGGGAAATGAATTGTTTTTCTTGGCCTATGAGTCTAAACCAAGAATTAGATGAGGAATTGAAATGATCAACCAAGGGTGCTCCAAGCTGAATGAAGGACCTGATTCCATCATGAGCAAGCTGGCCAAAGTTAGAAAGGCAGGAAGAAAGGATCACCCATTTAGTACATAATCACATCAGGCTATAACTCCCTGGGGATCATGTATTTTAAACACTAATAAATGTTTTTTCAAAGTTGATTATAAAAGTTCAGATTACACTGAATAATGTTTGTGACTTGGAGAGTCAAAATATGAGAGATGGTCGGATTCATTCTGTCTATGAAAGACTAAAAAATAACTGTCTTTTATCTATGTCAGTAGAAACCATAGAAACCCCAATAATCCAGATCAATAGAAAGTCAATAAACACAGAGACCTATATCCTGAAAACATCCTAATTGGTGCTTTTTTCTTCCCTGTTGATTTCCAGGATCTAAGCTCATTCTAGAAAAAAAAACTTGGAGTTCCCAATTGCCACAAGTGTCTAAGGATAAAGGTTCAGGCACCTAGAGGGACAGAGGGAAACTATTAATGAGACAAGAAACTCATAAGCCAACTCAGATTTGTTTTTAACCTCAATAGGATCTTTAAGAGATGCCAATGACCATGCCATGGAAGGGCAGCTAGGTGGTGCAGTGGATAGAGCACTAACACTGAAATCAAGAAGACCTGAGTTCAAATTCAGTCTCAGACACTTACAAGTTGTGCAACCCTGGGCAAGTCAGATAACCCCAGTTGTCCCTGGATATGATACCCAAAAGGCATCAGTTTTAATCTATCTCTTATCCCTTCAAATCTCTCTCCCATTTTTTTCACTCACCACACAAATTTAACCCAGACATATCTTGTTTGTATATAGCTATTTGTATGTTGTCTCCCCCATTATACTGTGAGTTTTTTGGAAGCAGAAACTGGTTTTCCCTTTCTTTGTATCCCTAGCACAAAGCAGAGTGCCTTTTATATAGTAGGCAATTAAATAATGCTTATTGACTTGATTTGATTCCCCATCATCATTCTACTAGTATCTATACTTTGGCTTAGTGAATTCTAAACAACCTTTTGTGTCTCCTGAAGATGTGACTTCAGCTGAAGAGGGTTCATGACTCACTAACACTATGGAATTCCAGCATTGTATTGGTATCTTTGCATCAGTCCCTTGATATCCCCATTTCACTGAATGAAAATGAAACATTTTGCTCCATCAGTAAGACTTTCCACTTTGGATTTGTTAATGTCATTGAATAAGCTTTGGATATGTGTGTGCATGTATGGATATATGTGTGTATGCATATATATATATATATATACACATATGTACATATATCTGTATGTTTGGATATATATGTGTATGCATAATATTAGATAGATAGACAGAGAGATAGATAGAGAGATAGACAGATAATAATCTACCCTATGTAGGTGATCCCAATTGACCCTCTTTGGGGAAAAAAATTCTGAATGAGAAATTCTGGAAGATTGGGAGAATGGTAACTACTCCGTCACAGAGTTGAAAAAGACAGCAAAGTTGGGAATAGTCTGATGTGCACCCTGGATTTCAAAGCAAATTCCAAAAGGCTCTGAGAAAGAATAGATAGACTGCAAGATACTAGTATTGAATACATTGCCCAAAAAAAGAATGAAAAGCTTCTTAGAATGAACTTCTGAAAAGATAAGCAGAAAAAATTTCATTACAGAAGAAAAATAGAAGCTTCCAAATGAGTGTAATGTGGATATGCAATGACTCGTTCATATCATATCAACAATGAAGTCAATTACAGGTAATAGGAAGTATATAAAAGAATACCATAGTCCTATGAGAATAGGGTCAGCAACTCTGAACCCCACATGGAGTAAAAAATGGCAAGGAATGTTGAGAAATCAAAAGAGCTGTTGGGTTTCTTTTGTTTTTAACTATGTTAGGAGTAAAAAGAAAATAAAAAAATACCTAGAACTTCTTGGGGAGTAAATGGGATAGTGAATGTAAAAAATGGTGAGAAGGCTGAACTAAGAAACTCTTATATTACTTCTAGTTTTCATTTCTGAGAATGCTGTTTAGATAGAGAATAAAAATCCAAGATTAGGGAAGAAATAGTAAGGAATTTCAAATTCATTACGATTGAAAGAATCCGTCTCTAGGACCAGAAGAACTACATCTTTGGTTACTAAAAGACTTGATCAGTGCAGTAGTTGAATTGTTCTTAGATTGAGAGATGCTGTAGGACAAAGGTCCTGATTTTTGAAAAAATGGACAAGAATTGAATATGAAAACGATAGGCCAATGGCCTTGTTTTATTCCTTGCAAAATCCTGCACCATGTTATTAAAGGTATATTTTCTGAGTATTTAGAAAAGGAAGCAGTAATCACTAAAAGTAAATGTGTGTGTGTATATCCAGATATTCAGATATTCATCAGGATGACTGGAGATGAACCAGGATGAGGCAATTGGGGTTAAGTGCCTTGCCCAAGGTCACACAGCTAGTGAGTGTCAAGT
Organism: Notamacropus eugenii; assembly: GCF_028372415.1. Lineage (NCBI taxonomy): Eukaryota > Metazoa > Chordata > Mammalia > Diprotodontia > Macropodidae > Notamacropus > Notamacropus eugenii. The sequence goes on along the minus strand of NC_092872.1, from coordinate 245,074,641 downwards.
GTCTGTGGTAAGATTTGTACTCAAGTCCTCCTGACTCCTGCACTGGTGCTCTATCCACTGCACCATCTAGCTGCCCTACTAAAAGCCAATAGGGCTTTGTCAGTAGGCCATGCAAGAATGATCTCACTTCTTTTCTTGGCATGAGTACCAGGCCAGCAGATTAGGGAATATATACTAGAGTGTATCTAGAATTTAGAAAAGCATTCAATGAAGCTTCCAATGTTGTTCTCTTGGACTCTGTTAGGTATATTAAGAATTGATTGAATGACAAGATCCAAAGAATAGTCATCAATGGTTTAATATTAATGCTTTAGGACATCTAGTGCCATAAGTATCTTCTTTGACCTTTTGCTGACTTGGATGAGGCCATAGAACGTGTACATGTTATGTATATAAATGAGTAAACTGGTAAAAATAAACAAGTATGTCAAATATTGGAGTGAGGATCCACAACAATCTTGACAGGTCAGAACTAAAGGCCAAATAAAATTATCAACATTAATCAGGATAAATGGAAAGTGCTGCACTTGGATTCAAAAAGATGAACTTTACAAGTACAGGAATAGAAGACATGCGTTTTAGTGAAAAGTATCTAGAGGTTTGGGTAGACTAAAATTTCAGTATGAATCAACAGTATGGCATGATGGTCCAAAAAAGCTAATGGGATCTGAGTCTACATTAAGAGATATGTGTGGAATGAGGGAGATACTCACTTGTGTGTAACCTCCTCTGGTCATACCATAAGTGGGATCAGGTGTTCAATCCTGTAAATTATATTTAGGAAACATATAGATAAGGCAGGATATCTCCAGAAACCATGCCAAGAGAAGACTTAGAAATAAACATAGCTATCTGCCTTCAAGTATTTGAAAGTCTGCCCCATGGAAGAGGGGCAAGTCATTCTGCTTGTCATTGGAGAGAAGAGTTAGAAGTGGGGGAAAGTGGCAATGTCAAACTTCAACTAGATAGGAAGGGAGAAAACTTGCAAACATTTAAAGCTATCCCACAATAGAATGAGAAGGTTCAAGAGGAGCTGGCTTATAGATCTCAGTGGAGGCCTCTGAGAAGAGTCCAGGTCATTCTTTTATGGGGATGCTGTAGAGAAGATTCTCGGTTGGGTACAGGTTTGACTTGAAAACTTCTGTTGTTGGTGGTAGTGGTGGTGGTGTTCAATTGCTCAGTTGTTTTCAATAATGTCTGACTCTTTGTAACCCCATTTGGGGTTTTCTTGGCAGAGATACTGGAGTGGTTTGCCATTTTCTTCTCCAGCTCACTTTACAGAGGAGGAAACTAAGGTAAACTGGGTTAAGTGACTTGCCCAGGGTCATGCAGTTAGTATAAGTGTCTGAGGCCAGATTTGAACTCCTGATGGATGAGACTTCCTGACCATGTCACCTAGAAGCCTCTGTTTCTTCCAAATCTTAGATTCTGTGATTTTATAACTATCTAGTCCACTTTCCTGTCCTGAATACTAAGGTATGTTCCTACAAACCTTGACTGAATCTCTTTGGCTCTCAACTTTTGACCAACTACTGATAGCTAGTCATTCTAGAATCTCTTACTTTTCTCTATGACTCCTTGGCCCTTGACTCTTACATACTCCCCAGGATTTTTCTGATTACTTGACTTGCTGACCCCCTAACTGATCCTAATATTCAATAAGCTTGATATTTCCTAGTCTCAGGTTTGTTGGTAGTTTTTTCTGTAAAGTCTCAATACCTACTTAATTCATTTCAATAAACATATATTGAGCACTTATGATAACATAAGATCATGGATTTAGAGCTGGAAAAGATGATAGAGACTATCAAGTCCAATACCACCCTTTACACATGAGGAAACTAAGGAACAGAATGAAGTCACTTGCCAAGGATCACATAACTAGTAAGTGTCTGGAGCAAGAGTTGAACTGAGGTCTTCCTGAATCCAAGTCCAGTGGTCTTGCGCCATCCAGTCTACCATGCTGCCTATCCTATATGTTCTCCCTATGTGAGGATCTGAATATTGCTATATCCTTTCCTCCTTAAACATCCCAACCTTCCCAAAGCTCACATTCAAGAGGAGAAAGAGGGAGTAATAGCAGATATTAGCTTATTTCAGAACTTGAAGGATCTATGGTAGTCTCTGTGCACACTCCTTCCATCAACACACATTGAACTGTGGCCAAGAAAAAAAAATAGCGCAATAATGAAGAGCCTCTTAAAATTTAGCTCAAATGACAGTCACTGGATCCATTGCTGAGCCCACCCTTTCTAAGTTCATAGGACCTATGAGTACTCTTGCCCTGGAATAGCCTTTGAGTAGGTAGGATCAGTTCCATGTCCTACCAAGGTATTAGAGAATTTACAAAAGGCTTGGACACCACACCAAACACACACACACACACACACACACACACACACACACACACACACACACACTGGAGCTGGAACTCAGATCCTCTGACTCTACTGCCGTCCTGGGCTGTGTCTTGGTCTGTCATATACTGCAGGTAGTGAAGAGCCAAAGAGTTTACCCTCTACTGGTTGAGGATAATCTTTCAACAACAGTAGGATGCTTGAACGAGGTCATGTCTACAGGTTGATACAACCAGATAAGAGTAAAGCTCCATCTGGTTATTTTTATCATCTTAATGAATGAATTAGATGATTCAGTCCACCATGTTAATGGACCTCCCCACAATCAGTCCTGAATTCGAGGTCCACAATGCCTCAGATTTTGTATGATCTGAAGACATTCATTCCACACAATTGGGTCACCAGGCACCCACTTGGCCATCACTGTTTTTCAGCAGCAGTAGGCTATTTCAGTCCATATTGTTTCCATTTATAGGAAACTCATATCACCTTGCCTTTTGTTTCCAAAATAAAAACATAAGAATCCCTTGAGAAGTAAAGATGCCATATTAGAAAATAGCTATTGGACCAAGCCTGACAATCTCACTTTAAAGGTGAACCACATTGTTTCAAAATAAACAAACACTTGAGATAAAGATCATACATTACTCATAAGAAAGAAGCCTCTTAATACCCCAATGTTAGAGGAGAATGGAAATATAATGGAGGGGAAGATCAACTCTCCTCTGAATTCCTTGCCAAACTGGTGTCCCCTTGTTCCAGCTCATGACATGATATGCAATTAGGGTATGAGCTCATCACAAGCAGAAATCTCAAGCCGTGAACTTGAGTTCTGGCAAGAGAAAAGACTGTTGTGAATTGCTCATAAGACCTTCTGCCTCTATTTCACACTGATTCAGCTAAAATATTCAATCAGACCATGTCTCCAAAGACAGGATAACATTTGATTCTCACAAAAACCTTGAGGAAATGTGAATGCTGTTATACTCATTTTGCAGATAGGAAAACTGAGCTTCAGAGAGATTACGTGACTTGTCAAAATCTCACAATGATAAGTGGCAGAACCAAGTCTTGCAGCAGTCATAGTACCATAGGTTTAGATCTGTATGGAACCTTAAAATTCATCCAGTCCAGGGGTTCTTAACATTCTTAACATTTTTGTGTGTCATAAGCGCCTTTGGTGGTCCACTGAAGCCTGTGGATCCCTTCTCAGAATCATATTTTCAATAATTGAAGGGTATGCTAAATTTCAATTAGAAATTAGTGAAAATAAAAGCATAATCTATCTCTTCCAATTTTATAGACCCTTTGGAGTTCCATAGACCTGGGGTTACAAACCTGTGATCTAAATTCATCCTTTCTTTTTACAGATGAGGAAACTGAATCCTCAGAGAAGTTAAATGATTTTACCCAAGGTAACACAGATAATCAGTCACAGAGTCAGGATTCAAATCCAGATAGCCTGACTTCAAATCCAGTTCAATCCAATCCAATTCTCCTTTACTTTGGACCATAACCTTCCCACTGTTAGGAAAAGCAATAGCAGCAATGGCTAACATTTATAGCATACTTTAATGTGTGCTAGAGGCATTCAAGCAGAGACTGGATGACCAAGAAGGCAGTGAGGCATGGTGGAAAGGACTCTGGCTCTGGAAGCAGGGTTAAAACCTCATCTCTTACTCAGTCAACAAGCATTTCAAGGCAACTTGAAACTTAATCACCTTTATTAAGCTTTACCCTTCCATGTTTGTGATCCTGGAAAAGTCATGTAACCTTCCTTTTCCTTATTTTTCTATTCTGCAAGATTATGGGAGCATTCTGGCTTAGGGATGTGTTAAATTAAATTACACCAGAGATCTTGCTTACAACTCAGAGATTCTATGGTTACTATGGAGATGTCATTAGTTAGAAAAGACCATTCCAGGACTGGGGCAGGAGTACCAGGGGTATGTAAAATCAGTCAGTCCTATAATTAAGATTTCTTCTAAGTGTCAGAAACCATCATCATGCTCAGTCCCACCAAAACCATCCTTTAGGATATTTCACCTTCAAAGAAGTTCACATCAAGACTTTTGTGATCTAGCACCAGTTTGGCCGTGTTTGGTTACAGAAACAACATGTGTGTGTGTTTGCATGTATGTACATATGTGTGTGCATGTGTGTGTGCGAATTTCATCCAGGGTAAAGTGTCACTCTTTCCACTGGCAGTCACAAGTTTGGGCTTCCTCCCACCATATCAGCAATGTTAATTGCTGTGGAGCTAATTGCTACCAGACAGAAACATGACAGAGACTCTACAGGCTCCTGTGAAATGACACATGGCTCGACTCAAAAAAAGCGGCATCATCTTCGGCCCCTATTTCCCCAGTTCCCCCAACACACCCACACTCAGACCTCAAGGTGAAATGAAAAGAATTCCCCTCTCTGGGAAAGCAGCCCTCAGGAACCACTCCCGTCTTTCATGAGCACTTTTCCAGCCCAGGCCTCACTCTGGAGGTTACATCTAAGTGTGTGACTCCAGCTGAGAGAACAGGACTCTGAGGCCAAGGGTTGGAGCTGCAGAGTTCCTGCCACTGTTTAAAGTGTTACATTTAATGACTTTGGAAATGAGTTTCACACTTCCCAGCCCAAAGACCCCCTTGCCGCTCCAAGCTAGTGCCAATCTTTTACTTGTTAGACGTTTAAGATACCCACCCATTAGTGCCCTGTAGGCCATCAAGGGTGGTCTTTATGAACGTGAGGAAGGATAATTTTCCAGTGTTATAATTTAGACAGTATGTTATTTGAAATCCTGGGCTCAAATTCTGCTTCTTCTACTTACTACCTATGTGACCTTGGGCAAGGTCCTTCATCTGTCTTGGACTCAGTTCTTTCATCCTTTCTTCATACCTGAAAGGTGCCCCCTCCTCTCCTCTGCCTCCTCTGAGCTTCCAAGATCAAGCACACCTTGATCAAGCACCACCTCCTACACAGAGACTAACATGCTCTCCTTTCCTGGTTACCACTGTCCTCCCCCCTCATCCCCCAAACTACTATACTGAAGTTTTGTACTTCAGTTTCTAATCTGGGCACATGCTGTTTCCTCCCCTTAACTGATTATAAGCTCTTTAAGAGCAGAGACCATTTTTGTCTTTCTCTGTTTTTGTCTTTGTAATTCCAACATTCAGCATAATATCTGGTATATAGTAGGAGAAGATGGAAGGAAGGGAAAGAAGGAAGGAAGGAAGGAAGGAAGGAAGGAAGGAAGGAAGGAAGGAAGGAAGGAAGGAAGGAAGGAAGGAAGAAAGGAAGGAAGGAAGGGAGGGAGGGAGGAAGGGAGGGAGGAAGGGAGGGAGGAAGGGAGGGAGGAAGGAAGGAAAAGGGAAAGAGGAAGAAAGAAAGGAAAGAAGGAAGGAAGGAAGGAAGGAAGGAAGGAAGGAAGGAAGGAAGGAAGGAAGGAAAGGAGGGAGGGAGGGGAAGGAGGATGGAAGGAAATGGGAGGGAGGAAGGAAGGAAAAGGGAAAGAGGAAGAAAGAAAGGAAAGAAGGAAGGAAGGAAGGAAGGAAAGGAGGGAGGGAGGGGAAGGAGGATGGAAGGAAATGGGAGGGAGGAAGGAAGGAAAAGGGAAAGAGGAAGAAAGAAAGGAAAGAAGGAAGGAAGGAAGGAAGGAAGGAAAGGAGGGAGGGAGGGGAAGGAGGATGGAAGGAAATGGGAGGGAGGAAGGAAGGAAAAGGGAAGGAGGAAGAAGAAAGGAAGGAAGGAAGGAAGGAAGGAAGGAAGGAAGGAAGGAAGGAAGGAAGGAAGGAAGGAAGGGAGGGAGGGAGGGAGGGAGGGAGGAAGGGAAGGAGGGAGGGAAGGAGGAAGGAAGGAAAAGGGAAGGAGGAAGGAAGGAAAAGGGAAGGAGGAAGGAAGGAAGGAAGGAAGGAAGAAAGGAAGGAAGGAAGGAAGGAAGGAAGGAAGGAAGGAAGGAAGGAAGGAAGGAAGGAAGGAAGGAAGGAAGGAAGGATTTGGATTAGTTCTGTGGTTCAAGGATCTTACAATACTATAACCTTATAGCATAGATTTGCCAGTTCTATTGGAGGTCCAACTTCTCTCACTCTGCCTGATTCAACAGATCAAGATCCTGCATTCTAAGTTTTTAGATGGCATGAAACTATGGGAGTTAGCCAACACATCAACAAAATGGATGGCATTGATTAAATCTCATTATATGCCATTATGATGAGGTAAAATGAATTAAGAAGACATTTTTATATGGATAAATGTAAAATTCACTTGGGTTTAAAAATTCAACTATACAAAAGAATAGACAATAATTCATATTAAAAAATGATAACAACAGCCCTGGATTGTTAGAAAATCGTAAGCTCATCTATGGTGTGAGGTGGCCGTCAAAACCACTAAGTTCTTCTCAAGACTCATTGACAGAAGCAAAGGCCCAGTCATTGCCTGGAACCCTTGGAATGTTCAGAAACTTAGAGGAAGACTCTCATTGCATGGGGCATATTCCATATTAGAGGTTTCCAGGAGGACAAGGACAAGAATCAAATAGGATGAGAAGTCATGAATAGGTGGTCATCCACACCAATGGAGGGAGTACCCATGTGGATAAAAATGAGGGAACATAGATGAACAATCTGAGTGATATATTAAAACCTACAAAATACTAAAAGGGCAAAAGGTAGGTCTCCAGGGCATTAGGTCAACCTCAGTAGAGGATTTATGGGGGGCAATGGACAAAAATTACCCCACTTGGAAGTGGAATTAGTATCATTGGAAGTATCAAAGTGACTTTTCTGGATTGGACCTGGGATTTCATTGGTACAGAGAACTCCTGATCAGGCAGCTCCTCCTACCAAGAATCTACCATGCCACTGATAGTCTTATGGAATTGCCTAGGGCATTTAAGAAGTTAAGTGACTTTCCCCAGGGTCACATAGTCATCGTGCACGGCTTAATCCTAGGTCTGCCTGGTTCTGAGACTACCATGTTTTGGGATTAATATATCCATATATGACTGTATAATATAATTATAATTATAATGTAATAATCTGACAGCTCCAGGCATATATGCACACTGCTCAACACACAAGAGTTTTTTATCTTTTATTATTGTTTTTTTTCTTAATTCTGTGTCCAATATCCTTCTGCCAAGAGGAGGGGGATGTCCTCATCATCACTCTTCTGAAGTCACAGTAGATCACTACATTGATGAGAGTTCTGATGTCTCTCAATGCTATATTATCATAATTATTGTGAAAATGTATTTCCTTTTATTTCACTTTGTATTAGTGCATAGAAATCTTACCAAGTTCCCTGAACCATATTCATCATTTCTTAAAGTGCAATGACACATTCTACTATATTCATGTGTAACAGCTATTTCAATCATTCCTCATTTGAAGGGTGCCAACCTTATTTCCAGTTCTTTGTTATCGAACGTAAGGAGAATATAACATATGCCATGGAGTATTCATGAGGCTGAGCTTAGATGCTGATGGCTACTTCTATAGCCACATGCTTAGCACTAAAGGATTTTGAGATTATGCAACAATGCCTTGGTCCCAATGAGAGCAGCAGAGGAAGGGTTTTCCTCAAAGAGAATTGACCATTGAGCCTGGAAGAATCATTCACACACACACACACACACACACACACACACACACCACTATATAAGTATTTTGGCATGTATGAAACCTTTCCTTTTTTCTTTGACCTGCATACAGTTTTGTATTCAAAGGAAGAGACAACTCTCATTCTCTTCTGAAAATATGTCTTGGAACTCTCTCCTGTATGTCCCAGGAAGGGAAAAGGACACCCTCTCTCTGCCTGGTATATCCCTCTCTCACTCCTTTACCTATGATAGCTATGGTCGCTATTCATCCACGACTGCAGTGCTTACGCTAAATATGTTCTCTAGATAAGCCAGAACTTGAACTTATAGCCCTTGGATGCGTCTTATTATAGAATGTAAATTCCTTCATAGTAGCAATTGTTCATTCTTTATATTTGAGTCCCCAAGCCTAGCAACATGCCTGGCATAGTGAGGTCACTGGTTGATTGACTCTACTCTATGTTTCTTTCCCTGCATCTGACTGAACAGCAACCCAGAGGGATGGACTTTTCAGGAGTGGTTACATCAGATGTTTGTGAGTTCCTAAGCTCTTCAGTCAGCTAACTGGAAGGAAAAAATGATAAGCTACAGCCTTCTCATCAAGGTGGTATGAGGGATAGAATGCAGAGCCTAAAGTCAGGAAGACCTGAGATCAAAGCCAGCCTCAGAAACTTGAAATAGGTGGAATCCTAGGCAACTTATTTAGCTTCCATATGCTTCAGTTTCCTCATCTATAAAATGGAGATAATAATAGCTCCTACTTCACGGGATTGTTACCAGGATTAAATGAGATGTTTGCAAAGAACTTAGCACAGTTCCAGGCACATCATGGGTGCTTATTAAATGCTTTTCCCTTTGCTTCCCTGCCCCTTAAAGATGATCACCATCAGAAGAATTAACCCATGCCAGGAAGTGTATTGACAAAATATTTGGACCTTGAGAGAATTGCTTGAAAAATATATAGTCAAAGTGAAGGTGAAATGGTGTTCAGTAATCCTACACAAATCTCATGTTTTAAGCGGCACTCTCCCAGTAAAGAATACAGTAATGGATTACTGTTCCAATTCTAAGTCTTTGTCAATGTGTGTGTTTGTCCTTCGCTGCTGAAGAAGACCATGCCATCAGAGAAATAATGACATGACTTGCACTTGACTTTGCTTTGAGTGAGGGAGGGCTGTGCAGGTCACCAGCCTCACTTTTCCTCCAGAGCCATCAGAATCCAGTGACCAGATATTCATCAGGATGACTGGAGATGACCCAGGATGAGGCAACTGGGGTTAAGTGACTTGCCCAAGGTTACATAGCTAGTGAGTGTCAAGTGTCTGAGGTGAGATTTGAACTCAAGTCCTCCTGACTCCTGCACTGGTGCTCTATCAACTGCACCACCTAGCTGCCCCTCTTTGTCAATGTATTCCTACTAATTCCACTGCCATTTTCATTGTCATTGCTGTTTAAGCATTACTTGAATAGGGAGGTAATAAATTGCAGCAATGTGCCTAACACTACATGGTACAATGAATGATTTTCTTATCCCTTTAGGGGAGACCCTAGACTTGAACCACACTACAACTTTCATTATTTTCCTCTAGGACTCAGGGTTGAGGAGGGGGAGCCAGAAAGAGTAAGAAACACAGCCTGACCTTTCTCTTTACAGGTGAGGATCACCTTGAATGAAACCAATCTGAGAGAGCCTAGAATTGTCAACCCTTGATGTGATGGGCGGCTCTGACTCCTGGGCCATTACAATCTGTTGTTACACACACACACACACACACACACACACACACTGTTATATAAGTATTTTGGCATGTAAGAGATCTTTCCTTTTCTCTTTGACCAGTTTGTGGTATCAAAGGAAGCATATAGTTTAGTGACTTTTCTAATATAATCCTAAATGCTTTTCAAGAACGATTGCACTAAATCCACAGTTCTGCAAACAGCAAGTACATTGTTAAGTCTTCCTATAGACCCTCCACAGTTTACCACTTTTTTTCTCTTACAATCTTTGCCAACATGATGAGTGTGGAATGAAACTTCAGTGATATTGTGATTTGCATTTCTTTAATTCTTAGAGATTCAGAGCAGTTGTACGTAGTGGCTAATAGCTTGCATTTCTTCTTTGAACTTGCCCATTCATCTCTTATTTACACATATTTGCACAGATTCCCTGCTTGCCTCAGGTAGCTGATATTTAACCAGATATTTGCTATAAAGATTTTTTTTTCTCACTCAGTAGCTTCTGTTCTTATCCTATATGCTTTGATTTTATTTGTGCAGATTCCTTTTTTTATTTTAATTAACAGAAATTATCTACTTTAAATATTACCATTTCTGTCTCTAGTTTGGTTAAGAATACTCTCCCATTCTTAGCTTTACAAAGTACTGCCTTAATCCTGCTCTCTTTTTTTATGATGTGACCTTAGATCGTGTATTCACCTGGAACTTCTTGTGGCATATGGTGTAAGATAAATATTAATAGTTTAATTTCTGCCCAACTGCTTTACAATTTTCCCAGAAATTCTAGACAAATATGGAGTCCCAACTGCATTAAGCTTTGTTTTATTTGAATATTAGGTTTTATTGAATATTGTGCTAATTAATTAGACACAATATTTTGTTTATAAATATATGCCAAATAAAACTATAGAGATCAGCATGGATATTAATAAGACACATTACCTTTCTAGGCCACTAGGGAAACTAAAAGACTGAGACTTCTGGGATAGAACTCAAAAAGAAGGCACAGCTACATGAGCTACTACCAAATTTACAGGAGAAAGGCAATCCAGAATGACCATCAGTCTAGACATGTGTCTAAGTCCTTAAGTAAAATCTGCCCAGATGAATCACAGATGAAATCATTATTGAATGTCAGAGTTGAAAGGGACACCAGACAATCTTTTTATAGTGTTATAACCCTTTTAATTTGACAAATAAGGAAACTGAGGCCCAAAGACATAAAGTGATTTTTCTAAGGTCACACTGATAGTGGCATATTCCAGGACTAAAATCCATTTCTCCAGTCACTCAGTCTAGGACTCTTTTATTTACAAAACTATATATTTTATTGATACCTTTTGTTTCTATTTCATCTAAATTTTCCCCTGTATTCTTTTTCCTGTCTCCTCCCACACAGCTATCTCATGTAATAATGAATATTGTTTTAAAAGGAAGTTAAAGAGCCAGCAAAAAATATTTAGCAAAACTGATCAATATCCTGAAAAAAATCTGAAAATACATCAGTTTTTCACATGCATGGATCTCCCTCTTCGCAGTGGAGTATGGGTCTTCTCACATCCCTTCTTTGGGACTATGTTTGTTCTTTGTGATTTTGCAATGTCACTTTCAATTTTTTTTGAAGACATTGTCCATTACATTATGTAATGTAGTAGCAGTAGTAATTGTGGATATTGTTTTCTTGACTCTGCGTGCTTCGTGCTTTGTTTCCATGTTTTCTATATTCATTATATTCATCATTTTTACATTCATGTGACACAATTTGTTTAGCCATTTCCCAAATGATGGCCATCTACTTTGTTTCTAGTTCTTTACTACTACAAAAAGTACTACTATAAACATTTTGGTCTATATAAGTACTTTATTTTTATTAATAACCTCCTTTGGATGTGCCTAGTAGTGGAATCTCTGAGTCAAAAGTACATACCTTTTATTTAATTTATTTGTGTAACTTGAAATTTCTTCCAAAATGAATGAACTAATTCACAGCTCCACCAACAATACACTAGTGTATCTATCTTCCCAGAATCACCCCCCAACACTGACTGTTTCCGTATTTTGTCCCCTTTGACAATTACTTGGATGTGAGGTGAAACCTCAGGATTGTGGCATTTTGTATTTATCTTATTATTAATGATTTAGAACATCTTTAATATGATTATTAATAGTTTGTGAATCTTTTGAGAATAGATTGTTTCTTTTGACATATATATACATATACCCACATAATAATTATGTATGTATATGTATACATATACATTTTGTTTACATCAGTTTTCTACATATCTTGTATACCAAATTTATCTGAGAAATCAAAAATATAAATCTTTTTCCCCATTCAACTGAGTCTAATAAAAACTTTATCAGAAGCATTCGCAGGTCCAAGGTATAAAAAATAAATAGTGTGTAATTAATGCAACTTGTTTACTTCACATCCAGAAGAAATACCTCAGCTCCTCCCAGTGACTACAGAGGCAAATGAGCAAAACCTCCAACTGGAGTTGTCATAAGACAGGAAAAAAAGAGACTTAGTTTGTCATCAATACTTCTTTGAAATCAGTATCCTTATACATTACCTCTACTTTATTCATTCTAACAGAGAGAAACAGTGACATGGGCAATTCAAAAGGATAAATTTCATCCTGACCTTTTGTTCTCACTCTTCATCCCAACTCTGATTTAATGCTTCCTTGTTCCACCATGTCATCCTTGGAATGGAAAGCAGTATGTCTCAAACTGATAACTTCTGACATTTCTTCCAAGTCTAAAATTCCATGATTCTATGAAAAAGAAAATTGGTCTTATCAGAACTTTACCTTTGTTCTCCAAGCTTATTTGTGTTACAATTCCTATCTTCTCTAGGAAGATTCAAGCATTTGGGTTTTAAAATAAAGGCACCTCCAAATGCTCTAAATCATTATTAGAGAAATGCAAATGAAAACAACCTTGAGACATCATTTTACACTTATCAGATTGGATAAGATGATTGAAAGAAAAAGCAACAAATGTTGGAGAGGATGTGGAAAAATGGAATTCCAATTCATTGTTGGTGGAATTGCGAACTGTTCCAACCAGTTTGGAGGGCAATCTGGAATTGTGCCCAAAGAGTTATTAAATTGCTTATACACTTTGACCCAGCAATACCACTACTAGGTCTGTTTCCAAGGATGATTAGGGGGAAAAGAAAAGATATGTTCTTATATATATTCTTTATATGTTTTAAAATATTTACAGCAGCTTTCTTTGTACAACAAAGAACTAGAAACTTTGGGGATGCCCATCAATTAGGAAATGCCTAACCAAGTTGTGGTGTGTGATTGTGATGAAATACTACTGTGCTATAAGAAATGATGAGTTTGATGATCTTAGAAAAACATGTATAGACCTGAATGAAAAAATGAACCGCAAAGACAGCAGAGCCAAGAGAATGTTATATATAGTAAATAGCAATATTGTTTTAAGAATAACTTTGAGTAAATAAGTCATTTTGACTATTATAAATACCCAAATTAATGACAAAGGACATTTGAAGGAAGACACTATCTGCATCCTGGAAAAGAACTGATTCATAGAAGTATAAATAGAATGACCTTACATAATATAAATATTTTATCTAATCGTAGCTATCTCTGGAGGGGAAGAAAAAAGAAATGCACATGATAACTATTATAGATTTTAAAAGAACAGCAAGTTGTACATAATGGATTTGCAATTTCATGTGCAATCATCTTTTTTATTATACTATGTTGTGGAAATGCTTATTTTATTTCATAAATTAAAAGTAAAATATTTTTTTAAAAGTTACTTCAGATGTTCCCCACTAGCACCTTCTGGGCTGCAGACTATGATGTGATGGTGACAATATAAACAAGGGATTTACTAAAACTGAGAAAGTAAGAGTCAAATAGAAACTGAGAGATTTGTTGTCTGTGCTCCACAGTGTAGATAATCTGCCATCAAACAATTGAGAATTTAGTATACTAATCATCTATAAGAATTTATTTCAGTAGAAGAATCATTTATAACAGAATCTTACTTCCACCCAATCTACCTTGCTAGTGACTCAAGTCTTAAAAGCTCAGCAACTTAGGTCCTTCCCAAAATTGACATCCCTTTGCCTTAGTACCATCATTAGGTGGTCTTGTTCTCTTTCAAATTGTACATCAAATTTTTAAAGTTTCAAAAATTGAAAAAGAAATGACAAAAGCAAAAATACTGCAAGCCACCATCCTCTTGAGCTTCTATAGCTTCTACTCTGTTCTGACAGCATCTCTGCTAAGGCTCTCTGACTGCATGAAAATCTTTAATTATACTACACTACTATTTCCTGTTGGACAATATGATTTCCTGCTCCTCCCACTTTCATAGAATTGCACAGGGCTTTCTTGGCTAAAATGGGTGTTGATTTTATAAGCCTGCCTGACAGATGGTATCAGATAGCATCATTCTCCTCGAGGTCCCTCCTGTATAGAAGACAGAGCCAGATGGTATTTGGGACATGGTACCCATGATTATATAATTTTTCTTTACTTTGTGAAGCAAAACCCTGAACCTCTTGTTGGCTCCTCTAAGAGCATAGAGGAGATCTTGGGGAGGATTCATAGGGTAACAAGAGAGAATGCTGGAAACAGTGGATGTCTTTTACTAAACTCAGACATGGTAAATGTGGTTAACTAAGATGAAAGTCACCACTTTCATCATTTGTAATCAAATTATCATTTCTTGGAATGATACATACTGCCTAACCTACAATATTCATGTTGTATGGAGAATCTATCAATTCACCTAAAGGCATCACCCTCTGTTTTCTCCTCTCCCTATCTTGCCTCTGCCTTGTCTTCTCCGTGAAACAGCAGTAAAGGTGAGTTGAAACAAACAAACACCAGGACATCTTCTCAGCCATTGACCTATAGAGACCAGCCACATGAAACCAAGTACCCTTTCCAAGAACAAAGATATTTGACGATGGCTAGAGGAAATCACAGAGATAGAGAAGAACTGTGTTGGAATAAGTGCACAAGAAGACAGGACTTGACCTAGACTTCCAGCAATGCCTTTTATTTGAACCAAGACAGGCAGAATGCCAAGGCATCCATGTCCAAAAGTGCTCATCTATCCATGGAGCTCAGATACCAGCACCACATGGAGCCAGATGTGTGACAGAAGAGTAGAAGGAGCTCAGAGAGTTTGGAGAATGGCCCATCCTCCTTATATATTCATCTACAGTCCTGGGTAGTGTATCTAGTTCTATGTCAGTTTCCAGACTTTGTGGTAATTCGTCTATTTGAATGTATGGAATCAATCTTTGTTTCCAAGCATGCTAGACCCATTAATCTTAATGACACATACTACATTATGTTTTGGTTACATAAACCTTGGTCTTGACTTCAGGAAAATTCATGGGACCCCAGATTTAGAATTAGAAAGGATCTATAGTTAATTTATTCAAATTTCTCATTTTGGAGATGAGGGAACTGAGACTCAAAGATAAGTGATTTGCCAAAGGGCACCTAAGCAGTAAATGGTTCAATTGGGATTTGATTCCAGATGATGCCAAATCCAGTGGTCTTACCATTATATCATGCTGCCTGAAAGTAGAATGTCTTCTAGAGGTCAAGTTAAGAGGATTCCCACAGGATCTTAGATTTGATATATTCTTATTGGATGGAGATAAAATTTGTGAAGCACTTAGCACAATGCTAGGCCTATAGTAGGTGCTTAATAAATACCTATTCCCTCCCCTCTTGCTCTTCCTCACTTAGAACGTGCTATCTCTCATTTCATGCCTTTGTACTGACTGCAAGGTATTCCCTCTTAGACCCTCACAACTCAAGCATCACCTTCTACTTGAAGTCTTTCCTGATCCTCCCCAGGTCTTAATGCCCACCCTTCCATGCTTTCTGAATATATTTCATATTTGCTTATTTATGTCCATGTTGTCTCTCCTGATTGAATATGAGCTCCTCAAGGACTGACAGTGTTTCACTTATGTCTTTATATCTCCAGAGCCTGGCATATGGTCATTGTTCAATAAATATTTGATTGATTGCTATAGAAGAGTAGTAGGAATTTATGTCTATTGTTATCTTGGGAGAGGCTAATTAATTCCATACTGTGCATTTTCATCTGCCACTAGAGTCTTCCTTTTATAAAGTCTCTTAGTGGTTCCTTCCATTCCAGATCATCTGTATCCATATCAGTTTTATTATACAATTCATATTCAATGGGTTATCTGACACTATAAGGGTATATAACATAGAGAAGACTTGTCTAGTGGCTTAACAACACGTTCATAGTGTCTATATTTGTTCAATTGGTTGCATGAACTTGAGTTTGTCATTTGACCTTATTGGTCCTCAGTTTCCTCCTCTATAAAATTAAGGGCCTGGAAAAGGTCCGTTCTAGCCCTGACTAGAGTCAATGACTCTAATTCATGCTAGCAATAAACTGATATCCCCATGAAAAAGCTTTGGAAATATTTGGGGGGGGGGGGAATTATTTTACTTATATTGTAATAGAATCTCTCAGTTAGCTCAGTTCTGCTTTCAATGACCAATGGACAATATAGAATACTGAAATGATCATTTCCTGGTTCCCTAGGTTAAAATAAATCTATTGAAGAGGAATAAACTTCTCTTAGTCACTGTCACGTAATTGTTTTGGTTTCATTAAGCCCTGATTTTTCATGCTCCTTTTCTCATCATTAGTGTATTCATAGATCCATATTTTATACAAATTAACAAAGTAATTAATGAGTATATTACTGTATACCACACACAAGAGTTATATTCCTCTCTAGTCTATGCAGTTCCTAAGCATCAAGAAACACATTGGTTGTTTTTGGCTATTGAGGCATTAGAGTTAGAGTAGCATGTTGAAAAAAGCACAGGATTTGGAGTCAGATGACCTGAGTTCGTGGGAATGCTACAGCGAACTCATGTTGGCTTGAGTAGTCAGTTGTTAAATTTTTATTGTATTCATTTAAGTCTCATAAATAGAGAAACACTACAAATTAGAGCTTGATTTATTGTTTTGTTGATTGCCTAGTTTTATGAAAGTGAGGGAATAATGTTTATAATGATGATAAAGCTTAAAAGTGTGTGGGGGGAGGAGGGGAGAGAGAGTAGGTTGTTCAACTTTTACCTATTCCCTCCCCCCTTCCTTGAGTCTGACTCCCATCTGTGACCTTGGAAAAGTCATTTAACATCTCTTTTTCTCAGTTTCCCTATCTATAAAATAAGAGGTCTGGATTAGATGATCTCCAAGTCCCTTTCCAATTCAATTTCGCAATTTCCCACAGATTACCAAATGACTGGTCACCCAGGAGACATTCAGCAAATAACTGAAGAATAAATATTCCTCAGTGACAGACCAAAAAAAAAAGAAAGAAAGAAAGTCTCTCCATAGTAGAATTCTTCCCTTTCTGCATTTATAATCAAAGAAACATGATTGGGAGAAAAGAAGGTTGGACTTACGGCCAGCAAACTCTTGGATCCAAGTCCCACTGTGGATACTTAAGCTGCTATGTGACCACCAGAAAGTCACAGTATCATGAAGACCTTGAAGTCCAACCCTCTTATTTTAAAGATGAGTAAAAGGAGGCCCAGACAAACTAAGCAACTTGCTCACAGGTAGTGGATTTCAACTCCAGTGTTCTGATTTCAAATTCAATGCTATGTCTATAGCACCAAGTCACTTTTCTCTGGGTTATGGTTTCTTTCTCTGTGAAATACAAGAGTTAACACTCTTAGCACCTACCTCACAGGCCAGTTATAAAGATCAAAAGATAAAATATGTGTATGATATTTCCCCATCCTTAAAGAGCCATGGAAATGTCAACTGTTTTTTACCATGTTAATAATGCTGGTCTGGGGGTTGGAGGTTCAACCTTCTCCACGTTTATATGAGGAAGGAGGCGTGAGCAAATGCCTACCCTGCTTCTGCCCTGGATACTGCTCTTGTAATAGCTTTGTACAGTAGCCCAAAGAGAATGATTTAGAACAAGAGTCAGGGCTTGGCCACATTCACTTCTCTCTTTAACAGTTCTCCAAGAAGAGTAGCTGCCACCAGTTGCTAAAAAGTATATGAAAAACCTTTCCAAATTTCTCAGGACCTCTGTGCTACTCAGCAGAAGGACTTAAACTGGGTCTGTGCCTGTTTGAGGCACATACCATACATGGGCCCAATGTGCATATATATTCTACAATACACCCATGTGCCAAGACTCCAGGGCCTTTCCATCATGACAGGGAAGAAAAACATTGTTCTTTGCTTTGGTGGTACTAGCCTGCCAGAGACAATTATATTAATTAAATTAGTTTCATTCTAAGCCTGTTTGGAGAGAGAGAGAAAATTCAAAGGGACAGAACTCCATCCAGTCTTTGAAAAACTCTCTCTCCTTTATGCAAAGTACGCTCACAATTTATTGTTTTCCTAAACAAAGACAAAAAACCCCCAACAAATTAAAACAGTTCTAGAGCTCAGGTACAAGTTCTCTTAACCGTGATAATTCATTTAGCGGAGCATCAGTCACTTACAATGGCAGAGCATCCTGGAGAATCCTTTTCCTTAATCATTAAATTCTTCTTCAATCACCCCCTATAAGGCTTTGCCTTTCCATCTAATCAAAGTTAGACTCCAGGGATACTTCCATTAACTTAAGTAATCAAAGATGTTTTCTTTCTCTTGGGCTGAACATGACTCTGATCACCAGGAGGGAGGCATTAATTCAAAATGCAAGTTTGTTTCCCTCACACATATGTTTTTAAAGGCATCTTCAGAGTGCAGGGGAGAGTGAGGAAACATCTCCCAAGATTCTCTGTGAAACAAGTCATGGTTATTTTTCATAAAAATTCATCAGTAGGTTGGGGGAAAATGCAACAGAATAAACTGAATCCTCTCTGGACTTAAAGAAAATTGGCCCCAATTATTTTTGTAGAGGATAAAAGTGGCCAAGAGAAAGGAATGCCTAATTCTAATATTCTGACACAAAACCAAGGTGCTCCTCTCAGTGGGGAGGGGAAGGTCATAGCCAGAATGTTCTAACTCTTGATGGGTCACCCTTCCCCAAAACATTTCTGATAGTCAGTTTGGATGAACTCCTGAAATAAGAGAGGCTGATCCAATATGTCAGAAACCCCCTGAGCTGCACAGAGCTGGCCTTGAAATCCACTATGAACTGGTTCCTTTGTGGATCCAAAAATTCAATTTCTAAGCCTGGAGGCATAAACTTAACCAGAAGTGCTGTTGTCCATTTAACCAGATAGTAACTAGGGATGCATTTTAAAAAAACCCCTACTGATGATTCATTTTGGGATCCTACAAAGAACTCAGATTTCAATTTAAATCCAAAGATACACACAATGGGTAGGGTGTTAGGTTCTACTTCTTCTATAACTAGCGTCTTTGTAAATAGATGAAATGCCAAATGACATTAAACAGCACTAGAGTGAGAAGAAAACCCAGTCTGGTGTCACTGGAACTAACCCAGTGGAGGGACATGGAGTTCTGCTCCCAGGGAAATTTTTGTGTTAGCTGCTAAATGTACTTGGCAGGAGGTTGGATATACTGTTTGTCAACCCTAACCCCCAAGTGAACTGTGTAATTATGCTCACCATCTTTCCCATCCCCTTCTTTTTCATTTCCTAAACTAGGAGTCTTCCAAATTATTATTACCAAGTTTGGAATTGTAATTAAAAAGTCTAGGGTCCAGGACAAGGTGACTAAGGAGATTAGTTTTATTGGCTCGCCTTGAAAAAAAATCTCTTACTAATCTCATATATTTATACTTGTAATGATTGCTGATTGTTTTGTGTTTCATGAATATAATCTGTAGGTCAAGGACCATGGCTTCCTGTACATTCTTTACCAAGCTCAGCACTTAGTTGGTTGCTGATTTATATTTTCGGTAAAGAGGAGGATGATTGTGTTTGCATAAGCCAGAAGGCGCTATTTTTCTCAATAAGAAGATGAAAAGGAGAATGCTTTTCTTGTATTTCTATCCCCACCAAGGCCACATATAAGCCAGAAAAGCAAAGTAGGCACTGCTGGCATTCTTCCTTGGAGAAAACCCTTTACAACAATGAGAAAACTGAGTGTGAGTTTGGAAGGAATGAAGGCAGATGTCTACAGCAGAGAGGCTGGGCAACTGCAAAGGCCTAACATAATCTTTCCACATGTTAGCTCTTGTGCCGTGCTGTACTCCCACAGAAGAAAAAAAACAACAGGGTATGTCCAATCTGAGGCCCTCAAAGCATCTTCTGTGGGAGTCGTAGCATTTGTTCATCTCACTTACGGTCTAGATAAAGTTGGCTTCCCAAAGAACGGCCTGTGATGAAATGGTACATTCATGATCCGCTTAGCTGATCAGTGTGGGGCAGCTAGGCGGTGCAGTGGATAGAGCACCAGTGCAGGAATCAGGAGGACCTGAGTTCAAATCTCACCTCAGACACTTGACACTCACTACCTGTGTGACCTTGGGCAAGTCACTTAACCCCAGTTGCCTCATCCTGGGTCATCTTCAGTTATCCTAAGGAATATCAGGTCACTGGATTCAGATGGCTCTGGAGGAGAAGTGAGGCTGGTGACCTGCACAGCCCTTCCTCACTCAAAACAAAGTCAAGTGTAAGTCATGTCATTATTTCTCTGATGGCATGGTCTTCTTTGGCAGCGAAGGATGAACACACACACACACACACACACACACACACACACACAACTAATGAGTACATTCTAAGATCACTCACCTTCCTGTAGGAAGGTTATGAGGAAGGGATGGAACATGGCAGATGTTGGTCATGGATATGTCAATTCTGTTCATATTTTTCTGTCAAGAACCAGCTATCAATGAATGGATGAAGGAATTTACAAAAAATAAGAAATAAAAAGGATAGAAATTTTTTTAAAAAAAAAACAGTCTGCATGAGCAGCTAGCCAAACAGTCTTTTTACTAAATCATAGGATAGAAGACTTATGATGATATGACTTATAAATGATCTTAGAGTTCACCTAGCCTAAGCTTCTCATTTTACAAATAAGAAAACTAAATTACAAAGAGTTAAATAACTTGACTGAGGTCACACAAGTAGTAGTGAGAGAGTAAATCCATGAGTTTGAGTTCAATTGCTATGAACTCAGTATTCTCCTTAATTAGGGATTAATTTAGAGATTGGGTGCATACTAAATTCAAACTAGGTCCTTTGATTGAACTTCTTTATACTTAGCACAGTATATGGCACATAATAAGTACTTAATAAATACCTATTGTCTACTCCTATCATTAAACTTCTTGTCAATAACTGCCAAGTCCAAGAAATCTTCCCTAGAGTGGAGGAGAAATAACTATTTCAGCACAGGAATTGGTTGGTTGGTTGGTTGTTGCCCTCCATTCTCAAAGAGGACAGTGACATCACTATGCTAGAGTAATGTTTCAATGTGTCTGACTGTGGCTGATCAGACCAATACAAGCTCGGAATGCTCTACCACAGGTCAGGCACAAATAGTCTGTGTGAACATTTGGAATGGATCCTCCAAATTTGTGCATCCTGCATTTCCTTTGAGCTGTTTCAATTCTATTTTGCTCATAAAGCACAGCATTTTCTCTGATGTGGGCATTGCAAGCAGAATGGTCCTATGCCAGTGTCTCCCATGTCACACAATCAATTCCAGAGTTCTTAAGAGAGACCTTGTGATCGCTTCTTCTGACCACCATATGAATGCTTACTCTGTGGGAGTTCTCCATAAAATAGTCTTTTTGGTCAGCATACACTTTGCATTTTAGCAACATGACCAGTCCATCAGAATTGCTCTCTCTGAAGCAGAATTTGAATGCTTGGCAGTTTAGTTTGAGTAAGGACCTCAGTGTCTGGTACCTTATCCTGCCAGGTGATCTTCAGAATCTTCCTAAGACAATTCAAATGGAAGTGATTCAGTTTCCTAGCATGGCACTGGTAGACTATCCATGTTTCACAGGCATACAACAATGAGGTCAGCACAATAGCTCTGTAGACCTTCAGCTTGGTAGTCAGTCTCATATCTCTTTTCTCCCATACTTTCTTTCAGAGCCTTCCATACACTGAGCTAATTCTGGACTCATTGTCAATGTGTACATCCCAGGAAAGTACACTACCAAGATAAGTGAACTTGTCCACAGCATTCAAAACTTCTCCATTTGCTGTAACTGATGGCTCCATGTATGGATGGTGTGGTGGTGGCTGACGGAGCACCTGTGTTTTCTAGGTATTAACTGTTAGACCAAAATTAGCACAAGCAGCGGAGAATTGATCCATACTTTGCTGTGTTTCAACTTCAGAGACTGCATTGAGTGCACAATCATCTACAAAGAGAAAACCAACACTCCCTCCACTTTGGGTCTTAACTTGTAGCCTTTTCAAGTTGAAGAACTTACCATCAGTGCAGTAGTTGACCTTGGTGCCATGTTCAATCTCACTGAAAGCATCTGACAACATGGCTGGAAACATCATGCTAAAAAGCATGGGAGCAAGCACACAGCCTCATTTTACTCCACTGGCAATTGAGAAAAAGCACAGGAATTACACCTGAATGGATCCCTGAAAACAAAAGCAAACATATGGCATCCTCATCCCAATTCCCCATGCTTCACCCCTTCCTATGCCCTGGACCTTTTCTATGCCAGTTATAAAATGGTAAGAATGAAAGCTCCTTGAGGACAGGGATTCTTTGACCTTTCTACTTGTATCCCCAGTATTATTCATGATTCCTGGCACATTTCATCGATGCTATTGAATTGAGCTCCCCATTTACCTACTCTTCAAAAACACTTCTCTATCATCATAATCTTTATAATTTTATTCTTGAGAGTTCCTCATGCTTTAAAATCCCAAAGATTTTAGCTCATGGGATGCTACCTATCCCCACTGTAAACCTTTTGAAATTTTCTCATCCAAAAACTCATGTGTATTATTATACTTAATATGTATATATTATACTCAGCTTTCCTCTCTTCTATTCAAATTCAAAGATTGAGTAGTTATTTTTTACTTTCCACAGTGTAAGGTTCCCATCATTTCAACCCCAGAAACAAGTTCCTTCTTGGCAAATCCACTAATTGTAGGAATATATTTTCTTAAAATGAGTTCCTGAGATAGACCACTTCAGTTCTTAAGATGATACAACCAATACTTATATGCGATAATTTGTTACCCTTCGGATGGAATCTTACCAACACAATCTCAAAAATCTGTGAATCATTACTGGGAGCAGCACTCTTGTAGTTTGTTAATCAACAGAATTGGGGCTTGATTAAAAGCACCAACTTACTAGGAAAAGGAAAAAGAGAAAAACAGTCTTTCAAACACTTTGTTCATGTGAAATCTCCCATGTCATTTACACAAAACCACAAGATTTTAAAGCAGTTTCCAAATAAAGTTTCTTCCCATAAGCCCCTGGACAACATCCCAGGGTCCAAAGGGCCTTGACATTCACCCCATCCCCTTGAGTTCTCAAAGTTGGCTGGGCAAGTTTTGTGTCACCCAGTAGTTTATGACCCACCATACTAAGTGGAAAGGCTAGTCATTCAAAAACAAATCTCCCTCAAATGAGGATTATTTTGGCACATGGAAAAGCCATTCTAGGAAAAACAAGCCAAATAGGTGCCTTTCTCCCTAAACAAACTAACCACAGCAGATCTGGATCAGAGCCATCTAGTTACCAAGTTTATTGTGAAAATCCTTCAATATTTTCAGCGCCCCTTCTCCTCAGAGCATTTTTCCTCAGTCTTTCAGCTTAGTTCTCCAGCACACACAATCTTGCCAATATATACTGTTCAAACAATGAAGGAAGGGGATGTGGTGAACTTTCATGATTACCTTAAAGACTGTGTTTTTAATTTTAAGAAAATATTATAAAATCCTTATCGATTTGGTTGCTTGAATTATTAGTATTAACTCAGTATGAACTTAGTTTGTCTTGTAAGTCCTCAGAATTTTAGCAATTTTTAAATTACAAATATCTGGGACAGGAGTCAATAGGTTTATCTACACATGCCAAACATCTGGGTGAAAGCTGGGAAATTCCTCAATTTTTGGTTCTGTTTTCAGAACAGATATTTTTTAAAAATTCTTTTGCCTACATAAGACCCAATATCTGTTTTCATCTAGATGTTTAGTACCCTGTAGACATAAAACTGGCTGAAATAAGGATTATAATCTTCAAATTAA
This sequence comes from Notamacropus eugenii, assembly GCF_028372415.1. Classification (NCBI taxonomy): domain Eukaryota; kingdom Metazoa; phylum Chordata; class Mammalia; order Diprotodontia; family Macropodidae; genus Notamacropus; species Notamacropus eugenii. Next base: position 245,050,756 of record NC_092872.1, on the reverse strand, counting down.
ACAGGATCAAAAAGGTTCTTCCCATACTACTTCTTTTTTTCTCCAAAGTAGACAGAGGGCATTTGTAGAATAATATTAGACAAAATTGATAAACATTGAAATGTATGTATCCTTATAATTTGTCCCCTCTTTGAAAGTTCAGAGTACTCAGAAAAATATGTTTTTCACACTGTAAGAGGAATGAAATATCCCTTTGTGAAAGCATATTTGAGATGAAAGAGCAGATAAAAACAAAATGGAAAGATAGACTGGAATTATGATTAATCAAACTCCATATTTCTCTTAATTTTCTCCAATGGGCTGATTTTCTGAGGAAAGTAGCAGACTTCTTTCTATAAATGAAAACACATTATCAATGTCATTAATGAGATAAATGAATCTTTATAGCAGGAAATGACCAAGATATGACTCATAGTGCCTTAAATGTTTTAAAGAGTACAAATGCTATTGTTTCTTTGGCATTTGCCTTGCAAAAGGAACACGTGAGAGAATAATGTTTAAGAATTGAGAAGTAAACCCCACGAAAAGAGAACAAGTCAACCTATCTGTATGACCTTGAAGATACAGTTTAGGGTTCAGGGGAGGGAAAAAAATACTATGCCATGAATTTTGGCAAGTTAAAAACAAAATAACAAAGAGGTGAGTGAGGGAGCAAGGTAGAAAGTAATAAAGATTGCCATTTTATATGAAAGTACACTTCAGAAATTTTAAAAATTATGAAAACAATAAAAATATGCTAACAGGACCTGTGTAGTGTATGGGACAGGGAGGTGATATAAGAATGTACTTATGTTTAGAGACTAGGATTTGATTAATACAAGCAAAACAAATTATTCTATTTGCTGAGCTAAGATACATATCTATATATATAAGACTGGGAAAACAAACTTTAAAATTACTATTTTGAAAATGAATAGATTTAACTAACCTAAAAAAAGGAGAAGAGTTTCAAATTGGAATAGAAAACAAAAGCAACATATGTTGCCACATAAAAAATTGGCACACATACAGATTTAAACTGGGGTACTACAATAACCTTTATTATACTACAAATGAGATCAGCAGAAGTTGCGATTATTATTTATATCTAAAGACAAACAGAAAAGTTTCTTTAAAACACAATGGAAAATAGAATACTATCAATATTAAATGTATATTCATAGAAAAACCTAGCAACTAAATACTTTTAAAATAAGCTAAATGAAGTATAAAAATACTTAAATAGTAAAGCACTAGTAAAAGTAGAGTTTTATATTCTTCTTTCAGAACTTGGCAAATTTGACAAAAATAAATAAGAAGGAAGTAACAGATTTGAATAGAATGTTGAAAGTCAGATTTGATAGGCAAAGATAAAATTGAATAAAAATCTTTTTATGCATATTTTTCAGGGCACTTGCCTTTTTATTAAAGCTAATAATATTCTAGAGCATAAGGCAATCACAAATAAATAACAGCAGATCTTGAATGCATCTTTTACAAATAATAATGCAATAAACATAATAATAAAAGACATAGGAACCAAACATGCAGAACAAAATGGAGAATAAGAAAAAAACCTATGCTAAAAAATAAGTGGCTCAAAGACCAAGTAATAGAAACAACAAAAATTATATTAAAAAAAGCATGATGAAATCTATATAACATGTCAATATTTATGGGATGCTGCTTTACTCTTAAGAGGCAAATTTACATCCCTGAACACTTATATTGATATGACTTTTAAAAAGTGGTTTTGAACCAACCAAAAGTATTTTTAAATTGAAAATCTAAAAATTAATATCCTCAAACAAGCAAAAAAAGAATATTTTGAAATTTTAAGGAGAAAGAAATAAAATTATCAAAAATTCATTGAAACTAATAAAAATTATTTTGAAACACTTTTGAAGTGAGAGAGAGAGAAGGAAAGGGAAAGAAAGAGTGGGTAGGGAGAAAAAGAGACAGAGATATAGAGAACTAACAAAACAAAAATGTGAAGGTGAAAATCACAATTAATAGAGAGGATGTAAAGAAAATAACCAGGAACCATTATTGAATAGGATATGTAAAGTACTGTACTAAACTCTGGGGATACAAGTGAAAAGGCAACATATACATATATTATATATATATATATATATATATATATATATATATATATATATATATATATATATATATATATATATATATATATATATATATATATATATATATATATATGTGCACATACCTTGGTCTCAAGGAGATGCATTCTAATAGAGGATATATATATATAGCTACTGAAATTGTAAAAGAAACGTGTTAATGACTTCAACATAGACAATACTAAAGTAAAAAAAAGGAAATGGGTATCATAAATTACTTAACCTCATGTTTAAAAAAACTTCCATTGTGTCATAAAGGAGTTCTCATTGGGCAGGAGACTAGGGGACAAGTCCTTTATCAGAAAGATTGAAAATGAATTCTGTCATAAAAAGAACAAATAATTCCCATATTTCTCTTGTGTTTTTTTTTAAATAGAGAAAGAAGGCATTTTACCAAACACTTCCTCTGAGATAGATATCCTGTTACATCCAAGCCATGAAAAGATAAAATATATATGGGATTATTAAGTGACTGTTCTTCTGAGTCTGACTCCAGGTATGGATAGCAACAAAGGCAGTCTGAACCTCCAATCCATAATGCCAGTAAGCCTGTGAGATGCTGGTATGAACCCTGGGCTGAGGTGGGATTCTCCTGACTCAATTTCTCCACTGACACCTGGCAGACTCTAAGCCTCACTGAATGCAAGTCAACAATCTACACCTGCCTGGAACTGACATAAAGTTGGAGAGAAATTGTTTCCCTGCAATGTCCCTACTCTTAGTGGCAATTTCCTATAGTCCAAAGATTTGTAAGCTTAATACCAGATCTATTAAATTATAGATTGTTAGTAGGGGAACATCCGAGGTCAAATCTAAAATTAAGCTATTAGGTTTAGGACTTCAGACCAACAACAATAAGTTAGGGTTCTTTAATTCTTAATAATGGTGTGGAGACAATTAGGTCAAGAGCTTATGAAGTTAGCATACAAAGTTATTATTTGTGTCTCAGTTGGTTAATGTTAAAAAAAAATCCGTTTGTGGTCTATATTGTAAATGCTTTAAAAGAAATATCACCTGACCAAAAGTTGGAATTGTGTTATGTGATATGAACTGTGCTAAAAATGAGAAATAAAAAAAAGAAAAGATAAAATATAAAATAACTATATATCAATGTAAAAAATGAATATTAATGCAGCAATATCAAATAAAATACTGGCAAAAAGACCATGGAAATGTTTTTCAAAAATTATTTATTTTAACTAAACTAGATTCATTCTAGGAATGTAAAAATAGTTCAACATTGGGGCATCAATTATTAGAATAAATTACATCAATAATGAAAACAACTGAAAGCATATGATTATGGGAATAGATGAAAAATTCCAGTAAATACAGTACTTATTTATGTCTTTTTTAAAAAAAATACCCAAAACGGGGGGTGGAGCCAAGATGGCAGAGTAGAAAGATGGACCTGCTGTAGCTTTCCTCCCATAGCCCATAAAGTACCTGTAAAAAATGACTCTAAACAAATTCTAGAGCAGCAGAAATCACAAAACAACAGCATGAAAGAGATTTCCAGCCCAAGGCGACCTGGAAGGACCCCAGGAAAGGTATGGGCTCATAGTGGAGGGAAGCCCACAGAGCACAGCCCAGCCTTGACCAAGGCATGGCATAGGCAGGACTGGAGCAGACTTCAGGGTGCAGAATCATGGACAGCAGCTGCGGTTCCCAGATTTCTTAACCCACAAACACTAAAAACAGCATCAAAGGTCAGTGAGAAGGCTCTTTCACCTGGGTGAGAAGGGAACAGGGTCTTGCCCTGGCCCCAGGTGACAGCCCATTTTTGGAGCCCTTAGCCTAAAGACCCTGGGGGAATTGAGCCTCTGATCTGGATCTCAGCACTGAGTGGTGGTCCTGGGGTGAGGAGGAGCACTGACTGGTGGAGCTGGTGGAGGATCTGGACAGGGAATTCTACTCACAGATCCTGGGCAAAAGAGTGTTTGTGGTTGCTCCCAGACCAGACTTCAGACCAGGAGAGGAGTAAACTCCCTTGATTGTGCCACCTTGGAGGAACTGAGAATTTATAGGTCCCCAGAATATGTTCTCTACTTGACAAAGGACTCAAAAGTCAAATAATTGGCTGGGAAAATGACCAAACAGGGGGAAAACAAGACTGTATAAGGTTACTTTCTTGGTGAAAAGGTATTTTCTTATGTCCTTGGGGACAAGGAAGATCAAAGCATACAACTGGAGGAAGATAGCAAGGTCAAGACTCTTATATCTAAAGCCTCCAAGAAAAATATGAAATGGTCTCACCATGGAAGAGCTCAAAAAGGATTTTGAAAATCAAGTTAGAAGAGTAGTTGAAAAATTGGGAAGAGAAATAAGAATAATGCAAGAAAATCATGAAAAATGAGTCAACAACTTACTAAAGGAGACCCCAAAATGATAAAGAAAATAACACCTTTAAAAATAGATTAATCCAAATGGCAAACAAGGTCCAAAAAGCCAATGAGGAGAAGAATGCCTTCAAAAGCAGAATGGGTCAAATGAAAAAGGAGGTCCAAAAGTTCACTGAAAAAAATAATTCCTTCAAAATTAGAATGAAGAAAATGAAAACTAAAGACTTCTAGAAATCAAGAAATAATAAAATAAAACCAAAAGAATAAAAAAATAGAAGACAATGTGAATTATTTCATTGGTAAAATAACTGACTTAGAAAATAGATGCAGGAGACATAATTTAAAAGTTATTGGTCTATCTGAAAACCATGATCAAAGAAAGAGCCTAGATATCATAGTTCAAGAATTTATCAAGGAAAACTGCCCTAATACTCTAGAACCAGGGGGTGAAATAGAAATGAAAAGAGTCCACTGATCACCTCCTGAGAGAGATCCCCAAAGGAAAACTCCTAGGAATATTGTAGCCAAATTCCAGACTTCCCAGGTCAAGGAGAAAATATTACAAAGCAGCCAGAAAGAAACAATTCAAGTATTGTGAAAACACAATCAGGATAGCACAGGATTTGGCAGTTTTTACACTAAGGGATCAGAGGGCTAGGGAATATGATATTTCAGATGTCTAAGGAGTTAGGATTAAAACCAAGAATTGCCTACCCAGAAAAACTGAGTATAATATTTCAGGGGGAAAATGTAATTTCAATGAAATTGAGGACTTCCAAGAATTCTTGATGAAAAGGCCAGAGCTGAATAGAAATTTTGACTTTCAAATACAAGAACCAAGAGAAACATGAAAAGGTAAACAGGAATGAGAAGCCATAAGGGACTCATTAAAGTTGCACTATTTACATTCCTACATGGAAAGATGATATTTCTAACTCATGAGACCTTTTTCACTATTAGGGTACTTAAAGGGAAAATATAGATGTATGTATGTATCTATGTATGTGTGTATATGTATGTATATATGTATGTATATATATGTATTGTGTACATGTGTATTGTGTATGTGTGTATATGTATGTTTATATTATATACATATGTCTGTATACACACACACACACACACACACACACATAGACAGAGGGCACAAAGTGAGCTGAATATGAAAGGAAGATACCTAAAAAATAAAATTAAGTGTTGTGAGGAATGTACTGGGTGAAAGAGAAAGGGAGATGTAGAATGTAGCAAATCATGTCACGTAAAAGAAACAAGAAAGAGTTTTTACAATGAAGGGGAAGAGGGGGGAGGTGAGAGGGAGTAAGTGAGCCTTACTCTCATCAGATTTGGCTTAAGGAGGGAATAACACGCACTCAATTGGATATGGAAATCTATCTTACTCTGCAATAAAGCAGAGAGAAGGGGATAGAAGAAGGAGGATAATAGAAGGGACAACAGATTGGGGGAAGGGGTAATCAGAGGCAAACACTATTGTGGGGTGACAGGTCAAGGAAGATAATGGAATAAATGGAGGGTAAGACAGAATAAAGGGAAACGTGGTTAGTCTTTCACAACATGACTGTTATGGAAGTGTTTTGCATGGCTACACATGTATGACCTATATCAAATTACTTGCATTCTCAATGAGAGTAGGTGGGGAGAGAGGGAGGAAAAGAATGTGGAATGCAAAGCTTTAAAAATGAATGCTAAAAAATTGTTTTTACCTGTAACTGGGAAATAAGATGCACAGGGAATGGGGTATAGAAATCTATTTTGACCTACAGGAAAACAGAGGGGAGGGGGATAAGAGAAGGGGGATGATAGAAGGGAGGACAGATTGTGGGAAGGGGTGGTTGCAGTACACGCTGTCCTGGGATGGGGGAAGGGAGTTATGGGGAGAAAATTGGAATTCAAAATCTTGTGGAAGTGAATGTTGAAAACTGAAAAATAAATTCTATTTTAAAAAGGGAAAAAAATGCTTGATGACTTGACTCTATGGTAAGGAAGGGTAGATTTTTCCCATTTATTCTACTATGTCTATTTCTATTTTAATTTATCTGGCTTTGCAAAAATGTGTTAGTCCTATACACAAACAAGTGAATTGTAGAAAAGATCATTATGGAATGGTAAGAGTTCCTCTTAAAGGATGCCTACAGTAACATACTATAGAGTTTGTTCTGACAAATTTTGCACTGAGTATTATAAGACTAATCTTATGTAACTTTTCTGAGGCTAATTACTTTTAATACTGTTTCCTAAGTAAAAACCATTTCCAGAATTACAAATATATGGAATATGTCTTCGTGGTAACCAAATGGTGAAAATGTCAGGCCTACAGTCTAGCAGTTTTAGATTGTTCCTTTTAAGTGAGGTGAAATAGTTGTTTCTTCAGAAACTGCCAACATCATGGGATCCTTTCTCCAGTCCTTCTGACTACTCTCATGCATCCACTTGGGGCATGTTTGATATTCAAATATAGCACTTAGAACCGCAATCATGGTTTTAGCCTGTCCAATAAGTAGCCTGTTAAGAAAAAATACTATTAACACGGTTTACAAAAGAAATGTAATCTATCAACAACCTTCTGAAAAAGTATTCAAAACATCTAATCAATGGAGAAATATAGAATCACTCCTTGTGTAACCTCAAGTAAATCACTGAATTTTACTGGGCCTCAGTTTTCTTATCTGCAAAATAGTAGAGGTACCTATCAGCTCTTGAACTAAGGTCCTATAAATTCTACAGTATCACCTTACAGCCCTCAAACTAACTAATGAGGATGATGAAGGATGGAAAAAACACAGTGTGGATGGGGCAGTGGGCAAACAAACAGATCCACTGGTGGGACTGTAAATAGTTCAAATTGTTCTGGAGAGAAATATGGAACTATTTAATAAAGATAACAAATCATTCCTAGCTTTTGACCCTATTATTCTACTATAAGATACATACCCTAGGGATGTTATAGACATATAAAAAAGAAATCTAAACAAAAATATTCAAAGCTGCATTATTTGTAAAGGCAGAGAGTTGGGGGAGGGGGGAACTGTGCTTCCAATAATGAAGGGATAGTTGAACAAAAGGTAGTCTTTGCATTTAATGTCATATCATTTTATGAGGAGACTATGAAATGATGCAGAAATAAGAAAATACTTTTAAAATAACAATAAAGATATTTATATATGTATTTTTAAAAATCCATCTATAGACTACAAGTAGGAAATGAAGGAAGGAAACAAACATTTTTATTAAAAGCCTATTCTGAATCAGGAATTGTGCTAAATGCTTCACAACTACATAATGTGATCTTCACAACAATCCTGTGTGGTAGGTAATCTTAATATCTTCATTTTACATTTGAAGATACTGAGGCAAGCAAAGGTTGAATGACTTGCCCAGGGTCACGCAATTTTTTATGAGACAAAATTTGAACTGAGATCTTCTTGACTCTAAGGCCAGTGCTCTATCTCTTGACTCATCTCACTGGCCAAATAAGTAAGTAGAGAAAACATGAACAACAATTAAACTCAAATTAAATAAAATGGCTATCACTGCTATCTTTCAAGGGTTAAATAAAGTGTATAGCTTTACTGCATTTTAATAAACATTAAATCTCATAAGTATATTGTTGGTTTATATACATATACATATATATATATATATATATCTTATGGGATGACAGGAATACTAATATGTTGTTGGTAGAACTGCGAATTTCCATTCTAAGGGGGAAATTTAGAATGATTAAATTATTTATATCCTTTGACCTAGGGATCTCATTATTGAGTATATGCCCCAAAGAGGTTTAAAAAAAACACATAGAAAGAAGAGTTCAATAGAAAACAATACATTTGGAATTACACTTTTGTGAGAACAAAGTACTTGGGGGAAAAAGTGAGTACCCATTGGCATGAGAATGACTGAACATACTGGCATGTTAATATAATGGAATGTTAGTTTAAAATGAATATGAGAATTTCAGAAAAAAATATGAACATCTGTATAAATTGATGCATGGTGAAATAAGCATAATAAAAATAAAAAATATAAAATACTATGCAAGTGGGGAGAAATATGTGTCTGATGACCATATCTCTGCCTGTGGTTGATGTCAATCATAAAATGATCTCCTTGCCAGGATCTCCCTTTGAGTCCATTGCTCATGCTCCATGAGAAAACTGAATGTTCTTCCCAGCAAGAGTACACCAAACAGAAAAGTACAGCTACAGAGTCTTTGACCATACCAGGAAATCCCCTAAGTCCCCTCAAGGAAGTAAAAGGAGTTGAGACCTCTACCTAAAGTTCCTGAGATCTTCTTTTAAATATTAACCCTCCCAGAAATCATGAGTTGAATATTTGCTAATTTTACAAAAAAAAAGAAAGAGTAAAACAATATACAGCTAAGAATGTGTGGTTATTCACATGGGAAAGGAGTCATTTTATCATGCCAAAGTCATGAGAATAGAGCTCAGTGAAATGTAGTATATTCAGTGAGAATGAGCAGGTGGGGGATCAGAGCAATCTAGAATCAGTAAATCTATGTTAACCACATTGTTTAGATGGTTCAGCTACTAAGAAGATCGTAAGTCATCAACTCTGAGAATTACATGGAACTTGGCAACTTTATGGGGTGGAACATATAACAGTCAAACTGGGACTTCTTGGAGCCAGGATTTTTCTGGCAAATAGAATCAGGACAATGGCTAGCAGCTACCTGGTGGTTCAAACTATAACTATAAATGAAGAAATCAGTAAATGGAAGATTAATTTTGAGTAACTAAAAAACCAGCAATAATCCTCTCAGAAAGACATGTGACCACAAGGACAGAATGTTGCATTTACTTTATGTTGAGGTCATACTACATTGCTAGTTTTTACTTAAAATTTTTTCTTTCACAAACAAGGAGGGATTCAGTTTGTAGGAAGGCATTCATTTACTGCAATGTAAAATCAAAAAGCACTAGGAACTTATTTCAGGATTAAATCTTAATAATAAATTTAAAAATCTGATTATAATGTTAAGACACATAGTATCAACCTAAAATATCTCAAAGACAGTTATATAGCAACAGGTCTGCTGGGGCCATATAAACACCCTATACAAGCAGAGGTGCTGAGGAAATGGAAATCTAATTTGAGAAGGGGTTAAGGAAGACTTCTTAAGCAAAATGAGTTTTTTGAGGTGGGCCTTCCAGGAAAAGAAGGATTTGGGTGAACAGAATGAAGGCATTTCAGATGAGACAGGCTGAGGAGAATGAACTTTGTCACTCACAAACTGAAGACATTAGGGTAGGTCCTTTACATTAGACTGGGAGGAAGTAAAGAAAAGGAGAGTGTACTCACATTTCTATCTTTCAAAGATACATAATTTCATCCACATAGCCACTGCTTCCACCAATGCAGACTGAAACCCCCTTCACCCCACCAGGTGGATCTGTGATTGCCTTTGACCAAAAAACAGAAATTATTCCTGATTGTCAAACTGCAACAATGCACTTCAACAAACATTTACTAATTAGTATCTGGTGTGCAAAGTATTATGGACACATTGCAAGTGACAATCCATCCTGGACAGCCTGTTGGATCAGCGTTACAGAGTTGTCTGAGATTCACAGAGGCTCATGGTCATGGTCCCATAGCCAATAAATGTAAGAGGTAGTATATGAATAAGGGTCTACTTGACTTTGTATCCACTATACTATAGTATAGGAAGGCGAGGAGCTCTCACAACCTGGGGAACTAGGAAAGACTGTGTGGGAGGTTTCACTTGAGCTAAGTTCCGAGAATGGGGGAAGAGGGGGAAATAAATTTCTTCCCTCTGAATTAGCCAGTTCTTAAAACAGTGATGTCTAAGACCACAGTCACACCCAAAGCATTTCCATCTCAGTAGTACATGCTGGAACTTGTGCCCTGCTGACAGACCACGTTCACCTCTATGCCAGGATGAGGAGACTTTACTGGAAGTTAATGTGCATTAGATCAATTGATCGATTGATAGCTTTAAATCAATCAATCAGCAAGCAGTTATTAATCATCTTGCCAAGAACCATGCTAACTTCTCAGGATACAAAGAAAGGCAAAAAAGAGTCTCTACTTTCAAGGAGGTAAATGGAGTAGGTGCATGTAAGATAAAATGGAAGTAATAAACACAGGGGTGGCGACTAGGGAGATTAAGAAAGGCTTCTCATAAAAGATAGGGTTTCTGCTGAGACTTCAAACCATAAAACTCTGATGGCACTGTCCAGTGTTTTCTCTCCAGTGGTGCCTATCACAACCTATCTGTGCCTTCCTGTCTGTTTGACTCTCTTCCATGAACACTTATAAGCTCATCACAAAATATTTATTCAGTGTGCTGGGAGTATTCCTTACATTCTCTTGATATAAATAGTTACAAATGGAGCATATTAGCTGTGCCTCAGTTGTTTCTCATTCTCACAACCTGGGCAGCCCATCTTCTTCTGGGGAAGGTATACATTCAATTTAAATGATTACAGGATGAGGTGAGTTTGGGACTGGCTGGATATCTGGACTCAAAGGCAACAGTTCAAAGTCAGTCTAGTAGGAGAATTCTAGAAAACTCTCCTGAGAGATCTGGCCCTTTGATATTTTCACTAATTACTTGGATAAAGGCATAGATGACATGATCATCAAATTTACAAATGGCAAAAAATAAAAAAAAACTAGTGAGGAGGGAACTAATTAACACACTGCAGAGCAAAGTCAAGATCCAGGATCGAGGTTAGAGCATTGGGCTGAATCTGAAAGATGATATTCAAAAGAAATAAACATAAAATCTTGGGTACATTTGGAATACAAAAAAATCAACTTCATAAGTGTAAGATGGGGGAGGCAATATTAGACATAAGTTATTCTGATGAAGACGTTAAGTGGACTGAAAGTTCAACATAAGTAAGTTGTGTAACGTAGTAGCCAAAAAGAGATTTTAAAAAGATTGATGCAATCTTGAGCTGCATCAGAAAAAGGGGATAGCTTCCAGCGAACAGAGTAGGAATAATCCTACTGTGTACTCTGCCCTCAGTGGACCTCATCTGGAGTGTTGGCTTTAGTTCTGGGTGCCATGGTTCAAGAAGGACATAAGCCAGCTGGAGAAAATCTAATGGAAGGCAACCAGGGGGGTGAAAGTTCTTGAATCCAGGCCATATGAGAACCAGTTGAAGAAACTGGGTAAGTTTAGACCAGAAGAGAAGGATCAAGGAGACATGATATCTATCTTCAAGTAGATGAAGAGCTATCAGTCCTACAGAGGATTAAATTTGTTCTTTTTTGGTCCCAGAGGGCAGAACCAAAAACAATGGATGAATGTTGCAAAGACCAGTTGAGGCATGATGTCTGGAAAAATTTTCTAATTAGTTCTGTCCAAAAGTAGAGGTGGCAGCTTCCCCTTTCTTAGAAGTCTGCAAGCAGAGGATAAAAAAACCACTTGTCTAATAATGTCTAATTATAGTAGAGATTCCTTTCATGTATGTGAAACAAGAGGGCCCCTGAAGTTCCTTCCAACTTCCCAATTCTGTGATTCTTGGGCACAATCTTTACACATTTGTCCTATGTTTTCCTTATTTGTAATGCATTGCAACTTGCTTCACAACCACCATGTTGGTCTGCTTTGCCCTTTGGATGATCCTTAACTTCAATTCTTCAGAGACAATGGTGTTCCAGTACTTTCAGTCATACAATAACCAAATACATTGGTGGAGTTTTTTAATGGACCTTTATCTGGAGGAGAAGTTCAAGGTCATGGCAAGAACTTCAGAGTGTTGAAAATGCAATCCAGTGGGTTTTCCTCTCCTGGGTCAAATATGGGCCAACTTCATTGTCCATTTACATATAATCTCTATCCTAATAGATGAGTTCTATAATTCTCATGAATTTGGAGTTGGAAGGGAATTTGGATACCATCTCATTCACCTTATTAATTTTATACAGAAGAAAACTGAGGCCCAAACAGAATAAGAAGTTTGCCCATGGTCACGTAAGCAGAGCCACTAAAGTATTTGAACCTAAGGTATCTGATTCTAATTGCATTAATCTTTTTATTGCACTATTATCAAGTATTAAAATCACCTTAAGCTTGATCCTCAAATAAGCCCAATTATTTAAGTATCATTTACAGCAGGAACCATATTTTTACCTTTCTTTGTATCCCCAGAGCTTAGCGCAGTGCATGGCATATAGCAAGCACTTAATAAATACTTACTGATTGATTCAAGGTTTCAACATAACTGATTTTATTTCATTTCTCGTATAATAAAGCAGGTTGAGATGGGAATCTAAGGCCGGGCTGATAGAATAACAATGGCCAGGCAACTGGGGATTTGAGAGGCAGTATGTAATACAGAAAACAGTGACCAGCAGCCTGCATTCAGATTTTACTTCTAGCTATCTGACTATGAGTAAACCACTTAATTTTTCTTGCCTTAAATTTCCCTACCAAGAAATAGGGACAATACTAGTCAACTTCTCAGAATGTTTTAAGGGACGTATTTTGTAAACCTAAAAGCATGTAGGAATGGGAATTACTACAATTAAAGCTGCTAGGTGGCACAGTAGGTAGAGCACTGGGTTTGAAGTCAGGAAGACTCATCTTCTTGAGTTCAAATCCAGCTTTCTAAATGCGAATCCTGGGCCATTCATTTAACCCTGTTTGTCTTAGTTTCTCGTCTATAAAATAGGTTGGAGAAGGAAATGACAAATCATTCTAGCATATTTGTCAAGAAAACCTCAAATTTGGTCACAAAGAGTCAAACAAGACTGAAATGATTGACCAACAACAAATAACTGCAGGGGTTTTTTACATTTTTTCCAGCAACATCCACAGTGGAGGGATTATTCAAGAACTAAGTGGTAGATTCAGTTCATCAGTTTCATTGTTAGGACAATAATAACTGGTTTATTTAGAGAATATATATATATATATGTAGATGTGTGTATGTGTGTATGTATATATATATTAGAGAGAGAGTGAGAGAGAGAGAGAGAGAGAGAGAGAGAGAGAGACAGACAGACAGACAGACAGACAGACAGACAGACAGACAGACAGACAGACAGACAAACTTATTGCACATATGCAGTTCTGGATTTCAGGGCAGAGAGGAGTACTTAGGGTCCATCACAAGGTTACAGTTACAAGGCAGAGCTGCACAGAGTCCACCTTTAAAATAAAGTTCAAAGTCAAGAAATAGACTGGAAAATAAGCAAATAAAAAAATAACTTGATCATACAAGTCTACTGTGGTAGCAGGGAAGTTGTTGTTATTTAGTCATTTCAGACTCTTTGTGACTCCATTTAGAGTTTTCTTAGCAAAGATACTGGAGTATTTTGAAACAATTTCCTTCCCCAGCTCACTTTATAGATGAAGAACTGAGGAAAGTAGGGCTAAGTGACTTGCCCAAGGTAAAATAGTAACTGTCTAAAGCTGGATTTGAATTCAGGTCTTCCTGACTACAAGCATTGTGCTCTATCTACTGTGCCACCTAACTTCCCTGAGGCAGAGAAGACCAAATCACAAATTCAGAAGAAGAAAATAACATGAAAACAGCTATAAGCAAAGCCTCAAAGACAAATTGTGATTTAGACCCAAGCCCAACAAAATTCCTGGGAATAGTAAAGACAGAGATAAGTGATGGTGAAAAAATTAGAAAAAGAAATGAGAGTGAGGAAAGACAATTATAAAAAAAGAATTAACAACTTAGCAAAAGAGGCACAAAAAAATGCTGAAGAAAATAACATCTTAAAAAACAGAATTCACCTAATAGTAAGAGAGGCACAAAAATACACTGAAGAAAAGTAATCTTTAAAAAGTGGAATTGGCCAAATGTTTTATATTTTTCAGATACAAAAGATCACTGAAGAAAATAATTCCTTTAAAATTAGAATTGACCAGCCAGAAGCTAATGGCTCCATGAGACATCAAAAAAATTAAAGTCAAAAGAATGAAAAAAAAAGAAGATATTGTAGAATATCTCATTGGAAAAACAGAGACCTAGAAAATAGATTGAGAAAAGATAAAGTAAGAAATATTGGACTATCTGAAAGCCAAGATAAAAAAGGAGCCTAGACTTCTTTTTTTTCCATTTAATAGTATTTTTTTCCAATTACATGTAAAGATAGTCTTTGAAATTCATTTTAATAAGATTTTGAGTTCCAAATTGTTCTTCCTCCCTTCCCCCTTTCCAATATGACAAGCAATATGATGATATAGGCTATATGTATACAATCATATTAAACATATTTCCATAATAGTCATGGTATAAAAGAGGAATTACAACAAAAGGAAAAAAACCATGAGAAAGAAAAAAGCAAAAGTGAAAATAGCATGTGTCCATCTGCATTCAGACTCCATAGTTCTTTCACTGGATGGGGATAGTATCTTCCATCATTAGTCTTTTGAAATTAGACATCGTGTTTCAAGACTTCATAAAGAAAAATTGCCCTGATGTATTAGATCTAGAAAGTAAACTAGAAAGTGAAAGACTCTATCAATCACTTCCTGAAAGAGATCCCAAAATGAAAACTCCCATGAATATTATAGTCAAATTCTAGAGCTCTCATGTCAAGGAGAAAATATTACAAGAAGACAGAAATAAACCACATAAGAATTAGTAACATGTTAAAGAAGCAGAGAACATAAAATATGACATTTTGGAAGTCAAAGGAGCCAGGATTAGAACCAAGGATAACCTAATCAGAAAAAAATTAATTTAGTCCGTAAGAGAAGAATATTGACAGTGAAATAGAGAACTTTCAAGAATTCCCAATGAAAAAATCAGAACTGAATAGAAAATTTGCTATTCAAAGACTCAAGAAAAATATTAAAAAGGTAAACATGAAAGTAAGTATGACTCAGTAAAGTTAAACTGTTTACATTCCTATATAGGAAGATAATACATGTAGCTCCCAAAAATTTATCATGAGCAGGGCAGCTACAAGGAGTTTCATAGACAGAGGGCATGAGTGTGAATTAATAATATTGGGATGATCTCCAAATATGTAATAAGGTAAAAAAGGGGGCATGCACTGGGAGAAGGGAGAGGTAAAATGAGAAAAATTTTTCTCACATAAGGGAAACAGGTAAAGAAGAATTTTTATACTGAAGGGGAAAATGAGGGAAACAGATAGTGTCTGAGTCTTACTCTCATTGGAAATGGTTCAAAGAGGGAAGAAAAATTATATACATATAGATATATATATAGATATACATACATACACACACTCAGGTGGGTATAGAAATCTATTTTACCCAATAGAGAAATAAGAAGGGATAAGGATAAGAGATAGGAGAGGGTGGAGATGAAAAAGGGGGGCCAGATTAAGGAGAGTCATGGTCAGAAGTCAAACAAACTTTTGAGACAGGATAAAAAGAGAGCTAGAAGGATCAACAGAGGAAAAGATGATAGAGGAAAATGCACAGTCAGTAATCATAACTGTGAATATGAACAGAATGAGCTCACTCATAAAATGGAAACAAATTGCAAAATGGATTTGAAATCAGAATCTAACAGTGTTTTGTTTACAAGAAACACTTGAAACAGAAAGACATACACAGTTAAAACAAAGGGCTGAAGTAGAATCTATCATGCTTCAACTGAAGTATAAAAGCAAGGGTAACAACCATGATCTCAAACAAAGCAAATGCAAAGATAGACCAAGTTAAAACAGGTAATCAGGCAAACTACATTTTGCTAAAAGATACCATAGACAATTAACCAATATCAAAAAATTTATAGCAAGTTTCTCTCATATGACTTCATTTCTGAAATATGTAGGGAACTGAGTCAAATTTATGAAAAGTAAGAGCTATTACCCAATTGATAAATTATCCAAGGATATGCACAGGGAGCTTTCAGAAGAATAAATCAAAGCTATTCAAAGCTATGTGAAAAAAATGTTCTAAATCATTATTGATTAGAGAAATGCAAATTAAAACAATTCTGAACTACTGTCTCATGACTTATCAGAAATGACAAATGCTGAAAGGAATGAGGAAAAATAGGTACAATAATAAACTAGTGAATTAGTCCAACCAGTCTTTTTTTTTTTCTTTAACATTTATTTTCACAAAATTTTGGGTTACAAATTTTCTCCCCTTTTATCCCCTCCCCCCCCAAACCCAAGCATTCTAATTGCCCCTGTGACCAATCTGTTCTCCCTTCTATCCTCTCTCTCTGCCCTTGTCTCCATCTTCTCTTTTGTCCTGTAGGGCCAGATAGCTTTCTTATTTCCTAGTGGTAAGAACATTACAGTTGATCCTAACACTTTGAGTTCCAACTTCTTTAGCTCCCTCCCTCTCCACCCCTTCCCTTTGGAAGACAAGCAATTCAATATAGGCCAAATCTGTGTAGTTTTGCAAATGATTTCCATACTAGTTGTGTTGTATAGGACTAACTGCCAGGCCTAGAGGCCTGTGTGGGCTACCCGAGTCTTCTTACCTCACCTCCGAGGTCTTCGGTTGGCCAAAACCGGATGCTCATATGAGAGAAAGGACGTTCCAGAGTCGAACAAGGGTTGAGCTTTATTTCAGGGTCTAGTTACAAGTGCAGGGGGTCTTCCTTAGGAGGAAGAGGGGGAGATTTCCTAAGGAGGCTAAGATCTTAAGGGATTGGGAGTAGAAGTACAAGCGGGGAGAGAGGGGGAGGGGAGAGAGAAGAGAAGAAAAGCGGAGCCTACTGTCCTCTTGGCTCCTCACGTGCTAAGAGAGCTTTCAGGCTTCCTCAATCCTACTTAACCTTCAGCCACACAGTTTGCATCTGAATACCGTGCTGTTAGATAACAATAGTGTGATCAGATCCGGGACGACCTCGAGGGCAGGGAGACTCCACCCATCACGTATCTCCCGGGGAGAGGCGGAAATACCCGAGCTAGCCGAGCTAGCTCAGTCTGACCTTCTTGAATCCCCGCTGTTCATGGAGGGCCTCGTAAGACTCTAAGATTTAGAAGTCCCACTTTTACCCGCCTGAGACCGTCCACACAGAATTGAGCTTCCAATCCCAACATCTAACTATATTTCCCTCCATCCTATCCTGTCCCCCATTACTTCTATTCTCTTATGATCCTTTCCTTCCCCATGAGTGTCGACCTCGGATTGCATTCTCCTCCCCATGCCCTCCCCTCTATCCTCCCCCCCACCCTGCTTGTGCCCTTGTCCCCCACTCTCCTGTATTGTGAGATAGGTTTTCCCATCAAAATGAGTGTGCATTTTATTCTTTCCTTTAGTGGAATGTGATGAGAGTAGACCTCATGTTTTTCTCTCGCCTCCCCTCTTTATCCCTCCACTAATAAGTCTTTTGCTTGCCTCTTTTATGAGAGATAATTTGCCCCATTCAATTTCTCCCTTTCTCCTCCAAATATTTCTCTCTCATGGCTTGATTTCATTTTTTTTTTAAGATATCATCCCATCCTCTTCAATTCACTCTGTGCACTCTGTCTCTATGTATGTGTGCATGTGTGCATGTGTGTGTGTGTACTCCCACCCAGTACCCAGATACTGAAATGTTTCAAGAGTTATAAATATTGTCTTTCCATGTAGGAATGTAAACAGTTCAACCTTACTAAGTCCCTTATGACTTCTCTTTGCTGTTCACCTTTTCATGGTTCTCTTCATTCTTGTGTTTGAAAGTCAAATTTTCTTTTCAGCTCTGGTCTTTTCATCAAAAAAATTTGAAAATCCTCTATTTTATTGAAAGACCATTTTTTCTCCTGAAGTATTATACTCAGTTTTGCTGGGTAGGTGATTCTTGGTTTTAGTCCTAGTTCCTTTGACTTCTGGAATATCCTATTCCATTCCCTTCAATCCCTTAATGTAGAGGGTGCTAGATCTTGTGTTATCCTGATTGTATTTCCACAATACTTGAATTGTTTCTTTCTAGCTGCTTGCAATATTTTCTCTTTCACCTGGGAATTCTGGAATTTGGCCACAATGTTCCTAGGAGTTTCTCTTTTTGGATCTCTTTCATGCAGTGTTCTGTGGATTCCTTGAATATTTATTTTGCCCTCTGGTTCTAGAATCTCAGGCAGTTTTCCTTGATAATATCATGGAAGATGATGTCTAGGCTCTTCTTTTGATCATGGTTTTCAGGTAGTCCCAGATTTTTACATTGTCTCTCCTGAATCTATTTTTCAGGTCAGTTGTTTTTCCAATAAGATATTTCACATTATCTTCCATTTTTCCAATCTTCTCGCTATGTTCTGTGATATCTGTCTTTCTCACAAAGTCCTTAGCATCCATCTGTGCCATTCTAGTTTTGAAAGAACTATTTTCTTCAGTGAGCTTTTGAATCTCCTTTTCCATTTGGCTAATTCTGCTTTTGAAAGCATTCTTCTCCTCATTGGCTTTTTGAACCTCTTTTGCCAATTGAGTTAGGCTAGTTTTCAAGGTGTTATTTTCTTAAGCATTTTTTTGGGTCTCCTTTAGCAGGGAGCTGATCTGCTGTTCATGCTTTGACTTCATGTCTCTCATTTCTCTTCCCAGCTTTTCCTCTACCTCTTTAACTTGATTTTCAAAATTCTTTTTGAGCTCTTCCATGGCCTGAGCCCATTGGGTGGGCTGGGACACAGAATCCTTGATTTCTGTGTCTTTGCCTGGTGGTAAGCATTGTTCTTCCTCATCAGAAAGGAAGGGAGGAAATGTCTGTTCTCCAAGAAAGTAGCCTTCAATAGTTTTATTTCTTTTCCCTTTTCTGGGCATTCTCCCCAGCCAGTGACTTGACCTCTGAATATTCTCCTCACACCCACCTTGCCTCCTGGTCCTCCCAGCCAGCGTTTGGGGACTGAGATTCAAATGCTGCTTCCTGCCTTAGGGCTTTTGGCGGGGGCAGGGCTGCTATTCGGTGTGAGAATTAAGTTCAGGTGGTCAGGTCGGGGCAGGGCCACCTCTCAGGCTCAGTTCCCTCAGGGGGTTTATGCACAGACCTTCCACAATGGATCCAGGCTCCTGCCCCCTTGGGGAGCCCCTGTCTGCCGCCGCCTCTCAGCTTCTATCTCCCGGGGGGGCCCGAGCCATGGGGGCACCCTACTCCCCTCTCGACCCGCCAAAGAGACTCTCTCACCGACCCCTGTCACCTGTGGGTGGAGGGGCTTGTGCCGTCGCTGGAGATCCTGTCCCTGAAGCCTGCTCGGATCTGTACCTCTCGGAGCTGCAGCCGCCGCAGGTCTGGGCTGGGCTCCGCGTCTGCAGTGCGACGGACCTTTTGCGAGAGGTTTGCAGGTCCCTCTGTGGGTGGAGGGACCTGCGTGGCCACTGGAGATCCCGTCCCCGTAGCCTGCTCGGAGCTTTTCCTCGTGATGTCGAGGCCGCTGCAGGGCTGCACTCAGCTCCCAGTCCTGGCGCCCAGTCCGCAGCGCGAAGGACCCCCTGCGAGAGGTTTGCAGGTCTCTCTGGAACAGAAATCTCCCTCGCTCCAATATTCCATGGCCTCTGGGTGCAGAATTCACCGTGAGTTGGTCCCCTCTAGCTGTTCTGTGGGTTGTGGGTTCGGAGCTATGTGTATGTGCGTCTTTCTACTCCGCCATCTTGGCTCCTAGTCCAACCATTCTGAAGAACAGTTTGGAACTATACCCAAAGGATTAACTGTGCATACTTTGACCCAGCAATACCACTACTAGGTCTGTACCCCAAAGAGATCAAAGGAGAATGGAAAAGGTCAATATGCGCAAAGATACTTACAGCTGTTCTTTTCTGTGGTGTCAAAAAATTGGATGTTGAGGGGATGCTCATCATTTGGGGAATGGCTAAAGAAGTTGTGGCAAATGATTGTGATGGAATAATATTATACTATAAGAAATGAAGGTGGGAGGATGTGGTTTCAGAAAAAAAAATGTATGCCAAGACTTACATGAACTGATGCAAAGTGAAATGTGAAGAATTAGGAGATTATTGTGCACAGTAACAGTAATGTTGTAATGATGAACTGTAAAATCCTTGGCTACTCTGATCAATACAATGATCTGAGACGATTCCAAATGACTCATGATGAAAAAAAATATTATCCACTTCCAGAGAGAGAACTGATGAACTCTGAAAAATAATTTTCTCACTTTCTGTTTTAAGTTTGTTTGTGATCTGGCTAATATGGAAAATTTTCCATGATTTCACATTTAATTAATTTATATCTTTTTGCTTGCCTTCTCAGTGAATAAGGGAGTAGTGGAAGGGAGAGAGAAAATTTGGAACTCAAAAAGAATGCTTAAAGTAAATAATTTTTAAAGGAAAAAAGTTACGAGATACATATCCTGACTTTGCGCCAACTCTGTGTCCAAACAAATTTAAATTTTGGGAGCAGCCTCCTTCTAGTACCTCAAAAGGGCTATAGTTCCATATTTTCAGAAATTAATTCTTTATACTTTAATGGTTTAAAAATCTTAATGTGGGTCCACCCTCCCCTAGTGTATGTGGCAGCCCCCCCCTTTCCATGACAGCTAGATACAAATGGTTTTTTTTTTCTTTTAACCAAGAAAATTGGAATTTGGAAGGCAAAAATATCAAAAATTTCACTTGATTTTCATCTCCTCAGGCAACTCAACTTGGAGTAGGAAGGCACGGATTGGGTAACAATAAGAACAACAACTATAATGACAGTATTTATATCATACTTTAAGGTTTACACGTACTTTTTATACACTATTTTATTTGGTCATCGCAATAACCCTGGGAGATAGGTGCTGTTATGATCTCCATTTCCAGATGAGGACCCTGAGGCAGACAGAGGTGAAGTCAATTGTTCAAGTCCACGCAGCTAGTCCATGTCTGAGTCTTGATTTGAATCCAGGACCTCACATTTAGCTCTCCAACCACTGTGCCACCTAACCGCCTGTCGCCGATCACCTTTGTGTCTTTTAACAAATTACCTCAATGTTCCTCATGTGCCAAACAGCAAAGATAGCACGTATACAATCTACTCCACAGAATAGTTGGGAAGAGTCTTGTAAATTGTGAACTGTTGTAAATTGTGTGGTATTACTGGTGACCTCGCATCCCGTTCTAATTTCTCTGTATCTGTATTCCTTCAATATCCATCTATTCAAATTCTTTTCTCTTACATAGTCACCATTTATTGGTCAAATTCCCTTTCTTCCTACTGGTTGTTATCACATGTATAGAGTAAGCCTAGATTATAAGCTCAAAGGGGGCAGGTTCTATATCCTTTTGTTCTTTCACCCCTCCCACCAGCTCCTGGATAACAACTACTCCATTTGAAACAGGAATACATCTGAGGGAATGGCATGTATTTCCCATAAGCCTCAGAACCTTAATAATAGGGCTAATTGAAATACCCTGGACTTCAATTCCTAGAAAGGAGTCAGAAGAATAAATGTTTTATTTTTTAAATACAAGTGCTTTTATCAAGCCTGGTAGCCTCACACAAAATGAATTTAGAAGATCTTAGAGGTTCACAGTTGAATCGGGATGGGGGTTCAAGTCAAAGGAAGCATACTTATTCTAATGTATCCCACATTAAATTCAATGAGTTCTTATGAATTCAGAGTGGAGTGGAAGGTGGGCTAGATTTATGGAAGGCTTGCTCAAAATAATTAAGGATGGAGGGTTGAGTAAAGCATGGCAAAGATCCCCACAATTGGGGGAGGGAGTTGTTTTAGGTTTCACTGACATTTTAGAGCATCAATTACTTATACCAGTGACCTTGCAGTAGGCTACTATATTGCTTGCTTTTCTTTTCTATCAGTAGCACCTGCACTAGTGGGTTAAATTAAGGACTCCGCACCCCATCACCCCTTCAAGGGCTTGGTTATAGTTCGAGAGCAGTTTGTTTCTTAGTTCAAACCTTGTTAGTAAGCCGGCAAAGCTAATTCCAGGAACCATTATACCATTGTGTATTGAATTGCCATCAGATGGCATTAGGATGAATACCTACCATAGCTACTTAGTTATTGGAGGACCAGTGCTCACTGGTAGAACTAGAAACTCATTAGCTTCTGATGATTGGGGCAGGGGAGAGGGAAAGGAACAATTAAGTGGAAGGATAAAGATATTAGTGAATTTTTACTGTGGATTTTTTGTAAGAATGTAAAGTACTAGCCAGGCAATAAAGGAAGGAAAATGGTACTTGGCTGGCTGGAGTTGTGGGGCATTCATAGTTCCACAGAGATCACTGGAAAAAAGGGGATGAGTTACTTGGAAATTAGGTACTAATCTTTCTACTGCTGAACTAGGGCTGGTCAATAAGATCAACTGGGTGAAGTAAAGACCACTGGGTGAAAGCCAGCAGTGGAAAAAGCCTGCTGATAGAAGGAATATCTTCTTCAGCAGATAGCAATGGGGAAACAGTGGCAGTTGTGTTTCTAAGCCCATGTGGCTGATCCACAGCTAACCATCAGCTAACCAGAATAGCTACAAATATCTCTATATGAAAAGCTATTGCAATTTTCTACCTGTATATAATTGTTAGCTGCCTCAGTTGTGAGTCTCAGTCCGGGGAGTAAGATAGTCAGTAATCTTTCAGAGGCCAGGACCTGAATGCGATGTGAGAGTAAAAGGAAATACATAAGGCTGGAAGTAAAGATGACCTATGTTCATTTCAAAACAAGAATTCTGATCACAGTGATACTGGATCCCTGGGCTAAGCTGGAAAATGAGGTCTGAGTTCACAAGCAATAGGTCAAAAGCTAAGGGAGTTCACACAGATCAGGAACAGGAAACAGTGGGAGTATCCAAGGCCATGCTTTGAAAATGATAATTTGCTTTCCCCAAAGAATCACCCTACAAACAGTCATTTTTCTCAGCCAAAGGCACTATAGCCTGGGATCAAACAAATCAGAGCTAGCGACTGAGAAGACAGACAACAAACTTCATCTGCTTCACAGGGGTTTCTTGTTTTCCTAGAATGGTTCTGCCATCTACTGTGAGGAAATCATCTGTTCCTTTTTGATCTATGAAATTCCTTCAATGGTCAGAGGGAGACCACCAGCCATCTCCTCCCAAACTGGGTTCTGAGCTCATGCTCTAGTTATGGTAGAATCCTTTGGCAGAAAACAGATCAGGGGCCCTGCCTCCTGGTGTCCAGTTGTCTCAAGATCAGTCTCTGGCCATGTAGTGCACAGGTGGTGGAAGGAGGAAACATGCCCCCCTGAGGGACTACTCGGCAGCACCAGCCAAAACAAGCTTCTTTGGCCCTGCTTCCATCTGTGGGAACATATATGTCTCTCCAGTGAAAAGACTAGAGAGGCCAGGGCAGGCAGGAATCCTAAGTTATTTGACTCATCATAAAAATGGCCACCCTGGAAATGTGTTGAAGTCTATCATAAAATACCCTACCAGCAAACCCCAGTATCTTTATAGTTCATTTGTTTCTCTTCCTTCAAAGGGGAAACACATATTATTCTGGCAAATGAGTTTCCTTGCAGGGACAGCTCTTGAAGGTGCAAAACAAAGCTTGGGGCTACTGGTTTCCTTTCCACACCCTAATTTTCTGTAGAGACCTATTGTTCATAAACCAGTGAGCTTAACTTAGGAAACACAGAATGAACCAGACAAGCCTGGTGACTTGTCCACAAACGTAAATGAAATTGAGTAAGAGTTCTTAACTAGCTGCCTTGATCAAATCACTTCAAGTCTCCAGGCTAAGGTCCTCTGGAAATAAGGGGGTTGGACTAGATTGGGGGGTTTAAATCTGGCCCCCAAGAGATAAGTGGGTAGATTTTTGGAGTCTGTAAGCTTACATGGGAAAAATTACATCTTTGTTTTTACACACCGAAATTTAGAATTTCTTTCAAGTATGAATGCAAACAATAATATATATGAGTCCATAGACCTCACCAGACAGCCAAAGAGGTCTATGATCCAAAAATGATCAAGAGCTCCTGATCTAGAAAAAGTCAAAATCCAATTAGTCTCTTGCAGCATCTATCTTGAAACAACTCTTTGGAACTTGTTTGAGGCAGCATGCTTCATTTCTGCCCTTCCTTTTCCCATAACACCTCACATAATTTCCCCACACACTTTGACCGAGCATTTTAATATGAAGAGGAGAAAGGTTGTGTAATATATCTCAGATAAGGTTGTCAAGGAATCACTTATTCCAGGTTACACACACACACACACACACACACACACACACACACACACACACCTCTAACTGTCTCAGGGCATCCCTCCCTCATTAGACATCATTCATACATCTAGCCCACCCTTAAACTAATCCCAGATCCTAAGTCTGTGACTCAGATCTCTACTATATCAAGCTCAAGGATCTCTAGCTCTGCCCAGCACTCTCCTCCAAACCTGGAGGGCTCATTTCAGACTAGTCCTCCAACCCCACCCCACCCTCAATTCACAAACATTTCACGGCTTCTAGCACACAGTTTTGGAGATCATACCCACTTTCCCTTCTTTCAGCTCTTAACCAGGTGAAGTACTTAAGCCATCTGTCCAGATGTGCCCCCTACCGGCAAAGCTCAGGCATTGAAAGAGGAAGATAATTTAAAGTGAAGGAGATGGGGTTTTTAGCCTTCACAAAAGAAATTTAGGTGCACATATAAGCTGTCTTCAACCTTGTTTGCCTCATTTTCCTCGGCTGTCAAATGAACTGAAGAAGGAAATGACAAACCACTCCAGTATCTCTGCCAAGCAAATCCCAGATGGGGACATGGAGAGTAGGGTACAACTGAAGTGACTGAACAACATCCACAATGACAGGTAGATGAAGAATTAGGTTAGTTCATGCCATCCAGCCCTCCACATTGGCATCTCACCTGCTACTGTTCTCTCTCCTCCCTACCTGACACAGCAGTATCCAACAACACCTCCAAAGATAGTGCCTCCCTTCATTCACCTCCGTGGGAGACTTCATCCATTCCATTCTGGAAGTCCCAAACTGGAACTAAGTATTCCTGATTGGTGAAAGCAGTAGTATGAACTATGTACCTGGCATGGAGTAGGAACTACAGAAATGTTTATTCCCTTCCCTTCCCCATTGCTTCTGATACCTGATTTCATTAGTCCTTTTCAAGAATGAAGGACAAACAACAGTCTAGTAATCCCCACTGGGGACCCAACTGGCCACGCTGCTCATTCCCTCATTCCTTCCTTCCTTCCTTCCTTCTTTCCTTTGTCTCCTTCCTCCCCCACTCCCTTTGTCCCACATGGGAAATCATGCACTTACTTGTAGGTGCTCTGCCCAAAAGAAAGTTGATTTCTTGAAATAGAGCTCTGTAAAAACCAGGTTTTGGTAAGGCCATGGAGATTCAAGTTTGTGGTTGCCAAATAGCAAGATGTTGCCAAAATCCCTCCATAACTCGGGCTAGATGACATATTTACTTGGGGCACATACCCACAATTCATTTTGCAAATGCAAATTGGGGTGAATGGGAGCCAGTAAAGGAATAAGACCGGAAGAAAATTTCTCAACAGCTGGCTTTCACTACGAACATCTAATCTGTCCACCACAAATAAACACTGGAAAAGTTAAGCATCTGCTCCTAAGGAGTTTCTCTGTGTTGGTTTCTGTCTCATTTAGACTTTAGTCAGTTTTCTAATCATTTCTTCTGAAGGTAATTGATTGTTTTGTTTTTATCACTCAACTGGAAATGCATTGAATGGATGGCTTCAGTCTCCACTATCTCTCACACTATCTGTGAGTGACCAGTTTTATGGGAAAGACATTGAAAAATATCAAGATCAAATAGAATAATAGGGTGTTAGGGACAGCAGGGATCTTGGGGATTATTTCATCCAACCATCTTACTTTACAGATGGGGAAATCTTAGCTCTCCCAGGAGACATAACCTGCCCAGTGTCACTCAGCTGGTTTATGGCAATGACAGGAGCAGGTCTCCTGCCTTTCCAAGTTACCCTCTTCCTATTGCTTTCACTCCACAAATGCTCTTCCAGTATTTCTTAGATGTCTGCAAAGTAAGAACCACACTTCTAAGGGAAGTGGAGGATTGTAAGACCACCCTGTCTTCCTCTGATCTGAAATAAACGCTAGTGAAGTGAGTCCTCTTAAGTCTATTGGAGTTGTCACCATAAAATCAGAGAATCTCAGAGTTGGAAAGGACCCTCAAAGCTCTTTAGTCCAACTCACTGTTGAGTCATTTTTCTTACTTTTCTTGACCCCATTTGGAGTTTTCTTGGAAAAGATATTAAAGTGGTTTGCTATTTACTTCTCCAGGTCATTTTACAAATGCAGAAACTGAGGAAAATAGACAAGTGACTTGCCTAGGGTCTACAACTTGTAAGGGCCTGAGGCTAGATTTAAATTCAGGTCCTCTTGACTCCATGCCCATCATTCTATCCACTACATCACCCAGCTGCAGTCTAACTCATACTCGAGAAAAAAATTCTACCTACATCTGCATCTCAAGCTTTTGCTCCAACACATTTAGTGAGATCAACGCCTAAGAGAGTCTCTTCCACTTTTGGATAGCTCAAAAGTCAAGAAGGTTTTTTTTTCCCCAACATTAAGCCTATATTTACTTCTTTGCACCTTTTACCCATTACTCCAATTTCTGTTCCTTGGGACCATATAAAACAAGATGAATATTCATCCATAGGATAATCCTTCAATTAACCAACAAGCTTTTAGCAAGAGTTAAATTTGTGCCAGACCTCTATCACTCCTCAGTTGAATCCTCTCTTATCAAGAATGAATATCTCTGGTTCCTTTATCTAATCTTTTGATGGTGAGATCTCAAAGCCCTGCACCAACTTGGTGGGTATCCTTCTGAACAATCTCCAATTTATCAATATCTTCCCTAAATGGAAAGTTACTTTTATCTTTTCACTGTCTCACAAACTTCCATTCATTCAGTTTCAACCTAGTAACGCCTTGGATACGCTATAAACCCCAACAGTCTTCTGACAGTTGATCATAAGCTACTCGAGGGAAGGGACTATTTCATTTTTGTCTTTGTATCCTGAGTACTTAACACAATTCCTGACATATGGTATGCACTTTTCGAATAAGAATGAATTAGCAGAAGCTGACCAGTTGATCCAGACCTGTTTTTCTAGCCCAAAGCTCAGCTCTACCATATTGTTGTCTTAATTTCACCGTAAAAAAATTGAGGGTATCTGGTAGAAATGTAAATTGATATGTCAGTGTCATGAATGAGCACCTATCACGTTTATAGGTCTTCAAGCAAAGACTGAATGACCATTTTAGGAGTATGTTTCAGTGTGGATTCCTTTAGTTAAGAGACTAGACTAACTAGCCACTGAGGCCCCCTTCCAACTCTCAAAACCTATAATTCTGTTTTTAATAAGAACCTAAAGTTGGATCCAACTCTTATATAATAGCTGTAATCCTAAGATTAACCAGGATGTCTGTAGGCTCTTGCTGGGAAGAGAAAGAAAAAAAAAATAACAACTCCCAGAAGAAAGACTCGAGATTTCAATGAGTCACCTGGGTCCTGCAGTGAGTCAGACATCCAAAGGAAGATGTTGCTCTCTTCCTTTTCACTTGAAGGGGTTTCCAAGAAGAAGTTGAAATTGTTGTAGTTATTGGGAGTAGACGATGAGCATGGTAACACTTCATAAATTTTACTCTCCTCTGGTGAACTGGGAAGAGC
This sequence comes from Notamacropus eugenii, assembly GCF_028372415.1. Classification (NCBI taxonomy): domain Eukaryota; kingdom Metazoa; phylum Chordata; class Mammalia; order Diprotodontia; family Macropodidae; genus Notamacropus; species Notamacropus eugenii. Next base: position 245,022,756 of record NC_092872.1, on the reverse strand, counting down.
ACTGGATTTGTAGTCAGAGGACTGGGAATCAATTTTATTTCTTTTCTGTGTGACTTTTAGTAAGTCATTTTATCTCTCTCTAGCTTGGTTTTCTCATCTGTTAAGAAGGGAACATGAAAATTTGAACTCAGGTCTTCTGGGACTCGAGTCGTGAAGACCTAAGTTCAAATCAGGTCTCAGGAACTTACTAGCTGTGTGACTCTGGGGAAGTGCCTCAACCTTGTTTGCTTCAATTTCTTCAACTATAAAATGAGCTGCAGAAGGAAATGGCAAACCACTCCAGTATCTTTGCCAAAAAAGAAAAACTAAACGAAGTCACAAAGAGTCAGATATGGCCGAAAAATGACTGAGTAGCACTTGAAAAGAACTTTAAAATAGAAAAACTAGCTACAGTTTGTCCAAAGGAAAGATGCATATAAATTTTAACAGAGCAACAATAACCCATTCTTCATCATGCACAGTGATGGACACTAGGTTTAGAAAAATACAAACAAAATAGTTCCTACCCTCAAGGAACTTACATTCTACTGGGGAGTTTCTATTCTGCATTGCCTCTGACAATGGTATAATTATTCATTGAATCACTGAATTAGAAAAACTAGGAGAAAAAAGGGAAGAAAAACTTGCTATTTTCCTTTGGGCAGTTAATCAGTTAAATGATTCAGCTTCTCACATTTCAACTGTTTTCCTGTTTCAAGGCACATTTTGAAATTGTGTGGATTCAATAGATATTTAACAGGCTAGTACAGAAAACAAACACTTCTCCCTATGCCAAATAAAATTTCAGTGTCCTTGTTTCTAGATTCATATTGAAATATTTGCCAGTATGACATGGACAAAGATGGGACCAAGAAGTCCTTATAAATTTGATTTTTTTAAGTCACTTGAACTTTCTGGAGGGAAAAAGCAAGCATGATTTTTTTCTTTTAGGTTTCATCTAAAAAGCTCCCACACAGCAGGACCTTCCTGAAAAGGGACTGAAGGGCTATGATGAGTCAGGAGACCCTTATAATGACTCAGTCTACCAGAAATTCTTCACTTCCTGAACAGCTTGAACAGACTTCCGAGAGAAGCCTGAACTGTCACATAGAAAAAGGCAGGGACTAGTTCAGGCAATTTGAATCCAAGTGTTTGATCTGATGTTCAGAGCTCCCAGATACAACTTCAGAGAATGGATGATTTGCCAGGGGTCTATTTCTAATGTTTCTGTGTTCTCCATCACAGTATATGATCTGTCAATTGGAAAGGGTAGATTTAACATGATTAAGAGGGAACTAAAGGTCAGTATAGGTAAGGAGTTCAAGATCTAGATGATTTGAATGAATTCAAGTGCCCTGGCTAAGAAGAATTAAATCCCAAGTGCCTAGTCCTGACAAATTTGCCTTCATAATATTGTCTCTTACATGTCTTTTTCTTTCCTCTGACACTGCCCTACCCTACTGCAGTCTCTCATCATTTCATACCTTGATTATTGCAATAGCCTATTAGTTGGCCTTCCTGCCTTGTCTGTCTTCATTCCAATCCATCCCCAACTCAGCCTTCAAAATGATCTTTCTGAATCATGAGACCATGTCACACCTTATTCAATAAACCCCTATTGCCTCTAAGATCAAATGTAAAATCTTTTCTTTGGTTTTTAAAGCCCTTCATAGCCTGGTTCTTTCTTGTATTTTTATACTTCTTATACCTTACTGCCCTCCACATACTCTGTAAATTTAATGATCCTGGTTTCTTCATTTTTCCTTATACAAAACACTACATCTCTCAGCTCCATCCATTGGCTAACTGTCACAAATGGGTAAATAAACATAGAAGCCCTGGAAATAACAGTACCCCTCTCCACCACCACCACTGGTTCTACTTCTAACTCACTCCTCAATGCCGTTATCTAGGGAGACAACTGCTGTGGTCAAGGAACCAGATATCCTACCAACTGCCATACAGGCAAAGAAGCCAGCCTAGCTGAAGCAGCAAGGTATCCCTGGGGGAGATACAGGAAGCAGCATGCACCAGGCAGGTCAAACCACCACCACCTTGATCACCATCTCCCCTGTGAGACCTTAATGGAGACCACAACTCAAGAGCCTTTGGAATAACATTGCTTCCAGCCCAGTGTTCAATGACTCAATATCAAATACTGATACGATTTTATCAGTGGAAATGACATTAAATAAAAGATATTCCCATCTGCTTTGCTACTGCAGCCTAAGGACCATGGGACCTTTCCATCTGACTTATAGAGGAAAACTTTTGTATGTGTTATCTCACCTTTCAGAATGTGAGTTCTTGAGAGCAGGGTCTATTTGTGTCCCCATAGCTTAGCAGAGTGCTTTATACTCAGTAAGCATTTAATAAATGTGTTGTTCGTTCAAGTGGAAAATAAATTAAAAAATCAATAAAGATGCTAGAGAGGAGGAAGATGATTTAGGTCAGAAGCACTGGGAATCATGAGAGCAGACAAGCATGGGTTCACTTAAAAAATAACAAATTAAGTTCATTTCCTTTTTGAATAGTTATCAAATGGGCTAATATATCTCCACTAACGTCCTACTCAAATGCTTCATCCTAGTGTAGAGATGACCTTTGGGTTCCTGTAAAGCAATGTCATGGGAGAGCAAGCTGTGGCATGTGGTATGGGAATGTTTCAAGTGTCAACCTGGTGATGGGTGATCTGTATGTCTGTGGTCTAAGGACCAGCCAGCCTAAATTTGGAGAAGCTCATCACTTAGTTGGCCAAAGTAAGATGATTTTTTTTTTGGTCACAGCAACTCCTAAAGTTACAAAGCTGTAGAAGGGTTGTAATATTTGCATCAGTGTAGCAATTACCCACACTAATGAAATTATAAATTCTTGAAGTATTGGGGGAAAGGGGAAAGGCTGATAGATCCATAGAACAATGTAAACAGCACACATGGATTTCTGCAAGGCATTTGGTAAAATCTGCCATGATATCTTATGGACAAAATAAAAACATGGGAGTTGGATGGTATTATAGTTTAGTAAATTTATAATGAGACCTAAAATCATGCTGAACAATGAGTTAATATCAACCTAGATGCCACTAGGCTTTGTCATCTGCTCTCTGCTGCTCAATAATATTATCAATGAAGGCAACTATATAGATGCCAAACTTAGGAACCTTCCAAACGGCACAGACTCCAGGAGGTATGTCTAATATTGGATGACAACATCAGATACAACAAATCAGGATCATTTGAAATACTGAGGCAAATCTAACAAGATGAAATTTGACAGGCATAAAAATTAAGAAAATCTTGTACTTGAGTGTTGTGCTTTTTTTAAAAATCAGTTACAGAAGTACAGAATACTCCTCAAAATACTAATGCCTCAGAAATGGGACTAATGAGGCCAACAATGAGGTGACAAAAATAAACTGTGTAGGACAATGATAGCTGTCTGCAGCACACAAGGTGGCAAGCACCATAAATTCAGTGTTTCTTTGTTCTCATTCTACTTGACCTCTCTTCAACTTTCAATGCTGCTGATTTCCTTCTCCTCCTAGATGTTCTTCCTTCCTTGATTTTTAGGACACTGCCCTCTATCTCTCTAACTATTCTTTCTCAGTTTCATTTGTTGGGTCCTCCTCCTCTTCCCATTTACTATGAGTGTTCCCTAAGATTCTGACCTGGGAGTTTTCTCATCTCTCACCATTCTTTCTCTGTGAGTTTTTCTGTGTATTGTGTGCATGCATCTGTCTGTCTGTCTGTCTCTTTCTGTCTCTCTGTCTCTCTCTGTCTCTCTGTCTGTCTGTCTCTCTCTCTATCTCTCTCTGTCTCTCTCTCTCTCTCTGTCTTAAACTCGAAATTATTGACTGCCTGCTGATCATCTCCAACTGGATGTCCCATAAAAATATCAAACACAAGTCCAAACCAGAATTCATCATCTTTCCTTCTAATCTTGTCCCTTCTCCAAACTTCTCTATTGTTTTTAAGGGTGACAACATACTTTCAGATTCATAACCTTGGAGTCATCATTCAATTTTCACTTTATTTTTCAACCTAAACTCTAATATCCAATCAACTGCCAAATGTGGTCAGTTCTACTTCCATTCCATATCTCACATCTGTCCTCTTCTCTCTACTCACACAAGTTCTAGTATAGTTCAAGGGCCTCATCATCTCTCCCCTGGATTGTGACAATAACCTACTTATTGATTTCCCAGCTTCTAGTCTCCTTTTCCCAAATTCATCCCTCACACATTTACCTACTTGATTTTCCTAAATCACATATGTAACCACATCACTCTCCCCCCAAACAATGGTTCCCTGTTGCTGCTAGGAATAAAATAGAAGGTCCATCCAAATTTCTACTTTTACATCATGTAATTCCCCTTTGTATTCTCTACCTTTCAAACTAGCCTGCTAACTATTCCCATAGATAATATTCCTTCTCTGACTACACCACTACAGGTGGTCCCCAGGCCTCTACAGCTCCCCCTTTCCCTTCTACTTCTTGGAATCTCTAGCTTCTTTCAAAACATATCTCATGATGCCTATAGCTGGTGGTGCAGTGGATAGAGAGCACTTGGTCTGGAGTCAGGAAGACCTGAGTTCAAATCCAGTCTCAGACATTTACTGGGTGTGTGACCCTGAACACTGCCTCCATTCCCCCAATGGTAAAATGAAGATAATAACAGCACTTATTGTGAGAATCAAATAAAACGTTCATAAAGTACCTGGCACATAGTAGGTTCTATGTAAATGCTTGTTCCCTTCTTGCCTCCTGCCACATCCTCCCACCAGTTATTACTCTTCTCTCCCTATTGAAAGTACATTGTTCAGTTCATAGATATTCCCTTTCCCTTTCCCCTGACCCCAAAAGAATGTAAGTTCCTTGGAGTTTCATTTTTACTTTTGTATCTCCAATGCCCAACACAGGACATGGTAGACATTTAAACAATAATTGAATTATTTTCATAAACAAACCAAAAGAAGCATCCCTCTCAGCTAGGTAGGTATGCCAGTGCATAGAGTGAAGACCTGGACTTAAATCTAACCTCAGATACTTATTATATGTGTGACCTGAGACAAATCTCTTAGCCCCTTTTTGCCTCAGTTTCTTCATCTACAAAATGGAAGTAATAATAGCACCTACCTCCTAGAGTTGTTGTGAAAATCAGTGGAAATGATGTTTGTAAAGCACTTAGCCCTGTGCCTGGTATGTAGTAGATACTATATAAATGTTAGTTGTTATTATTAATTATTGCTATTATTCTAAATCACTGAGCTGTCTTCTAGAGTACATTGTGATGTCTTAGGTAAATGGACTTTATTGTCCCGTTGGCTTGAATCCTTCAAATCCTTCAAATCAATCAATCAATAAACATTTGTAAATCATTATGCTAGGTGTTAGAGGTACAAGTACAAAGAATGAAATTATTCACAATGAGGTTACATTCTAATGGGGAGACAAGAAATACACAATATATATGGCATCAACATAAATTTCATAAATATGTACATCCATTCGTATGCAGCCAGGAGCTAAGTACCATGTAGTTTGGGAGAGAGGAAACCAGAAATTGGGGGCATCACAAAAAGCTTCAGTGCAGAAGATAGTGCTTGAGTAGCGTCTTAAACAGCAGAACTCCATGAAGGCAAGAATAAGGAGAGAATACATGAAGGCAGGCCAGTGCAAAGACATAGGGAAAGGAGATAGTCTGTGATGAGTGAGGAATAAAGAGAAGGTCAGTTTGGCTGGATCCAGTAATGCTGGAGGAGGAGTAATATCCAATGAGGCTAGAAAGATAAATTAAGCCAGGTTGTGTTAAGGTTTAAAAGGTAAGTAGAGGCATTTCTATTTTATTCTAGAGATAACTGAAAGCTATTGGAATTGGTTGAGTAGCATTATCCTATGGTCAGATCTGTCTTTAAGCAAAATTACTTTAGCAGCAGCATGAGAGAGCTGAGACTAAGAGATCAAATAAGAAACTGTCGTAATAAGCTAAGCAAGAGATGGGTCTGGCATTATATCTACCAGGAGAATGAGCACCTAGGCCCTCTATGTGCCTGAGGGCATTGGTCACCAGTTTAGGATGGGATTATTTTAACTGCTTTCCCTGGAGAGTGATACCATGGCTGTAAATCTCCATTTGTCTGTACTGCTAAAATTTGGTGGGGAATAGGGAGAGTGGCTAGTTGCATTATGTCATTAATGGACCCAATTAACACAACATGATGAAATTTAACTCTTTGGTGCCTAAGGGAGAGCTATTCTGAACTTCAACATTATTGGCAAGCCTGGAGGGTATATGAGAAGAACTTTGTATTTTAAGAGGAAAAACCTGAGATTGAATCTTAGCTCTGCCACTAGAGGTGATGGTTAATTGCTTATACTGTAATATGATGGGGAGGGAAGGGGAGGAAGCCTGCACTACCTTCCTTAGGCGAATCAAGTGAAATAAAGGAAATCGAATGCTATTAGCATGAAGTGCTGTCTTTAATCCTGGATATCATCCTTAAAAATGACATTGTGGAGGGCATCCAGAAAAAAGTGACTAGGATCAAGATAAGACTCAAAGCCGTGTCGCACAAGGCCCCTGATACCTGGTGAAGGGAAGACTTGGCCATCTTCAAAGCTCATCTGTAGCTTATTTTTTTGTATGTATTTGGTTTGCCTGTTGTCTCCCCCACTTGATTACGAGCTCTTGAGGGCAGAGACTGTCTTTTGCCTCTAGTGCCTGGCACATAGTAGACACTTAATAAATGCTGATTGATTGATTGAATGATAAAATGAAGGGGTTGGATTAGATATGAATATAGAAACACACATGCATATGTATACACACAGAAAAAATGTACAAAATGAATAAAAAGTGACTTTAGTAGGGAGGGCACTAGCAGCTAGGTATATCAGGAAAGGCATCCTAGAAAAGATAGTTTTAGAGGTGAGTCTTAGAGGAAATCAGAGATTCCCAAGAGGCAGTGGTAGAGGGGGAGAGCATTCCAAGCATGGAGAAGCCAGCAGGAAGGCTCTGTGCCTTAAGATGGGCAATGGATATGTGGAACACTGAATAGGCCAGTATGATAGACTGCACAATGTGTACAGGAGAATAAGATGTAAGAAGACTAGAGTCATATATAGGAGCATTTAAAGGCCAGAGTTTATATTTGGTTCTAGAGGAAACGGGGAATCCACTGGAATTTACTGAGATGACATTATCAGACCAACTCTAGGAAAATCATTTTGGCAGCTGTATGGTAGATGGATTGGAATAAAAAGAAAGAGAAAAAATAAAATAGAAGGTAAAGGAGCCCAAGGCTGATCTTTGGAATACATCCACTAATAATGGGAATGACAGGGTTATTGAATCAGCAAAGACTGAGAAAGGAAAGTCTAATGGATAGGAGGTGAATCAGCAGAGAGCAGTTTCAAGAAAACCCAGAGAGGAAAAAGTGGCCTGGAAAAAGGGCAGTCAACAGTATCAAATGTTGCAAAGTGGTTGAGAAGCATGAAGATTGAAAAGAGGCTATTAGACCTGGCAATTAAAAGATCCTCGATTCCTTTGAGAGACAGAAATTTCAGCTGAGTATTGAGGTCAGAAGCTAGATTTCAAAGATTAAGGAAAGAGTGAGAGGAAAAGAAATGGAGTGATCAGGTAGAGATGAACCTTTGAAGTAGTTGAGCAAAGAAAGGGGAAAGACATATTGGTTGATAGCATAGATGATGGGGCAGCTAGGTGGTGCAGTGGATAGAGCACCAGACCTGGAATCAGAAAGACATGAGTTCCAATCTGACCTCAGACACTTACTAGCTGTTTAACTCTGGGCAAGTCACTTAAACTCTGTTTGCATTAGAGAAGGAAATGGCAAACCACTCCAGTATCTTTGCCAAGAAAACCCCAAATAAGGTCACGAAGAGTTGGACACAACTGAAATGATTGAACTATAGCAACAAAGGTGGTAGATAAGGGTTTATTATGTATAGTGAGGCCATCTTGCTTTCCCCCCTTTTGTTGGCTCACTACTCCAACCTGTACCAACTCTATTAAGTTCAGGCCTCAGAGGGAAGCTACTGTAACTATTACTCACAGTGGTAAAGAGAAGGGAATAGACATTTATACAATACCTACTATGTGCCAGACGTTATGTGAAGCACTTTTTACAAATACAATATCATTTAATCCTGAAAACAACCCTTCAAGGTAGGTATTATTATTTTATAGCTGAGAACATTTGAGCAAACAGTAGTTAAGTAGTTAACTTAACAGTAGTTAAGTTTCCCAGGGTCACACAGCTAATATGTGTAAGAAGCCAGATTTGAATTCCATTCTTTTTTTGGAGGGAAGGGGGCAGTTCTACACATACATTCTTATTAAACATATTTTCACGTAGTCATATTTACATGGAAGAATCAAAACGAATGGGAGAAACCATGAGAAAAACCAAAACAAAACATAACAAAAGAGAAAATAGTCTGCTTCAGTCTACATTCTGACTCTATATGAACCCCATTTTTTCTGATTCTAGACCCAGAGCTTTATCCACTATGCTACCAGTTGCCTCTAAGCTTCTAGGGATAACTGTTGAAGATGGTTATTCAATCAAACAATAAACATTTATTAAGCACCTACTGTGTGTTGGGCACCATGATAAATACTAGAGATATGAAGAGGCAAAAGACAAGCCCTGTCCTCAAAGAGCTTACAATCTAATGGTTGATCCTACTAACACTGTATCCCCAGGGTCCTCACTAGCGTTCATCCCGTTAACATCTCAGTCAAGATGAATCTTAACCAAAAGCATTTATGGAAGAGGCAAAGAAAACTTAATTACATACCATTCTGCCCATAAATCTGGTGTACAATCTCCCACCAATTCCCAGAGTGAATGTCAAGTAGAGTGGGTACAAGCTTAAAGTGCCATGAGGTATATGTGGAAGGAATATACATGGCCAGGAAACTCACAACTCTGGAAGTTCAGATCTCAAAGCTCTTTCTCTTTCTTGGAGATTGACCTTACAGAGCTCACGGATGGGCACAGCACCTGAGGTGTATCAGTGACTCCATTGCTGAATTTGGCTAGCTTCTCAGAGCACAACATCCCATCTGGTCATATCCACCTGCTGGGCTGCTCTACCACCATTTGGCTCAGCTGAGTTTGCTTCTCAATGGTGGCTGTGAAGTCTTGGTACTTCTTGCTTTGGGTTCACTTCGTAAGTGCATCTGATGTACCATTATGCCTTTTTAGAAAGGGCAGAGGACCTTTTGCTAGGATTAGTGAAATCCTTTCCAGATCTCCTTTTTTTGGATAGATGCTGAATTTCATAAGATTAGCGGAATCCTTTCCAGATATGCCCCCTTGGATAAGGTCTGAATTCTGTCATCTGTGTCATCTGCCCATTAGAATGCTCTCCTTGAGAGCAGAGACTATCTTTCTGCTTGTATTTATATTCCCAGCACTTAACAGAGGCCTGGCACTTAGCAAGGGCTTAATAAAGACTCCCTGACTTTACTTGACTACAACTAAGCAGTAGTTTGTAATGCAGAGTCATGACCTCTCATCTACTTTTTCCATCTCCCGGGCAAAAGATAGAAGTATAGAGAGAAGCAAAGGCTCTCTTTAATTTACTTACTGTTCCAGAAAAGAGGCATTAATACAGATAGCTATAGCCTCTTTTTAACATAGTCCTGAGGTTCTTCCTTTTACCAGGACTTTCTGGATGAAAAATGGATCCACATAATAAAAAACTTCCCTTTAGTTTATGGTAAGTAACCAAGTCTCCTTCTTTTCTAGGTAAACCATGACCAGATAATGTATTTGTTCGATCATCATAAAAATTCTGGGCTTCAGAGATTCCCCATTTATTAATTCCAAAGTTTTCAAGTCAGTCATATGCAACTGATCAACTGTAACACAGAACATTGAAGGAAACTTTGCCCTGGGAAAATTCACTATTTCTACAGCTGCTTCTTTAGTGGTTTTCATACCCAAGTCTCACAGTGTTGGTGGTGGTGGTGGTTTTTGCCATTTTCAAACATCAAACTTGTAAAAATCTGAAAGAGCCACACCCTTACACAAGAAATTTGGATATGTTTATAGGCAGTAGGGAAGGAACTACTAGATAGAAAAAGAGCAAAGATTAGTGTTGCTACCCAAAGCAATCTGTCAAAGAAGAAAGAGGGGATTGATCTTGTTAAAGAGAAATGTCACCAGTCATCAGAGAGTGGCATAAAGGATGATTTTAAAGAGTTGTAAGATGAAGAGAAGGAATTGTGACATGAAGGGAAGAAAAGAAGAAGACTTAGGTAAATGATTTCTTCTTTTTATAAAGTATGAGTCAGCACTGAGACATTGAAGGATAAATCTGGAAAAAGTGAAACTCAGAAAGGTTACTGACTGATGGCACTTGGATATGACAATGTAGAGCAAGGGAGTAAATGCAACCAGTACTTGAAAGGAAGACTTGGGACATCGGGCTATCTGAAGGGAACCAGGCTGCAGTGAAAACTGAGAAATGGAAGGAGCATTAAGATCAGTCTAAAACAAAGTTTGTTAATTATAGAACAGAATTTCAGAGGACATCGTATGAGTAGGCAGATATAGAATGGGACACTAAGGGCTAGAATTTAGATGGATGTGGATGAGATGTGGACTGCAGGAGTTAGAAAGGGGGATTTGTTTTTCATTAGTCTGGACTCCAATGTCACAGAGATGGAGAGAGTTAGAGGGGGTGGAAGTTTGCAAACTACTGGGAAATTAGTTAAGGCAAAGGTATCAGCAGTTGGTTGGAGTTCCCTCGACGAAGGGAGATAAAGTCTCAACTCTGGGCACCCTAGTTTTGATACCTGCTATAACAGATCTAGTGGTCAGGACTCCAGGCAGGGTCAGGGGGTAGCCCGAACCCCCTCGGTAAGAGAAGTAATAGTTGACCGGGCAGGGGAGTATACCTTTCTAGAAGGAATAATGGAAAAGAAAGAAAAGATCTCAGTCTACTTCCCACTGAGCAGGCAAACACGCTCGACCCTTTCTGGGAGGATATGATCTGGTCCACCATTCTCCATCACCAAAACATCCTGATGGTTTCCATGATGTGTGATTTGTCTGTACTCCTCTGTATTTTTGCTGAAACAGAAAAACAACTTAATCACTTCACTCCTCATCTCAGAAACTGTCCAATTCCTCTTGAAATCATATAGGGTGATCACGTACCCCATAGGAGCTATCTCAGCCCCACCTAGCCCTCCTACAGCCATCAGGTGCCAAAATTTTTTACTGCTCTCTATCCAACCTGCAAAGTCTCAGCTTTTCTTGTTCCCATCTCCTTTGCTGTATCTCATTTCTCCTGTGATATTCTCAGTTGTTGATTCAAAACCTCTGGTGACTCCAGAATTACAATTTTCCCTTGTGGAATGTAAAATGATTTTAAAAGAATAAACATCCCCACATTCCAGTTAGTTTCAACATTAATGAAATCACATCCCAGCACATTACAACACTCACCCCCATCCTCAAACCATTTACCAGGAAACACAGTTGAGAGGTGCCAGAGCAATAGTGGCCATAAAAATGGTCCCATATTTCTTCAGTCACTGGAATAGAGTGTTCCATATGGGGCCCATCCCTCTGGACAAATTTTAGCATTTAACACTGCAAAGATTTTTTTAATAACTTTTATTGCTATCTTTTGGGGGTTTGTATCACTTTTATTTCTCAATGTTTTTCCCTCCCACTTCCAGAGAAGTAAAACTGGATAGATTGATAGATAGACAGACAAATGGACAGACAGACAGATGGACAGATTGAAGATAGATAGAATCCAAAGAAAGGGAGAAAAGTTCATCAAAACCACCAAACATGTCAAACAAGTCTAATATTGTATTCAGTGCTCCATACCCCTAATCTTCACCTCTGCAACGAAGGGAGAGTGGATGATATATGCCAATAGATTGTCTCCTGGGTCAGTCTTGGTCATTACAATTTCACAGTATTTAGTTTCAATGTGTGTATTTTTGCCTCACACTCTCCTTAAAGGTAAAGAATTCCTCAAAATAATTCAGTGCAGATATGCAGATACTCAACTAATAGCTCAAGCTTCTTTTTGCTTTTAAACTAAACTTGAAGCAGAGAGAAATCATTTCTTTCCCTTAACATCCTTAACTCCCGTGATGTCCACCCCCAGTGTAAATAGTATAGGAAAGGTAAGAAAATTCAAAGCAGACCACATAAATAAGATACCAGTTGTATCTCTGCTATGTTTTACTCATTTTATGTATTTGAATGGGCAGCTAGATAGAGCAACAGACAGAATTCCAGCCCTGGAGCCAAGAAGACCTGAGTGCAAATCTGGTTTCAATCACTTAACTAACTGTGCAACCCTGTAAGTAAGTCACTTAACCCTGTGTGCCTCAGTTTCCTCATCTATATAATGAGCTGTAGAAGGAAATGGCAAACCCTTCCAGTACCTTTGCCAAGAAAACCACAAAATAGGGCCATGGAGAGTCAAACATGACTGAAATGATTCAACAACAAAAGAAAAGTATATTTGGATGCCTACAGATACATTGAAGGCCTGGTGCATGTGCACATCTCATCAGGGGCTCAGTTAATGCAGCCTCTTCATGTGGAGGGTGCTAGGGAACTTACTTTCAGGAGAATTGTGATAACACATCAGAGAAGTACCTTGGCGGGGCTATGCAGTATGTGTAGACATTCTGTAACTCGTTCTGGGAAACTACCTCTATAGTAAAGGCAAAGTGCCTGGAGTGGATTTGGAGGTGTCAGCTACCACCTCTTTTGCCTTATTTACTTATTTGGCTCCATTTGGTGATTCCTTTACTCACAGCACTTGATAAGAGATCATATATTAAAAAATGGGTATTTTCATTTATTGTTTTCCTTTCTAGGTGAAAGGAGTAGAGTCTCCTACCTTGAGGGGGTGAAAAGGTAGGAAGAAGGAGTGATAGGAATCCAGGTCAAGTTTTTCAGTCATCAATGCATCAATGCATCAATGCCCCAAGGAGCATGGAGTGATTTTTGGCAGGGAACTCAGGAACCCAGACCAACAGAAGGACTCACTTGTCAGTCAGGTCACATCTAGACATGAACTTGGTGGGACCAATGTTAAAGGCCAACTGAGTGAAGTTTTGAGCCTGCTTCCTGCAGAGACTCAAGTGGTCTCTGGGAATGTATGACTCCCAAGATCTTTGGGATAGAATGGAAAGAAAGAAATGCTCATATGTTTGTTCTTGCTATATCTTTGAGGTAATCATCTCTTTGAAAAAGTTCATTGATGCTAAAGACCAAATGGAAAAATGGTGCTGATCCTGTGCCAGCTTCTCCTATGTCTCCCAATCAGTTCTAAAGTTCTCCAGAGAGACCTTGAGAATGCCCTTGCATCACTTCTGACCTCTGTGAGCACTTGCCTTGTGTGAGTTCTCTGTAAAATAGTCTTTTAGGAAAACATATTTTTGGCATTTGAATCAATGTGGCCAGCCCATCAGAGTTTAACTCTCTGCAGTAGAGTTTGAATGCTTGGCAATTCAGCGCAGGAAAGTACCTCAGTGTCCAAAACCTTTTCTTGCCAGGTGATCTTCCGAGTCTTCCTAAGATAATTTGAATGGAAGCAATTCAGCTTCGTAGCTTCTTCTGACCTTTATGTGAACGCTTGTCCTGTGTGAGATCTCCATAAAATAGTCTTTTTGGCAAGCATATGTTTTGCATTCAAAGTGCCAGCCCATTTGGAGTTGCACTCTCTGAAGAAGTTTGAATGCTTGGCAGTTTAATTAGAGACAGTGCCTAAGCATCTGGTTCCTTATCCAGACAGGTGATCTTCAGAATCTTCCTAAGACAATTCAAATGGAAGTGATTCAGTTTCCTGGCATAGTGCTGGTAGACTGTCCATGTTTCACAGGCATATAACAATGAGGTCAGCACAAGGCTCTGTAGACTTTCAGTTTGGTAGTCAGTCTAATGCTTTTAATATAAAATACAAATTTCTCAAACTGCCTTTTTAACAATCTGGTTATAACCCATAACCTATCTTTCCTGAATGATTTGCATTATTCTCCCTTAATAGCTCTATATTTTGACCAAACTGGAGCACTAACTGTTCTCAGAATTCGATATTCTGTCTCCCACTATCCATCTCCCTGGGCCTTCTAACGGTCTCTTGGAATACATTCCCTCCTCAGTTCTGCCTTTCAGAATCTCTATCTTGCTTTAAGAATCTCTTTTCAGAATTTCTATCTTGCTTTAAGAGTGAGTTAAGATGCTACTTCTGACATGAATCCTTCTCTGATTTCCCCTAGCTCTTGGTACTTTCCCTGTCCTCATTTTATTTCTTTACTCATATACATATACATATTATATCTTCTGCAGTAAGGCAAAAGCTTCTCCAAAGCAAGACCATTTTAATATTGTCTCTGTAATCCCAGTCTCTAGTTCATAAATAGGTTCTTGAAATGAACTGAATTGAATTTCTTCTTAAAAGAATTCTAGGGTCAGATAAGAAATAAGGGTCCCACCCAACAGAAAGTATTCTTTATTCCTTATTACAGCAGGTCTTCCTGACCTTCCCTGGAGATGTACTCAGGGAAGCCATTCATACAAGGTAGGCATGGATTCCCTTTTTTTTTTTTTTTTTTTTCTGTCAACAGACCCCACCCATCCCTCAAGACACAGTCAGAAGGAACACAGAGTATTCTATGCAGATTTAGGGTTGGAAGACAGCTTAGAGAATTTCTTCCTTTTACAGGGAATGACTTGCCCAATGTCACACAAAAAGAATCAGTATTTGGAACTCAGTCGGATTGAAGAACACAAGGAGTGGCAGAGAGGGCAGAAGTCAGAAAGAAGAGGAAAAGCCTTAGAGGAGTGAGAGTGATCTCCTTCAGGGCAAAAGCCAACATTTATACAGCACCTCCTAAGTGCTGAGCATTATGCTAAGCACTTTATCTCATTTGATTCTCCCAACAACCCTGGAAGATTAGTGTTTTTATTATTATCCTCATTGTACAGCTGGGGAAACTGAGGTAGAAGGGAAGTGACTTGTTTAGTGTCACACAGATAGTAAGTATTTGAGACTGGATTTGAAATCAGATCTTCCTCACTCTGGGTCTGGTTCTCTATCCACTGAAGCACTTGGCTGCCTTGGCACCTATGTTTCAACTGATCAGAGCTTTGATTGATTGATTGCATCAGCACCAGGAACTCTCAGGACATCATCTAATTCTGATGGTGATTTCTTGTAACTTACAATGTTAAAGGTAGCCGTGTTGTTGTGTTCGTCCTTCATTGCCAAAGAAGACCATAACATCAGAGAAATGATGACATGACTTGAAATTGACTTTGTTTTGAATGAGGGAGGGCTGTGCAAGGTCACCCACCTCACTTTCTCCTCCTAAGCCATCTGGGTCCCATGACCAGATATTCATCAGGACAACTGGAGATGCAGGATGCAAAAATGAACAATGAGTGACAAAGTGCCATGCAGGGTTCCACAGCCAGTCTATATCAGAAGCAAAACTGGAACCCAGATCTTCCTGACTAGGAAGTGAGCTTTCTTTCCACTACCCTACACTCCCTTGCACATAGTAGGAATTTAATACTTATTGTATTGTATGAAATTAGATGCTATTTGAGGAATGTGCCTGGATGTTGTTTTTCTTAATGTAAAAAGGCAGTATGGACAATTCAGGTCCCAAAGTGGATTTTAGCAGTCCTAGTTATTCAGATTGGCAGTTGCTGTTGATATAATTAGCTACAGTATTGATCCAAATATAGGCCACACTCTTTCCCAACATCTGGATTATATACTATAAAGTCTGCATTCAATCTATAATTGGTCTTATTTTTCAGTGTACATTTATATACATTGAAAAGAGTTGTACCCTACAAAGCAAGTGTGGAAATGGCTTCAAAGGGGCCATACTATAAAACATGCACTAGAGCTCCCCTGGAAATTTGCAGGAATGTGGAAGAGCTTTGGGCTTTGAGGGGGCAGAGTAAATCCCTTATTAGTTGCTGAGGAGGAACTACTGCTCATTCAAAATATCTCTACAAGAAAGTCACCCTCTCTGTCTCATCTTCCCATTTCCAATGGGAGATGTTGGGACCTTAGAGGAGGCAGAGTGTCAAGACCAATGGAGCCTTTGCCCAGTTGCCACATGGTAACTCCAAGCTCATGACAGCTAAAACAACATGTCCTGCCTGGACAAGTCTGAGATTTGACCTCAGAGTCCTAGCTGCTTCTTCTGTTGTGATTATTTACCTGATGTAGTAACTGAGCAACAATCCTGAGGTGGACATATCCAGCCTGGGAGGCCATCTTGTAAAGTGGAAAAATGTGGAGATCCTGGATCTTCGATTGGTACCAGCTGTGCCTGTACATGCCCCCTCTATATCCAATATGGCATTTTTGGAGGAGAAGATAGCCACTATTAGGAGAATGAATCTAAGCTCTCACTTGGCTTCTTAGAAGATATGGATCTGAAGGGAACTATTTGGACAGTGTAGAACCAAGATGAAATATAAAATGCCTATTTGGCACTTCTGCAGGCCCATCATGTTTAAATATTTTAAATATAAATGACCTAGGAGAACATGATAATGATTATAAATTACTGCTTCTTGTTTAAGTTTTCTGTCAATTTGCCCCGGTAAGTCTTGTATGTGTTAAGCATTTCTCTTATATACAAAAGATTAAAAACTGCTGGTGCATGATATACATTGTCTTGAGAATATTTCAAGTTCCTACTTTAGGGAGACCTTAGATGAGGGATTCTCGGCCTAAGATCTATGAACTTGTTACATACATACATACGTGCATATACACATAAATATATATGCATATATACATGTAGGTTTTAATTTTATGTATTTAAAAGCATTATTCTGAGAAGGGTCCATTGACTGCACCACATTGCCACAGGGTTCACACACACACACACACACACACACACACACATACACGCACGCACGCACGCATAAGATGAAGCAGCCTAGACATAAGACAAAACTTAAGCTTTAAGTAATTTTACCTGGGATTCCAAGGCAGAGATGTAAAAAGTCAAAGAGACAAAAATAAAAGAACTTTACCCTTCTTTCAAGTGGTCAATCTATAAAACCCAGTCTCTCAGCATGAGCTAAGAGCTGAAGGGGCCCTTATCATGGAGAAAAGAAGGTATGGCACTCCAACCTCCAGGGTCCGGCAGTTACACTTATTCATACATAATTTCCCTTTTCAAAAAGAGCTCATCTGAGAAATGTTTTCCATTTTTGAGGATGGTCTAGGATAAAGAATTTTAGAGTCTTTAGATAGCATTTTTAGACATTTTTTGATTCTTTAGATACCAAATCTTAGAGACTTTAGATACAATCTTGTCCTCATTTTTAAAATGATTAACCGAGGCCCATAGGGAGGAAGTAGCCTTGCACAGATCAAACAGCTGGTGTATCATAGAGCCAGGATAAGAGTTCAAGTCTTTTGACTCCCAGAGCAGTGCTTCATCTTAAGGAAAAATCATGTAATCAATCTCCTCCATCCACCTATTATTATTACTGTTACTACTGTTATTACTATCAATCGAGAAATATTTATTAAGTACCTACTGTGTGCGAAGCACTGGGGAGACAAAGACAAAAATTACTGCTGCTACTGCTACTACTACTAAGTACTACTACTACTAAGTACTACTACTACTAAGTACTACTACTACCACCACCACTACCATACCACTACTACTATTCATGTTCAATCTTTTTTTTTCAGTCATGTCCAACTCTTTGTGACCCCATTTGAGATTTTCTTGACAAAGATACTGGAGTGATTATCCATTTCCATCTCTAGCTCATTTAACAGATAAGGAAACTGAGACAAACAGGGTTAAGCAATATGCTCAGGGTCACGCAGCTAATAAGTGTCTGAGGCCAAATATGGACTCAGGAAAATGAGTCTTCCTGATTCCAGGCCCTGCACTCTATCCACTGTGTCACCTAACTTCCCCCTACACTGCTACTACCACCTCCAATTTAAATTGCTTTATAGTTTATGACAATAACTCCCATTTTTAAAATGCTTTCAGGACTTTCCTCATAACATATCTGTGAGATAGATAATTCATGAAGGATTATTCCCATTTTCCCAAAAAGGAAATAGTTTCGGAGAAATTCAATGGCTTGCCTGTGGTCAGAAGACTAGTAAATTTCAGAGCCACAGATAGATAATGACCAATATGGTAGCTGATGACCAAAAGCAGAATTCACTGTGTTCTAGGTACTGTTAGCCAGGGGTCAATGCTGATCAGTTAGTGACCGCTGCTTCTTATAAAAATAAAGGATTTGGAGGAGAATAGACTTCTTAGAGTGCCTGGTTCCAAGGAGATGAAAATCACTTAAAATTATACAAAAATGACAGAAGAACAATGAAGTCAGGTTTCCAGAGAAAATCATTTCCATACACATCACACAATGAAGTGTGCTCCCAGCCATAGAAAAATAAAGACCTTTTTTTCCTTCCTTAATATGGGATCCTAAACACCTGGCAGGCTTCCTGACCAGAGAACCTTGCTCCCGATATTTTTGGACTAAACTTCATATTCCAATCATTAGAGTGCTGTGCTCCAGATGTTCATCTGGCTATACTCCTCCCCTCCAGCAAGGACTACTTTCAGTAAATGAAGCCATTTCCTTTGAAACATCAACCCCAATCCTTTTTTGGGCACCAAAGAAAGCTCCAAGCAAAACTCCAACTCTAAATACCATCCTTTCAGGATGCTAAGAAAACAACTTAGTGGATTTCTTGAGGAATATGACTCTACCTTCAGAAAGGGCAGAGATAGGCATGATTCCCTACCCATTGCCCCCAAGCATGTGGAAAGTCACTCCACACTTGCTTAGACTATTTCCCTACACAGGTAAACTAACTCACATAAAGCTGTTCTCCACTGATATATAATATAGATATGATATATTTACTTGTCCTGTGGCCAGGCAGTTCAATTCAACAACTCAAGGATGTAGTGAGCTCATTATCTTTCCAGCTAACCTACTCCAAATTCCTTGTTTCTTTTGAGGGCTTTACCATCTTTCTGGTCACCCAGGTTCACAACCTAGGAGTCATTCTCACCTCCTACTTCTCCACCATCCCCATAGTAAATCAGATGCTAAGTCTTACCAAGTTTTCTCCATAAGTCTCAAATCCATTCCCTTCTCTCCATTTATAAGTACCCAAGCTCACGTCCTCACTGCCCTCTCATTTGATTAATGCACTCGCTATCAAATAGTGTTCTTGTTTCCCATCTCTTCCCTCTCCAATTCAATCTCTACATATCTGCCTAGATAATTTTCCTAAAGCACAGGTCTGACCATGCCATTCCCCAGCTCACACTTGCCTCACAACTCTTGGCCTTGGCATTTGGAGCCCCTCACAGCGTGACTCCAATTTACCTTTTTATTTCTTTTCACTCTCCTTCACAAACTCTATGGTTTAGTTAAACTGGTCTACTTGCTGTTCCCAAAACTTGGCTTTCCTCCTGTTTGCTTTTTATTGGTTGCTCCTTATGTCTGGAATGTCCTACCTCCTCACCTCCACCTCATTGAATCCCTAGCTTCCTTTAAATCTCATCTCAGGTGCCACATTCTACCTGAGTACTTTCTTGAGATCTTTCCTAATTCCCCTAGTCCCTAATCCAACCTGAGAATCTTCTCCAATATGAGTATCTGTTTGTATATTGGTCAGTGTTCCTCTACAAAATGAAAACTTCTTGAAGAAAGAGATCATTTTTGTCTTTGGATCTTCAGAACTTGGTTCAGCATCTCAAATACAGTCATAAATACTTGATAAACTGAATTGAATCTGATACCAACACTATTCTAGTCACCCAATATAATCACTTATTAAATTTGTAAATGCAAAGCCACCCTTGTAGATTTTTCTCCTTAATCACGTTTCCACAGTACAACAGCTCAACTATCTAGCACCAGATGACTCTTCCATTAGACTAGGAGGGTACGGTCTATCTGTCACCTTTCTTTGTACTTCCCAGAGTTTAGCACATAGTAGGTGCTTCTATGTGCTTAAGAAATTTTGTTGATTAATTGGTGATGCTGGTTAATGGGGACTTACGACAAACGATGGGTTCTCCTCAGTTGGGGATCATTGTGTTGTGTTCATTCTTTGTTTTCCAAGAAGACCATGACATCAGAGAAATGATGACATGACTTGCACTTGAGTTTGTTTTGAGTGAGGGAGGGCTGTGCAAGGTCACCAGCCTCACTTTCTCCTCCTGAGCCATCTGGATCCAGTGACCAGACATTCATCAGGATGACTGGAGATGGCCTAGAATACACTGAGAAACCTTGACCTTTTGAGCTTAGACCTTTTCAGGTGCCACTTAGAGGGAGGTAATGCCCATTCAGGCCTCTTTAAAAAGTAGTCAGGAAATGGCCCCTTTAATGAGCAAAATATAATAAAATAACTAAATCAAGCTGGAAGGAAAAGAGAAACTACTACTATTGATAATCATTCTAAGGTAGTCATGAAGTAGAGATTGGACAGGGACCTATTGTTGTCCAATCTATGGGCTTCAGAGTGCACTAGGTTGAAGGTTTTTGGGAAAGAAAGAAAGAAAGAAAGAAAGAAAGAAAGAAAGAAAGAAAGAAAGAAAGAAAGAAAGAAAAAGAAAGAAAGGAAGGAAGAAAGAAAGAAAGAAAGGAAGGAAGGAAGAAAGAAAGGAAGAAAGAAAGAAAGAAAGAAAGAAAGAAAGAAAGAAAGAAAGAAAGAAAGAAAGAAAGAAAGAAAGAAAGAAAGAAAGAAAGAAAGAAAGAAAGAAAGAAAGGAAGGAAGGAAGGAAGGAAGGAAGGAAGGAAGGAAGGAAGGAAGGAAGGAAGGAAGGAAGGAAGGAAGGAAGGAAGGAAGGAAGGGAAGGAAAAGAAAACCAAAATATCTGGCCAGTGAACCCCAAGTTAACTGGGCAGCTTCTGGCCATCCAAAGTTACCTTTCTTTGGAGAGGAGAAGGAAGAGGAGAGGGAGACAGAAAGGAAGGCAGCTCAGTCAATTCACAAGTTGTGTTGATTCTTCATTTTTGCAGAGAAATAATGACGTAGCTTGCACTTGAGTTTGTTTTGAGTGAGGGAGGACTGTGCAAGGTCACCAGCCTCACTTTTCCTCCAGAGCCATCTGGATCGAGTGACCAGATATTCATCAGGATGACTTGAGGTGGCCTAGGATGCAATGGCAGACCTTGGCCTTTTTAGGCTAGGGCCTTTTCAGGTGCTTGTGGATCATGGAGAACCATGAATAGGAAATCAACCAGCAATTATGTTTTGTTTTACATTACAATAACTAAATAAACATTAAATATCATTGGCAGTGTCTAATGGCTATCTTCTTTTAGGAAAGGAATAACTACTAACTAATGATATTAACTAGAAATATTCACTAGGCCAGGGATGGGGAACCTGCAGCCACATATGGTGCTCTAGGTTCAAATTTACAGAATCCAAACTTCACGTGTGAAGTTTAGATTTAGTCAAAGGGCAACACTTGAGGACCTAGAGGACCACATGTGGCATAGAAGCTGCAGGTTCCCCATCCCTGAACTAGGCTGTTAATATCATTAGGATAGGAAACTCCAGATAAAGAAACTCCCTCTAGCAATGCAAGTTAGCTTCTTCTCTGTAACTTGTAGGATTAGAGAATTGCCTGAAATGTTGAGAGGTTAAGCACCTTGCCCAGGGTCCCAGAGCTAGTACGGGTCAGAAGAGGTACTTGAACAAAAGTCTTCCTGGCTACAAGTCCAGATCTCTATCCACTATACCACACAACATCTCAAAAATAAATATTTAAGGAAGAAAAAGCACTAGTAACTATAGAAGTTGGGAGCAGTGAATTATTTCTTCATTCAGGACATCCTATTTCTTAAAAGAAAAAAGAGCTATGTTTTCTCAGAATATTTGAAACATATCTTAATAGAACAACATCATTTTCACATGTTAGACACAAGTAGAATTGAGAGAATTCTCTGGGCTGGAGAGACATTTGCTCTCTTTAGTACAGATAGAATCAAGATAATAGAAGATAAGGAATTTAAGATGGCCATTGGAGCTCTTGGATTCAAACCCAAGAAAGAAGAGATCAAGAAACTAGGCCCCAAAGGAGTCAGGGAAAGTTTCAAGAGGGATGGATGGATATTCCACAATGGAGAATAGCGTAAGATAGACACTCCAAAAGAAATCGTTGTATTTTGTGAAGGAACAGTGAGGAGACCAGACTGATAGTTAGAGAGTAGTGAAAGCAGAGGGAGCAGAGAAAAGAGTGGCTAGAAAGGGTGGACCAGACTGAGGCTGCTTGTTTCTGAATATAGGAGGAATATCCATCATGAAATAGCTCCATAAAGGAATGGTCATTGTCTTCCAGAACATATTTCAGTTATGTTCAATTATCTTCAAGTAGTGCAGGAAAAAATGCCAAATGACTAGGTTGTACTCTGGTTCTGAAGCAGCTTCCATATAGGTCAGAGTTATGGATCCTAGGGTACTAAGGGAGGTACTCTGAGCCTATCCTAGAACAAGGACAACCCAAAAATCACAATGAACCCTGGTGGCCCAGCATCTTCACCAAAACCAACCACGCATTAACACATAAAAATCTCACCAAAAAATACAGGAAAGCAGAAGTGTTAAACATATCAATTACTGACCACAATGCAATAAAAATTGTGTTCAATAAAAAGCCACTGAATTAAGGATCAAAAATTAATCAGAGATTAAATACCCTAAAGAACTAGAAGGTCAAAGCACAAATCATGGAAAAAAATAATTCCTTTAAAGATAATGACAATAATAAGACAACCTACAAACAAATCAATGAATTGCATATGAAACAAACAAAAAAAGCTAAAAATCCAACAAATTAACCCCCATCCCCAATTAAATTTTAAAAAACTTACATGGAAAAAAGTGATGTAAAGGTTCCAATCCAAAACCATTCATTGTTGACTACATCCCATAATTTCAATAAAGTCAACAGAGAATGGCCTTTGAGTACACAACAGAAGGGGGAGGGGGAATGTCTTTGTGGGCTTAACTATCTTTTTACTACGAACATGATTTCGGGTTGAATTAGACATCTTCTCCCCCTAAGCTGCTACAAGCAACCTCTAGAGTGAGAGGTCTGGTTGTCTATTTTCATCATGAAGTTACTAACACTGAGTCAAATATTGAAAAAAATCAAGATTATTTTTGCATAGTACACACACACGCATCACATCACAGCACATCTCAGAAGTCCCATCAAAAGCAACAGTCAGTGTCACCTCGGGCACTGAGTAATAGTAAAATCCCCAGAGTTCTACTGTACAGTAACAAGCCAAATATTTGGCACAAGTGCCACTCATGAATACTGTTCCTGCCAACAGACCATATCAATCAACAAGAATTTCTTAAGTACTTACAATGTGCTAGTCACTATGCTAAGTACTGAGGACACAAATAGAAAGAATGAAATTATTCCTACTCACAAGCAACTCACTGTGAAGATAGCAAGTACATATATGTGATGGTATCCAAGTGCCCAGAGTACCTAGGACAGCCTGTCTCCAAGTATAGAAGCTTCTGAGAGAATCATGGTGATGTGGTTGATGTTCCTGTTGGTGTTTATCCAGATAAAATGTATCCCTCTTCACATTTGTGAGGATCTCTGATGAGATTTCCCATCTGGGACTTTCAATTTCAAATGCCCTAATTTGCAGGATCCTAGAAAGAAAGAAAAAAAAAGGAAAACGAAACCAAAAAAACACATTTTTAGGCTGCAGTTGTTTAGTCAAATGTCAGTGTTATTTCCCCACAAAAAACAGAATGCCAGCCTTAACCATATCCACCAAGGTTATCTTGCAAATTGTTGAATGTTTTAATTTGCTATACTTTTAATATTGGTATTTTTATATTACTGAATATTGATATTAAGTCTAACATGAAAAGTATGTATAGTAGTTTGTTTCACTGTAGGCTGATGACTAGGTGAGAAATGTTCGTATTTTTCTTTTTGCATTTAAACAGACCTAGGTTGCTTGCTTTCTTGTGAGATCTTAATGCTTTGCAAGTTCATAGGGTAAAGTTTGCTTTGGTGTCTAGAAACCCAAGGCAAGCAATGCATAGTCCTCAGTGACTTTTTTTAGGAGATTTTGACTTTCTTGACTTTTTTTGCCTTGTTATGACTACTTTTCTAGCTGAATCTACTTATCTTGTTGAGTGAGTTAGGAATTCTATTTAGATTGTCTCTGCAGTGTCAGGGATCCATGGGGGATCACTTGCTCATGTCAAGTGCACTTTGTAATATGGACCAAGAGGAACTTTGCTCAGACTTCTAAGTAGATTATCTATGATACAGGGACATACTAGAGAAAATTCCCTGTATTAAAAGGAATATTTTAAAAATTTTGTCCAGACCTCATTTGGATGTCCTCATGAATTGAGGGAATCATGGAAGAGTTTTCACACAGGACAATTGTTTTCTCATCACACTGTGAGGGGCTGACTTCCAGTCTACCTTAGGTCTCATCCCTATGAAGAGAGTTCCACATGGTCTGGGAAGCTTGTTAAGGACCAGGATCCTTTAGAAAAGGGCAACTGGTTTTCTTTGTCTTTTCTTTTCCTTTTTTTTTGCTTTTGGGTTGAAGAAAACCATGAGAGTACCAAGACAGACATTTCCCAAATACTAAATGAGCAGTAATCTTTGGCAAACTTTGTGAAATGTTCTTTGTTGAATCTGAATAACTTGCTACTTGGGGAAAATTGTGATTTCCACCTCATACATATGAAACTATAGAAGACTGGGCCACATCAACTGTTTTGAGACCCTTTCCTGTGTGGCACAATGCTTATGCCTACCCAGAGATACCAGAGGAGTTTTCTAGGCAGGCTGCTTCCAAGAGAATCAGGATGATATCTAGGGAAATGCATGAGTGACTGGGATTCTGTCTGTTTCAGCTCTTAATCTTTTCTCTCAGTCTCTTTGGTCTTCATCCAGTGAGTCTTTAGTTTACAGTGTCTGGTGAGAGACCACACCAATCTTGGAATTTTGATAAGTCAAGAGAATGAACCATAGGAATTTTGGGGTCAGTGTGTAGGCCAGGTTTCTTTTTTTTAAATAGAATGACAATTTACTTATTTATACTAGAGGAATAACCATTTCCAGTGTTAATCATGGTCAGTGTTACAGACCATATCCATTGTGCTATCAATTGGCCTAGAAAAAGAGCAGGCCATTTGCTAATCTGGAATAAGAACAAAAGAGGTTCAAAGATATATAATCCAGTCAAAAGAACAGGCTAAAAAACTCCACCTGGTCCACTGTAGGCCAAGGATTCTGAATCATCTTTGTGAGCTAGACTCCTTTGGCAGTCTGGTGAAACCTGTGAAACCCTTCTCAGAATCTTGTTTCTAAGTGCATAAAAGACAGAGAATAACAAAGAACCCCTACTGCAAAGGAAGGAAGAGAAATAGTGTTTAAGCATTTATTGTGTGCCTGTCATGGACATAGTATGTTGCCAGCTGTGGACCAGACTAGCCAAATCGGTGAGGGGGGATGAATTTTTAGGAACATCAGCTATCAAAGATCTTACTAAGCCATGAAGAAGCTGGGAGCTGGGCTAAGGGAGAGAGTGCCCACACCTGGCAATTCCAAGAGCTTTAAAAGGTTGAGATTTAAGTTCCCAGGATAGAAGGGGAAACATGGAGGGAAGAATCAAAGACAGATTCTAGGATTTCTAGCCTAGAAGACTGAGATTGTGGTGGTTCCATTAACAGAATTGGCAAGTAGAAAAACGTAGAGGGAAAATCAGGGTGGATTTGGACATGCTGAATTTCAGGTAATGGTCAATTGTTCCTGTATAAGCTAAATCCTATGATTCTATGATTGAAGTGGACCTGTTTTTGGTGGGGTTTGTTTGGTTTTTTTGCATTTGGAGATGGACCTGGAGCTCAGGTAGAGAAGGTGCAGAAATACACTAGAAGAACAAAAGGAGGATCTGAAGTGTTCTCTCCCCTTGAGCAGCAGGTTGCATTTCTTCTAGAAGTATAGCAAGAACCTCAGAGTGGTTGGGAATGCTCTCATGGGCCAAGACTTGGTAGAGTCTGGTGGCTCTGGCTTTTTCCTCACTCTTATTTCCCCCAGAGCTAGAACATATTAAAAATTCATATGATGGTTGTGAGATGGTCCTCCTCCAGCTTTTCCAGTTGTTGTTCCTTAAAGCCCAGGCACAACTTCCCCAGCTTCCACCATTCATGCCCCACTAGGTTGTCTAACTTCATCAGCCTCTTTCTACTCACCACTGTCTCACCTAATCCTATGGGTGGCTCTTTTCAAGTAGGGAAGCAGATGGTATTTTCTTATCACCATCTTCAATTCTCAACTTTCCAAATGTTTCCAAGGGACCTGGTACAGAAAGAATCCTTGCCACCACACTCCAGGCCCTGGAGGCCACAAGATTTTCACCAGCTAGGAAGCAATATCTTCCCATAAGGTAGTTGGAAGTGACCAGGCTAATGCTCCTACCTCTCCCTGGGACAGGACTTCCTTGAAAGTCTGAAACTCTGCATCTTCCAGGTCCTGAAGCACCTCACATATCTGTACTTCTTGGTTCATGGAGCCAGGATCTTCAACTGATTTTATGCCTTGGTCTGTTTAAGATGGGTAAATCTAAGCTAGCTCACTTCCTCGGCTATATTTCAAAACCAGCATAGCATCAATTCCCTAGGGAACAAGGAACAGTCTTTGACAGTGACTCTCAAGATTTCAGCCTCCCAGAAGCTGAGACTCATGCTTATCTGACATGAACTCAGTGAGACCAATGCTGTGTGGGAACTGAAGCATGTTTTAAGCCTACTACCTCAGAAACTAAGGTGGTGTAGGAGAAAGTATTAGGAAGAGAGGGGAGGAAATGTTTGAATGTTTATTCTTGCTATAGTTTTGAAAGAAAAATCTTTTTGTCAAAGCTAATTGATGTTAAATACTTAAATGACACTGGGGTGCTAGGCACATAGGAGTGCCTAGGAGTGGGGGTAGGAGAACTCAGTTGGTGGGGGATTATGATGATGGTAATAGAAGAAAGAACCCTTCTGGAAACTTGAGGGGCAATATAGTGGCCTGGGTAGGAGAGGAAGCTGGAACGTAGGGTTATATATAAAAACAAATGCAGCCTAAATAGAAAGCTTATGAATACAAACATATACAAAATATTTAACACAAAGTATTTTGGGTAGGAGGACAACTGGAAGGTGGAATGGACTCAGGAAAGGCTTCATATAAAATATGATGCTTTAGCTTCATCTCAAAGGAATAGAACAGTTCTATGAGATGGAGGCAAGGAGGGAGCGCAAGGTAAGCATTTGGCAAAAGGAATTGGAATTTGCGGGATTGAGTGGATCCTTTGCTCTTAAACTCCATGCCTGGAATACCCTTAGCCATGTTTTCAGCCTATTCAAACCCTCCCCATCTTTCAAGACCTCTTCTAAGTTTCTAAATCTTCCTGGATCACATCAACCCAAATGAATATTCCACTCCCTGAATTCCTTATAGCCAGAATCATGGAACTCTTCTGTGGTCAGACCATAGACAAAATATTGCATTCCATTCCAGGCACTATAGTTTAGGAAAGATTTTGATAAATCATAGAGCATTTGGGGAAGGCACCCAGAATGATGAAGGACCTTGAGTCCATGTTATATGAGGATTGAAGGAACAGGGAAAGTTTAGCCTGAGGAATAGGATAGTGATAATAGGTAGCTTTTGTGTAGCACTTCAAGGTTTGCAAAGTGCTTTTCCGATACCTGAGAGGGAGGGGTTACTATTATCCCTATTTTACAGAAGAGGAAATTATGGCAAATAGAGGTTGTAAGTTGGGTCACACAGCTAATAAATGTCCTGGGTTGGATTTAAGTTCAGGACTTCCTGACACCATCCTCTGCATCACTTAGCTTTCTGAAGGGAGACTCAGAGGAGACGTGATAACTGTCTTCAAGAATAGGAAGGACTGTTGTGCAAAGGGGAGTTTAGAATTGTCATGTTTGGCCCCCAAAAAAAGAATGGAACCAGGAGCAATGAGAGCATGGTACGAAAAGGTAAATTTAGTTTTAATATCAAGAAAAACTTAGCAATTAAGGCTACCCTTAGGTAATAGAGTTAGCCATAAGTGAAATGGGCTATTTCAAGAGGTAGTTGGTTCCATTTAATCAGAAGCCTTCAATCAGAGGTTGAATCGCCACTTAATGGGGATTTGAAAGTCTATGAAAGTAAGGATTCATTTTCATCTATAAAATGGTTGGACTTGGTAGCCATGGAGGTCCCTTCCAACTCTAAAATTTATGTTTTGTTATTCAAATGATTGAACATTTAACTGCTTTCTATTTCAGTGTTAATCTAGTCTTACAATTGTATGTATTCAGTCATTTCAGTATAGTCCAATGCTTCATGACCCCATTTGGGGTTTTCTTGACATTTATTAAGCATCTAATTGTGTATCAGGTGCTGTGCTAGGCTATGAATATGCAAAGATAAAAGAGTCTCTAGCCTCAAGGAACTTACATTTTGGAAGACAGAGGAGAAAACACACCATTGATACTGATAAGTAAGCAGAAGAAACAAAAAAAAAGCCAATTGATAGAGAACAGAAAATGGTTCTTGGAATCAGGAAGACCTGGGATCAAATCCCATCTCAGAGGCATCCTGGTTGTGTGTCCTTTGGCAAGGTCCAACCTTTCGGTGCCTCAGACAACTCTCAAACTTTAAATTGCAGAGCAGGTGTCAAAGTGAACTAGTAGACAAAGTTCTTCCAGGAGCCTCCTAAACCTTTGAAATCCTAGGTTCAGCTTCAAAAGCAAGCATACAAAACATGAGGCTGAAGAAACAGCTAACAACAAAGAGGATGAGTAAAAAGTTCCCCCAAGGTGACATCTGCATTGAACCCAAAGGAAGATGAGGATTCTAGGAAGTGGGCATGTAATAGAGGCTCAATAAATAAATGTTAATATCCCCAAATAGTTGGTGGACTGATCTGAGGCTTTCTAAACCTAATGAAACTTATGGGAAGACTGAGGAGTCCTCTCTTAGCTTGCTTCCTATCTCCTTTCCCAGGAGCAAGTTGGTACTATCACTTCATCAGAAATCATGATCCAGGGGATCATTTTTTTTTAGTGTAACAGGTAGAAACATTGGTATCAATTTAGGTTTGGTCAGTAACGCAGATCTCAGATGATATGGCTATGGATCGACCTGGATACCTCTTCTTCCATCTTCTTTTATCTACCTAGAAATATGACTCATTGAATTCATAATATATGTTCCTACCTGCTTGGCCACGCTCCTTTCTTTACCTTCTCTTCTTGTCTCACCATCCATCTGTCTTTAATCAATTTCTTTGTTTAGACACAATTTCATCAGATTATTAAAGACGTAATAAAGGCAGGTACATTAATTACGTGTAACACAGAATGCACATTCTCTTCAGTTCCAGGTTCAATACCCTCCATACATTACCCCAAGACATTAACCCAACTAGCGTCCATCCCCCTTCAGCTACAGCATCCCCAGACAAAGTCTGGAATGCAGGAAAGACCACAGGAAGTGAACATCTGGTCACAATAGTAAGAGCAGTTGGAAGGTCCATTTTTCCCTGGCTGAGTTCTATCTGTTACTTCCTTCCATATGCTAATTCAACCAATGATTCAGCAGCAGAGAAACTGACACCTAGGTCATAGCAACCACCATTTTCCCCATCCATAACAGTTCTAGGTCTGAAGTCTGCTTCATCCATTCACCACCCAAATCATTCCCCATCTGTTGCCATGCTTCTCAGGAGGCCCATCAGTCAACAAACATTTATTCAATACCTACTATGTGCCAGGCACTCTGCTAAGCCAACACAGATGAAGATGCCAGTCTTGATAGGGGTCTAGATTACATCTAAAAGAGTATGATCATTGTGAATAAGATCCTACATTTAGGCTCCTACAGAGCCTTGTCAAAGGTCATAGTTCTTTGACCTCCTGGCTTCTGTCCAAGCACTCTGTAAGCTACCTGCTCTTCAGGATAAACTTCAGTAATTAGTATATATTCACCAAGTAGGGTGTTGGGGAGACCAAAGAAATTAGAGCTGTATCTCAGGTCTGGAACACAGCAATGGCTCGAAAACCAGATTCCTGGTGTTTCTGATGACTTCCTGATGTACTACAGATCCATTCAGCATTTTGTATGAGCCTCTGTGAACTAAATAATTCATACTTCAGAGGAACAGTCTAAAGTCAGCAGTGTTTACACTGAGGGGTCAGCTGTCATTTTTGCTAGAAACACTGGTTTCCAGCCTGAGCCAGAACAAGAACATTTGATAATGGATACATTAATCTATACACTGGACATCCAACAACTCACTTCCTTTTCCTCCTTTAAATTCCTTGATGAAATTTCTGGGAAACCCTTATTTGACTTTGAGTGACTTGCTGCAAATGACCTTTTAAAAAATGCCATCCTTCATATATTCAGGTGATTAGTAGGGAATGCAGTTGGAGTTGTTTTCCAGTGGTGATGATGGATGGGCATTAATCTGTCCACACTCTCTTGGCTGGTTCCCCCTGCAACTAGAAACTGTCATTCATAAGTTGTCTTATCAGAATGAGGGGTATAGTCTGTGGCAGGAAAGAAGCTGGTTGAGTCATAGCGTCATAGTATAATAGATAAAAAGTTGAAAGGGACCTGAGAGGGAAAGGGGAAGAGAGAAAGAAGGAAATAAGCATGAATATGGGCCAGGCATTTTTACAAATGTCTCATCTGTTCCTCACAACAACTTTGGGAGGTAGTTTCTATTATTATCCCCATTTTACAGATATGTAAACTGAGGCAAACTGAGGTTAAGTGACCTGACCAGTGTCACACAATTATCTGAGTATCTGAGGCAGATGTGAACTCAGGTCTTCCAAGCACTCTATTTACCATGCTACCACTTGCCTCAGAGGCCATCTAATTCAACCATCTCATATTACAGATAAGGAAACTGAGGCAACACACACTTAAATGACTTGCCCAAGGTCACAGAGGTAAGGTTGAGAGGTAGGATGGGACTATATTTGTGACTGTGGGCCCTGATAAGATCACACACAGTTCAATGAGTCATCCATCCCCAGGTTTCTTAATCCTGAGCCAGTATGACCCAGTGAAAGAAGCATGAGACTGGGCTCCAAGAATCCTTTGTTGTAGTTCTGGCTATTCCATTAACTAGGCATGTCACCTCCAAAAAACCTTTTAACCTTTAAGGACCACAGTCTCCTTAAGATCTGTAAGATCCAAGCCTGGGTCAGGTGGTCCAGCTTGCATCTCATCCTTTTCTCCTGCCCCCAAGCCCTGGAATTTGTTCACTAGCGGCTCCTCCTGGTTTGCAGGTGTCATTAGCTCTTTTCAAAACCTGGCTGCCCTTGGCACCAAGCTACAACTCCAGAAGAGCCCACAGGTGTCTCCCTTCCTCCTTTCTTGTATTCCTGTCCCTCATAACTACTTGGCCTAGTACCTGGCACATAATGATTGTCAAATAAGTACATGAATGAATTTACAATTCTCCTATGAAAAGCAATCAGAAACATGAAAAAGACTTCTGGGAAAAAAAGTAAATGAAAGGGAAAATGACAAAGTTTATAGTTAATTCTGGTCTTCTTGGCTCCTTTTTTGTCGTGTTAAACTGGTATGTTTTGCACACACACACACACACAGACATACATACATACATACATACACACACACACACACACACACTTATTAAATCTCACCATCAGCATCAATGGGTGCATCACCTGCTGTGTTTTGGATCTCTTTCTTGAAGCCTAAGCACCTAGTTGGGTAAGGTTCTCCATCTCCCCATTTTTGTAGAATCTGCTGCATCAACCTATAGAGATTCCATCCGCAGATAGCCACTCTTGACCCCAGCAGACACCCTCTTCTTTGTTTCCTTCTCCTTACCTGCCCCTCATGCCAGTAAGACTTTATCCATTCCCTGATCATGGACTGGTACAGAAGTTCTGTCTCCACTTCTGACTCCTGGTTGGTTTGAAATTATTCTGTTTTGCTCTGCCTTTTCCAGTTCAAGAATTATTCCCAACTAAGAAAATAGAATCATAATAATATAGAATATTAGTTCAGCCTTCTCTTCATCTTGCTTTAAAACCAAATCGAAGGCATAATTCTTTCCCCCATTTTGCTATGCTGTCTCTGTATCTCCTAGAGCAGCTATTTGTTGCAGTGGATGGAGTGCTGATCTAGGAGTCAGGAAGACCTGAGTTCAAATCCAACTTCAGACTTTTACTAGCTGTGTAAACACCATGTTTACCTCAGTTTCCTCATCCGTAGAATGAGTTGGAGAAGGAAATGGCAAACAACACTAGGATCTTTGTCAAGAAAACCCCAAATGGGATCACAAAGAATCAAATACAACCGAAACAGCTGAACAACAATTCTATACCTCCTAATGTATCAGACTAGCTATGGTGGAGGATTGAAAAAAGCATAGGATTTACAATCAGAAGATCTGGACTGCGAGTCACCCATTCCTCAGTGTGTCCTCAGGCAAATGGTTTCATTTCTTTGATTATCAGTTTCCTCATCCACAAAATGGGTGTGATAGCTATGCTCCTTTTCTGATAGTGTCACTATAAGCACCAAATGAATAAACATCAGTTGAGTATTTAGTAGACCTTACTCTAATTGTAAAGCCTTCCACAAAACCACTTCTCTATCCCCAACACAAGGAGACAGAGTAACACAATGAAAAGACCACTGTCTCTGGAGTCAGACAACCTGACACTATGGATGACCATCTATATGACCTTGGACAATTCTCTTATCCTTCCGGGACCTCAGTTACCTCATCTGTAACAATGAGGGGGCTGGACTGTGTGACCAAAAGCTCCCTACTACATCAACTTCTATGAGCTTAATGTCCTCCCCTATCTTCACTTTATCATTTGTTCAATCATGTCCAACTCTTTGTGACTTTCTACAGTGTGTCCCCACTTACAGATGAGTAAACTGAGGCAAACAGGATTAAGTGACTTGCCCAAAGTCACACAGCTGGTAAGTATCTGAAGCCACCGAACCACCTAGTTGCCCTTTTGTGTGAGTCATGTGCCCTTAAAGTGCAAAAGAAATGCATGTAGGCAGCACTCTGAAATAAATATAAACTTAGGTAATTGTAGATAACATTCCTTCACAAACTCCATCATATTATGAAGCACAAGCTGAGATGTCCAGGAACCTGACAGCCCATGTCTCCAGCTCCTGCATCTACTGGTGTGGCTGCTAGGATCAAACCAAACAATATGTTTATTCAACCCTTTCCATGATGAGTACCTCCAGTATTACTACAAGATAGTGCTGTCATTTTGGCAGCTAGTGGAGGCCTAAGAAGTCATTCTCCTCCTCTTCTGTGGAGAGTTCGTATATTGTATTAGTACTGTGTTCTCATCTATAGGATAAAGTTTTCTAAAAACCAAGTAAAATATTGAACTGAGGATCAGATTTGCTGTGGAGAGAGAACTGACCCCCAGAGGCCCAGTAATTAGGCAATATCAGATCTCATTAAATAAACCAGCTTGTTACAGGAAAAGTGAATCACCAAGCTGGAATTGTTTCTTTTATCATTACAAGCAATTTAGAAGAGCTCTAGGAAATTCAGTGAGTCATTTCAGATCCAGTTGATCCAAAATGGGGACTTGTTGAGTAAAAGGGAAGGTTAAGACAGTGGATAAATTTACGAAATACATAAGAATGATCCTTAGAATTCACATTCTTCTCTGTTTCAGGATCTCCCTAGTGCTCTCTTACTTCTTTTTTGTGGCTGCCTTACCTCCCCTCTGTGCTGTAGTTGTTTAGTTGTTTCAGTCATGTTCAACAGTTCATGAACCCATTTGAAGTTTTCTCGGCAAAGATACTGGAGTGACTTGCCATTTCTTTCCAATCAAATCCTTCCTGCCCTATGCCCATTCCCTCAGAGTCCTACTAGGCTAGTTAGGGCAATGGTTTAATGTGCTCACCCCTCCCAGGCAATATTTATATTATAATACAGCTCTTCAAAGTCTTAACCAAAATGGTTCAATAATTGGCAGAATCAGTTGAGACCAAGAGTTATTCTTTGGGGTCAGGGGTCACCCTTTCAATCATATTGCATTAGGTGACTAAGACCAGTTCTGTTAAGGGGAATGGTTTTCTGGTCATATATACCTCTATTTTCCAGATGGCTACTTTGTATATTTCGATCACCAGAATATTGGAATCAAGTAAAGCTGATATGTGTGAAACCAATTAACATCCAATTACATGGCTTTTTAATCAATTAAACTGTGTTCAATCATCTACTGTCTGTAAGATACTATGATAGATGCCATAGGTAATACAAAAGTGCATAATACAAGATCCTTGCTTTCATGCTATTTCAACAATTCTTTAACCAATTGGGAAAATATTGAGTAAACATATGAAAAATAAAAAAAATAAAGGTAGTTCATGTCTATATGGTACCTTACAATTTACAGAGCATTTTCTTTACAAATACTCTATGAGACAAGTAGCAGAAATGCTAGTATTCCCATTTTTAAATGATTAAACCAAGGCCTAAAGAGTTAAATCAACTTTCCTAAAGCCACATGGCCAAATTGATGTCAAAGCCATGATTCAAACCTAGATCTTCTGACTTCATGTCCCATGGTTTGGGGTTTTATTTTTCTCCATTGTACCATTCTGCCTCTCCAAAAAAATGCAGAACTTCAGTTTAATTCTATCCAAAAACTCTTAGCAAATACCTCCTGTGAGGAGAATAATCTGAGAGGCAGTGGGGACTATGCAAAGTTTAGAGAAAATATGGTTTCAGTCTTCATGAAGCTTGCGGTCTAGTAGGGTGGTATCTGACTCACAGAATCTCAGAGTTGGAGAGAACCTCAAAGACCACCTAGTCCAAGGGTATAGGATATGTGGCCTTGAGGTTCCTCACCCCTGAGTCCTAGTCTAATCACTACCTGAAAAGGAATCTCTCTCTACAACATCACAGACAAGGGGCTCTCCAGTCTTCATTTGAAGACTTCTAGAGGAAGGAAACCCACCATCTACCACTGAAAGTGTTATCCTTTCCTTCTCTTTTTTTTCCATTTCTCTTTCTCAGTAATTTTATTCACTTCCAAGGATTCAACTACTAACAGTATATGGATGAATGATCAAATCAGGACTATAGACTTGGAAGAGACTTCATAGGTCATCTAGTCCTTGCTACTCATTTTCCTGAAAAATAAGCTTAAGGAAGGTTAAATGTAATAGGAGGTCACGTAAGTTATGTCAGAGATGGAATTTGAACCCAGGTCTTCTGACTCAAGAACCAGTATACTTTCTGTTATGCCTTGTTGCCTCCTTCCTCCAAATCATTATTTCCAATCCTGATTCAGACTTTTGTCTTGAATTGTCTGTAGGATAAATCCACTTGGATGGTCCATGAGCATCTCTAACTTCACCAATCCAAAACTAAGCTCATCCTCTTTTCTCCTCTGATGTCTTCACCTTATAATTTCATTATTTCTGTCCTCACTGCTTCCATCCCCACTCCCAGTGCTGCTTATTCAAAGAGGAGAAAGATAGAGACAGATAGCACAAATATCGTTATCTTTATTTTTCAGGTGAGGAAACTGAGGAAAGAGAAGTTAAGTAAATTGACTGTGTCATAGTCATGAGATTATAGTTTTAAAGCTAGAAGGAATCTTAAAGCCCCCTTTATTTTGTAGATGAGGAAACTGAGACTCATAGAAATAAAGAGACTTGCCCAGGGTCACAGAGTTAGGATCTGAACTCAGGTCTTCTGACTCCAGATCCAGGGTTCTCTTCACTATTGTATACTGCCAGGACCCCCTCCTTATCCACTTTTCCCACTGGCTCATATTGTCATTATTAACAAAATGATAGAATGGTAAGGAAGAGAGAGAGGGTATGATCATAAACGACCTAAAATACCAATCAGAGGAGTTTAGAGTTGATCACAAAAAAAAAAAAGAACTTTTAAGACCCTGAAGAGGGACAGAATGGTATAGTGGATAGGGTGTTGGACTTGGAGTCATGAAGACCTGAAAAAAATCCTACCTCAGATACCTAGTAGTGGGATAAGTCAATTACCCTTTCCCAGATTCAGTTTCCTCATCTGTAAAGTAAAGATAATGCTACCTTTAATACCTATGCCACAGGGTTATGATAAGGCTCAAATTTAAAAATGAATAATGTATTCTGTAAACTTTTGAGCAGCTAGATGGCTCAGTGGATAGAATACCAGGCCTGGAGTCAGGAAGATTCATCTTCCTGAGTTCAAATCTGGCCTCAGGCATTTACCAGCTGTGTATCCCTGGACAAGTCACTTCACCCTGTTTGCCTTGATCCACTGGAGAAGGAAATGGCAAACTGCTCCAGCATCTTTGCTAAGAAAACCCCAAATGGGACACACGAAGAATCAAAAACAACTGAACAACAATAAAACTTTAGAGCTATATACGTTTGTTGTTGTATCATTAAGCGGGTGTGACTGATGGAGTAGAAATGACAGTCAAGAAAAGCCTCTAGAAACTCTGGCTTTCTTCAAACTCAGTGAGAGCAAAGGGTTTCTGAAGTCAGCCTTGGTGAATGTTGTGCATGTGTCTTTTGAAAGCTAGCTAGGCTTACCTGGCTAAAGATTATTTTCCAATCTAGGACACTGGAGGATTCGATAATGATATATGAAGCATATGGGATAGATTGCCTCAGGATCTGACAGTGAGTAATTTATGAACTCAGGCCAACCTTTCTGGTCATAATTGTACTTGCAAATGCTTCCAGCTCTATTAGCCTTATTTTCTGTAACAAATGAAAGTCCAAAACAGTCTGGAATGGCAGCTTCCAAAGAAGGCTGTGGTACTAGAAATAACTGTGAGCTGACAATGGGAAATTCAGGGCATGGGGGAAAGTCAGCATCGAGATTTCTGTCTCCAACTCAGAGATATAGCTGGAAGGAAAGAGAGGGTAGGAAAGATGTCAAAGGTCATTTCTGTTTCTTCATTGAGGAAGCTAATTTGGGCTTTTGTTGTTGCTGTCCAAACTGTCTCAGAAATCTGTAATTGTTCTAGACTCTTTGGCAGGAACATTTTCACCCTTTCTGCCTGGTGCTGATCTGATCAAAATCACCATGAATTTGTCCAGACTGAGGATACATAAAGGACTGCCCTTGGGAATTGATAAATATAGGAGGAAAGAGATGGGGAATGAGAGGAGGGGAGAGAGGCAGAGAGAGACTATAGATAAAGACAGAGAGAAAGAGAGACACAGAGAGAGAGAAAGACATGGGGGAGAGGAGGAGAGGAAGATCAAAGACAAGATAACGAGACACAGAGAATTATATCTATGATTCTGTCAGCAAGAGCCCTCTTTACTTAGATTCCAACCCATCTAAGAAATAGATCAAGAAGTTAACTGATGTCCACAGGGTCACACAGGTTCCAAGTGTCAGGGGAAGATTTGAACTTAGGTCTTCCTGACTTCAAGTTCAGAATTCTATCCACTATGCCACTATGCCTCTAAGAATAGATTTGTATATACATTTTGTGGTTGCTTAGTCATTTCAGTTGTGTCCAATTCTCTTGACCCCATTTGGGGTTTTCTTGGACAAGGATACTGAAGTGGTTTGTAATTTCCTTCTCCAACCCATTTTATAGATGAGGAAACTGAGACAAGCAGGGTTAAGTTACTTGCCCATGGTCACCCAGTTAGTAAGTGTCCAAGGCTCAATTTGAACTCCTGGTCTTCCTGACACCCAGCACTCTATGCAATATGGCGCCACCTAACTTCTCTTTGTATATACATACATACTCAGTACTCCAAGGGGATGTGATTTCATCAGTGGTTTCATCTTTTATCCACATATCCCTTGTAGATGGGAGGGTGAAACAAACAGACAAACAAAGACAGAGAGTGAGACAGACAGAGAGAGCAAGAAGAGACAGAAAAAGAGAGATGATGATTTGTCATCCCCATTTTACAAAAAAAAAAAAAAACTAAGGCTCACAGATATGAAATAATGAAGCTAAGACCACACAAATCATATGTTCATATTTATGTGGAATCTTGGTTTTAAAAAGAACTTTCTATAACAACTATTTTGGTGAAGAGAATATCATTATGAGTATCCTCATTTTACAGATGAATCAACTGAGGCCCCATAGAAATTAAATTGCTGGTTGATCAACATAGCTTTTAAGTGTGTTAAGTGGGATTCTAGGATAGCTTCAACATTCCAAGCACACTTCTGCCATGGAGAATGAGAGGCAGAACCAGAAAATGAAGCCAGGTGTTCTCGCTTTATCCCTCAGCGGGAGGGGGGGGGGTGGCCCTTGTCCCTACCCCA
Organism: Notamacropus eugenii; assembly: GCF_028372415.1. NCBI lineage: Eukaryota > Metazoa > Chordata > Mammalia > Diprotodontia > Macropodidae > Notamacropus > Notamacropus eugenii. Next base: position 244,984,360 of record NC_092872.1, on the reverse strand, counting down.
TGCTGCCAATTCCTATGACATTAACATTGAGGTAGGAGTTTTATAGAATATTCTAAAGACAATTACCTCTGTTTTTCAGGGCTCCTCTTTGAACCAAAGCACTCAGGTTAATGAACTTGATCAAACTGTGTCATTCAAGAAGGCACAAAGTCACAAACTTCGAGAAACTGAAGTCATGAATTAAGAGTCAGCCCACATGACTTAGTCGGATGGAACATCTTTATCTAATCAAGCCAACTATCACTAAGAGTTGATCGGAAATTGAAAAACTAGAATAGGGAAGGTCATTTTCTAAATTAGAGAGAAAGCTGAATCCAGGGCCTTCAAGGAGTCAATATTTCAAATACAATGAAGGAAAAAACAGGTCATTGTGGCTATATAACAGGTCTGAAATATTGGCAATAACTTCACTGGAAAGACAAAGACACATAGGCTGAAAATAAGGGTGTTGAACTGGATGCTCCCTGTGGTTCCTCCAGGTGGATTCAAGTCCAATCACGTGAACAGCATTGGATTTAGAACTGTTTGACTGAGAGAGAGGGAGAAAAGGAACAAACATGGACTAAGTACCTACTATGTGCTTTACAAATATCTCCTTTGATCCTCTTCCCAACCCCATGACTACACTTAAAGATTAATCATTGCTGTCAACTTGGAGGAAAGTCTCTGCTACAGTGCCCCAGGAATCTGTCCTTGACCCTGTTTACTCAACATTTTCATCTACTAATTGGATGAAAGAATGGATAGCATGCTTTTCACATTTTCAAGAGTCATGACATTTAAAGAGAGACCTAATATATTAGAAGACAGAATTGGGACCTAAAATGAATTGTATCCCCCAGTTAGAATACGATTTCCTTGAAGAGCAGGGAATGTCTCCCTGTTCTACTTGTGTCCCCACTGCTTAGCATAATAGTTGGCACATAGTATATCCTCACACGATGCTTTTTCCATTCAGCATCTATTCACAAAAGATGTTGCCTGGCTAGAATTCAGGATGTAATTTAATGATACTAAATTTAATAGAGTTAAATGCCAAGTCCTACCTACCCTTGGATTCAAATAATTGAATAAATACAGCCTAGAGAAATATTGCAAGCATTAGTTTATATGAAGAGTCTGAGGATCTGAGTGCAGGCCAGATCCAAAAGGAGTCATCAGTAAGATTTGGCAGCCAAAAAGTCAATGTGATTTTAGGTCGCATTAATAGAAATATGCCATTCACTTGGACTGATGCCTCCAGAATAAGGGAAATGATCCTCCTACTGTTCTCTTCCCTGATCATACTAACTGAAGCACAATCATCAGTTCTGAGTGTCACATTTTAGAGAGGACCTTGACAAGCTAGAGTACCTCTAGAGGAGTGTGGCCAAGATGGTGAAGGAACTTGCCAGGAAGACCAGTCAAAGGAAAGAAACTAGAAAATAACGAGGTGTCTATCAGTTAAAAATAAAGATCTTGCTGAGAAATGACAAGCAAAGGTACACCTAGAATGTGATAAATATTTTGAATACAAATATGCATTAATCAACAAGCATTTATTAAGCACTTACTGTATGCTAGACATGGAGTGCTGGGGATACAAAGAAAGACAAAAACACATTCCCTTCCTTCAAGGGACTAACATTGTAATAGGAGGAAGTAATATGCAAAAAAATTAATTGTACATACATGATGCATGCAGTATAAGTAAATGTTACTCTCATAGGGAAGCTGACTCCTCATCCCCTTCTCGATATTTGGTATGTGGAACATAATAGCTTGTTCCTCCCTGCTTTGATCTAGATACAACAATAGTTCTCAAAGGGGAAAGTAGACAATAGTTAGTGGCAAGACCAAGTTAGTGATAGGGGCTGGACTTCATTCAAAATTTGTCCTTTAAAAAAGCAATATGCTCTGCCTCTGGCACTCAATCTGTAGTAAAGTTTGGAATGAAAACTGAACAATGTTGCCTCCAACCCTCATGGATTTTTGAGGAGCCAGATACAGAAGTTCTAGCAAAGAGGAAAATAATATATGTAACTTGATTGGACTAGGATAGTAGGCAAAGATTAATGATGTGTAAGGTTAACGAGGGTGTCTCTCTTTTTTCTTATTGGTTCCGGGTAACAGGTCTGCTCTACTCTCCTACAACTTTTTGTAACCAAGGTAACAGGTCTGCTCTACTCTCCTACAACTTTTTGTAACCAACAGAGGAGCTCTTTTCTTCACAAACATACTCCTCACAAGCCCCAACCCTTGGTTGAAGGGTTGGGACTTGGTAGTGGTGTTAGGTAAGAGGGTGACCCCATCTCAGTATCTATTCAGTATGGAGCTGGGAAGCATGTGTGGCTTCACGCCAAGAAGGGTCCACCTCAACTAAGAATCAGATTTCATCCTATTTAAAAGAATTCTGGTGTGTCTTCAGGGTTACAGTTAAGAATTCTATCCTGAGTTTATAGAAGTAATTATGTATTTGTCTGTTTCTATTAAGCTTTCTCTGAAATTACATATTTGTCAATCCTCTTTCTATTTCTATATCCTTCTCTTAAGCAAAATTGTCTCTATATCTCAGTGGGTTTCAGGTTGATGACTATTCCAGTGTTAACTGTTTGCAGATATGAAGAATCCCAGAAAGATTTGGGGATTAGTTGTACCTCAAAATGTTTCCCCGAAGGAGGTTGTGTGCATGGAGTTTTTGCAAGAGAATTGGATTTACCATATGTAGAAGAATTTAGTTTGTTTTTCTTGACCCCCAAAAAACAAAACTTGGAACAATGAGTGGAAGTTACAATGAGACATATTTTGGCCAATCCACTGGGGAAAAATACTCTGACAATTTGAGCTATCCAAAAGAAGAAGAGACAGCTTTTATAATTAATAAATTCACTATCTTCAAATGGAGGCCACTTGTTAGGAATAATGACAAGGAGATTTGTGTTTTAGGGATGCCTTGGGCTAAGTGATCACTTTTCAATTCTGAGATTCTGTGATTGGCTAACTCTACAAAAGAAAACAGTAATACTACTGAATGAGGATATTCCCCTTATGTGTCATAATCGGTTAAAGGGTAATAACTGAATGACTGCAATCCTGCTCAGAGTTTCTGGTGTTGCTGAAGAGGAATAAGAGCATGAGAGATAAAGTCTACTTTCTGTGTCTCTATAGGAATCCCATTGCCCATTTGCTTATTTTTAAAGTGGTTGGAAATGTAAAAGAGCAACAGTCCATTCAACTGGTAGTCTTACCTGGAAAAAAGACTATCTACACATAGTTTTTCTTCAGAAAGCTCCTAGATTTTCTATGTACAAATAGTGTAGCAAGTTCCTTGGGGAAGGCAGCTTGGCATAGTGGAAAGAATAGTGGTTCTGGCATTAGAGAACATAGGTTGAAATCTCACCTCTGGTAATTACCACTTAAAATTTTTTCCAACATTCCCACAGGAAATGGGAAGAGATATCAACATAAACATAGGATCATGGGATTGTAGAGCTGAAAGGAAGCCCCAAGGTCATCTAGTTCCAATCCCTCATTCTACAGATGAGGAAAGTGAGGCTCAGGTAGATTAATTGATTCAGTCATTCACACAGGTAGATGATCTCAGATTTAAGACTTGAGCCTAGAACCATTAACTACTCTTTCCACTGTACCATGATGTCTCTGAAATGAGGGAAACTGTTAGAATAATTAGGTCAACAAGTTTTCAATGTAGATGTTGAAGTTAATAAGGATAATAATGAAGGCTGTAGAAGAGAAAAGCATAAGCCATGTACAGAAATGGACCATAAACATAGAAAGAAATCCTGAAATGGGGTAAACAATATCAATGATGCTTTAGCTAAGGAAGTAGGGAACTATAGGAATTGCAAGTGAGAGTTGTATCTCTTTGAGGGTGAGAAATTAGAAAAGTGAAAACCAGATTTGGTATAAAAGGTCAATCACTTATAATGAAAAGGGGGTGCTGTAATGTATGGCAAAAGGGAAGAGGGACTTTGGGAATGGGATGGGGGGCAATATGTATTTAATAGGTAGAAAAGCCAGGGTGAAGGCCACAGAAAAGGGAGCTTACCACAGGGCCTTGAATATACCAAAATAACAGGTTCATAGAGTCTGAAGGGTCTTCAGAAGTATTTATATTAATCAAAATATGATAAAAAAAAAAAAGATCACTTCTACAATACCCTAGATATCCCACCTTCCTTTGAATAATTTGTAATAAGGGGACATTAACCCTTCAGATCCAAACCCTCTTCTGCCTAAGAGCTCTTCAGATACATGAGTACAGCTACCACAACCTCCGTCCTATTCCTTCATTTGCTCTTCGTATGCATAATTCCTCCATCACCTCCATCCCAGGTCACCTTTCTCTGTCCATGGTCCAGATAACCAAAGTAATAGCCTTCCTAAAAATCTGGCACCCAGAAGTGAATGCAATACTCCCTTTGCAGTCTGGCTAGGGTAGTCACTCAGTAAATATTTGGTGATTGATTAGAATTCAAATACACTGCCTTCTGGTCCTGAAGTCTGACTACTACTAATGAAATGCTCAAATTTCTGTAGATTGCAGGTCTGGGAGAAAGAGAATACTTTGATATAAACATGAGCGACTCTCTCATTTATTTTCTTGGTTTAGTCCCTGTTGGGATCTTTTATGGCAGGAATGTCTGGTGATACTTGTTTGACTCCTCATGCCAAGAGCCCCTCAACTTTCATGTCTTGGGCAGATGAACATTTGATGAAACCAGAGTAAGGAAAAGCTCTCCATGCATGCCACACCTATTTCCCCAAGCTCCATTTCAGTTTAATAACACAGGCTGGCTTACTTACACACTTTTTCTAGAGATTTGAATTTCAGTTTCTAAATCCAAAACATTTTGTTTCAATCCTTTGAAGAGTGATTGAGAAACTCCCCCTCGTCTTTTGGGAGGCGAGTCTCCTGTGCTGTTGATTGGGAGCAGTCCAAAGTATAAATATCCCATCTACCTGAAACTCCATTTCCCTTGCTTCAGTAATTGCTGACACAGTCATGGGGGTGCCCTCTGACCTTTTTCTGAAATGGGTCATGGCATTCGCTTGAAAAGTGATCCTAGTGTCTTGATCAAATAGCCCGTCCTTTGCTTATGGACTGGTAACACACATCATTAATCAGAGGTTGCAGAAACTGTCGAGCTGCCTCGATAGAAGTCCTTTGCTCTGAGGAAAGCTCATTAAATGGCAATAACCTTTCAGAATAACAGATTTTCAAGCTAGAAGGAACTGAGAGATCACTGAGTCCAACTCTCCCATTTTAGTGAGGTCCATGGAGGGGAAATGACAGCCAGTTATATAAGAATTTGGTAACCAAACTGGGAGTAGGAGGCAGACAGGAACAAGTGTTTATTAAATGCCTACTATGTGCCACACATTGTCCTCAGTGCTTACAGACATTTCAGTTGATCCTCACAACAACCATGAGAGACAAGTGATAGTTCTATCACTATTTTACTGTTGAGGAAACTGAGGCAGAGAGAAATTAAGTGACTTGTCCAGGGTCCTGCCATTGGTAAGTAACTGCGGCTCCATTTAAACTCAGGTTTTCCTTACTCCATACCTAGCAGTCTCTCCCCTGTACCACTTAACTGTCTCAAATATCATCTGAACTGAGCTTCACAACAACTCCTGGAGGTATACAATATTATTCCCATTTTATAGATATTTAAACTGAGGAAGGCAGAGGCTAAATGACTTGCCCAGGGTCACACAGTTAAGTAAGGGATTTGAACTTAGGTCTTCTTGACTCTAAGCACAGGGCTCTATCCAATGGGCCACCTCACTGTGGGACAGGAATAAAAACTGACTCTGAATCTTGCATTCTTTCTACTACCAGTGAAAACTTCTTTTCAATCTTAATCACTCCCAAGTCTTTCTCTTCTCTAGAATAAAAATAAAAGTAATTAAATTGGAATTAGAATATTCGGCCCTTTTTTTGCTACTTCTCAGGGAATATCCTCTGTGGGATCCAGATAGCGAAAGGCAATGTTACCCAACCCCATTTGAGTAAGCTCCCCCACCCATGGGTGGTCCAGAGAAACAGCATGTATGTTCTGTACTGACTTCCTTTCCCTTACCTCTTTATGACTGAAAAAATGATGTGCTGACAGCCCTCAAGCAATTGGAGTCCTGGAGACAGACAGTGAATGGGGTCAGGAGAGGGGATTTAACTGGAGGTTAAACCAGAGGTAAATTAACCAGATCTAGCAGAAGAGATGAAAGATTTTCAAATATTCTTTAAAAAAGAAATTAGGTAATTATTCTTCATAATTAGTTGTTTGTATCTTGATCAATCAACAAGCACTTATTAAGCATTCAGTATGTGACCAGAACATAGAAAGAGCAGTGGATAGAGTGCTGGGCCTAGAGTCAAGAAGACTCTTCATGAACTCAAATCCAGCCTCACACACTTACTAATTGTATGACCCTGGGCAAGTCACTTAACCCTATCTGATTATGACTTTGCTTTTTATCTGTAAAATGAGCTGGACTAGGAAATGGCAAACCATTCCAGTGTGTTTGCCAAGAAAACCGTAAACAGGGTCATGAAGAGTTAGACTTGACGGAATGTGTCAGGCACTGTGCTAAGGAACCAAAGATACAAAGAAAAGCAAAAACATGGTACTTGGCTTTAAGAAACTTGCATTCTAATGGGGGAGACATCATATAAAAGTAGTAATATAATATTGTATAATGTATAATATTATTATATTATATATGTACATGACATACATATATAATATAGGTATAATATAATTTATATTTATATATATATAAGTATATATAAATTTATATGATTTATATTTAATATAACAATATAATACAGACTAATAATATACAATTATAATAATACCGAATAGATAGAAGGTAACTTAAGTGGGGGAGGGTCTAACTGCTAGAAAGGGAGCTGGGGAGAAAGAGAAAGGCTCCCTGCAAGTGGTGACTGTGCCTTGAAGGAAACCAGGTATTTTAAGAAGAAGAGTTGATGAGGCAGAACAGACCTAGGAGGAAGGACAACCAGTACAAAGACATAAAGAAAGGAAGTAGAATGACAGGTAGACTAATATACCAGATTGTCGAGGGCATAGATAGGCATGAAGTGGAAGGAGCCTGCAGACTGCTGATGAATTGGGTAACTAGACCACAGCAGCAGGGAAAGGAAAGGCAAATAGGGAGTTTGTAACAGGTGGTTTTAAGGGAGGATTATAAGATTGGGGGTCCATTTGAGAACTCTAACCTTTGCCCTGGACATTCCATATCAGAGGTATGCAAATTGAGGCACATTCATATGACTTTTGAGATGTTGGTACGTTTGTCTTCCGCCCTAGGCAAGTAACAACTTTGCGTCTGTTCATACAAGTGGGGAGGAGGTCAAGTAAATTGAGAAATGATTTCATTATCTAGTTTATTGTAAAAGATGGAGAGTTTCTAGACAGGAGGGGAGAAATTATGGGAGAAAGAAACCAGGAAGAAAAATACGCTGCAGAGGGAGATGATTACCAGAACTAGTACAAAAAAAAAAAAAAAAGTCTGATGGAAGGAAGAACACATACAGGATAAAGGAGCGGAGCCCTAAACTCTTAGAATTAGATAATAGGTCTGAGAATCTTTCTCAGAAGATGGGTTTGAAGAGAGAGGTAGCAGCCCATTTAACTTGGAATAATAAGCAGGATTCTGAAGCTTCAAAAGGTGTGAGAAAATAAGCTATTGGGCCCAGTTTTATGGTATGTTCATTGTGGTCAACGATTTATACTGAGTGATTCAAATATAGCAGCCTGCAGAAAATATTTGAACAATTGAGTGCTCGATTATCAGGGCAGTGTATCTAGGATGATAAAGAGTATGCCCAACTGGGTAAGTTAGAGAAAAGTTTGGGATTTAGGATTATAGGTCAGAGATTTAAGGCTAGAAGACCAGCAATGGAAATGTGAAATAACTCACAGGTGAATATTGTAGGGATGCTGGATGTGAACAATAGTTATGCTTAGAAACTAAAGAACAGGTTAGTATCTAGGTAGTACAGATTAGAATAATGGACTGGAAGTCAAGAAGACCCATGTTAGAATCCTCCCTCAGACCTTGCGCAAGTCACTTGACCGCTCATAGTCTCAATTTCCTCATCTGTAAAATGGGTATAATAATCTGACCTACTCCTCAGGATTGTTGCAAAGATCAAATGACATAGCATAGGTAAAGCATTTTGCACCTTAAAGGGCTATAGAAAGTGCTAGCGATGATGATGATGATGATGATGATGATGATGATGATGATGATGATGATGATGATATAGAAGGGACAGTAGATACTTTCAGTGAATCTACAGGAGATGAACTCACATCCTAATACTCTCATACAAAAGCAGTCATTTTCTCCCCCTATGCAATAGACCACAGAACATTAACTATACAAGAATAACTGCAAGAAAGACACTAATCTTCAGATGATTTCTCTTTCACACTCACTGAAAAAGATAAGGATGAGATAACGTTGACAATACTGATAACTGGCAGGTAGTATAGGGATTGGTTCCTACAAAGAGCTTTACAGACATTATCTCACTTGCCTATTACATATATGAAATTTACTAGGGATAAAAACAAAAGAACAGAACAGTTTCTTTCCTCAAAGAGCTCACACGCTATTGGAATCATTCCAGACTAATGTCATTTCCTTTTATGAAAGTGGTAGCAGACTTGTAAATCAAAGAAATGGTAGAGATCCACCTGAAAGGGTCTTCACAAAACATCTCACAAAGATTTCTATATTTTTGCCTCCATTTTACATATGAGAAAACTGAGTCTTCAATGGGCTAAGTGTCCATGGTATGATAGAAAAGGTAATAGCTGTAGAGTTAGAGGACTTGGGTTTATATCCTGTCTTTTGACATTTAATACATGTGACCTTGAATAAATAACTTAACTTTTTGGGTCTCAGTTGCCTTGACTATAAAATGAGGAAAGTCAAACCCACTGATCTCCTTCCCTATTTCTGTTAAGAGCATGCTTAAAATCACCCAGGTTAACTATCTTGGTTTCATGTTTGACTCCTCACTCTCCCTCACTCTACATGTCAAATTAGTTGTGAACCTTTGTTTCTATCTCCACATATCTTGTGTTCCTCCCCTTCTCTCCACTCATCCATCAACCAAAGGACAATAGAAAGGTGCATGCTAGCTGCAAGTAAGCTGTAATACATAAGTAAGAAGCGACTTGAAAGAAGACAAGAGTAATGGATGTCATCAAGGAACTATATAACAGGAAGAAAAGATGGACTGACATGGCAAGAGGACAGGAGGATGGCTGGAGTGCTCCAATGGGACCCTCAAATGTGAGGGGAAAAAAAGAAGGAGCCCAGCACTTTGTGGGGGACTCCAGGGGATTCATTCTTCAAAGAACATAAACAAAGATCTCATAAAATGGTTAACATGACGGGGTTCTGGAAGGAATAGGAAGGAACTCCTAAATTAGAGATCACAGATCCACTGACAATTGAATTGATTGGTCTCTAAAGTCCTTCCCAGTTTTAGATTGGTGACGCTATGATAATAGTTGAGTAAAGATTCATCCTAAATAAATGAATTTTAAGTCTAGTGTTCTTTCCATAATACCATACATGCACACACATATACATGCATATATATACATATATATGTACATTATATATGTATATATATATATAAAACCTCCAACTTGGATATAGATATAGCAAGTATGTTGAAAAAATGTTGAAATGACATGAAAATAGAAAAGAGAGCTAACATATGAGATAACAAAACACAGAGCCCAATGATGTCAAAATTCTGGAATGTTGGACCAAAACCAACAAAATGATATATAACTAGGAAAATTGTAAAAGGTTCAAAATATTAACTACCCATACACAGTTTGGTCAAGACATAGCTACATATCAGTTTATATGAAGAAAAATTTCCCTAGAGCACTGTTTCCCAAATAGATGAAACTACTTTGGATGTTGAAATATATTGATCAAACTCATAAATACCAGTCTGGGGGAACCTCAAGTTTATGATACTCCCAGGAAAAGTGGGAGAGGGGGAGTAGTGGTAGAAGGAGCAGCTATTATTAAAGCCAAATCTAATTATGCAGTTATTGGTTTATCTACTTCTGGCCCCTTTCATGTCACATAGGGGTTTCCCCTTGGGGAGGGCTGCTAACAGAGGGCCTGAATGAAGTCTCACCTCTTTTTTTCATGTTCTGGCCTTCCTTTGGTGCTCTTTAAGGGAAAGGTAGATGAAAAGGTGAACCAATGAATCCATTTAGGATGTTGTCATTACTTCAGCTAAAAAGGTTTCGTAGGAGAAAAGGTGAAAACGAATGGATACTCTGTGACCCTGACTTCCCATGGCCATTACTAACCCTCTCCCTTCTTGACTTACATGATCACTGAGTTGAAAGGAGAAATTTCAGGAGTCTATCATCCATCAGGGTTCACAGAGGGATGTCAATATTTGGGGGGCCTTCTCTTTTTGAAGAAAGGCCATCTAAAGACCTGTCTATTTTCCTTCCTGGGATGTGAAGTCAGCCACAAGAAGAGCAGGGTGCCAAGCCAGCAAGTGCTTGAGAGCGATGATCAAGGCCCAGTCAGCATGGGGAAGCCACAGGACGCAGAGGCTCTCAGCCCAGGGCTGCCGAAGCCATCTGAACAAAGGAAACTTGCTTAACCCTAATGAAGGAGCTTTGCTTTCATTGGGCTTCCTTTTATCCTTGGAAGAGAAGATGTCTTGGATTTGGTTCAAAACTCTAGAGGGGATTCTGAAAAAAAAAAAAAGAAAGAAAGAAAAGCCTAAACACCTTATTCCACCCCCAACCAAAACAAAAGGTCTGTGTTAAAACCCAGCTGATGCAAATTTTTATAGCTGAAAATTTTTATTTGCAAAGGACCTTTCTTAATTGATTCTCAAGACCAATCCTTTCACATTCTTTACAGATGTGAAATCTAACTCAGTCGAGGTCTGTGTCCTCAAAAAGGCAACTTAGAAAACTGGATCTGGAGTCAGGAAAAACAGAGTTCAAATCTGGCCTCAGACACTTAGTAGCTGTGTGACTGGGCAAATCACTTAGGCTCTGTCTGACTCAGTTTCCTTATCTCTAAAATGGGAGTAAAAATTCTTATTATTGTTGTGAGGACTAAATGAGATAAAATGTGCATACATTTTAACATGCTATATAGTTGCTAACTATTATTATTGCTTCAGATTAGAGTAGGACCCGATTAAAATAAGAATTGGTACTGAACCTATAATTCCTTGATATAGGGAACTCCCAAGTGAAAGCAGGCTGGCACCGTCTTTGAAATTTAATTGTCTTAGACCATTGCCTAGAGCACTAAGAGATTGTGTGACTTGCCTAAGGTCCCACAGTCAAAGACAACAATTGAATCCAAGTCTTCAAGTCTATAAGGCCAGTTTTCTCTCTGCTAAGCCACCCTGCCTTATGTCACCTACCACCATCACCACCTCCCCCAAATCTATATGATTTTACAACGCATTTTCCTCACAATATTCATGTATTGGACATAGCACAAGTATTCTTATCCCTATTTTATAGAGGGGAAAACTGAGCTTCAGAGAAGTATCCACGTCCAAGATCACACAAAACCAAGAGAGACCTTACCATTACAGCACAGTCCTCCATATTTCCACAGCTCTGTGATCTCAACATTGGGGGTAATCCCACAATGGGGCCCAGTGAAAAAGAACATTGGCTGTAGAATCAGGGTTCAAATCTTGCCTCAGATGCTTGCTGTCTGTGTGACCATGGATAAGTCATTTCTGGTCCCTTATTAGAAGGGGTTCTTCTACCATTAATTGCCATAATCCCTCTACACCTTCTCCTGTGTAACTATTCTCCGTGGTCTCCCATAAAGTCACCACAGACAATCCACCCAAGGTGCCTTATCATTACATGGGGTACCAAGGAAGCATGCAGGCTCTCTGTCCACCTTATAGCATAAGAATAAGAGCTTATAAGAATAATACATATATTATAATATTATGAGAATATATAACTAACATTTGTCTAGTGCTTACCATGCACCAGTCACTTTACAATTATCATCTCATTTGATCCCCACAACAACCCTGGGAGGTAGGTGCTATGATGCTCCCCATTCTACAGGTGAGGAAACTGAGGCAAACTGAATTCAAGCAACTTGCCTATGATCACACTAGGAAGTATCTGAGGTCACATTTGACCTCTGGTCTTCCTAGCTCCAGGCCAGTACTCTTTCCACTTCACCATCTAGTTGTTATCCCTTATTCTTATTGAAGAAGCCAGGCACCCAGAGGCAGAAGGGGGAGGTACCATGAGTCACCTCCACCTCAACCACCACCTCCCCTCAGACTCTGATGGAGATTGCCCAGGGCCCTGAACCCATAAGCATGAAGCTATGTTCCCAAACCCTGGTAGGGAGGAGGTAAATAGGGAAGGAGGAGATGGTATGGACCAGAGAAGAGCTCACCTGGGATGCATCCATCAACTAGGGCACCATCAACTAGCTTCCTATTTTGACCAATTATTCTTGCATATGGGGTGCTAAGTTCAGTTGTTTTCTATGTTACCAAATATTTCTTCATTGTTCTTTCTACACAGGAACGCTGTGAAAATTCTCTAAACACTGGCACTCTGGCCAAAGCTCTGGTTGCCCTACACTCATTACAGTTTAAACAGAGGCTGGAATGCCACCTATCAGTGATGCTACAGAAGGGATTCCTACATTTAAAAAGAAGCTAGAATAGTTGAATTCTTAAGTCCCACATGACTCTGAGCTCCTGTGATCCTATGAGAGAAATTACACCTAAATGATAGAATTTCAAGCATTAGTAATAGGTCACCATGGGAGATACAGAAGTATACTTTGGGGATGGGGAGGGAGAGAAAGTGTCTCCATTGCCCCTTAAATCACATCAGTTTGGTGACTGTACTCTGCCGTATTTAAAGCTAATCCTACCCTATCAACCAGCCACATTCCCTCAAAGTTCCAAAGCTAAGAGCAAAGGTTTCTAGAATCATCATCCAATAATTTCCCGTTGGCAAGTTAATCTTAAAGCAACAGAACAAACCATTTTTCTTCTCCCCTACCTATGAAGAAGCATTTCAATCAAAAGGTTTCCCCTGGAGTTGGCTTTAAGTCTACTTAAGGTCCACAGGACGATGAGAATGAACAAGTATTAATCCTGGGAACTTTCTGCAGAATTATGAAAACAGACTGTTATAAAGCACATCCAGATGTTAGCCAGGCAGAGGAAAGATTGAAATAATAGCCTTGAAGTAAAATCAACAAAGCCACCACCAAGTCCTACTGAGCAGCTTAGCAGAGAGCCCAATTCCACGAGGCCGGGGAGAATTCTCCAGAGCCCCAAACTTTGATCGGACTACGCTGAGCCCAATTGTTTGGACATCTTTCTCACTTGAATTATCAGAATCATAAAGGATCAACATTGATCTGCAAAGATCAAATTGTTTTTTATGAACTCAGTGTCAGGTTTGAAGTGAGTTGAAAAACACCCAGCCACGCAGTCCTTCTGCAACGAACAAGAAAACGTGAGCACTGGACAAATTAGGATGTTTCTAAAATAGAGGTATTTTAAAAATCCACAGAGCTGGGGGGAAAGAAGGATTACATCCTTATGAAGATTTGCAGAGGAGATCACAGAATAAAATAGAGAATTTATCAAAATGAAAACTGCGGGTAGGAATCTGAAAGAAGATAAACTTAGAAAACACCACACCCTGCTGTTCATCTTCAATTTATCCTCTCTGTATCTTGTTTGTACATGTGTAAGTGTTTACATATTGTTTCCCCCAGCAGGTTGTGAGCTCCTTGAGGAAAAGGATTGTCTTTCTTTGAATTCTCAGTGCCTGGAACATAGTAGGTGGTTAACACAGGCTAGTTGACTAACTAGAAAACTATAAATGATCCATATTGAAGTAAATAGTCCTCACGGGAAAATCACCCACTGTGTCTAAAACGACTCCAATAAAGGATTGCTCACTGAAATTCAAGGCAGTATCTTGTGCTTAGCATTTAGTGACTGTGGAGATTTGGATGATTTATCCTATAGGAAACAAAATTTCACATCACCCCATTAAGGATTCAACCCAGTCATTTAGTGAGCATTTAATTAGCCACTTTCATGTGCTGGATGACGAGACACATTTCATTTTGAACCTAATTTTCCTTTTTTAAAGAAAGGAAGATGAAAACTGAGGAAGGACATTTCAAAATGAGGGACTCAAGGCTGTTCAAATGTTCTGGAGCCCTTTGTTGAAAAAGACCATGAGAACAATGGGGTGGAAGATTGTGACATGAATCCCGCCATCTTTGCTAGTTTGTATATCTCTGGTGGAGACAGCTTGTTTATCCGTGGCAATGTCTTTCCAGAAATCCAAAGCTCAGAGAGATACTTCTTCTCCTTGCTTAAGAGGAAACACAGATCGTTGAGAGAGAGCTGGCTTGAGAGCCAAGAAGACTATAATCACTTCAGTGTGCTTATTCTCTCCAAATCAATGCAAATCACAATCCACCCACACCTTCACATCCTATGTATAGTTCTTGATCTCCTAGAGATTCCCAGAGACTATCCTCCCAAAGTACTGGAAGCCTTATTCTACCTCTATATACATTTTTTCCAGTATCAATGGAGCACTGTAGTCACCCATATATCCTCTCTCACCCTTGCACACATCCTTTTCCAATTATACATTTCTGCAGTGATATCCATTATTGTACCTCTTACTCATCCAGTATTGAAATAATCTTCAGCCCAATCATCATGAGTCTCTCCTTTGCCCTTTGGGTTACCTACCATTTTGGTTCTTTGGAAAATTGCACAGGGGAAGTACAACAAATAATTGTACAGAAATAGATGATGGTCATCAGTCTGACTAAACAATGTGGATGAAAGGACTCAAGGAGAATTCTACTACTGTGGTTGGAGGGAACCAAACTAAACTTCTTACATCATTGTTTGGCTCTGCAGGATAAATCCAAGCACCCAAAATAATCAAGTCTATTCAAGAGCTCATATATCATAGAATCATAGATCTGGAACTGGTACCTCAGAGGGCATCTACTCAGGCCATTTAGTCCTCATGTTACAGATGAGATCATTGAGACCTAGTTAAGTGACTTCCCTAAAATCATGCAAGTAGCAAGGGTCCAAGGTGGGATTTGAACTTATGTCCTCTGGCTCTAGAAATAGGCTCTTTCCACTCTTTCCTTAACTCATTGTGATTCATCTTATTTGACTAATCCAATATTTAATTAAAGCAGGGGTTTAAAATCTAGGATCCACAGGGTTAGAGTTAAAATCTCCTGATTCTGTTGCATGACTACCAAAACGGTCTGAATGAATACCACAGAAACAAATAGCTGAGAGGACTCTTCTTTGGAAGCAGTCATTACTACAATGCTCCCAGTCCTTCTATCTCATTGCAATTCTAAGCCAAATGTGCCATACATTTTATTCACCTCCTTGTCAGAACCAGTTGCATTAGGGAATGCATTCCAACTGGGGCACTGGTACAAGGAAGGGGTAGACAGTGGGAGGGGCTGGAGAGGCTCTAGACAAGGAGCAACAGATTTGTTTGATTGACAGGAAATGATGAAAGAGTCAGAGACATAGAAATCAGCTAAACAACAGAAAAATGGGTTCAAAGCAGTTTAGAAACTTGAGGAAAGTATAAAGAACTGTGGCTGAAGCTAAAGGTATCCTGAATCACAGAATGAGGAGAACCTATCTGAGTGAAACTGATACAAAATTCTCAAACTAGCATTTAAAGTCTGCTATCTTCCTTTCTGATCTTATTTCATTTCCCCCATTCACGCTTTCTCCATTCTAGTCAAATTGTTCTCCTAGAACATCCCATCTCCTACCCCTACATTTGCCCAAGCGGTTCCCATGTCTTGAATGTACACCCTCTCTGCCTCTTCCTTGAATAATCCTTAGCTTTCCTCTCTGTTTCTCTTTCTCTCTCTCTCTCCCTCTCTCTCTCTCCCTCTCTCTCTTCCTCTCTCTCTCTCTCTCTCTCTCTCTCTCTCACACACACACACACACACACCAGTTTTTAGCACACTTTATCTCTTCTAATTACTCAATATTTTTGTTGTTGAGTCATTTCAGTTGTGTCCACCTCTTCATGACCCCATTTGGGGTTTTCTTGGGAAGGATACTGAAGTGGTTTCCTTCTCCAAATCATTTTACAGATAAGGAATTAAGGCAAAGAGGGTTAAGTGACTTGCCCAGGGCCATGTGGCTAGTAAGTATCTGAGGCTGGATTTGGATTTAGGTCTTCCTGACTTCAGGCCCAACACTATCCACTGAACCACCTCACTGCCCATAATTACTTGGCCTAAACTCAAATATGCTTATTCTAGAGGGGAGGAGCCAAGATGGCAGAGTAGAAAGACACACATATGCTAGCTCTGAACCCACAGCCCATAAAATACCTGTAAAGAAGAACTCCCAACAAATTATGGAGCAGTGGAAGCCACAGAACAACAGAGTAGAGGAGATTTCTGTTCCAGAGAGACCTGAAAAACTAGCACCAAAGATGCATCATCCACCAGACAGGGAGCAGAGCCCAGCCCTGCCTCAGCCACGCAGCACCAAGGGGAGCAGATCCAAGCAGTCTTCAGGGGCAGAATCTCCAGCTGCCACACAGGTCCCTCCACCCACAGATGCCAAAAGTCAGTGAGAGGGTCTTTTTGGCTCACCTACAAGGGAGCAGGGTGTCTCCATAACTCAGGCCCCCTCAGGAGGCAGCAGCAGAGGCAGCAGTGGACAAGGGCTCCCAAAGCAGGCAGGAGCATGGATCCATTGTTGAAGGTCTCCACATAAACCCCCTGAGGGAACTAAGCCCCTTGTGGCCACCCTCCCCCCACCTGAGCACCTGAACTTAATTTCACACTGAATAGCAGCCCTGTCCCCTCTGAAAGCCCTGAGGCTGGGAAGCAGCATTTGAATCTCAGACCCCAAGGGCTGGCTGGGTGGATGTGGAGGCAAGGTGGGTGTGGAGAGGACACTCAGAAGTCAAGTCACTGCCTGGGAAAATGCCCAGAAAAGGGAAAAAAAATAAGACTACAGAAGGTTACTTTCTTGGTGAACAGATATCTCCTCCCCTCCTTTCAGATGAGGAAGAACAAGACTTACCATCAGGGAAAGACACAGAAGTCAAGGCTTTTGTATCCCAAACATCCAGAATAAATATTCCATGGGCTCAAGCCATGGAACAGCTCAAAAAGGATTTTGAAAATCAAGTTAGAGAGGTGGAGGAAAAACTGGGAAGAGAAATGAGAGAGATGAAAGAAAAGCATGAAAAGCAGGTTGACACCTTGCTAAAGGAGACCCAAAAAAATGCTGAAGAAAATAACACCTTGAAAAATAGGCTAACTCAATTGGCAAAAGAGGTTCAAAAAGCCAATGAGGAGAAGAATGCTTTCAAAAGCAGAATTAGCCAAATGGAAAAGGAGGTTCAAAAGCTCACTGAAGAAAATAGTTCTTTCAAAATTAGAATGGAACAGATGGAGGCTAATGACTTCATGAGAAACCAAGAAATCACAAAACAAAACCAAAAGAATGAAAAAATGGAAGATAATGTGAAATGTCTTATGGGAAAAACAACTGACCTGGAAAATAGATCCAGGAGAGACAATTTAAAAATTATGGGACTACCTGAAAGCCATGATCAAAAAAAGAGCCTAGACATCATCTTTCATGAAATTATCAAGGAAAACTGCCCTGATATTCTAGAACCAGAGGGCAAAATAAGTATTCAAGGAATCCACTGAACATCGCCTGAAAGAGATCCAAAAAGAGAAACTCCTAGGAACATTGTGGCCAAATTCCAGAGTTTCCAGATCAAGGAGAAAATATTGCAAGCAGCTAGAAAGAAACAATTCAAGTATTGTGGAAATACAATCAGGATAACACAAGATCTAGCAGCTTCTACATTAAGGGATCGAAGGGCATGGAATAGGATATTCCAGAAGTCAAAGGAACTAGTACTAAAACCAAGAATCACCTACCCAGCAAAACTGAGTATAATACTTCAGGGGAAACAATGGTCTTTCAATGAAATCGAGGACTTTCAAGCATTCTTGATGAAAAGACCAGAGCTGAAAAGAAAATTTGACTTTCAAAGAATGAAGAGAAGCATGAAAAGGTAAACAGCAAAGAGAAGTCATAAGGGACTTAGTAAGGTTGAACTGTTTACATTCCTACATGGAAAGAAAATATTTGTAACTCTTGAAACTTTTCAGTGTCTGGGTAGTTGGTGGAATTACACACACACACACACACACACACACACACATACACACAGAGACAAAGAGCACAGAGTGAATTGAATAGGATGGGATCATATCTTAAAAAAAATGAAATTAAGGGGTGAGAGAGAAATATATTGGGAGGAGAAAGGGAGAAATGGAATGGGGCAAATTATCTCTCATAAAAGAGGCAGGCAAAAGACTTTTTAGTGGAGGGAAAAAGAGGGGAGGTAAGAGAAAAACATGAAGTTTACTCTCATCACATTCCACTAAAGGAAGGGATAAAATGCACACTCATTTTGGTATGAAAACCTATCTTACACTATAGGAAAGTGGGGGTGAAGGGGGAAAGCAGGGTGGGGGGGACGATGGAAGGGAGGGCAATGGGAGGAGGGAGCAATTTGAGGTCAACACTCATGGGGAGGGACAGGATCAAAAGAGAGAATAGAAGCAATGGGGGGCAGGATAGGATGGAGGGAAATATAGTTAGTCTTACACAACATGACTACTATGGAAGTCATTTGCAAAACTACACAGATATGGCCTATATTGAATTGCTTGCCTTCCCAAAGGGAATGGGTGGGGAGAGAGGGACAAAGAGAAGTTGGAACTCAAAGTTTTAGGAACAACTGTCAAGTACTGTTCTTGTTACTAGGAAATAAGAAATACAGTTAATGGGGTGTAGAAAGTTATCTGGCCCTACAGGACAAAAGAGAAGATAGGGACAAGGGAAGGGAGGGATGATAGAAGAGAGGGCAGATTGGTGATAGGGGCAATTAGAATGCTCGGTGTTTTGGGGTGGGGGGAGGGGACAAATGGGGAGAAAATTTGGAGCCCAAAATTTTGTGAAAATGAATGTTAAAAGTTAAATAAATAAATTTAAAAAACAATAAAGAAAATTTTAAAAAAACCAAATATGCTATTTCTGACATATAAAGTTCTTCATAACCTGGGTCCTTCCTACCTTTCCAGTCTTCTTGAACACATCTTTCCTCCCCCATCCTCCACTATGCTACAACTCAATCATAGACCTACCTTATTCTCATGTTGTACATATTCTGTATACACTTGTATCTATTTATGTTATCTTCCTCCTCAAAATGAAAGCTCCTTGAGGGCAGAGACTTTTGCTTTTGTCCTTGTATTCCTAATTTAGCACAATGCCTATTATAGAGTAGGTGTTTAATGTTTATTATTATTTCATTGGTTTTTATTTGCTTACAACTCATCCCCAAGGAAGACAGAAGTTTCAAAGGGGCAGGAATCCTTTTTGAGATTTTCTTTTTCAGTTGTTTCTTCATCATCTAGAATAGGGTCTTACCCAGTGTGGGAGCTTAATGAATATTTTTAACTGACAAGTTAAATTCAGAGACATCATGGTATAGCAGAAAGACTACCAGAGCTCAAGTCAGAAGATCTAAGTTGTACTACTTCCTGGCTGGGTTCCCTTGGAAAATCCACAACCTCTCCAGACCTCAGTTTTTTCATCTGTAAAATTAAGAGATTGGACTTAATGACTTCTATGACACCTTCCAATTTCATATCTATGGCTTGTTTTGGCCTTAGTTTATTTATATAATAAAGAGGTTGAGTCTTTCATCCCTAAATCTATGATCTTATGTTGTTGTTTTTTATTTCATGCACTGAATTATGGGAGGAAGGAGACAAGACCATCATCAGAAACATCTTCTAAACTGATACAGGAGGTTCTGCAACATTTCCCCAAAACAGACCAGCGCATGCTCATGAATCCAGTCTATAAAGCAGCCATCAAGAGTGGTAGGGCACCAAGGCTCTCTTGATAGACTCATTCTAAGAGATTATTGCAACTGAAAAATGAAAATGTAACAAAATGTAAAAACAAAAAACCTTAGAGATCATCTGGTCCAACACACCCTGTATAAACACAGCTTAAAGCAATTGTTCAGTTGTTATTTGATGGGTTCTAAGACTGTCCTCTAACCCAGTGAATATGGGTTATGCAGTATCAGGAAAAGGTAGATAGAGAGAGGATCTGGAGGGACTCCAGACAATGAGCAACAGACTTGTTTCATTGACACAGTGATGAGAGAGTCAAAGACATAGAAATTAGCTAAGAAACAATGAAATGAGTTAACAGCAATTTAGAAACTTGAAGAGAGTATGACTTAAACTACCTTAAGCCCTAAACCCACCCACTTCTGGGGGAAGATCCAGAGTTATCAGAAGGTTAGTCAGAAATATTTATCAAGTGCTCACTGGATTTATGGCATCCTACCAGATATCTGAGGAAGGATGCCCAAAGCATAATATGGAAGGGAATTCAATGAAGACAATGGAATTGGAGGAGGAAATAAATAAGCATTTATTAAGCTCCTACCATGTGCCTAGAATGGTGCTGAGTGCTTTGCAAGTATTATCCCATTTGATCCTCAAAACAATGTTTTTAATGTGCAAAGGTTAATTTTTAAAGTATCTGTCAAAAACTGCATTTGAACAAACACCCCTTCCCATGGATGCTTACGTTGGGAATATAATTTCTGTTCCTCTAGGAAATTCCTCCAGAGTTCCTTGTCTCTGTTCATGAGAACCTCGGCACAGGATCTTGGGAAGTGGACTTATTTGCACCAATACACAACTGTATTCCTGTTCCCTTAAGCTCTTCTTAAGACATCAAGGCCTCCTGAGGCAATTAATTTTCCTTGAGGAAAGCTGAGCTTCATGGTTGAACCAAATATCCCCAGACCTTAAAGTGTTTTTTTTCTCTGACCCATCAGGCAGTCAATTTATAGCAGGAAGGTTCTCCTCTGTACTCCATAGGACAAGCTCTAGATGGACATACTAAGTCCAAAAGACTGTGAGGATGGACCCCCATGATGGACTTAGATCCAAATACCAGGCTAGCTAAATTTGGAAACACTCATCACTACACTAAAGTCAGGGTGTGGACTTTTTTTTAACTCCAATAACTTTCAAAGACCACTTATAACTTAGAGAAGAGGAGGAGGAGAGCCACTTCTATAGAGGAACCACTCACATTAATTAAATTGGAAGTCCTTGATGTATCTAAGTACCAGAGGAAGGGAATGTTGTAGACATAGTACATCTGAGTTTCATCAAGACATTTGATAAAATCTTTCATGATATCATTTGGAACACAACAATAATATTAATTAGCGTTTATATAGTGCTTTAAGGTTTACAAAATGCTTTGTAATTCTCTCATTTTATCCTCACAACTATATTTTACAGATGATGAAAGTGAGGCAAGCGGAGCTTAAGTGACTTGCTCAGGGTTACACAGACAATAAGTGTTTCAAGACAGATTTGAACTCAAGTCTTCCTCACTCCAGATCCAACAGTCCATTCACTGTGCTCCCTAGCTGCCTTCAAAGTGATGGGGACTAGATGTTACATGGGTTTGCAATTGATTAGATGATCAGACAAAACAGAGCTTCTAATGGACCAATGTCAACCTGGAGGTTTCCTAGAAGAGTGCCAAAGAGCCCCATCCTTGGCCCTGTTGTGTTCAACATTTTTATAGATGACTGGAAAAAATATGAATAGTATGTTTATCAAGTATGGGGATGATAGGAACCTGGAAGACATATCTAATATGGTGAATGACAGAACTGAGAGTCCAAAAGATCTCAGTAGACTAGGCTGATGGTGACACTAACAGAATGAAATGTAATAGAGATAAATATAAGCTCCTTTACTTGTGCCAAAAGATCAACTGTACCAGCACAAGATGAAGTGGAACATGGCTACAAATCAATTCATGAGAATAAGACTTAGGGGTTATGGTGGACCACAAGCTGCATATGAATCAGCAGTGTGACACAGAAACCAAAAAATAAAAATCTAATGGGATCTTAGAGTCCTAGATTCTAAGATGAAGGAGAATATAACCTTACTATCAGACTCCTTCCATTATGGATATCATATTACAGAAGGGATATTGCCACATGGAAGCAGTGATATCAAATGCAAATAGAAATGACCCCTGGGAGCCATGTGTTGACTTAGAAAATCACAAATTAACATCATCTTTATTTTATTGTATTTTTATTTATTTTGTTAAACATTTCGCAATTACATTTTAATCTGGTTCACACCACACTAAGGAGTTTTGGAGGGGCAGCTAGGAGTTTGACACCTCTGAACTGGAATATGTCCAATGGGAAACAGGTAAGATGGTGGAGGGACCTGAAACCATGCTGCCCCAAAGATCAGTTGAAGGAACTAAGGGCACTCATGCCTACTGTGAAGAAGAAAAAGACTTAGAACACTGTATTCAAAGGTGTGAAGCGCTATCATGAGGAAGAAGGAATGTAATTGTTCTGTTTATCTCCAGAGATCAGAACTAGAACCAGTGGGTGGAAATTACTAGGAGGCAAGTTTTTGCTCAGTATAAGAACTTCCTGGCAGTTAAACTTCACAAGTGGAATGGATTGCTTTAGAAAGTAGTGAGTTCCTGATTATTAGAAGCCTTCCAGCCAAGGTTAGATCACCACCTATCAGCAGTTCATGTTTTGAGAGGGAAGATGTTGGACTATGTGACCCTGTAAGTCCCTTCCAACCCTGGAATTCTAAAATTCTGAGGTTGGTTTTGGTCTTGGTTTCTGTCCCTTTCACTAATTTCTGACCAAGGGGGTGAAGGTTTGAGGTAGAAGTTGCCATAGCCATGGTAAAGAAGAATCTTAGCATAAAATTCTGTGTTAGCTGAAGACCATGAGTGGACCAAAGTACCACCATGAGCTTATGTGCTCAATGAGGGAAGGTGTCCTGTTCCTTCTGAAGTATAGCACTAGTTCTTTTCTCAGGAAACTGGAGCTGATATTTTAAAAGTTGAAGAGTGAGAACAAATCCCAAAGAACTGTAGACTCAGCCCTTTCATCCCTCCACATCTATAAAGAGTCCTGTTACCTTGGATTATTCTTACTGGTGTATCAGTTCCCAATATGCACTGCTCAGTTTTCTTTCCAGGATCCATTAGTTTAACATGTTTGGTTTTGATCCTCCTTTGTTTGGAAAAAGGTGGCTGTGTAGATCCATAGAGAGAAGAGGACCCCAGTTCCTTTCAGAGATGGAAGGGACATCAAAGTCAATTCTAGACTAGGCAACAAGCATTTATTAAGCATTTCCTATATGCCAGGCATGTGCTAAGAACTGGGAAAACAGGAATGAACACACAAAAAACAATCTCTTCCCTCAAGGAGCTTACATTCAGGGGAGAGGGGAAAAATGACAAATAACTGGTAGCTGAAAACATTGTTTGGGGGAAGAAAAGTGAAGGTACCCAGCCACGGACATGATAGAGAAAGACAAAGAGTCAAGAGTACCAAGTTAGATGAGAATGAAAACATGATTGCTTTGGGAATCCTCCTCAAAATGATGTTCTGGGAGGAACCAGCCAATAAAGGGGAGAGGTCATGGGGGGGGGAGGGGAGAGAGTCCTCCAGGCACAGAATAGTCTTCCAATGGGAAGACATTTCTATGGCATGGCAGAGAACGTCCGGTGGAGAGGCATGAGGGCAGCCTAGAGAGTAATAAAAACTCATCTAGTTCAGATTTCTCCAAAACTCCTCTCTACAGCATTCCCATCTTCTGCTTGAAAACTTCCAGTGAGGAGGGACATACCATCTCCCAAGGCAGTCCATGCTTCTTCTGAACAGCTCTAATTATTATGAATTCTTTGCTTATGGTTCCATTAATGGGCAGATCTCCTTCCAAAATGGTCTACAAATCTATCAATGCCTCAGCAAATAGCCATCCATCAATAAACATTTACGGGGGGACCCATTCAATGTATGGTCTTATGTTAGGTGCTGCCTAAGTCTCTGATTACTGTCATTTGATAGCTTGCTAAAGCTGACACACTAGACTAAAAGCAGACAGTCACACAGAAACATCCTTTCCTCCACTCCACTGGTCTGCTTTTAATTCCTAGACGTGAAATATTTGGTGTCTTCTTCACACTACCCCGAGCCTGGAAACTTTAGTTTTGTTTTGTTTTTCAGGAACAAATAACTTAGAACCTAGATTCCTAGATATTTTATTAGGGAAAAATAAAACTGAATAAATGAAACTGAATAAATTAATTCATCCTTTAATTCTGCTCTCCCATGCACAAAATATAACTTTAGTATCAGCCTATTAACACTAGTGACAGCATAAACATTAAAAGAACAATATTTTAAAAGAACAATTACTGATATTCTATAATGTTAAGAACTTGGCATACATTATCTCATTTTAATTTTACAACAATCCTATGAGGTATCACAATGGATACCTTTATCTCATTTTACAAATAGGAAGACTGACTTGGAGACGTTAAGTAAATGCCCACCACCCCATATAAGAGGCAGATTTAGAGTCAGGTCTCTCTTAACTTTAAATTCACCACACACTCTTTGCACTCAACTACCTTGTCTACTACTTGGAAAATCCTAATGGTAGCATATTGGCCAAAATATTTTTCCCTACATTAAGAACAACTCCAAATTGCTTTCTTTTTCTTCAGGTTAGGATACCTAACAATGGTGCCCTTTGCTTTAAGCAGGGACTTAATGTCACTGTGTCTTCAAATTTCACAGTTGGAAGGGACATCAGAGGTCATCTAACCCAGCCTGTATCTGATCAAGCATGTCCCCCACAGCATAACCTACAACTGGCCATCTATCCTTGACTTAAGGGCTTCTAATGAGATATTCACCATCTCTTGGGATATCCCATTTCACTTGAGAGTAGCCCCACTTTTTGCTTTCCCTTTACATAGAGTCAAAATTTATAACTTGGTAATTTACACCCATCCTTCCTTTTTCTGCTAAGCCTTTTTCCATATGACATATTCCTTTTTCATATCAATACTTTGGTGATTCATCAACCTAGGGCTGCCTTCCACAGGGGGAACCTAAATCCTCCATACTTTCTTATCCAGGGTAGTTGACTAGGAGTTAGAAGTTCTGGGTTTTAATCCTTTCTATGATACTGAAAAATTGAGAGGTTGGGCAAGCCCCTGTGCTTAGGGGAAAGGGAAGAGCTCAGTTTCCCCATCTATAAAATGTGGATGATAATTCTTGCTCTACCAACTTCACATTTTTGAGGATGAAATGATAAAACGTTGTTGGAAAGTACAAAGTGACTTTCCCCTCCCCAACCTTGCCATTGCCTTAGAGTTATAACTAACAATTCTGTTGCCCTGGACAAACATCAAAAACACTTGTAGGTCAGTTGAGGCAGAGATAAAGGACTTTGGACCTCAGGACACGTGACCATATACGAGTAAATCCTAGGACACATGAGGCTGCTGCTAAGGAGATATCATCTTAAGAAGGTAGTAGTATGGACTGAGCAAGGAAGGAGCCTATTGGAGTATATCTTTGGGTGAGGAGTAGTGTGGTATTAGAAGCTTGCTGCCTATTAACTTTTTGTCTTAAATAATTATTCTTACTAACTAGGTACTAGTTCATTTGTTTCCATGAGCTAAAGAAGCACAAATACTATAATCTCCCTCTAAATTTTGACAAGTTGGGACAAAGTTCTTATTGTCACACTGTAGTTATAACTTTATACCTTTACCCTGCGCCACCACACATACACACACACACACACACACACACACACACACAGACACACACTGCCCTACATCTCTCCCCTTATTATTCAGTAACAATCAAGACTTAAAGCAGGAATTCTAAATTAATCCAAATTCCTTCACTCCATCCATTCCATCCAGGCCCTTAACCTTCCCCTTACGCAATTAACATGTGAAACACTGACCCAACTATGGCTTGTTTTAATTTAATTCCTTTTTATCATCAATTTCCTTTTCTTTTCAGAGGATAAAAAGTAATTATAAACAAAAAAAAAATCTTTTTCAGTATCCAACTCTTCATTATACCCTGATCTGAATTTCCTGTTGGGGGAAAAAAGTTGGGAACGGGGTGGGGTGGCGTTTGTTAGCTTGTGCTGGAAAGGACCCTTTTCCCTTCCCTGTCTGCCTTAGGAGCAGGGAAGGCTGAGATCAAGGCTACTTAGCATTTCTCCCTTATAGCTTGGAAAGCCTTGCCCTGAGACCCAAAGCTAAGGAACATTTTAAATTCAGCTGAGGAATTTCCTGAAATAAACTTCAGCAGAGCCAGCATGAGCTGAGCTGCCGTAAAAACACTTTTGTATTATTTGTCCATTGAGAGGATGTTCTTTGCCGTTGATCCCTTTCATCAGTTTCCTCTAAAATAAGAGTACAATACAACTTTATCATGCTATTCATTAAAAAAAAATGTAAGCCCTCTCATGCTTTGCTGAGTTAAAACTAGCTGTATAACTAAATAGTAGGGAAGATCTTAAGAGCCCAATAGGTTTGGGGAGCCATTTATGATTCCAACATTCCTCCCACCTGATAGCCAGCATAAGATGACTTACAAGCACCCCAGAGCCCTACTCTTCCACTGGGTGGAAATCCATTAGCCTTGGGAATATAACATCTGCCCTGACCTTCCTAGGGAACCCAACCTCTTACCCCATCAGAGTGCCCTGGAGCTGGGAAGATGGAGCCACAATTTGAAAACAATAGTTATAGCTCCAAAGCAAGAGAGTGTTATCTACAGATAAGATTTTTTCCTTGAGAAAGAGTCAGCAAATAATACCTGTAGATGATAAGGCTTTGGCTAAAGACATGGTCAAGGCTAGAGAACTTTGCAATTTTTAAAAGTGGAAATAATTTATGGCAACATTGTGTACAATAACTAACATTTCTATAGCACTTTAAGGTTTGCAAAGTGTGATATATTTGTACTGCAAATGTTTGACTAGATTGAGATCCCTTAGTTTGGCAGCCTTGAAGAGCCAAGTTTTCTATGTCTATATAACCTAACATTCATCTCTAATATTTCTCGTAAACTTTGCCACAGAACAGACCGCCCTGAGCCAGACTGCAGCACAGGTTAAACATGAGGAATGTAATAGGAAGTGACAATTCCCACAGACCTGTGTTCTTTGGCAGTAAACCCTGGAAATGGAGCATGCCAACCTCCCCTTGGCTACCCCCAGGCTCTCTTGGGCAGGGAAGCTGCCAGAGATTGGGGACCAGCTAGGGAACCAACCATGATAAAGAGCAGAACATGATGGAAGGTGACCACCCTGGGTCCCACACGTTGGGAAATCTACCTAGGGCTCTGCTACTGCTCAGTTCATGTGCAGATTTATTTTAGTGAATGAACAGAAATACAAAAGACAAACTGTTACGGTTGAGTTTCTGACAAGAGCGGCAGGCAGGTTTCTCTCTGTGATTCTTCAAAACCTTTTGGTCCATTCAATGTTTTCAAAAGCCATTCTGCCCACACCAGGTAAGCACCACACTAGGTAAGGTTGCATTGGCCTCAAGTCACCCCCACTGTCTCCTGTTTTTCTGCCACTCTCCAAGGAAACTGAGTTTAGAGAAAGAAAACAAAAGCTAAACGTAAATATTAAAAAAAAGAAGAAGAAGAAGAAAAGAAATCAGCCAGGAGCTTTTCCAGGACAGGGAGAAATATCCATGCAAAGACATTCATCTCCACAGAGCAAGAAGCCATCACAGACCAATTCCCTTCTGGATATGCACACAGCACACAGACCCTCTGGCCCTCTCTTACCCCATGCTTCCCATAAAGCTCAGGTCCTGGCCTTTTCTGGCATAGACCACTGTATATATGCCCCCACCCCTTTCCTAGCTCCCTTTTAGTATACAAGCTCCTTGAAGGCAGGGTCTGTCTTGCTTAGCTGTACTTGCATACACCTCAATACTTGTTCCAGTATCTGAAATGCGGACAATTCTTAATAAATTATTCTTCGCCCATAGTCATTCATTCAAGGCCCATTTAAAGTGTGCAAAGATGCCTCCTTATCTAGACCCACCAACAGGTAACTGCCCATCTAGAGTATGATCCTCTGTTTGCTCTGCAATGCCCTTCATGTCTGGCTCCAGCCTATCTTTCCAAGTTGATCACATATCCCCCACATCATTGACTCCATGCATCAGTCAAACCGGCCAACTTGCTGGTTCCCATATATAACATTTCACCTCTGGCCTGAAGCATTCTCTTGTTTCGTCTCTGTCTCCTGAGACTTCTAACTCCCTTCAAGGCCCAGCTTACATCAAGAGGCTTCTTTGGGTTCTCCCCAGTTGTTAGCTCCCTCTCCCTAAATCTGTAATCACTTTATGTTTGTTTTGCGTACTTTGTGTGTATGTGTGTATATAGATAGGTAGGTAGATAGAATGCATCTGTCCATCTATTTACACACACACACATACATATATATATACATACACATAAATAGCTACGTATACACACATATATACACACACACACATACATGTATACTATTGTTGTTGTGTTCATCCTTCATTTTCAGAGAAGACCATGACATCAGAGAAGTGATGACATGACTTGCACTTGACTTTGCTTTGAGTGAGGGAGGGCTGTGCAGCTCACCAGCCTCACTTTCTCCTCCTGAGCCATCTGGATCCAGTGACCAGATATTCATCAGGATGACAGACAAGATGCAATGGGAGACCCTGGCCGTTTTAGGCTAAGGTCTTTTCAGGTACTCACTGAGAGTGAGGTAATGCCCATTCAGTGAATATTCCTCTTTAAGAAGTAGTCAAGGGATAGCCCCTTTAATAAAAAAAAAAATCAAGCTGAGAGGGAAAGACCCTCAAGGCTGCTGTTCCAAAGAGAAACAGCTACCATTGATACGCACTCTAAGCCAGGAGGGCCCAAAAAAACAGCCATTAAGTGGAACACACATACAATATATACATACTTTTACATATATTTAACAGACTCGATTTCCCAATAGAAAGTAAATTCTTTGAGGAATATATAAAAATATACATATATATATGTGTATGTGTGTGTGCGTGTGTGTATATCTGTACATATATGGGTGTATATGTTTATATATACATATATTTATATATGCATACATAATTTGTACATATAAACATAGATGTAATATGCATACATATGCAGATATACTCACATATTTTGACAGGCCCCATTTCCCAGTAAATTCCTTGAGGGAAGGTCAGTCTCTTTGATGGCTGTATCTCTAACGGATGCCTAGCAAAGTCCCTGACAACGTCCTAGACATTTAACAAATTGATTGGTTAATTCATTGATTCAAGTGGTAAGAAAATTGAAAGAGCTATAGGCATAGGTGGCATTTTCATCCTTTCTTTCAAGGAAAAATGTTGAGTTTTAGGGAAAAGAGAGGGACTATAAGAAGTGAATGACTGATGAGATAAATGATAAAGAACAGGATTCACTTTTCTGCACCACAGCTTACTCATGGCATGATGAGCTCCTGGTTAAGGACAGAGTTCATCTCATAAAGGCAGGAAAGAAAGTGCTTAGTCAGAGACTTGCTAATCAGATAAAGTGCACTTTAGACTAAAAATGAAGGGAGAAGGGGAAAAATACTTAGATGAAACTAAGTCTGAATTCTAGAAAGGGTATTTATTCTATGTTAAAAGGAATAAGAGTAGAGGTGGTCTCTAGTAATTCATAAAACAAAATAGTTATAAAGAGAAAAATGGCTATGGCCTCAGATCTATCTCCCAATGCAAAGAATTGTACTAAAAAGTTATTATATTATCTTAGAGTTCATAATAACCAAAATGAAAACTGAACATAATTAGGCATTTCCTAGATTTTAAGAAAGTGCATTTCAGAAAGTTCAGAGGAAAAGTACAGATGACTCCATTGCCAAAGGCCAATGAAGCATATTCAAAAAAGGATCCAAAAAACAATAGAGAGAGAGAGAGAGAGAGAGAGAGAGAGAGAGAGAGAGAGAGATGGATGGATGGATGGATAGATAGATAATAAAGCAGCTTGGTGGTGGACAGAAGCTGGAAAAATGTATATAAAAGATGAAAGAGCCATATAACCAAAGATGACTTGGTGCCACCATAAAACAGTGGCACCAAGCTTTAAGAATGAGAAAAATATTATTTCTCACCTACATTCATTTTACTGATAACTAACATTTGTAGCTTACTTTATACCAGATGATTTACAATGATCTCATTTGATCCTCACAACAACACTGGGAGGTAGGTGCTACTCCTGTCCCCCTTTTTTACAGATGAGGAAACTGAGGCAGAGAGAGGTGAAGTAACTTGTCCAGGGTCACACAGCTAGTAACTATCTGAGGCTGGATTTGAACTTGGGTCTTCCTGCCCGCAGACCCAGAACTCCTTCCACTGAGCCACCTAGAAGAGGAGAACAAAAAACGGACAGGCCCTCTGATCAGGACAAATGATAAAGTGTTCTAACACATCAGAACAATCTCCTTAACTTCACTTTCATAAGAGGTGGCATAGTATTTCAATGAGTACCAGGCTTGTACTCAGAAGTCCAAATGAGCTAACCAGATTCCCCTAGGACAACAAGGCCAGGGGCCTTCTATGCCCTTGATGTACAGCACCAAAAACCCACATGTGCCAAAGGTCACAGGTTTGTTAGCTTCCTGGGAGATGTCCCAATTGACAGAAAGTCCTAATGTAAGGAATTACCTTGGTAATTCCAAAGTGAACAAACAACCTTGTTTATCCACTGTGTTTCTGTTGGAACACCAAGAGATCCTTCTTTTAGAGGTGAGGGGTCAGGGGACATCATAAACAAAATATCTAATAACATAGCAATGGGGGAGAGACACTCTGAGCACATCCAGGAGACATCAACCAACCTGGCTTAGAGAGAGAGAGAGAGAATGCTCGTTGAACCTTGTATTTTCTCTAAAATTATTATTCCAGAATTGGAATGCAATTGAACAGGTTCTAGGACCTGTATGTAAAATGTTTCCTTGTGAAATAATAAACATTTATTAAACAGTTACTCTGCACAAAATACTAGATGAGCGAGCACTGCAGGAAATACAAAAATGAGTAACAATCCCCACCTTGAAGGACCTTTCATGATCATTGGTAGAATAAAAGGAGCTCTTAGTTATGAACGGAAAAACCCAGGTTCTGAGCCTGGCTCTTTCACTAATTTATTCTAATGACTTTATGCTCATCCATTGGTTTTGAAGAATAGTTGGCTTAAGTAAGGAGAAACTTCACAAGGGAGGAAAAATTCGCTTGTTTCTTTCTGAGGTCAGAGAATTGGGGGAATAGATTAGCAAAAAGTAAGAATTTGCAATGCAAAGGAAAAATAGTTAAGTGGTATAGTGGAAAGTATGCTGAACTCAGAGGCACAAGAAGTGCTCAAAACCCACTTGCAATCTGTGCATGATCTTAGACAAGTCATACAACTTCCTTGAGCCTCACTTTCCTCAACTACAAAATGAGTGGATTGGATTATATGTCCTCGAAGGTCCCTTCTACACTGTAATGGTAATTTAGATGGGAATATCTTTCCCTTTCATTAATCGACCCATGTAACCTGCCTGCATCACATGAAAGCCTGAGTCATGGAGCCTGTTGTGGGAGGAGTTTGCTGAATGGATGGAACAAGAAGGGTGAAACAGGAAGAGGCAGAACTCGAGCAGATCTGGGAGGAAATTGGTCAGAGTCTAGTCAGAGTTAGGAAGGATGCAGGCAACAGGTTGCTGGCTAGCATGAGTAAAAGAGCTAGTTTGTGATTTTGTTTAATGGAGCTGGTTTGTGGGAAGTCTTCTGCACTGCTGTTGTGCATAGACTTCTTTGTTACTATGATGGATTTGGCTTTCTGGTGTCTGAATCAACCTCCTGTCTTCCATGTGGAGAGTCTATAGTATTTAGAGATTCACAATTGCACCAAGATATTCATGGCCACCATAGGCGATGTGAATATTCCATTGGCACTACATACACATAAATCTACAAACTAAATACTAGTTTGAAAATCAGATCTTTACTGAAATTTAGTAAAAATCACTGATAAGGAAGTGAAGAGAAACAAAATGATTAAATTTGTCTCATATTGAGAATTTTCCAAAAATAGAATGAACAAGGAGGTTCCCATCACTGGAGGTCCTAGGATATAAAGCTTAGAGGGATCTTGTCACACATCTAAATCTGCTTACTTGTTTTACCAGAGAAATCACTGCTCAGAGGATGGGGGATGGATGCTGCATAAGAAAGCTCCTAGGGGGGCAAGGTGGCTCAGTGGACTTAGAATCAGAAAGATTTGAGACATATCCTACCTTGGACACTTCCTAGATGTGTAACCCTAGACAGGTCACTTAAATTTTCTCAGCCTCAGTTCCCTCATCAGTAAAATGGGGATAATAATAACAGTTTCACAAGGCTGTTGTGAGGATCAAATGAGATAATACGTAAGCCTTAAAACACCATACATATGCTAGCTATTGTGGTTATCAGTGTTATTTTTCTTCCTATTCAAGCATAGGTTGGACAAGAATATCACTAAGACTGGAGAGTCTGACATTCTGTGTAGAAATCACTGTGTCTAAGAGTAACACTCCATATTTGTACTTCAAACACCTGTGATTTCTGCAATTATGTGTATCCATTTCCTCCACTAATACCAGCCCCAAGCTTTCCCTCCACACTTGGGGAATCAGAAAAATCTTCCCACTGTGCCCAAACTGGTGATGAGCCTCCCCAAAATTAGCTAGGCTGGTTCTCCAATGACAGACACACAGCCCCTTCCTTTCCAGCCAGGGAAGCAGTATGGTCCAGTGGAAGGGGACTGTCTCTAGAATTAGAGAATCTAGAGTCTGATCCCACCTGTGTTGCCTAGGAGCTGGATCACTTTGAACAAGTCACTTAACCTCTGGATTCATTCCATTCTGTTTAGCTCTAAAGGAAAAAGCCAGTAATGGGGGTAGAGGGAGGAAAGTTGAAGTGAGAATTCAGTCTAGTTGTCAAAATGCCTCCTATTGGGGCTATCCAAAAGTAAAGTGGCAAAGAAAGCTTAAGTGGTCCCAAGAGGCAGTGGGTTCTTCCTCATTGGAGGGGATCTTCAAACAGACATAGGACAACCACTTACTGGGGATGAAATAATGGGAATTCTTTTCGTGCATGAGTTGGACTATAAGCCAGCTCTCAGGTTCTGTGGGTTTGTTATTCTGTTACCAGCCCTGTCCTTGAAGCCTTTCCAACACGGCAGAACCTGGAAGACCTTGTGCCCCACTGCTATAGCCTTTCAAAATCACAAGAGGGCTAGGCATCAGATGAGGACATTTTTGAAGAGCTGCCTATTAATACAAATCAATTCTCCTCTTAGATGATGGAGTGGAGTATTGGACTTGGAATCAGGAGATCAGGGTTCTAGTTCTGACTCCTCTCTAACTAGTTGTAGGAAAATTACTTTATATCAATAAACCTCTTTCCTTGCTTGTAACTAAGGGCACTGAAGCAGACCCAATCTCTAACAGCCCTTCCTTTTCAACTACAGCAAGCAGTGTGGTACAACAGAAAATAAGAGGACATAATTTCAGATCCCACCACTGGCACTTCCTACTTTCATGACCTAGGTCCTCAGTTTCCTCATCTGTAAAATGAGGAGGATGGAGTAGATAGCCCTCAGTCTTAGATCTGTGATCCCATGATCCTACTCATTAAAGTCCATTAACTTGGGACGTGATAAGACCATGAGTCACTATAACTATCTAACAATATCTTGGAACAGTATGTCGAAATTGACTTTGGGGCTTAGGCAATTTGTAGCTATAAATATTCTACCTCTTCATTTCCAAAATCTGAGTTGTTATTCCCCATGGACTTTAATAAATTCTTCCTTCCTCCCAGCCTTGTTTTGGGATCAAACATCGTTTTATAGTAACTATAATTTTGGTCTGAAAGCCCTAGACTATTTTTAGCTTGAAGCCCTCTGTCGAAAAATACTCTATTCTCAGCATGCACATTGGGTTTGTAGACCACAGACATCTCTCAGCGGGGCTGAGGCTGATTCTTGGGGAGAGTTGATGAATGAATGCATGACAAGTGGAGAGAAAGAGAGAGGGGAAAAGACCTCCTTCAGGAGAGCACACAGGACTCGGGGCTATTTTGTATTTTTATCTGTTCATTTTAGAAACGGCATGTGCTTTCAGTGATCCCCTGTGACTTGCTACCACAAAAGCTCATTGTACGAATACCTATCTTTCCTCATTGATATTAGATGGCTGCTGACAATGGATTCTTACAATAAAAATGGTAGTTCACTCAAAGGGCTGTAAAACAATGCATGGCATGGGGTATGGGGAGAGAAAAACAAGGGGGAGGAAAAGAAACAAGTAGAGAAAGGATGACCCACAATGATTTACACTCAAGAAAAGGCATAAAAGATCATGTAAAAATAGCTAATATTTACATAGCATTTCAAGATTTGCTTTTAGTCAATAATCCTTCATTAAGCACCTACTATGTGCTTTTTACATCAATTATCTCATTTGAGTCTTGCAACAACCCTGTGAAGTAGGTACTGATATTATGCCCATTTTGTCAATGAGGAAATAGAGAAATTAGGTCACTTGTCCAGGGTCCCACACCACTCAGTGTCTGGGGCAGGATTCAAACTCAGATCTCCCTGGCTCCAAATCCACTGTTCGTATCCACTGAACTACCTAGCTGTCCAGATCCACAAGGACTCGTGGAACTGGAAAAGGAGGTGAGGCAACCCTGCAGCAAGAAGGAAATGAGGTGGACAACACAGGGGTGCCCTAGAAGAACCAGAGAAAAGCCTCCACCATATGAGTGAGATCCCCTTTAGAAGATTTATCAAAAGATGCAGGATTTACCTACCCCTTACACACATGTTGGCAGCATGACCCTGAGCAAGTCACTTAATCTCTCTAGGCTTCAGTTTCCTCATCTGGAAAATGGGGATAATAATACCTATTTTACAGTTAACCTCTCAGTGTCCCGCTGACAACTGTTTATGATTAAAGGTTGTGATCTGCACTGGGAAGGGGAGTTTCCTCAAGATTATGTAATGCTGGATTATACATTTATTTATATATATATGTACATATATATTAAAATTATATATATAGTAGGATTGTATGTAATACATAAACATAAATAAAATACATAAAATATTCTTGGATTATATATTATGTATTTAGTAGGATTGCATAATCCTACTAAAAAGATACAGGATGAAAGGGTCACTTTCCTGATTGGTCACTCTGCCATGTAACCTGCTCAATTTTGTTCCCAAACTTGAATTCCATCACCTTTCAAGTTAAGAATGAGTTGAAATTATTAATAAATGCTCATCTTTCTGTCTACCTAACTGAACAGGCTATGGCAAGTTGGCCTAGTTGGTTAGAATTTTTCATGAAAGCTCAGTATGTAGATTCAATTCCTCTTAGGAAGGCAGGCTGTGATGGTAGAAAGAATATTCAATTTAAAGTCACAGGACCCACATTTGAAGACTTTTACTACTTGTATGAGCTTACACAAGTCATTTCCACTTAATTTTCCCGTCAGTAAAATTAGAATTTGGATTCAATGATCTCTGAGATGCCTTTTGAGGTAGCAAAGTTGTGCAGTGGATAGAGCTCTGGTTCTGGAGTCAAGAAGACCTGTGTTCAAGTCCAACTTCAAACACTAACTCTATCTCCCTGGGAAAGCCACTTAACCCATTTGCCTTAGTTTCCTCAATTATAAAATGGGGATAATAATAGCACCTCTCTCACAGGTCTGTTGTGAGCATCAAAGGAGATCATATTTGCAAAAGTCTCATCACAGTGACTGACACATAGTAGGTGCCTAATAAACGTCTATTCCTTTCCCCCTCCCTTCCAGATCTGCAGCCCAGGTGAGTCATCCATCTGACTCTTCTTTGCTACAATCACTGGTTATTTCCTGAGCACATCCTGCCAAAGGGTTACTTAGGCAGCCTTGGCAGTCAGTTCTCCCACATCTTGTCCCCCTTCATAGCAAACAGCTTATTCATCTTGTTATCAGGTCCCAGTAGTTTTCATTTATCACTCAGATTTTGCTTCTTGACTCCTTTCAGTGCCTTAAGCTTCTTTCACCCTCAACCTCTTTAGGATTTATCTCAGCTTTCACTGTCCCTACAATCTGCATCTTACATTGCCGACCATCTCTACTATCACAGTTCTTGATAAGGCCTCGTGGGAGGGAAAATTCTCTCCCCAAGAATATTTCCATCTGCACAAAGGGTGAAAGGGTTTTTTTAGAAGCCTTTGACAAGATTTAGCACTCTCTTTAAATGAACTATCCCCTACCTAAAAAATAATAATAAAAACCTAATTGCTCAATAATGATCTGATAATAACATTGACTGTCCAAAGATCATACACTTCCCTGATTCATTTTTCTGCCCCACGTAAGCAGGTCTTGGAGTCCAAAATGGACTTTGGCTCTGTGCCCTAGAGCATGTTATTTTTGCTATTTTAATGACTGGTGGACATCTACAAAAGACTAGAAAAGAAGCAAGTATGTCTTTTTCTGCAACTCTCATGGATGTGTGGATATGAGAGAGGCCATATTATTTAGAAGAGAAAGAACTTCTAATGGAAAAATAGGATCCCATGAGGATTCTGGGCATATACTCCAAGGACTGCAAAAATGGAAAGAAAGTGCACATAGACATGAAAAAAATCATTCCACTTTTTTGTGGTAGTGAAAACAAAAAAAAACCTGGAAGCAAAGTAGGCACTATCAGTTAGGGAATGGATGGATGGACAAAATTTGATACACGAATGGAATATTATTATGCCTTAAAGTGATAGATATGAAGGATCATAGGTTTCAAAATAGAAAGGACATTAGAATTCCCTAATTTTACAGAGAAGGAAAGTGAGGCCCAGAGAAATTGACTACCATGATTACATCATTATATTGACTGAGCAAAGATTTAGACCTTGGTCTTCTGCTTCAAAATCTAGTTCTTTTCATTGTATAAGAAATATGGAGACACTTCTATTTGTAAAGCAGAATCAAGAAAACAGCGTACACAATATCTGCAGCATCCCTCAAGTTGAACCACACAGGTGACTACCTTCTCAGCCAACCTTGTCCCGAATTATTTGACAAGTTGCTTATAAATATGAAATGGAGAGAATGAGGAGCCTGAGACAAAGATTTAATATCTTCAGTTAGAAATGTCCAAAAATAGAATGGGCTGACTCAGTGGGTAGTGAGTTCCCCATTCCTGGATGTCTTCTAGCAATGACTGAATGGACTGAGTAGGGATGTCATAGACAAATTTAGGTGTCAGGAAAGTCCTGAGGTCCCTTCTTACTCTAGTATTCTATGACTCTAAGACCTCACTACCTCAGAAATGGATGGTTAAGATTGATATTTGATTTTAAATAAATAAAGTCCTTAGTCTCTGGTTATGAGTCAGAAAGATGCATGAATAGCAACAGATCGATTCCTTGCCAAAAACAAAATTACTACTAAGAGACTGAATCATTTGCATAAAGGTTGAGTATAGGAACATTCCCAGCTCTGTGGAGTTATTGTTCACCTCAGTTAAATTCAGCATTTATTCATTGGGTATTTTCTTGGTATATGACTCCTTGTCTCTTTATTAGAAACCAATTGGATAGCACTGCCAATAGCCCCGAACTTAACTGAAGTTGATGAGAAATGAAAACTTTGTCCAAATGTGGATTTTTTTAAGTTGTTGTCTTTCAACACTGGTGAATAATTTGAACAAAGATGGCAACAGTTTCAGGAGGAATACAACTCAAGAGTCAGAAGATGAAAGCGATAAACGCTTCCTGAGGATTTGACTTTGTTGCCAAGTTTCACTCTGCTGGCTGTTCCAAGCCATTCTAATGTCCATTCCATGGATCATCCAGAAAGCAGAAGTAGACCTAATGCACTTGACATATTCTTTGCCTTTTGGTTTGCCAAGCTCTTCCATGATTCCACCAGCAAAGTCAAAGGCCTTTGATGAGAAAGCCTCTAACACTGAAATTTATTGTAATACCAATTGACTCCAAAATAACATGACCATTACTCAGGAAGTGAAAATTCTTTGGCTAACGGTAGTAATAGGTACTATTACAAATAATAGCAATAGGTACTATTAGGTAATAGTATCTTCAGTCAGAGCCTGGATGACCACTACTTGTTAGGGGTGCATTAGAGGAGGTTCATGCTTCAAATTGGGTAAGATGACCTCATGGGTCCCTTTTAGCTCCAAGATTCTACCTCACGGCTCCCTCCCTCTCCAAATATTCATATGAATTGTTATTGGTTGATATTTATTAAACCTCCACAAACATTCTGTTCTGAATCCTCATCATGATGTGTCCAGATATGTTGATGTACCTGCTGCTCCTTACAAACAATGTGACATCTCCCATCTCTGTGCCTTTGTACTGGCTGTCCCTCA
The DNA here is from genome assembly GCF_028372415.1 of Notamacropus eugenii. Classification (NCBI taxonomy): domain Eukaryota; kingdom Metazoa; phylum Chordata; class Mammalia; order Diprotodontia; family Macropodidae; genus Notamacropus; species Notamacropus eugenii. Next base: position 244,945,769 of record NC_092872.1, on the reverse strand, counting down.
TTCCTGGAATGCCCTCCCTCCTCCCATCTGCCTCTTAGAATTTCTGGTTTTCTTCTGGATTCAGCTCAAGTGGTACCTTCTACAATGAAGCCTTTCCAGTGCCCTCCCTCCCAAAACTGCCTTGTGTTTATTCTGTGTATATTGTTTATGTACATATATGGGGGAGGGAATATGTGAGTACATACATACATACACACATGAAGTTCATTAAGGGGAAGGACTTTACTTTTGTCTTTGTATTTCCAGATCCTGGTACAGAGCCTGGCATAGAGCAGGTACTTTTTGAATTCTTGTGGATTAAATGATTGGCTGAGTGATTAAAGGAAGCAGCCATAAACTCACAAAATCTATGCAAGGCCTTTCTCTGATAGGTCATAGAATCGTAGGTTTTTAAATGGAAGAGACCTCAGAGGTCATTTCATCCAATGGCTTCATTTTATAAATGAGAAACTGAAGCCCAAAGGGATTAAGAGAATTACCCATGGTCACATAGGTAGTAGGTAGAGGAACTGAGATTACAACACAAGTCTTTTTTCTTCATCAAATCTTGTACTCTTTTCACCTCACCATCTCACTTTTTTCTTTTTTGAGGCAATACATATTAAGTGACTTGTTCTCGGTCACACAGCTAGTAAGTCTCTGAGGCTAGATTTGAACTCAGGTCTCCCTGACTCTAGGGTCAGTGGTCTATTCATTGCACCACCTAGCTGTCCCTCAGTTATTTTACAGATGAGAAATCAAAAACCCAAAGAGGTTGTGACTAGTTCAAGATTACACAATTTGTTCCACTTGACCCCAAAGAACAGAATAGGAGCAATAGATGTATGTAGCAGAAAGACCAATTTGCGCTCCACATGAGGAACAACTTCTTAACAAATTGAGCTGTCCCAAAATGGAACAGACTGCCCCAGGAAATAGCGAGTGTCTCTCATTTATTATATACAATACAGTGTGCTAGGCACTTGGGATGCAAATACAAAAGGGATTCAGTCCCAAACCCCAAGAGTGTACATTCTACTACACAATATTGGATGAAATGATCTCAAGGGTTGCTGGGCTGTGGGACAAAGCCAAGATTCCAGCCTAAATCCTCTAATTTCAAGACCCAGTGTATTTTCCTTGTACCACTAAACTGTCTTTGTGAAGTTGTAAAGGCTTCAGAGAATAGTTCCATGATAGATTGGGGGTGGGGAGGGGCACACTCTATTATCCAAGGACAAGCCTATCTAAGTACATCAAGGCTCATCATCACCGTTGGCACCAGGATGATGAATTTTTCAACCACAGCAATTCAAGAAGACTAACTACTAAGACATAGAAGAATTATTATCTGAATTAATGAAAAGAGGACCTGCACAAGTAAATTATTGATTCCTGGAATAATAAAGTATTTTTATGCATCAACATTATGTCATCCTATGCAGAAGTGAGCACACTCTTCCGTCTCATTAGGTTTGCTTACTGTCAGATCTGAACAGAGCACCAAGAGTGAGGAGGAGGGTGAGAACTTAGTGTTAACGTCAATTGGAAACTCATATTTTCATATCTTTTTTTTCCATATCCTTTCTTGAGTAAATCTGCTCACAAGAAACATCTGGTTTGGAAAAAAGGTCTCACTCTTTTTCAAAAGGAACAGCTGGTCTAACTGGAGAACACAACAGTTCAGTGACTAGTTCAAGAGCACTTAAGAGCCCATTAATCAGGAAGACCAAGGAACTGGAATCCTCCTGCCCCTTGTCTTTGTCTCAGAGAAGCTGCCCTCTGAAGACTTGGCCTGCTGCTAGACTGAAAGCCTCCATAAATGTTGTGGAAGTACAGACCATGAATTTCTTTTTACTGGGATCATTTCCCACTGTCTCTATTTTTTCCCCAGCATCTTTCTCACAATGAAGGAACCAGAGTGAAGAAGATTCTCAAAAGTGGCATTTAGATTTTCTGTCCTGGCTTAAAGAATTTACTTTTCTGCAAAATAAAATGCTACTTGTTTTGATTCAGAGATGTAGTCCTCTTATGTTAATTACACATAGGGCTGAAAAGGCTCTACAAAGCTCAGTGGGTCCTAAGGATGTTTAGCCTGGGGAAGAGAATAGTTACAGTGGAAACAATCAATATCTTCAATTATTTGAAGAGCTGTTATATGGAAGAGGGGGGTTGTCTTTGTTCTTCTTGGCCCCAGAGAACAGAAATAGAAGCAATGGGTGCATGTAACAGGAAGGTCCGTTCTTGCTCCATGTAAAGAAAAGCTTCTTAACAAAGAGAAGTGTCCTGAAATGGAACAGGCTACCCTAGAAAGTAATGAATGCCCCTTCCTCACAAGAATTCTTCAAGTGAAGGTTGGATGACCAATTATTGTGATTGTGGTAGAAAGGATTCCTATACAGGTATAAGTTAGACCAGATGGCCTCTGGGGTGCCTTCCAATTCTGAAATTTTGTGATTCTGTTTTTCTTTCCTCTCAGTCATATGCACTCTCCCCAAGCAAAATCAACTCTAAGTGAACAGGACAAGTAGTTCTAAAATTTCAGAGTGGGAGAATCTAAAAATCTTTCTTGATATGATACCCCATGATCCATGTTTCTCATGAGGAATGCAAACTCTTATACTACTGATTCTTTCTTTAGTGAAAGGGAGAGGAAGAGTGGGTAATTGTGCTTAAGAGATGAAAGGAGCTCATGGATATGAAGTAAAAGAGTTTTGGAAAGCCCAAGGTGGGGTTTGAATAGTAATCACTCACATTTATATATTGCTTTCAGTTTGCATAAGACTTTACTCTTGACAGTCTCATGACAGAGTACAGTACTAGCATCCCAAATTATCCTTTGGGGAAACTGAGGATCAGAAAGGTAGATGATTCACCCAAGGTCACAGGCTCATGAGCATCAGAGTCAAGACTTAAACCCAGATTTTTTTCATTCCAAGGTCAGCACTTTCTTAGTCAATCAAAGAGCATTTATTGAATACCTATGATTTGCAAAACAGCATGCTAAAGGCACTTGGGATACAAATACAAAAGTAATTCAGTATCTCACTTTAAGAAAGGTACATTCAACTACATATTAGACTAGATGATCTTCAAGGTCAGAGGGTTATAAATTTAGAGCTAGATAGAAAACTTAGAAGTTATATCATCCAATCTACTTATTTTCCAGCTCAATCAATCCGTAGGAAATGGAAATTAAAGGAGGGTAAAATTACTTATCCAATGTCACATAGATGTTAATTAGCAATGAAAAGCTTCTGACTTAAAATCCAGATTTCTGTAGCAGCCTTCTGCTTTCTGGCTGTCACACTGTGATTCTTTAAAGCATCATATGTACACAACTAGGTTCCTATTAGAACAAACAACACATTCCCCCAGACATGGTGCCATTATTACAATTTGCACCGTTCATTTCCACTGGGCTGGAACAAATCATCATATTTTACATAGTTATTACAATGAAGAGGGAGAATGCAAATACTTGCAACCACTTCAGGGATTCATTATTCACATTAATTGGGACCTAGCTGTATATATTTACAAATGTCAGCTATTGTTATTACTAACAACATTGATTGATTATGAAAATGATTCCAGTCTCTTATGAGATTTTAATGGATTTGCATTAGCATTGGGCAGAGAATTTATACTTTAGCCACATTAATAGTCTTGATTGTCACAAGACAAAATCCCTCTGAAATGGAAGTAGGTATAGTCAGGATAAGAGGAAAGTAAGAAGGAAACAAGCAGATGAGAAGAACATCCAGATCAGAAAAGGGACTGACTAGAATGGGTTCCTTTGGCAAATAATGAGCTTCCCCTTGTGAGAGAGCTATCAAAATGTTGAAGAGAAAATTCCTATTTAAGTACGGATTAGTCTTCAGTGCTTTTTCCACTTTTTCCACTCATGACCCCTTTTACATTTAGGTAGAGTTCTTTGGCATTGTGTGTCCTGAGGGCATGCTCAGTGCAAAGTGTGCATGCTTTAAGTTCAGAACCAAGGCTGCATGGGCAAACACTGCTAGAAACACCTTGGATTCATCAGCATTCGATTTTGAATTAATTTTTGGTCATTACATATTCAGAAACCTATTGCTGTTGCCAAATTTCTCACTGCCCCATACAAGGTCCCAACCCATAGTTTAAGAAGCACCTGATATTTAACTCTGAGATTCTGCCTGATTCTAATTTGAAAAAAGCTAGAAGCCAATTTGAGTTCAATTCAAAATGGAGATACTTTTCCAGGAATCTCTTCACTTTTCTCATTAAGTCTCACTTTCTCTATATTCCTATTGTGCTTTTCAGGTTGAATCCATATGCCAAATCCCCCCAGCTCCCCATTCTTTCTCTCCCTTCCCTTCCCTTCTCTTCTGCAAAGGGAACTAACAGTCAAGGTATGCCAATAACCAAGACACCTTTTCATTTCAAGTAGGAACTGCTAAGTGTAACCAGTCACAAGTTCACCATTGAACAACTGTGACTCATCCCTCACAATGTAACCAAAACCCCTTGCCCAGAAAAACCAGTATAGCACTTACTAAATCCATTGACCAGAAGCTCCTGGGTACCATGGTTATATCTTTGTCTCTAGGACTTGTACCTTGCATCTAATGTAAATCCTTTCTGCAGTAATTTGAGTGGCATTGAATCTGAGCATGAGCCAGGAGGCTCATGTTAGGGACCCCATTCTCGTTCTATTGCATCAAGCATCATTGTGTTTCCATGGTTGGTAAACAAGGTACTCTGCCAATGAGAGGATGGGTTATGGTTAGAGGGATAGATGAGAGCAGAGGGAGACTTCAGTTGTTATTAAACTAACATTGTAATTCTTAAGAGTTCAATGAACCCAGTACTTAGGGTTCAAGTGCCAATTCTAGAGAAACAATGGATTTCACAGGCTTTTTTACAAGACATATTTTCTCCAACTTCTCTCTGACCCTGTAGATGAGACTATCTTTGGGAAGTCTCTTGCCTTTGATTCCCAATTAACAGCCTCTGATCCTTCTGCCACTTAATTAACTGATGGTGGAAGAATCTACAGAGAAGATAAGTCACTTTCATCTGCCAAAGTGCTAGAATATCTGGTAATTTCCCGGACACCTGAGGCTCGGTGAGTGGCATTTATGGGTGCCTACCACAGCATACAAGATGAGTTTCTTTATTATTTCTAAATCAGAAAAATACCATTTTCTACAGGACTCAAACTAATGAGAAACTCTTAGGAAACTGATGGCTTTAGAGAAGCACAGCTGGCTCACCACCAACCCAGTGGGCAACAACAGCTTCCCAGCGATATCATTTCATCTGCAAATGGAACGAAAGTTCCCTTTGAGAAAGGAGCTTAACAAAAAAAATGCAGCTCTCTGAACTTGAACTAAACCAGCAGAAAACTGGGCCATAGCCATTTCTTATAATCAGTAAAGTTCTTTCTTTGTTAGGGTCTTTCAAGAGCCATAAACCATTTATGCTCATCTCCAGAGTATCCCTTTGAACTAGACAAACCATCCTATTAGCCCCTTTTTGTAGATAACCCACTACCTTCATTCTATTTGAGGCACAGAACAGCTACATGGAATCTCTAATAGTATCAGAAGTAATAATAATATATATTATAGAGTATTAATATAGCTATGTAATTACTGTTGTGCAGGAGGAAAATAAAATTCAATACAATTTCTACTAGACTCTACTATCTCTACCAAAGAGTCTTTTACATTTCTGGATTAGTGATTCTTGTTTCAAATGCTCAAGGTTTCCTATTCAACCCATCCCTGTGTTTATACTGACCTGTATGAACTCTACTTACAATAGTAAAGAAGGATGGCGAGGGGTAAAGAACACTCCATCCACTTACATGGCATGCCTTCCATAGAAGAGGCTGAATAAAATCTCCAAGGTCTCCAGGAAGATATCTTCTCTAAGGTGGAGAGAAAAGGAGGACTATGTCAGAGCAGGATGGGAGGCAGGAATAATCTCACAAAAGAAAGAATCAGCATAGGATCAGTGGAAATTAAGAAACAATCTAAAAAGAGAGAGAAAAGCGGCAGAAGGTGAGAGAGAGACAGAGAGAAAGAGAGAGAGAGAAAGAGAGTGAGAGAGAGAAAGAAAGAGAGAGGGAGAGAGAGACAGAGAGAGAGAGAAAGAGAGAGAGAAAGAGGAAGGAGAGGGAGAAAGAGGGGGGAGAGAGAGAAAGAGGGGGGAGGGAGAGAAAGAGAGAGAAAGAGGAAGAGAGAGAGAGAGAGAGAGAGAGAGAGAGAGAGAGAGAGAGAGAGAGAGAGAGAGAGAGAAAGGATGCAGAAAATCCTTTGTTTTACAATTTTGCCCAAAGAGCTTGTGAAAGATCTTGATGGAAAGCTTTGAATCTCAGGCTGCCCTAATTTAGCTTACTTCCACTGGGCAGAAGAAGGAAAGGAGAGACACAAGTGAGGTGGTGGGAGAGGATGAAGAAAAGAGTGAAAAAGAAGCCTTCAGGAAATCTAAAGTTAGCATCATCACTGGCTTAGTGCCAAGAGTACAACTAAAGTTTTTTGGGCCAGTCAACAAAAAACAAGGAAAAGCATGGATTAAAAGGGCCTACAGAATGATGCCAGGGCTGGTGCTGGCGGCCAAGGACACCCTTAGCTGGGCTAAGGGGCACAATGCAGTGAGTGGTGTCTGGATCAGAAGTTAGATAATCAAACAGAAAGCAAAGATAGGAAGTGTGACTAGGACTAGACTGAAGGGTTAGATGCTGTCCAGAGTTGATGAAATTTGCAGAATTCTGTCCTCTAGATTAATTGCATCAAGCAGTGTACTACACTAGAAGGCAAGCACTAAATGGTAAGGTAAAAAGCCCTGAGTTCATATCCTGCCACTTGCTGCCCATATGACTTTGGACCAGTCACCGAACTTTCCTGAGACTCAATTCCTTCCCCTATGAAACAACGAGAGTCCTCTGAGGTTCCTTCCAGCTCTAAATCCTGTGACTTCATGAGCTGCTGCTGCTGCTGTCAAACGTTACTCTCTAAGTGTGATTTTCTAAAAATTAAGTTGTCCCCTGAAATGTTTCTAAGGAAACAGGAATATCTAAGTGGCAGTTAATGTATTCATTTGTGTCTCCGATTCCTTCCTCTCCCTCATTATATGAAGGGATATGAAGCATAACTTTATATCATTCAACCAAATGAAATGTTTGTAAAGCTCTTTATAAACTTTAATGTGCCATGTAAATGTTATCTATCATCATCATTATCATTTCTTTATTCTTCAAGTTTTGCAGTATCTTAGAAGAAATCTTAAAGGGAATTGCCAGATACCTGGCAACTGCCTTCAGTTGATGTTAATGAAGAAAAGGAAGGATGAGGAGGTGGAGAAGGAGGAGGAAAAGAAGGAAGACGAGAATGAGGAGGAGGAGGAGGAGAATCACAGATCATCTAGCCTGACCTCCCACCTAATGTAGGAGTCTCCAGTATAACACTGCAGGCAGTTGATCATCGAATATCTACTTAAATACACCTAGAACTAGACAGCTCTCTATATCATAAAGTGAAAACATCTTGATCAAATTTCTTGTCAAAACATTTTGGACAATTTCATTTTAAGAAAGTGCTTCTTTATATTGGGCCAAAATTTACCAAAATTAGCTTCTGACCATTCGTCCTAGTTCTGTTCTCTAGAGTCACACAGAACAAATGTAATCTCTTCCAGATGATGATCCTTCAAATAGTTGAGGAAAAGTCTCATGGGAGAACTATGTCTTCTCTGTTGGAGGCTGACCATTCCTGGGCCCTTAAATAATTATTCATATAAGAAGCTTCCAAATCTTTCTCTCTCCCTCCCCTGGACACATTCCAAAGTGTCAGTGGCCCTACTAAAATGTACTCTTCCCCAGTTCCTAGAACTGAATACAATACTCCATGTATCTTCTAACCAGTCCCAAAAGCAAGGCAAATATTACCACCTTTTACCTAGGCACTGAACTTCTACTCATCCCACCTGAGAAAGCACCAGCATTGGCAATGTTCCATCATACAGTCAGCTCATATTAGACATATGGGAACCCTAAGTCTTAGGTGAACTGCTATAGTCATCATGTACTTCTACAGTTGATTTATTCAACCTAAATGAAGTATTTTTTATTTATCTTGTGAAACATTTTTGATTCCTCCCATCTACTAAGCAATTATATTTTCTTTCAATCATCTAACATAGTACTTATCCCTCCCAATCTCATGTTATTCTCAGCTTTGAAAAGCATGATATATAGGTCTTAGAATCATAAAAAGTATATTCATACCATTACTATACAGTGCATATATTTACAGAGGGTTCTAAGTCTCTGTGATGTGCCAACCAAGAAAGTTAATGCTATCCTCCTTCAGTAATTCTGTGGATCCATGATTTTATGAGAGTAGGCCTTCCCTCCACTGAAACCCATCACAAGTCCTCTCATACTGAGCAATCCTTGTCCAACCATATTCTTTAAAAAGTTAATGAATGCTCCAATCAGTGTATTGAATGCCTTCCTCTGCTTCTTATACAACTTTGTAAATATCAGTACAATATTTGGACTGTACATGAATTATCCTTCCTTCTTACCACATGACCTGCTCAACTCCTTTTCCAGGTAGGAATGTCCTAAATGATATCTTTTATTCCACTTCTGTGCAAGTCATTTATTAGTAATATAGCACACCCTACTGAAACCCATCATATGACTTTCTCTTATCCTTTGGATACCTATTAGATGAAAGAAAGAAGGAAAGAAGGAAAGAAAGAAAGAAAGAAAGAAAGAAAGAAAGAAAGAAAGAAAGAAAGAAAGAAAGAAAGAAAGAAAGAAAGAAAGAAAGAAAGAAAGAAAGAAAGAAAGAAAAAAAAAAGAAAGAAAGAAGGAAGGAAGGAAGGAAGGAAGGAAGGAAGGAAGGAAGGAAGGAAGGAAGGAAGGAAGGAAGGAAGGAAGGAAGGAAATGCTAATGTTCTCCTCACCCTTGAGTCTTTCTTATCACAATACTCCTCCATTGTTCCTATCCTTCATCACCAGCACCCACTACTCATCCTACCACCCAGCCTCCACAGGTACTCCTGAGGAGACCCAAGAACAGATACACACAGCAGGCAGGCCCTGGTCAAACCCACATCCAAGCCTAGCCTAGCTCCCTCTACAACTCCTTGAAGACTGTGAACTTCACCATCCATCTGCTACTTACTATAAATAATATTACACATAAATTGTAAAGTATTATATTATTACATATAATCCCTAAGGTTTCTTCTCTTTGTCTCCCCATCCCTTTATAAATTGAAAAAACTATTCCCACCCACCCCTCCTCCTATTCTCTAATTCCCAACCCCTTCAACCTAATCCCACCCATGTCCCATTGAAACTCTGCCCACCCCTTCCACAGTGCCCTCTGGAATTCCAGTTACATAGTGAACAAACTCCCTGTCATCCTGCATTTCTTTCTCTCACACTCCTGACATCTCTTAGTCTCGCTGAAACCTGATTCTCTTCTGACAACACTGCATTCCCAGCTATCCTCTCTAACACTGGCCTTCCCTCTCTCACTCAGCATTCTGGTCTCAGAGAGGGAGTTGGAATACTCTTGCTTTTTGCTCTTAGACTTTTAGATTCTCTTCTTATCTTCACTCAGCAATTTTTTTTTCCTCTGAAGTCCACCCAATCCAAATGATGGTCGTTGTGGTTTATCAACCTCCACATCATTCTCCCTCCTTAGCTCAGAATCTGGCTTATCTTCTTCCTCTCTTTCCCAGTTCTTGCCCTTATGCAAAAGGACTTTAATGTCCACACAGAGATTCGGAAATGGTTTAGTAACTTGTCCACAGCTGCAGACCAAGGAACAGTCAGAGGCAGGATTTGAACCCAACTTTCCTGATGTGAAGTCCACCTCTCTAACCATTAGACCACACCACCTTACAGTTTTTAGTCCAAATACTTTGGAAAACATCCAAAGATTCTTATACTGTGTTTATGGTATTATCTTCTATGATCATCATCTTGTAACTACCACAGTTTAGAACTTAGATTATACAACATCAGTGCCATGAAAGGGACTCCTGATTGGATACAGTGTTAACTAGATAGCCTCTGAGGTCCTTTTCAGCTCTGAAATACTATGATTCCGTGATAATCCGAAGGGTTCCAAGTTTCGTCCTTTTTAATTCCATATTCATCAGGCTTTGTGATTCTGTTTATCTACATGAAAACTGTTTCCTATTCAGTTGTTTCTATAAAGTGAGAAAGATTTCCTCTTCCCTAAAAAGTCATTTCTCATGGGGACTTGGCACCCTTTTAAGGCTTCATTCCTTAAATGCCCTCTCCTATCTCCAGCTATCAGCTAGAAAAGATCTCTAAGTACTCCCAGACTACTTTACCTGTCAGAGCAATGTCGGAAAGCTTTCTCAGCTAAAGGGGAATGAACTCTTCTCAATGCCTAGCAGTTCCACTCCGAAACACAACATGACCTGGATAATAATGTAGATGGAGGTTTGCCAGGTCATATAATAAGTAAACACATTAACCAAGAGATACTGATAAATTACATAGACAGGCATATCTTTTAAAGCTCTCACTCTTGGTCTGTGGCCAATTGAAATGGGATTTATTAACCATAGGAAAAGAAAGAAAAGGAAGATTCACTCAATGATATGACTTGATGGAGGAGAATATAGATAGTAGTAGAAGATTATTGAACCCAGGAGTTCCGATTCTGTCACTGACTAGCTAGTTGACCTTCGGCAAGTCGCTGATGAACATCAGTTTCTTATGCATAAAATGAGGGCGTTGGTCTGATTAGTCTCCAGCGTCCCTTCCATCTCCACCATCCTGTGCTTTAATATCCAAAGAAGATGGAATGACAGGAATCAAATATTGGACAACTTTCCTTAGATTATTTTTTTTACCAAGTTGTCACCCCAACACACTTAAAATACTGGTCAAGGAGAGGTTAATTCTTTTTTTAATTTGTATAGGATGTTAGCTTCTTAGAGACCATTCCTCCAAAATGATCTGGGTTGGATTATGTTAGTTATTTCCAGCTAAGCCTACATATGCAATGGCAGGATTCCCTTGGAGAAAGCTCAGCAGCCACTTATATCCAGACCTAGAGCTGGTAGTATAACTTGGATAGGAGGGACAATACCTCAAATGATAAGTATAGGGATCAAGATGGAGATGTAGTAGAAACCCACTCATCCACCCAATCCTGCTCTATGTTTCACCACCTACTAATGGTGAAATGAAATAGGGTGTGTTCATGTGACAATGTCACTGCTCTAACATCCCTGAATCTCTGATGAGTCATTGTTCTAACACCCATTAGTATACCCTCTTCCCCTGGCTTATCTCCTCACCAACCTGGCCCTGACCTCGAAAATAAACCTGCAACCGATGTATGGGGTAGATGACAAGCAATTTTCTCCATCAAATAGAGCAAGAGATTTTTACAGGCTCTTGTTTTTCTTTGTTATGAGGCTAGGAAGAGGTATTTCAGAAAGTGACTGACATTTTAAAAAAAGGTAATAAAACTTTTTAAATGATTATCAATATCATGGAAAAGGTTTTATCATGCACTGGTACTCAATGGAATTAATGATATTCTCATATTCAAAGATGCAAATGAATCTGTGATCTCATTGACTTGAAAGTTCCCTCCAGTAACACACATTGCAAGTCATTCATGATTTTGTATCTCATGTAATTCTTGTTCATTATTTCCCTAAAGCTGATAACAAGGAGTTCTACCAGCATTCTATGATAGCTTTTCTCTCCTCTGACACCAGGAAGGTTCCAGTGTAGGACTTTATCAGTCTACCTATCATCCCTCACTGCTACTGCATGTCTATTTTATCATCTCTTCCTGTCGCACAATTCCCTGATAATTTCATTTACTCCTGTTCTTTATTAGAATTCCTCACTGATTATTACTGCAGCCTGTCTCTACCCATTATGCACCTCCCCATTGTCCTGTGTGTGATACTGATCTTTAGTTCTTCAGAGTTAATGGAGTTCTACATCTAGTTGTTATATAAAACATTAATATTAAAAAGATGATCTTTTGCATTCCTGGAAGTTTGATATCAGTAAAAAGAAGTTTACAGTTTGCTAAAAGTAATCCCAGTCTACTCTCTTAAGGTCCATTTAACTCTGGGCTCAACCTAACCATCTCTCCAGTCTGTCCCAGATATACATACTGTTAGAAAAACTCTATAAGGTGTTCAACCAAATGCATATTGAAATCTAAAAAATAGATATTTTTCATTCAGTTGGTTTTTCCTGTTTGGATGGATAGATCAAACTCCTTTGAGAGATCACAGCCATCTCCCAGAAAACCTTGCTTTGTTTTGGGCCTTGATCCAATATACATAATGTCCTCCACAAATAGTTGTGTCTAGAAGACCTTATTATATCCACAAAGAATCCGTCCTTGACTTGGACTTTACACCAGATCTACTCCATCCCAGTGGCAAATACCTTCAGTGAGTTAACATCTCTGACTGATCTTTATTATCAGAGGGTCCCTGAACATGTTTATTTCTGTGGTCACATCTTCCAAGGGATCCTGAATTACCTTGATTATGGATGGGAGACACCTTAATGAGCATAGAAGGTAGCATTTTGTTCTACTAAAATCTTCAGCTTTTTTGCAATCATCAAACTATAAAGGATCTTACATCCTCTATATCCAGAATGGGGAGATTGTCAAGATGCCATCCATTACTAAACATTCCTAATGAAAATCAATTTGTTCCCTGCTAATACCCTCATCAAAGGTGCCCTTAATTCATCTATGAATGAACTTCACAAACATTTTGTATAAAGGGGAAAATGGTCTTTTATATTAGTAATTACTGATTTTTCTCAGTCATTATTTTTTAGTGTTGATAAGGTCCAAGAGGTTTTTAAAGTCTTTCCCATTTTTCCTCCTTCACATACTTTGTATATTGTTCCCTAATGACTTGACTTACACTTGACTTGACTTTGTTTTGAGTGGAGGAGGGATATGCATGTCACCAGCCTCACTTCTCTTCCAGAGTCATCTGAACCCAGTGACCAGATATTTATTCATCAGGATGACTGGAGATGACCCAGGATGAGGCAATTGGGGTAAGTGCCTTGCCCAAGGTCACACAGCTAGTGAGTATCAAGTGTCTGAGGTGAGATTTGAACTCAGGTCCTTCTGAGTTCACTAGAACTCTATAGAGCACCAGTGCAGGATTCATTTATTCATATTCTCTCTTTTTACTTATCTGCCATGTATTTAGTGTTTTAAAGCTTGCAAAGTAAAATGCTTTACATAAGTGACCTAACTCCTGCACTGGTTTGTTCCTTCAGATTCCTAAGAACTGAGTGCACGGATGGGTCAAACAGCTAGATAGAGAGATAACCCTAAGGATATAGAATCATAGCTCTGCAGCCAAAAGAGAGTTCAGACACTTCTTATTCTATTCCTCTCATCTTACAGACGAGGAAACTGAGGCCTAGGAAAAGTAAGTGCTCTGAGATCACACAGGCAGTGAATCTCAGAGACAGGAATTGAACTCAGATCCCTCAACTCCAGAAGCAGCACATTTTACATGGTACCACACTGTCTCTAGAGTAGAAGCCCTAGCCAGTCCTAGTGGATAGCACAGAGCCAGCAATAAACTGTATATTCAAGGACAAGTCTGGGTTTAGAAAGGTCTCTCAGCATTATTGTAGTTTGGGGTATTTTTTCCTTATGAACCTCTTATCACACCGGTGCAGCATACTTTCAGTGAGAAAATTCCCTCTACCGATGAGGAATAGTGATGATTTGTAGCCTAAAATCTTAGAGTCTCTGAGATAGCAAGTATCAGAGGCTGAACTTGAACCAGGATCCTCTTGACCTATAGGCCAACTCTCTATTTACTATATACAGTACTTCCACACAACCCAGCACCTCTGGGACAGCTACAAATTACCTCACAACTTAACATGATACTGATGCATGAATTGCTAAGTGGCAGATCAAGACGCTGAGTGGGATTGTATCCATTTATTACTTATTTCTAACAAAATTGCCAGTTCAATTTTGAGATATCCCTTCCTGAGGCATTAAACATTATCTCCTTCTCTATTGGAATGTTGATTTAATACCTTTCTTTGAAGTAGATCAAAACCTCTTAGTTGTAACCTCTTAATTGGCCTTTTAAAATCTCAACTGGATTTTTTAACCTTTTATAAATTTTTCAGAGAGCCTTATTGGGTTTTGCCCCCCCCTAACCTTTGAAGATCATGGTAGTTTTTTCCAAGGACTCCCTCAGGATGATTATTGGCACCTGTTCTGGGTAGGCCTCTCATCTTAAGATAACAGTCACCTCCCAAGAACGTCATCCTTAGCTTAATTATGAGAAACTACTCTATGACAGGCCTCCCATACAGATAACAGCCACCAATGTCTAAGATGACTGAGGGTATGAATGTGTGCCAGAACCAGCCTTGGCAAAAGACCAATCATGAGTTCAGAAAAGACTATCAGCTCAACCACCCTGACCAATCAGTCCTCCCCAGACTTTCAAGACCAGAAAGTGAAAGTCTATTAAAAAGTCATCATGGAAATACATTTTTTTCTCTACAGAAATTATACAAATTTACCTCTGCTGAAGATGCCCTATTACTGAAAATCACTGCTGCTGAGGGCTTCAATGCTAACTTCTACAGATTAAGAAGGTAATGAGGATTCATCACTGGCTTAGGAGAAACAGAGACTGTCATGTTCCAGTAGCCTTCTCCATCTTCCTGGGACCTGGTCAGTCATGCCATGTCCTTCAATAAATCCTGCTTGAAATCAAAAAGTCTGAGTTGGGCTCTCATTTTACTATCCATTGATATGAAGATAACACTTATCATATAATCAACTACTAAATATTGGGGAATGAGTATATAACCAACCCCTCCAGTCTCTGAAATTATTTCCTCTTCTCCAAGACACTCACGATACTGGTTTCCTTGAGGGCAGGGTTGGTGATTGCTTATGTGTGTGCTCAAACATTTAAGTGGTACGTGACTCTTCATGATCTGTTTTGGGGTTTTCTTGGCAAAAATAAGGGAAAAATAATAACAGTCACTTAATGGTCACTTAACAATACACTGTTAACAATATGTTAACAGTGTGTTGTTAACATATTTTTGCATAATGGGAAGATCTTTCCCATCCATTAATAGGCCCATGTGACTGTTTGAGTCAAGTGGAAGCCTGAGTTACATGAGTCTGTGATGGAAGGAGCTTATGGAATGGATGGAGCAAGAAGGGTAGAGCAGAGCTGAGAGGAAGTTGGTTGTAGCAGTTAGAGCTGAGAGAGGGAGAGGAAGCAAGCAGCCAGCTGTGAGTGTTCATTTGTGGGAAGGACCTAATAGGGGGAAGGCCTGGGGATAGTGGTGCCCCCTGCATTGTTATTGTGTATAGATTTCCTTGTTGCTATGATGCATTTGGGTTTCTGGTGTTTAAATGAATGTTTTGGTTCTGTCTTCCATGTAGAAAGCATGTTATATTATGTGATTCAGAATTATGTTGGCATATTCATAGCTGCCATAGGCACTGCGAATATTGTGCTGGCACTATACCAGGGTCACACAGCTAGTATGTGTCTGAGGACAGAATTTAACTTGTCTTTCTGACTCTAGGTTTGGCACTCTATCCACTGCACCATCTAACTGCCCATATTGTATTGTTTAATATCTTTGTAACTCCAGAGCCTAGTATACCACCGTACATATCATAGGTACTTTATAATTGAAATGAACTTAATTGAACTGTTTAAAATGCTATTTCTTACAAACATATGAAATACATACACTTGGCTTTCCCCGACAACATTGAAAGGAGACAAGCATCCTTCCAGCCTTCTTCACCTTCTTTTCTAGGACGGACACCAACCTGTACTCTGTGCATACATTGCTGTTACTTGTTAGTGACAGGAACACAAATATAGAATACTCTCAGAGTATTATAGAAAAATCCTCTTGCCCTTAACACCTGCTGGAAGCAGGATCCTCATTCCTAGGTCATTCTCATTGGTAATTCTATTGGCTATTTCTCATCAAAAAAATGATGCAGCCAAACAGTCTATTCATCATGCCTGCTCAGTATACTGGGGATTCCATCCCTAGAGTCTCTATATCTACTTCCTTCTTGGAGGCAAAAACCAGGAAGGAATGTTCAAGTTCAGAGGTACCAGGGAATAGCCATAAGGAGGACAGTAAACCCAGTGACCTCCAAAAGACAAATTAAGCAAATTAAAAGGGGGGAATTAGTATCTCAAGCTTTCCCTATTGCCTGTCATTAATGTAAGCTGCTGACTCAGTGCAGCAACTAGTTTGGCTGCCTTGAGGACTGAATCTACCATTGTTTGACAGCACTAAAATTCAGAAGGATTAAGTTGGTCTTTCACACAGGCAGCTGCATCCTACTCCTTGAGAGAGGGACCTGGGCATCAGGATGTTGACCTGTAATGTGTAACTAAGGGGAAGTTATTTAACCTCTCTTCTTGTCTACCCACCTGTAGAATGAGAAGTCTGGGGCTGTTACAAGGGCTTACTAATTAAGTCTGCAGTGTGCCTGGAAAGGTGCAATAGCACCAGGTGCTCTAATTACAACCCACATGTTTAGATCCTTCAGTTCCTCTTTTCAAAAGGTCCTCAGTATAACTAAGTGGGCAGTAGGATTAATTTGTATTTTTTCAATCCCTTATGTATGTTCTGGCACCATTTATGTTTGAGAAAGTTCTGACTTCTCCCCCTAACAATAACTTTGCTTCCAATTAAAGTTACTGTTCCCTAAAGATGGTCCAAGTTCAACATTCTTTGTGAGCACAGACCTGGCTCAAACTAATGTAGCCCCATTCAGTAAGCAGCCACTTACACACACACACACACACACACACACACACACACACACACACAGCCATATAATTTCTATTGTTGATTTTTCTAATTTTGTACCATTTGCCTTTGGCATTCCAGGAACAGTGAGTTTAATATGATCTTCTTTTTTCTCAGCTTTACAATTTGGAGATTCTTCCAAGGACTTTCTTTATCTCTCTCCCCAATTTCACACTGTATCATTTGAAGACAATTTAGATGCTTATTTGTTTTTTATTTTTAAAAGTATTCTTTAAATTAATAAACATTTATTTTTTCTCTGTTCTACATCCTTCCTCAATGAAAAAAAGAAAAGCAAAACCCTTGTACCAAATACACATTTTCAAACAAAACAAATTCCTGTTTTGAATCTGAACATTGGCCATGTTCAAATTATATACAATTGAAAAGTTTTGCACAAACAAAAGCATTACAGCTAAAACTAGAAGAATGATAATTAATTGGAAGAAATATTTTAGAGAATCTCTCTGATAAAAAGACTCATAATTCTATATAAGAAATCAATGCAATTTTATAAGAAAAAAATTGCTTAATTGATATGTAGTCAAAGGATATGAACAGGCAATTCTCAAAAGAAGACTTCCCTGCTATCACAAGCAAATCCTTGATTTTGATTGGCAACTATCATTCTACATATTGCTTCTTTCCACTTATGTAGGATGCATTATCTTGAGTATTTACTCTGGAAGTTATTGCATGCAAACCATAGGTAACTAAGTACAGATTGGAATAAGCATCACATTGGGTTGAGCCCTGTGGAGATTATAGAATTTAAAGCAAGAGGAGAACTGAGTTACCATCTAGTTCAAGCCTGTTGTTTTATAGAAGAAGAAGTCACAGAGTCAGGTTTTTATTACTGCTGTCATTTGAACGACAGGACTTTGGGAGGAAAAAACAGATTTAGGAAGTTAAGAATATGATGTTTGAAAATGGGATGGGGATTTCTGGACCATAGCTAAAAATAGAAGAATAATGGGACCTTGTCCAGTTTTGAAGTATGCCTAATATCAATATTCTTTTCTGGAGTCTTGTCAATCTGAACAAGAGGGTTTGAAACTATAAGCGGGAGAAGAAGGAAAAAATTTTCCCACATCCATTTGTTAGGCTGTATATCAATTGAGAGTAGCAGGCACAAGCTGAGGTGAAGAATTCAGTAGAGAAAAAGTAGAGATGCACTGGAGATCACATCCAAGAAGGGAACTAGAAGGAAAACGGAGAACCTCAGATATTGATATACAAAGTCATAAAGAATGATATTCTAAAATGTGAATTGAAGGTCCTAATGCAAACAAGCAATTTTGACATCTTCCTAGGATGGGATTCAAGATTTAAATGTGGTTATGAAAAGGTATAACATCTAAATGACTTCTATTCAACAAGCATTATTTAGCACCTACTTTGTACCAAGTTACATGATAGAGGCTAGAGACACAAAGACAAAATGAAAGCAGTCCTTGCCCTCAAGAAGTTCAGAAATAACAGTCCAAAGATAAGTAATTCGGGAATAGAAGTGCCTATTTCAATAGGGAAGATGAGGTAAAGCATCCTCTAGGGGGTAATAGCTTTCAACAGAGGTAGGGATTCTAATAGATGGAGAAGAGAAAGGAAAGCATTTCAGGCATAGGAGACAAACCTACATGAGCCAATTTGGCTAGAAAGCAGAAAGAATAAGCATGCATAAGAAGTCTAGAAAAGCATATTGGAGACAGTTCATGAAAGGCTTCAAATGCCAAACAGAAAAATGTGTATTTTATAATAAAGGCACTAAAGTTTTGAGTGGGGTAGTTCTCAAAAGTCAAACCAGGTTTTAGGAATATTAATTTAGCAATTGCATGAAGGATAGATTGGAAAGAGAGCAGGGAAATCAATTAGTAGGCTTTGGAGTAGTCCAAGAAAGAAGCAATGAGGACCTCAAATGAGGAGGTGGCCATGAGTGGAGAAAGGAGATTGGATGCAAAGGATGCTGTGGAGATGGAACTAATGGAAGATCAACTCAGTAGATTAAAGGTGGAGAATCCTTGATCCAAGTTGTGAATGAACAACATTATCTATTTAAAGAACATATGCATGTAAGATCCAAAGTGGAAAAGATTAGGATGGAAGTCAGTAGAAGGAGAAAGAGAAGAAAAGTTGTCATAGGACTTTACTATAGACTACCTACATAGATAGAAGAAGAGATAAGTAGTTCAGAAAATAAATTAGAAGCATTAAAAAATGAGGTATATTATAGAGAAGTCATAGGGAATTTACCCCAGTCCTGTAGCCTCTCGTCCAGCCTAGTACCACTAATGAATTCCTGGGCCATCAATCCTGTTAGAAAGCATGAGGGAGAAAATCTGGACCTGCCACGTTCTCTCAGAAGTTTTACAGCTCATCCAACTCAGAGAATTCGTGGGTAAACTGGGACCACACAGAATTAAAGTCTGCATGCATAGAGGGAATATCCTTTCCCCCTTTCCTTCCCTTCTCCCAATTCCTGGATAGAATTATGTACTGGCTATGACACTGCACAGTCGTGCAGGACTAATTCTTCAGCACCTACCCCCAGCCACCCCCAGGCCTGCCACCCACCTCCCAGCATAAGGGCCCCATGTAACAAGAAGGCAATGAGGTGAGGAAACAAATCATTTGCTTTCCTTGGATATCTATTTCTCCATGTCTTGCCAAATATTTCTTTGCTGCAAAATGTTCTCCATTTCTACTTTCTCCATCAGGATATTTCCATTCCTCAGTCCTTTAAATGTAATTTAAGAAAATAAAATTAAGACTAGATGCAAACCAGCCCCTATGAACTCTAATGTAAGCATTGTTCAAATCCAGGAAAATCAGCTCAAATCAACTTAATTCCACAAATATTCAATAAGTTCCTAATGCATGCATGGCATGGTGCTGGGTACTGAGGACACAAATTGAAAAGTGAAAAATAGCCTCTCCCCTCAAGGAAGTTATAGACCAAAAGAAGTTACAACAAACAAACAGAGAAGAAATACAAAATAAAGTTGTTTGGGGAAGGATCCTGGATAAAATATTCAAAAAGACTTTGGAGACCAACTGTAAGACAAATAAACACAGCACACTTGAGGGCACAGGTTTGCTCTTGATCTGGTCAGACAGGAAAGACACTAAGAAGGGGTGAATAATCTTACTTTATTCTAGTCTAGTTTTATCAGAAGAGGATTGCTGATAATGGGAGGCCGAACTCCTACAGCATTCCCTAATCACTTTTCTCCCTGGAGTCAGCAAGAAGGGCGCGGGGGCAACTACCTCTATGTCTCAATGGGTTCAATTGAGACAGGCACAAGTTGTACATTCTCCTAAATCCCCTCATACCTCAATGGGGGCTAGTTGAGGCAAACACAGATTTCTCCCAACCTTTGATGGGGGCACAGATAGCATTCCAACCTGTGCATTCAATCCTAAGTTTCCCCATTCACTGACCAATGGCCACCTGCTTTATAGGGTAACACACAAAGAAAGTATATTGCTAGCAACAGCTTCACAAGGTTACCTCACCTCATCCCTGTATCTCACTGTGCAGCCGCAGTGGATGTTGATGTTATTTATCACTACATAATGCTGTGCAAGCATGGTGGAAATGTTTTTAGCCATAATTGTGAACACTCACATCTAATACCTGGGAACGAGAGATTGTTATGGCTTTGTATCCTGGGAAACTGAACTCTAAGAAATAATACCAGAAATCCACTTTATACACTCTAAAATCCACCTTACTTACACTAACATTCATCTTACACCAACTCCACCATTCTACAGATGAGACAGATGAAACTTGAAAGAGTGACTTGCCTAAGGTCACATAGTTTTTAAATATTAAGATAGAATTTGAAACCACATCTGACACCAGAGCCAAAGCTCTTTCCATTGTACTACAGCAGATAATATTAAGAAATGGGGGCATCTGGGAAGGTTTCCTATAGGATGGAATACATAAGCTGGGACTTAATTAAGCTAGGCCTTCTAAGAGTCAGAAGTAGCAATGCAGAGGAAGACCAGGAAACAGATTCAAGAAGTAAAGAATTTCTGAAAGAAAGAAAAACCCATTTGACAAGCTGCCCTCCCAGCTGGCATGCTGAAACATAGTAGACCAAGCAAAGTACAAATGGCCAGTGACTACACTTGACTGTCATCCCACTGCCCATGGCAAGATGGCAGAAAAGTCAGGGGCCTTTACACAGCTGATGTGTCAACACATACTTTCTAACTCCAAGTCTAGTCCGTGCTCATTACACTATACACTGACACTTCCCATGGTCAGTACCATGAACACTTTCCAGTCAAGAAAGAGCTGAAGTGTCTTAAACCGGTTCATTGTCCTCTGACTTCACCTTGACTACCTGTCAGAGTAACCAGTGATAACTAAGATCCCATCATCCCCCCGGGGAAAAGTCTAAAGGCAAAGGAAGAAGATGAAATGTTTTCTCCAGGTTCAGTTCTGATTTCTGGAAGTCTTCCCTGGGTGGTAGGAGTTTTTAGTTGGAAATATTATATCCACTTGATTGAAGGCACTTTTTTAAATTTGTCTAATATTTGTTGACCACTCTGAGTCATCCTACCTTGGTAAGTGCCAGTGAGAAATAGAGATCTGGAAATCTTCTTCTCAAATTTAATAAAAGATTTCAGATGGAGGCTACTGTGAAAATAAATACTTCAGCAGCCATGCTTCTTATTCAGCCAAAAATAAAATCTTAAGTTGGATTCATCCAAATGTATAAATGGAAACACCTTATATTCAACATTGCAATGGCAGAGGCTTGCAAGCAATTAAATACTCGGGCTGTCTCTACATGAACATTGCAGAATCAGATTGATGGAGAGGCCCTGTGGACATAATCTACCTCAAAACAGGAAAGGGGCAAATGACTGGCAAAATCTAGCTACTCCAGGCTCTCTGCCACAAACCAGTGCTATGTAGGTGAGTCACAGGAAATTTATCAGAACTTCAAAAAATGGCATAACTGGAGACTGTTTACAATGCCTTATTCTATAATTCTATGTGTGTGCCATCACTGATTTGGAAACAGTTCCAGGTTCTGATAAGTACCTGGTCTATGCGAAATCTCAGACTACCTACATGGCCACAGCTGCTAGTGCTAAATGCCAGATGCCCACAGAGGGTATCCAACTATACAAGAGAGCTGAGCAGAATAACTCTGCCTATTCTGTGATTCCAGTCTACTCAAAGAACACCATGTTCTTGTAACTGTAATTCAACAAGACTGAGATGACCTATAAGCACTTGTAGACATAGGTCTGGAGCTAGGAAACCAGGTCAATATTAGAACAGACTAAGGAATCATCTTCACAGAGGTGATTATCAAAACTGCAGAAATGAATGATATCAGAGGAGAAAGGGGAGCAAGAGAAGAACAACAGTGGATACTTGGAAACAACCACATTAAGGGGTTGTGAGGAGGATGGGAAATGATCACAAGATGCAGAGAAGGGCCAGCTAGATGGAGCAGTGGATAGAGTACTGGATCTGGAGTCAGAAAGGCTCATCTTCCTGAGTTCAAATCTGGCCTCAAATACTCCCTAGCTTTGTGACCCTGGGCAAGTCATTTCACCCTGTTTGCCTTGGTTTCTTCATCTGTAAAATGAGCTGGAAAAGGAAATGGCAAACCATTTCAGTATCTCTGCCAAGGAAACCGCAAATGGGGTCATAAAGGGCCAGATACAGATGAAAGACTGAACAGCAACAAAGAAGGAACTGTTCAGGAGGTAGGAGAAAAACCTGATGTTTCTGAAACTGAGAGAGAAGAAAATGTAGAACATCAAGGGAAGGTCACCAATGTCCAAAACCACAGAGAGGCCAAGGAGGATGAGGACTCCTTAGAGAAAAATCTCTGATGTTGGTCTTTAGGAGGTCCCTGGTCACATGAAAGCAGTTTTAGCAGAGGTCACTTTGCAAGAAGCTAAGGAAAGAGAGTGGAAGCCCCTGAGATTCTGTCTGCGAGGGGAGGGCCTTCTCACAAATCGTTTTTTATTCATCCTAACGCCAAGTCCAGTGCTCTGGGCATTGCAAAACAATCCCTCAAGTCAGGAAAACGAAACCCATCTGCATTTTCTTTCACAATACAAATAGTTCTAGACCTGAAGCAGACTTGAAATCAGGGAAATGTGCACCCTCCCTTGATTTGTGTCAGAGTCACGATTGCTTCCCTCTTTGGAAGGAGAGAAGTTCTATGGGACAGAACTTTAAATCTAAAAGAGTCAAGTGACATCTGTAGCATGAAGGTAGTAAGACTAATGATTAACATTTATATTCCACCCTAAGGTTTGCAAAGCACCCACGTTCTATCATTTAATCCTCATAACAATCCTACGAGGTAAATGCTATTATTCCCATTTTACAGATGGTGCTGAGGGTAGTTGCGTCTTACTGAGAGTCACAATTAGAAGTGACTATATCAGGATTTGAATTCAGATCTTTCAACCTCCAAGTTTTGCATTTTTTAAGTATTCACTTGGTCCTTGCGGGTCCTTTTTTGAATTTTCAGTCTCCTTGATATTCCAACCTTAGCCCTCTCTGATCCAATTTTGGCAGCTTCCAAAGTGCAGGTCTGAGCATTGGAAATAGCAGTGTTTCTCACCCCTCCCCCAGACCACCAGCCCCCGCTTCTAGCCCAGGTTCTTGGGGCTCTCACCAATGGGAACAACTCTCACAGAAGAGGGGCCCACCATCCCAATCACTACCAGCACCAACTGCCACTTATCTGCACTTGGCAGGTAATCCTAAGAGCTCCAGAGATAGAAGTACCTACCCCTCTCCAGATCCCCAGTCCTACTTCTAACCTGGCACTGAAGTTACTATCCAAGGGAGAGTCCTTTGTGGTTTTGACTTGTAACTACCTCTGCAGGTGCTGTAGCCCCCTCCTCCTTCTTTCTATTTGTATCCCCCTATCTTTAACACAGTACTTTGCCCATTTTAGGTGATTAGTAAGGGCTTTTTCATTCATTCATGTCACTCCTCTGTTTCAAAACCCACAATGGCTCTCTATTACCTCAAAGAGAGTGTACAATCTGTGCATCCTGGAATTAAAGATCTGCTACATTCTAGCTCCAATTCATTTTTCTAAACTCTTCATGGACTCTATTGCTTTCATGCATTCTCATGAACTGCCCTGCCTTTCCCCTGACCCCCCACCTAGCATGTAACCCTTCTTTATTTCAGACTCTCAGTCACATTAACATCCTTCAGTTTAGGTAGCATTCCCTCCTCGAAATATTCTCAGGGACTCACAATTATTAATGTTCATTCTCTTCTCAATTTACCTTCTTTTTAGTTATCTATGTACCCTAGTAGAATGTAAGCTTTGAGCAGGAAAGAAATGTTTCACTTTTAACTTCTTATTTCCAGAGCCTAGTATAGGTGTTTAATAGAAGATTGCTAATTTTATTTGAATTGAATTGATTTACAGAATGACTTACCCATGGCAGGAAATCCTGCCAAGGGGTAGGCATCATGGTATCTTACTCTACAAGTCACTTGGAGAAGTTAGTTCACGCAGATGAGGGCTTATTATATTCTGATATTCCTCTACATTAACAGATATTGGTAAACTTCCAAAGGCCTATCACCGCCATCACAAAACTCTGTCTTCATGTTCATCTGCACCTGTAATATCCTAATGTTCACAGGGCTCGACCCAGACTGACAGATAACATGTTTATGATCACCCAGCCTCCCTTGACTGACTGTTGGAAATTAGAGACACATGTCCTTGAGTGTGCTGGGTCAGCTCTTTGGGCCTGGTCATATCCTAGAGCTATCCATCACTGCCTCATCAAACCCATAAATGTTAGGGAAGTCATACTGCATCCTCTCCTCAGGGAACATCAGACCCACTGGTCATTCTAGAGAATGACACAGAGATTGAATGGTAGAGACCTGCCTGGTCCAAGGGCATTTTCACTCAATCAAGAACAGGATGCTCTCAGGTCAGACTGATCATTAATTTATGCAGCAAAAACATAATTAGAAGCAGAGAAGTAAGGAGGAAATAGGCCTATCTCTGAGATCCCCACAGCCTGAAGATAATAGAAGGGGTTTATGGTAAAAAAATAAAATAAAATAATGGGAGGGCTTCTGGACACAAGATAATTGAATCATCAGTTTCATTCTCATTTGACATTATCACAAAGTTGGAGAGATCTCCTTCCAAAGAGAATCCTCCTGAGTACTTTTCCATTTAATATTAAAAGATAATTTCTCAAGGCTAAGAAAGATTTATTGGCACCCAAAGATAAAACGCTGGACTGACTTGTTAACTGTTTTTTTAGGAAGAGGCAAAAGGGTAGAGAAAGATTGAGTCAGATTCCTCCAATGCCTCAGTCCCTCCCAGACATTAATCCTCTAGGTTACCAGGAAAATCATTAGTAAACCACTCTCCTAAATTTGTTCTTCTCACAAAAGGTCAGTCTCATGACCTCAGAAGACATTATAATACAACGAAAAGAGGGAGGTAAGTGCTATCATTATCCCCATTTTACAAATGCAGAAAATGAGGCAGGCAGCAATTAAGTGACTTGTACAGCATCACACAGCTACTCGGTGTCTGAGAGTGGATTTAAATTCAGATATTCCTGAGTCCAGATCCATCACTCTATTCATTGCACCACCTAGCAGAGTGACCTTGGGCAAATCACTTAACCGATCCAGGCCTCAGTTTCATTATCTATAAAATGATAAGGTTATTTTGCAAATCTAAGTAAGTCTCCCTGGTCCCTAATTCCTTATACAGGTTGTCTCTTTACCCTCGCTTGAGGGCAGACACCATTGTATTCGGATCCTGGGCACTGTTTGGCATATAGTAAAGACCTAACATATGCATCTCATTCATTCATTCTGATTTGGGAGGACAGTCATGGAAAACCTATACAGCGTCTAGCTGATGTTGAAAATTAAGTAAAAGGTACTTAATTATAACTAGAAACATGTGTTCACATTTCTAAAAATATTGCTTTAAATTTTATCTTGTTTTTTAATTTGTCATGCTTAGCTGGTTTAATAGTTTTATTTTGATTTTTTTTATCATAATTAAATAGAAAAGTGTTCAGTTCCCTTTGGATCAGTTGATTACAAAGGAAAAGTCCAGCCATTTGGATCACTGTCCTGCTAGGGCCAACTCAGGTGAACAATCACATAATGCCTAAGAGAAAATAAGGTATTCCCCTACTGAGCCATAGCTAGGAATTTTTATAACCAGGGAAAGTAGCACAAATTGAATATTTATTAGAGGTTGAGAGGGGTCAGGAGATACCAGAATGAGACCACTGTTGAGGGGAAGCTCAAGAGAAGAGCCCACCAAAACTCTCAACCAGTAACTTCTCATTTCAACAAATTATTCTCACTAACTAGGTGATAACCTCTGCTGCTTCTATGTTGAGAGTAAAAGACTAAAAATACTGTCAGCACTCTCCATGGGTCACTCTAAATGGGTCACCCTGAGACAAAGTCCCCATTGCTCTGTCCTAGTTACAGTTCTGCTCTAGAGGGGTGGTCTTATAAACACACGCCAATGAAGTTTAAAAAAAAAATCATGTTTTCATTTGGTAAGGAATAGAAATGCTAGGTTTGTGGTTAGTGGAAATCAGGAGTGATATTTTAGTGAGGAAGGTTGGTGCCACCCAGAGAAAATGTTGCCTAATAGTCTGGTATCATGGCAATTTGTGAAGGGCCAACACCCAAGAATAACCAGTGCAAAGAATGCCAATGGGAGAAAAATATGGAATCTTACATCCCATTCCTTATGGTCAACTCAGCTTTTGAACTAAGTTCCCTATGTACAGTTCAGATCTCCTTGTTCTCATATAAAACCATCACATCTCCTTCCTTATACTAATGTTGATTGCCTTTACCCTGAGGTAAATTTCATTTTCAATTTAAGAAAAAGATGCTTTGTAACTTTTTGAGATATTCCATTGGGGAAACTAAAATCCCCCAAATTCTTTTTTCCTGGCCTGTACCACACACTAACCTATAAAACTTTGCAAAACCCCAAGGGGAATTGAGAAAGGAGCTTTAAGGAGGAAAATGAACTTTAATTTCCACAAACCCAAACTTTGTTCTTGCCAAATGTCCCACTACAGGACTGTCCACTTTGAGAAGCAGTCGTTCTCCCAAAAGTCCACATTCTAAGCTCACAATTTTTAGCTTTGTAAGGTACTGATCAGTATATTTCTGCTGCTAAATTCAAAATGTGCTTCTTATTAGCTAATCCTTCTGACCCGATGAGTGCCCTCTGTGTATTTTTGCTACAAATACACGCACGTACATACATACACACATACATGCTCACACACGCACATACAAATACACTGTTAGTTCATCTCAAAACCTGACAAATCTAAGTGTATCAGCAGTTCTGGACATTTCCAGAGTTTACTCATCTCCAAATATTGGCAGACCCCTCTGGGCTGCAGGATAACACAGCGTGGCTCCCTGGAAAAGGAGAAAAAAATGTTACACATGTAGCCAAGATTGTAGAACATCAATCCAGACCCTCATCACAGCAAGCAAACTAACAATGTGCAGATTTTATTAAATATTTGGGGGAAAGCAAGAGTAGAGCAGTCTTTCCCCACCACAACTGAAAAGTTTTAAGCCAGAAAGAAAACAGCCTGAACTTTCCCTCTGACTGTGGCAATGACCTGTTTTTCTCATGATGCATCACAGAGGATTGTCTTTTTCACTCACCTTTGCTCTGACGTCCTCGAAACACGTCAGTTAAGAATATAGTGAGGTGACCAAAGTAAACATTTTATTGGCCAAGGGTCGATTTTGTCAACTTTTTCCTTCTTCAGTAATTAATAAGCCCCCTTCTGACAACACACCGCTAGTGATGATCTTTCATGAAAATCAAAAGAGTAAAGGAATTGAATGGTGAGAACTCTGAACCAAACACCTGTCTCCCCATTTAACAAATGAGGTCAGCTAGGTGGCTCAGAGGATAAAGCACCATCCTTGGAGTCAGGAGCACTCAGGTTCAAATATGGCCTCAGATACTTAATAGCTGTGTAACCCTGGGCAATTCATTTAATAGGAAGGAAGGAAGGAAGGAAGGAAGGAAGGAAGGAAGGAAGGAAGGAAGGAAGGAAGGAAGGAAGGAAGGAAGGAAGGAAGGAAGGAAGGAAGGAAGGAAGGAAGGAAGGAAGGGAGGGAGGGAGGGAGGGAGGGAGGGAGGGAGGGAGAGAGGAAGCAAATATTAGATCACCTCCATATAAAACACATTGTCAAGGGAAATTGCAAGGTGATTTGGAACTAACGTTAGGTCTCTCTTGGAGACTCAGCTCTGCCACTTACTGCTTCCGGGCAGGGCGAATTACTTAACCACTCTGAGCTTCAGTATTCCTTATATGTAAAATGGAGATAGTGTTGTCCTCACCATCATCTTTTTAACAGCAATATCCTTCCAGGGGTATTGAATGACTGCAAGTCATGAAACACTCGGAACTAAAGCTGAAGACACCCAAGGCAGAAGGAGTGGAGAATTTATTAAGTGATTACTGTGTCAGGCACTGCACTAAGTACGTTACAAATAATTTCTCATTCGATTCTCACAACAACCCTGGGAGGCAGGTGTTATTATTCCCATTTTACAGTTGCAGAAACTAAGGCAAACAGAGGTTAAGTAACTTGCCTAAGATCACATAGTAAGTGTCTGAGGCCAGATTTGAAATCAGGTCTTACTTCAGACTCAACAACCTATGCACTGTTCCTTCTAGCTGCCTCTACGAATGAAAAAGTGCCTGATGGCCCTGAGCAGGCTGTTAATCTCTAAAGAGGGAATCATATGGGAGAAGTGAGCGTGTAGGATATCATTAAAGACAAAATGTATGATCAGAAATAATGACAGGCAAAACATATATCAAGAATGAGGAATAATTGATGCACCATCCACATGCTGCATTGAGGTTCATGCAACGTCAAAACAACATGTGGAAGCCCCCTAAAAGTGATAGAAGGATTCTCCATGGTTAATTCGAGAGAGGACATAGACCAAAACATCACAGGATGTGCATGTATGGAGGGGTTGTAAACTGCATTTTGGAAGGGAGTACCCACGTTGGTGACATCACCAATCTATTAGAGACCTGGAATATTTTTGTTTTGTTCTGTTTTTATTTAATTGTTAGATCCATGTTCTCTCCTCTCTTGCCTCTCTGTCCCACACACAACTGAGAATGAAAGAAAAGCAAAATTCCCATTACAAACTCATACAGTCAAGCAAAAATTAAAATCCCTTATCGTATAAATACATGTGTATGTATGTATGTGTGTGTGTACGTGTGTGTGTGTGTAGTATGTGTGTATGAGAGATATGTTTCAATCTGCATTTTGAGTCCATCAGCTCTCTAACAGAAAGTAGGTAGACTGCTTAATCATCAGTCCTCCAGAACTGTAATTGGTTACACTGTGGGGCTCAGCGTTCCCAAGTCTTTTAAGTGGTTTGTCTTTACAACATTATGTTATTGTAATAAATTGTTCTTCTGGTTCTGCTCACCTCACTCTGCATCATTTCCTACAAGTCTTAACAAGTTTCTCTGAAACCATTGGAGTATTGTTCCTTTGATCTTCTTGGTAGAATACGGTTAGAAGTCTCAATCCCTAACATCTGAGAATGAATGACCCAAGGTGATGAAAGATCCATGTAGCTGGATTGTGGCTGCTGAGGACCATAGAGACAGCGTAATGTACTTGGAGTGAGGAAGACACTGATGAGTCCCTTAAGTTCTCTGTGCCTCCATTTCTTCATCTGCAAAATAAAGAGGTGACAGACTTCTAAGTTCTCTCCCAGCACTAAATCTATCATCCTAAGTCCTCACAGAGATCTATTTTTTATCAGAGGAGGCAAAAAAAATCGTGGTTTCCAAAGTCCAGTCTTTATAAGAGGCCCTAATATCTTCCTTACACTCTCTTGTTGCATGTGCAAATTATCAAAGGATAAAATAAAAAAGTGTATTATTTTAAAGAAAGCTAAATAAAGATCTTTTTAAATTATAAGAGAAATCTATAGATGATGTTAGTACGGATAGTTGACAGTGATATAAAACAGGTAACAGACAACAACTGGATCTCTTTAGAACCCTACACCTGTGATCATCTGGAGCCAGGGAAGACAGCTAGGTAGAGTAATGATTAGGGGACTGGTTTTGTCATTTGTAGCAACTGACTTCAAATCCAGATTCAGTCTCTTACTAACTGTGCAATCCTAAACAAGTCATTTAACTTCCCTCAGTCTCAGTTGTCTCATTTCTAAAATGGAGGTAATAATAACACCTACCTCCCAAAGTTATTGTGATAATGAGATATCATGTGCACCATCCACATGCTGCATTGATGAGATAAATGAGATAACATGTGCAGTACTTTGCAACCTTAAAACACCATATAAATAATATATATACATAATAAAAGTAACAAATATAAATAAATAAATGATATGTAAATTTTCATCAATGTTCAAGAAAGCATCCCCTTTAATGCTCTAATATGAGATTTGCTTCCAGCTACTCCAGAAATTCAGAAGCAATTATATCAAAGCTAAAGTGGTTTTTTTTTCCTTTTTGCCTTCAAACCCCACACACACTTCAACATTTCAACAGACCCTTAGCATTTCCAGCCAAATAATTAGCAGGTTTTTGATGCCAGTAAATGTCAGTTTCCCTGGCTTGTAACCTGACCCAGCAATACCAAAGAACGTTAATGAAAGACCCTCTACTGCCATATTTGTCCACCTCCTCTTACCCAGGGAAGTAGTGGTTGGAAAGGTATGTCCCCAAAACAGGGCTCAGGAGAAAAGATTTGCATTGGCAGCATCCCAGGATATTTTTAATGAATACTGGGTTGGTTTTTTTCTCTTTCAATCTGCTATCATCTGTTGGTGGCCATTGAAAAGAGAAGCCAGCAAATGTACCCCAGTTGGCATAAGAGAAGGAGAGACAGGAAGGCTGGGGGAATTGGCACTAGGGAATTGGAACCAGCCACCCTCCTGGTCCTGAATCCTTTATATTGTAACCATGAGTGTAGACAGCTAAGGGGAAGAGGGGACAATGGGGAATTGGGCTAAATATATTTAACATAACCAGAGTTGTTCTTCCCCAGTCCAAAGTTCCTCTGTGGTCGTATGGAAGGTGTTGTGAAAAACTCAAGCTTTCATTACTGTGTTCAAACTTAGTATAATAAAATAATAATAACAATAAAAATAATAACGAAATTTGTGTTTGGAGTATCTTACTGACCAGAAAACTTTAGCAGCTACCATTTCATCCCAAATCTACAAACATTTAAGTGACTGCTGTGTGTGAAGCACCAAGATGGGGGCTGGAAATATAGAGACGGCAATAAAATAAACTTTGTCCTCAAGGCGTTTACAAGATAATAAAGGTCACATATATACAAATATATGTAGTACAAGGGCAAGTGGGAGAAGTCCAAAGCAAAGAGCCAAGCAAAGCGAGGAGCTACACAGTCATTGTTCAAGAATGAAAGCAGTCCTTGGAAGACAAAGATTTGAAAGTCATCTGGTTGGAGGTGATAATTGGAGCCTTTAGGATGGATGATAACTAACTTCTTTGCATTGAGGACAGAGACTAATTCATTTTTCTGCTTTGTCTAGCCAGGATTGGCCCATGCACAGAGCTGCCACGTGGAAGCACCTGCTTCCCAGAGAAATCATAATAACATGTAACATAGAAGATAGACAGATGATGCAGGTGGATAGAAAGATAGATAAATTAGACAGATAGATAGATAGATAGATAGATAGATAGATAGATAGATAGATAGATAGATAGATAGATAGACAGACAGATGATATAAACAGACATATAGATCAATAGAGAGATAATAGATGATACATACAGAGAGTAAGACAGGCATATAAAAAGATAGAGAGATGATACAGAGACAACAAAGATAGATAAAAAAGATAATACAAACACATAGAAGAGACACAGAGAGATGAACTTATTAATAAAATGATTGAGAGACACCATGCTAGAATGGATTAAGAGCCACCCTCAGGAGTCAGGAGGATCCAAGCTTGAGTCCCACCTGTGACATGTATGGTAGTGTGACCCTGGGTCAGTCGCTTAACTTCTCAATGCCTCAGGCAGCTCTCTAAAACTAGAAGGTGCCTACAAGTGGCTGATCTGCCTTAGTGAAGAAAGCTTTCTCACCAAGAGGACACTACATCAATGAAATCATAGATCTGTACTCAAAGGTCAAAATTTAAGCTGAAGTGTTTGTATATTCTTCCTCTGCCTTCATTCCCACTAAATGACTTCTGTAAAGGATACACAAACTCTATAAAATTATGTCTCTCCCAGTAGTTGCTCATGCCACTTCTCCTACACTGAGGATCTCAGCTTATCTGTTCCCCATCTCTTGGCTCTAGTTCGGAGTCAGGAATCTAAGTGCCAATAGTCCTGCTCCTGTATCTGATGAGAGGATAAAGGAGTCATATCCTTGGGATTCTGGGAGTCACTCCTTGAATGATGCTTCCCAATGGTGCAGAGCCCAGAATGTGCTCAGACATTTGCTCCAGGACAGCAGTCAGAGATTCTGCTGAGCTTAGCCATCTGTCACTTTGAGAAGGTTGAATAAGGTGACTTCTAAGGTTCTATCCAACTCTAAATAAATCTACTGTCCTATGATCTCATTTAATCCTCATGATATTTCTCTGAGCTAAGTTAGTTCTACAAGCATTATCACCTCCAGCTTACAGATGAGGAAACTGACTCTCAGATCGATTAAGGTGACTTTTCCGTGGTTACAAGGCTAATAGCAGAGGCAAGATTGACTTCAAGTCTGTCTTAATTTCACTTTAAGCTGTCAGTGGGCTTTTTACATTGACAGTGACAAATAAGCAAGAAGACAAGTCAGCAGGCTCTCTTGCTGAGCTAACATTACTCTGGACTCTGGGTCTCCAAGGTGAGGCTTAATAAATATTTAAAACTGCCATCTGTAATCCTCCATACTTTCCCTTGAGTTCAATAGGTCTTCCCTTTTCCCAGCTGTTAACATAGGGGTTTGGGGTCAAGAAGGACAACACATAAATGAGAAAGAAAAGAGACAAATCAAGAATCTCAGAGTTGGAGGGGACATCAGAAGTTATCTAAACCAACTTTTACATGAAAAGGAATACTTCTCAACAACTTGGCATCTTGTCTCCCATAAAGTCCTGAGAGCTCACTACCAACAGAAGCAGCTGTTCCACTTCTGGACAGCTCTCATTCTCCAGAACTTTTTTTCCTTATATCAAGCCTAAAACTGTCTCTTTACAATTCCCACCCATTACTCCCAGTTCTGCCTTCTGGGGCCTCCAGTCTGATCTCTCATCCACATGACAGTTCTTCAAATACTCCAAGACAGTGGTCTTGTCCCACCTAAATCTTCTCCAAGTTAAACATAAAAGCTTCCAAGCCTGGAATTTAAAAGTCACCAGAGGATAGACCACACAGTTTATACATAAATCATGAAGCAGTACACTTAGGTCTTTTCTAAACATTTAATCAGGGTATGACTTCAGGGATGTTAGTATGGTTTCCTCACCATCAGCATGGGGGGATCAGCTACTTCCTTCCAAGTGAGCCAAAATTCTACCATTAGAGTTTCTTTTCTTTAGTTTAATATTCTAATCCCTGTTAAAATGCCAGCACTCCTAGGAGGGAATAATGCTGAAGATTTATCATTTATTTTACCTCAGTGCAAATGAGTTGGTGAAATCCTTTCCAGAACTGTATTTGGGGGAAAGAAAAGAATGTGAAGGAAGAGGGGTAGTCTGAGACCAGAGGATAGTCAAGGAGAAGGAGAAGGAAGAAAAACACCAGCTGAGAAGAGTAGAACCACCAGAGACAATCTTTGCCAATTTCATAATTTTGCCTGGGGCTATCTGGCATTTCTTGGATGTGGTTCTTGTGAAAATCAGAGTGTGAACCATTTGTCTAGTAGTCATAAAGTGCCCTGTTTGGTGGACAGTTGAGATTATGTCTCTTGGGGAGACATTCAGGGACTCTGCCCCCTCCTTATCTCTCTCTGAAGTGTCTTCTTTCCCTACAGGCCAAACTCAGGTGCCCCTCTTCCATGAAAACTTACCGGAGCTTTCTTCTCACCCCTCTCACTGAAAGTGATCTCCTCTACCTCAGATTTAGCATCTTTTCTTTCTACTTGTCTCAGAAACACAGAGTGTAAGAGCTAAAAGAGACCTATGAGATCATCAGGCAATGGGGTACAGTGGAAAAGTCAGAGTTCCTTAGTCAGGAGTATGCTGGAACCTCCCTCAAGAGCAGATTGTTAAATTTTCAGCATAAGTGTTCACACCTCAAAAATTGGCAAATGCTACAAATCAGGGCCCAATTTATTATTTTGTGAATTGTCTAGACTTAAGAAAGTGATGAAGAAAATTTTAATTATGCCAGTTAAAATTAAAAGTATAATTTGGGTGATTTAGAGAGGCTGTTGTTAAACATTTACTAGCACACCATAGCCCTCAGCCCAAATACCACCTCTGCCACTTTTGACCTGTGCTATCTTAAGCAAGTCACTTAACTTATTTGAACCTCTCAGCCTGTAAAATGAAAGAGTTGAACTAGACCAGGGCTTCTTAAATTGCTTCCACTCATGGCCCCTTCAGTACTTCTTAGGCTGTGGGTCGTCACCGACCCACAGCCTAAGAAGCACTGGATTAGATTACCTCTAAAGCCTCTTCCAATTCTAGAGACATGATCCTGTAATGAGGGAAAGTATCTGTCACTCTGACATTAGAAGTGCAGGCTACTCTTCTTGACTGTGACCTACCTCTGCCGATCATCATCAGGTAAACTTGGTAGATGACCAAGCCCTCTCACTTCTCATTGTTCCTGCTTCCTCATTTCTTTGTTGGACACAGAGGCAGACCTGGACATGGAGAATGACTATACCTGTGCTTGGTTTTTCCCCTGTCCTCCACCTTGAAAACTCCTTCCATGCCCAGAAATGTGTCACACCTTGTATACTCACTCAGCCCCTAGGCACCCAGCACCAAAGTCTTCTGGAAGAGGTTGTCCAAGTAACAAAAGCATTAACCCTTGAGTCATATGGGTTCAAATACCATCTTGGAGCAACTGATTTTTCTTCTTCTTGGAGAGTTAGAGGAAGTATTGAATTAAAGTCTCGGAATATGACCTATGCAAATATTGTGCTGATATTGACATGCTAAAGTCAAGGGTACCACTTAGACAAAAGGATTCTATAAAGTGTGATCTTGGTAGAAAGCTGAGTCAGTGAGGCACAGCTGAAAAGAATAAATGAAAAGGTGCTAAATAGCTAAGGAGAAATTAAACTGAAAGATCCAACTGGAGGAGACACAAACTCATTCACAGATAACAGAAACTGATCTTAGCAAGAGTCTTGTGTGATTTTGGACATCTCCCTTAACCTCCCTAGATCTCAGTTTCCCCATTTGTAAAAAGAGAGTCCTAAAGTAGATGACCTCTGAGGTTCCTACCAGCCCTAGAATTGTAATCATTTGCAATCTTTGCAGGAGATGCAGTACAGGAAGAAAAAGCAGGCAAGTTCCCCAAAACTTCTGCTACATAGATGAGGAAACTGGAGCCCTGAGAGCCTCTAAGATCAGTCACAAGTGGTTGAAGCAGGATTCAAACCAGGTCTTTGCTTCTAATCACCATATCATGCTGTTTCTCATTCCTCCTGCCCCTTACCCCTGGCCCCAGAAGCATAGCTTTTTGTGTACATTTACCTCAGTCTGTGTCAAATCTATCTTAGTGTATCCAGTGGTACCCTACATATAGAAGAAGCTTAATAAGGGTATTTTAAACTGAACTGAATTGAATTGAAGTAAAGATGGAAATTACTACATGTAGTATCCTTGTAGTATCTGACTGTTATCCAAAGTACCTAGAAGCAAATTGTTGCTGGGAAACACTGTGAATTCTCTATGTAAAGGAATATATCTTATTATTATTACTTCCATGACATATCAGTGTGAGGAGAAAAGAATTTTTGAAATACACTGCTTTGTCAGCCTATTTCTAATCTCTCTGCTATATTAGCATTGGGATTAGGGAAAACATATCGAACCGATTTGGAATGCCAAACACATTTTTAGGAAGAAATTGTAATTTCAAAGAGAATTTTGATACTCATGCAGAGTAAAAACAATGTTTCTCCATTTGTTACTTCATCAGTCATGGAAACACTATACACCATTTAATAGAAATTACTTTTTGGCGTTCAGCTTCTTGGATTCGCCTTACATACTGGACAGCAGTCAACATGACAACTAACAAAACTTTCTCATTCTTCATCTCTCCATGTGTACGCTCCCTCTTGCTTTCTTTGGCTTCCCCTCCTATCTTTTTTCTTCCTCTCCTCCTATGCCTTTCAGTTTTTGGCCAGAGTTCTGCACAGGTGCTATTCCTAAGAAGAAAATAGACCAGGATGATGATTCACATCAAAAGGCAAAGAACCCAGGAACATTAAGACGTAATTCAAGAAATATTTACTGAGCACCTAGTCAGTGGAAAGCACTGCTGTGCTGAGAATCTGACATAACACTTGGAGGTACTAGGTGATGGTGGCCTGAATGACGGTGATATCAAGGAGAGTGGGAGAGAGCTAATGGACATATCTTGTTTTTTGCAGTCGGTCTTACTGTGTGGAAGGGCACAGAAGGGGAGGTTTTAATCAGTCCTTGGTCAGTCTTTTGAAGAATTTGAGAAATTATGGCATGTTAGAGTTTAAAAAATATCCTAATACAATTGTTCATTTTTACAGAAGAGGAAACTGAGGCCCACAGAAGTTACACTTACCTAAAATAACATAGCTATTTTAGTGCCAGTAGTGGGTTCAAGCCCAGCTTTTTTGATGCTCAAGTTTAAGTTTGAATCCTTCCTCAAGCACTTCTTAGCTTTATGATCCAAAGCAAATAAGTTCACTGAAGTTCAGTTCCCTCATCTGCAAAATGGGGCCAATAATAGCACCTGTCAACAGGGTTATTATGACGGTCAAGTGAAATAAGATATGTCAAGTGCAGGGAAAAACTTAAAGCACTATATAAATACGCTATTAATATTATTCCACAATATTACATTTCATATTATCTAGTATTAGCAAATTAATAAATAAGTCAGTTATAAGACAGAATATGATAAAAAAGGGAAAAGAAGAGAAA
Organism: Notamacropus eugenii; assembly: GCF_028372415.1. Lineage (NCBI taxonomy): Eukaryota > Metazoa > Chordata > Mammalia > Diprotodontia > Macropodidae > Notamacropus > Notamacropus eugenii. Next base: position 244,908,698 of record NC_092872.1, on the reverse strand, counting down.
AAACAACTAACAACTAATCTAGAGATTTGGAGGAGCGAGAAATTATAACGTGTGGAAGGAATTGGAAAGTTTCCATGACTGGAAAGGAAAAGAAGATGGCATTCCAAGCAGAAGGAATAACCTTGAACAAGAGCATGGAGATAGACAAATACAAGAATATATTCAGAAAATGGCAATTTGTCCACTTTGGCTAAAGCATAGGCTACATTACAGAAGAACTGAGAGACAAGTTTTTTGGCTGGTTGGATATTTTGTTTTGTTTTTGTCTTGTTTTTGTTTTGTTTGTTGGCAAGGGAAAGGGGGCATTAGGTGGCGGTGCAGCTTAAAGAACATTGGCTTTAGAGTCAACAGACCTGGTTCAGTTTCTGCCTGTGTGACTTACTACCTGTGTGGCCTTTGGCACTAAACTAAAGCCTCTCTGGGCTTTAGTTTCATCATACATAAAATGAGGAGATAAGACCAAATGATTCCTTTGTGAGTCTTTTGGCTTTATTCATATTTCTTTTGTGTGTAGGAATACCTGTCCCATATCTGTTATACATTGTACATTGAATGTCTTTCTTCTCTAACCTGGGAAGAACTAACTAACCAGGAGTCCAAACCTAAAATTTAAGTAATTTGTCTCTATGGTGTCAGGATTGGGGTTTAATGAAGAAAGGGAGTCAAATCCTCTTGCCTCCTTGGAGGCCACATTTCCAAAGGGCTATAGACCACATGCCTTGGTCCAGAGTAGAGGACTCATTTCAGGAAAGAGAGTGCTATGGTTGCTGTGCCTCTGTCCTTTAGATTTAGCACTGGTTCCTTAATTTCAGAATAATATCTTAGATTTTAAACTGAAAAGGACTGCTAATTGAGCGTTTATATGTCATTTTGGCTTTGTACTGTCCAAAAAACTAGTTCCCAGTCTATGTCTTTTGGTAAAATGAGTCAAGTTTGATATTTTCTACAAGAGTGCTGGGGTAAGTACTCTTATAATCACTCATCTCTGACCCCTGGGACCTTAGGACCTCTAGATCACTTGAACTCCTGAAACTATTTCCAAATTTAAAAGTTTGATTCTATAAGCTCAGTCATTTTTCAGTCATGCCACACTCCTCCTGACCCCATTTGGGGTTTTCTTGGCAAAGATACTGGAGTGGTTTGCTATTTCCTTCTCCAGCTCATTTTTACAAGTGGGGAAACCGAGGCAAACAGGGTTAAGTGATTTGCTCACACAGATAGTAAGTGTCTGAGACCAGATTTCTACTCAGGAAAACATCTTTCTGATTCCAAGTCCAGTGCTCTAGCCACTGTGTGTTTGCCAGTATCAGGGCAAGAAACTAAGCAATGATTGTCTTAGGCCCCACACATAAACTCCCTTAAAATTTCCCTGAACTGACAACAAAAAAATGTAGCTTTGCTAGGAAATTTAATTTACATGCTCTTTTTTTCACATGAATCTAAATCATTCAAATCCATGTTGCAAGAGCAGATGTGAACTTGGCCTTCTACACCTACCACTTATCCACATGATCTGATTAGCCCTTAGGATAATCAAATCAATGAAAATAACAAACCCTCAGTTCTCCACCCACTCCTTCCCCCCCCCCCATTCCATCAGACAACTGATTTAAATGAAGTGAGGTCCCAACAATTGATTCACTCAATGATTTCATGCTGAGTCTTGTCTCCTAGACCAGAATAAGGAGTCATTGGGTTATAGATGTTAAACTGAAAGGGACATCAAAAGACAGCTAGTCATGCCCCTCATTTTACAAAGAAAGAAACTAAAGCCCAGGGAAGTTCAATGATTTGTCCAAGCTCGTGTAGCCCATAAATGTCACAGAGAGGATTGAACTAAGAGCTTTTAACTTGAGTCATTGTCCTGTAATTGTCGTTGTCATAAGTCACATTTATTTTCCACTAAGTTTTCAAAACACTTTCCTCCCCACCCTCTTCTGTGAAGTAAGGAAAGTGATCATTTCCCCCATTTTTCTCTCTCTTACATTTTCAACTGTTTTTGTGGTTCACTCATTTCCATTATGGATGACCCCATTTGTTGGCATCCTTTTTTGGCAAAGATACTGGAGTGGTTTGTTATTTCTTTCTCCAGCTCATTTTACAAACGAGGAAATTGAGGCAAGCATGGTTAAGTGACTTGCCCAGGTTCCCACAGCTAGTAAGTGTCTGAGGCAAGATTTGAACTCATGAAGATGATATTCCTCATTCCAAGCCCAGTGTTTAATCAACTGTGCCACCTAGCTGTCCCCACACTTCCAACTACAAGACAGCAATGTTGCTACAGAATATTACAGTTGAGACTATGACACACACACAAGGGAAATGCATGTCTCTGCATCATAGATAACAAAGCACATACCCTTCAAAAGATCCTGGAAAGTCAGGGGACTCTAGGGCTGAACTGGACTCATTGTTCCTCTAAGGTAAAAAACTCAGCCCAAGAAGCCAAGCCATTAGTTGCAACTTCTGGAATTAAAGACTTGGAGCTATTTTTGTTGCATTCCTGACCCTAAGAAGATTTCCTGTTAGTGCTGTTTGTTTTAAATTGTTTGGGCCTGTCCAGCGGGAGACCGAGTCCAGATCAAACATACAGGATCCTCCTGCTGAAAAAAGGACTTTAAGTGACCACTGAAATCAGCCCCGCTGCTATTATCTGGGTGGGAAAATTAATGGGGGAATGTTCTCTACCCCTGCAGAAAGCCAAGGCAATTCACAAAGAGAAGCCAGACTGGCAGGAGTCATCAAATGACAGCACATTCCAACATGCCACCAGAAGGTCAAAAGCACCACTGTCTTCTCCACAGCCTTGGAGCTACAGCCTGGTCATTCTCTTTCTTTCAGGAGGTGCTTGCACAGTTCCGCTGTTCTAACAGAACCATAATTAGAGATTTTTGGACCCAAAGCAAATGGAACAAAAATGGGCCATCATACGGAGATGGAGATGGAGAGCGGACTGGCCAAGGAGTCATCTAGAGGTGGCCACAGGTGATGCAGCAGAAGCACCATCTGGTAGATTCTTATTTCAATAAATAATCCTTATTAACTCGGAGATAAACTCAGTTATTTCTAGTTCCTAAAGGGTTACAAGTAATGTAAGAGCTCCCAAATCCCACTTGCACCACTTTAGTCAAGGTCCTGACCTCTAAGTACCTAGGATTATTAGACTGTAGACTTAGAAATGCAAAAGCTTTTAAAGACTGAGAAAAGAGGCCCAGAGAGGCTATGCAAATTGCTCTAAACATACAAATTGTAAAAGGCACAGGAAGGAGTTGAACTCATATCTTTCGATTCCAGTCCACCATGCCATGCTATCATTAGGCCACTCCAAAAGTTCATGGCACTGTGGTCTCTCTCTTTATTTTCCCTATAAATCAGAGCGGTTTTCTTCAAACCTTTCACAAGGGCCTGCAGTCCTGTTTACAAAAAGACACAGATGCACCAGTCTGTGAATTGAAATCATCTGACACTGAACTCTCTCCACAAACATTTGGCTTCTGAAAGTCCCATGTATATTTTGCCAAGCATTTTCCTTCTAAATATAATACAAAAATGCAGTTTTGCTGAAAAATAAAATCTGCATACTCCTTTCTAATGTGCACTTAAGTCATCGAAATCCACATTGGAAGAACAAATGCGAAGTCCTACTTCCTGCACTGCATTTATAAACCTTTTAAAATCCATTGTCTCCAGACCCGCATTGCTTGTTGCCAGCTGTAAACAAACAGCCTCTCAAAGACTTATGCTCTGTTGTTTATTCTGACCCCTGGAGGCTCAAGTGTATTTTAAACCTGGCAAAAATTACGTTCTCTCATCCTACAGGACAGACTTTGAATTAAGACCTAACATGAGGGCAGAAGTTTCTTTTCACTACAGTAAAATCCCTTAGTGCCACTTCATTTGTTAAGCTAATGGAAAGCCATTTGTTAAAAAATAAACTTTCCCTAACAAAGTGAGACCCTCTCACTATTGCTCTTGGTGTGAATGAAATTCCCACTGTGTCAGTAAAGCAATGAAGTTAAAGAAGGTGGACAGGGGGAATAAAAGATCCCATTACCACTAAGAAAAGTTCTGTCCACATGGCATGTTGCCTGAATCATCAGGTTGCTAAATTATAGCTACTTTCAACTGAAACCTTTGTGTAATTGAGGCCTATGAGTAGTGGGCTTGGAGGCAGAATTATCCAGATGATATTCTACTTGGTTTATGAAGGTGTGGTCTTAGGAGCAATATGGTGCCTCATAAATTGAATAATCAGGTCCCTAGTGGAGTACATAGGATCATAGATCTAGAAGGGATGCTAAAGGCCATGTAGTCCAAATACCTTATTTTATAGATGAGGAAATTACGGTGTAAGGAAGTGAAGTGCCTTGCTAAATTAATTAGGTCATGTATATTTTAAATGTTAGAGGTAGGGCTTGAAACTAGGGACTTTGGGGGAGCAGAGCCAAGATGGTGACGTAGAAAGATGCACCTACTCTAGATCTTCCCCCACAGCCCATAAAATACCTGCAAAAAATGACTCTAAACAAATTCTAGAGCAACAGAAGTCACAAAACAACAGAGTGAGATTTCCAACTCAAGGCAGCCTAGAAAAATCTATAGCATGAGGTGTGGAGCACAGCGCAGTCCACGGAGCCCAGTCCAACCTTGACCACATGGCACCAGCAGGAACAGGATAAGAACAGGCCTTGGGGCAGAATGCCAGGCAGCAGCTGTGATTTCCAAATCCCTTAACTCACAAACTCCAAAGACAGCTTCAAATGTCAGTGAGAAAGCTTTTTCACCTGCATGAGAAGGGAGAAGGGTCATCCTTTAGCCCCAGCCCCAGGTGGCAACAGAGGTGGCAGCAGCAGCAGTGCAGCAGCAGCAGTGTCCATTGTTGGAGTCCTGGCCTAAAATCCCTGGGGGAATTGAGATGTTGATCTGCGTCTCAGCCTTGAGTGGCAGCCCTGGGGTGTTGGCTGGCATGGTGGATTTGGTGGAGGCTCTGGAAAGGGAATTTACTTGCAGATCCTGGGCAGAAAAGCTTTGGTAGCTCCCATACCAGAGTGCAGGCCAGGAGAGGAGTAAGCTCCTCTCCCTTGATTGTGCCACCTTGGAGGAACTGAGAAATTACAGGTTCCCAGAGTATACCCTACTCTTGACAAAGGACTCAAGAGTCAAGTAACTGGCTGGGAAAATGCCCAAAAAAGGGGGGGGGGGGAAGACTATAGGAGGTTACTTTCTTGGCAAGCGTTGTTCTTCTTCATCAAGAACAACGCTTACCATCAGAGAAAGACATAAAAGTCAAGGCTTCAGTATCCAAAACCTTGAAAATAAATATGCAATGATCTCAAGCCATGGAAGAGTTCAAAAAGGATTTTGAAAACCAAGTAAGAGAGGTGGAAGAAAAACTGGGAAGAGAAATGAGAGCGATGCAAGAAAATTATGAAAAGTGAGTCAGCAGCTTGCTAAAGGAGACCCAGAAAAAATGCTGAAGAAAATAACGCCTTTAAAAATAGGCTAACTCAATTGGCTGAAGAGGTTCAAAAAGCCAATGAGGAGAAAAATGCTTTAAAAAATAGAATTAGTCAAATGGAAAAGGAGGTTGAAAGGCTCACTGAAGAAAATAGTTCTTTAAAAATTAGAATGGAGGAGATGGAAGGTAATGACTTTATGAGAAACCAAGAAATTACAAAAAAAAAAACAACAAAAGAATGAAAAATTGGAAGATAATGTGAAATATCTCATTGGAAAAACAACTGATCTGGAAAACAGATCCAGGAGAGACAATTTAAAAATTATGGGATTACCTGAAAGCCATAATCAAAAAAAAGAGCCTACACATCATCTTTCATGAAATTATCAAGGAAAACTGCCCTGATATTCTAGAAACAGAGGGCAGAATAAATATTCAAAGAATACACCAATCACCTCCTGAAAGAGATCCAAAAAGAGAAACTCCTAGGAATATTGTAGCCAAATTTCAGAGTTCCCAGGTCAAGGAGAAAATATTGCAAGAAGTTAGAAAGAAACAATTTGAGTATTATGGAAATACAATCAGGATAAAACAAGATCTAGCAGCTTCTACACTGAGGGATCTAAGGGCTTGGCATATGGTATTCCAGAAGTCAAAGGAACTAGGATTAAAACCAAGAATCACCTATCCAGCAAAACTGAGTATAATACTTTAGGGGGAAAAAAATAGTCATTCAATGAAATAGAGGACTTTCAAGCATTCTTGATGAAAAGACCAGAGCTGAATAGAAAAACACAGGAATCAAGAGAAAAATGAAAAGGTAAACAGGAAAGAAAAATCATAAGGGACCTACTGAAGTTGAACTATATGGAAAGATAATATTTGTAACTCCTGAAACTTTTCTCAGTATTTGAGTAGTTGGAGAGATTACACACACACACTCATGTATATATATATATATATATATATTTATATATACAGAGAGAGAGAGAGACAGAGACAGAGACAGAGAGAGAGAGAGAGAGAGAGACAGAGAGAGAGAGAGAGAGAGAGAGAGAGAGAGAGAGAGAGAGAGAGAGAGAGAGAGAGAGAGAGAGCGTGCACAGGGTGAGTTGAATAGGAAGGGATGATATCTAAAAAATAAAATTAAGGGGTGAGAGTGGAATATATTGGGAGGAAAAAGGGAGAAACGGAATGGGACAAATTGTCTCTCATAAAAGAGGCAAGAAAGAGCTTTTTCAATGGAGGAGAAAAGGGGGGAGGTTAAAGGGAAAAAAGTGAAGCTTACTCTCTTCACATTTGGCTTAAGGAAAGAATAACATGCACATTCATTTTGATATGAACATCTATCTTACACTACAGGAAAGTAGGGGAGAGGGGGAGAAGTGAAGTGGAGGGGGATAATGGCAGGGAGAGTAAATGGAAGGAGGGAGCAATTAGAACTAAACACTTTTGGGGAGGGACAAGGTCAAAAGAGAGAATAGAATAAATGGGGGGCAGAATAGGATGGAGAGAAATATAGTCAGTCTTATACAACATGACTATCATGGAAGTCATTTGCAAAACTACACATATATAGCCTATATTGAATAACTTGCCTTCTCAGTGGGGATGGATGGGGAGGGAGGGAGGGAGAGAAGTTGGAACTCAAAGTTTTAGGAACCAATTTTGAGAATTGTTTTTGTATACAACTGGGAAATAAGAAATACAGGTAATAGGGTACAAAAAATGTATCTTACTCTGCAAGACAAGAGAGAAGATGGGGATAAGGGAAGGTGGGGATGTGATAAAAGGGAGGGCAGATTGGGGGAAGGTGTAATCAGAATGCACGGTGTTTTGGGGTGGGAGCAGGGAGAGATGGGGAGAAAATCTGGAACTCAAAATTTTGTGGAAATGAATGTTGAAAACTAAAAATAAATAGATTAAAAAAAAAGAAACAAGGCACTTTGACTCTACAGAGTGTGTTTTTTCCACTGTATTAAGCTGCCTTATACAAAGACTAAGGCTACCTGAGACTACAAAACTGACTATGCTCTGACCTGGACAGACTTGTTATTGTTGTTCGGTTGTTTCATTCATCTCCAATTCTCTGTGACCCCATTTTAGAGTTTTCTTGGCAAAGATACTGGAATGGTTTGCCATTTTCTTCTCCAATTCATTTTACAGATGAGGAAACTGAGGCAAATAGGGTTAAGTGACTTACTCAGGATCACAGATCATAAGAGTCTGAGGCCAGATTTGAACTCTTGAAGATTAGGGCTTCCTGATTCCAGGCTGAGCACCCTATCCATTGTGCCACCTAGCTGCCCCTGGGTAGACTACATCTGAAATATTAGGTTCCATTGTATATGCTGCATTTTGGATGTCTATTTTAGGCTTGGGATTCATTCTGTATGTTATATTTTTGCTTTCTATTATCTATTTTTAGACTTTCTGTTTTATTAAACAATATTACTCACAATCTTTCACCATTCTCTACTGCAGGATTTTATGGATGAGTTTTTACTTTAAATTGATGCTGTCCTCTTCTTGACAAAGGCATCAAGATTTTCTAGCTGAAGCAGTTACTAGACTCTTCCAGTTCTTTTATTGTGGCAATTGATTTACATCAATTAAACTTCCTTAGGAAATGGTGGTTATCTGTGTTGATGTCTGTTCTTTTATCAGCGTACCATTTTTTACCATCAATAGTTTGTTTAAATAGCTTAGATTGGAGCTGCCTCAATTGCACACCACTTCTCACTTTTATTCTTCTAATTTGGTATTGATTTTTATCTTTCTTTAAAACAATAATTGGCAAGATCATTTACAGACAGCTTCTTTGGAAATGACTCCTACATTCATAATCAACCATTTCCTATCATTGAAACATAAGCAATTTCATTTTCATAAGTTATTTTACACTCATCTTGATTTTCTTTTTGAAAAAAAAATATTCCTGACATGTTGACAAAAGACAACAAATTTTTAGCTTATCTCATTTCTTGATCCTCAGTCAAGTTTTCCAACATATTTCTGCCATCTTTCCCAATGCCTACCTTTGAATTGAAGTCACAACATACTAAAGTATACATTAATTTAATTTGGAGGGTCACATCAAGTTCTTTGTAGAATTTTATACCCTCTCATTATCTTCAACCAGCATCACAACAATTATCTTTGTTGTGGTCTTTTTTGAAATGTTTATCTTGAATTTTGCAATATTAGATATATCCAAAAGAAGAGAATTTTTTGTTGTCTTTGGATACACAATAAAACTAGTTTCATCAAGTCCTTTGTTTGTCTCTCCAATGAGAATCTGTTGGCTGTCTTTCCATTTAGCTTCAATTTCTGTTTGTCTATTGACTTCATTTATAGGGTGGCTGCCAAGATTGATGTGATTTAATTCTTCCAGTGATATTTCTCCTCAATAGTCATTGCACAAGGATTTAGAGTAGAATCAGCTAAGTTAATGGTTACAGGACAGTTTAATGAACAAGCATTCATTAAGGTCTACCATATGCCAAACACTGGCTATGTGCTGGGGATACAAAGAAAGAAAAAAGCAGTCTTTACTCTTGAGAATCTCCCAAAGGCCTAGGAGAGATTTTTTTGTAGAAGGTGGGACTTTAATTGACACTCGAAGGAAGCCAGAAAAACCAGGAAGCAGAGATTATGAAGGACAGAGTTACAGACATGAGGAAAAGGCAGTGAAAATCTATGGAGTGTCAAGAAAAAGCAAGAAGACTTGCATCATTGGATTGTAGGGTATGTGGAAGGCAATGAGTTATAAGATGACCATAAGGGGGGAGGGAGCTATTCCATGGCCATATGCATTTTAGAAAAATTAGTTTGACAGCTAAATAGAGGATGCACTTGAGTGGGAAGAGACTTGAGTCAAGGAGACCCATCAGCAGGCTATTGCAATTGTCCAAGCATAGGGTGATGAGGGCTTGTGGGATTCTTAGAACCCTCTCCTTTCATGATGGCAGAAATTAAAAGTAACCTCATAGTTCCTGGAGCCATTATGCATTTTTGTTTCATTGTTTGAAATGGCCAAGAATCATCAGCAAATGACCAGACTACTCATGAAGAGTGTCTCTTCACTTAGCAAGATGAAGTCTCAGAAAGCAAACACATTCCATTGCTAGGACCATGATCAAAGTCTTGCTAGTCTGGCACACTCTTTTAGAATCCACATTCTGCTGCTAGCACATGTTCTTCAGGAACCCAGAATTACCTCCATGCCATGATGAAGCATTAGAGCAGGACTTCAAAAAAAATGTCTTCAAAGCAGGCTCCAAAACTCTTTCTACTAGAGTCAATAAAAACCATCACAGTACACTAACCTTTGGGAAGGCAGGCAGAGGAGTATAGTATATGTTTGTTTTTCTGCTTCTCCTGGGAGATGTGTTCTGAGGTTACAGTGGGCACCTCCTCACTTATGGGAGACCAACTTTCTCATATTAATGGAGTCCTACAGCCATGGAATATAGAGGGAAAAATGGTAGGGCAAGTCTAGAATCTGGGGAACAATTCAGCCTAAGGAATTGCTTCAGTGGGTAGGGCTTTGGAGAGGAAAGGGCATTAAGTACTGGCAACTTTGGGGTGGGAATCATCAAAAATCAGTTTTGCCTACTTTACTGTTTTATCTAGGGTTGTTTTTGTCTTTCCCTGTATTCCCAGCCCTTAGTAAGTCCCTGAAACATAGTAAACCCTTAATAAATGCTTGTTGATTAAACTATCCTGTAACCGTTAACTTAGCTGATTCTATTCTAGATGTGGAATGGTTGTACAATGACCATTGAGTAGAAATATTTAAGAATTGAATCATATCAATCTTGGCAGCTCCCTATAAATTATAATTATCATTATTATCCTATAATAATGTTTTACATTTCTATACCCCTTTATGATTCACAAAACTATTCTAGCTGGTGTTCTTAAATATGTCCTGAGGTTGTATAGGGAAGTGTTTCAGACATATGTTAATCAGATTTATAGCCCAGGCTGTCTCAGAATAGATCATCATCATCACATCATCATAGCATTTATGTAACATATTGACACTTTCAAAGCACTTTACGAACATTGCCTTTTTTTATCCTCACAACAACCCTAGGAGGTAGGTGCTATGATTATCCTCATTTTACAGATGAGGAAACTGAGGCAGAAAGAAATTAGGTGATTTGCCCAGCATCACACAGATTGTCTAGTGTCTAATGCAGGATTTTAACTCAGGTCTTACTGATTCCAGGTCCAATTTCCTGCCCACTGTGCCTCCTAACTACTCCTTAGCGTCCATTTGGGTCTTATATTCCGCTAGGTGGAAAGAGAATATTTACCAATGACTTAGTTCACCATTACCTCTGTCACAGTATATAATGCTTAAACCCAGTTGAAATGTACATGTCTCTAAAAAAAAAGAGAGAAAAACCCTAAATAGTGACCTAATGGAAAGAATGGGAGGATGGAGACATATTTGGAGAATTTTGCCTTTTGAGACCCCATATTTATAGTCAATCTGTCACTCAGTCATTAAGCATTTAATATACACTTACTATGTTCCAGACACTGTGCTAATCTCCAGGGATTCAAAGAAAGGCAAAAAAATTGTCCCTGTCCTCAAAAAGCATACATTCTAATGGGAGAGACACCATGTAAAAGAAACTTGGTGCATAAAATTTATATACAGAGTAAATGAAGAGAATCTAAATGAGGAAGGAATTAGCAGTTGGGGGATTAATCACACTACTTGGGCAGCTGTCCAGCCCCTTTGCCAGTCATCTACATATGCCATCATTCATCCTTACTTTCATTCCTTTATCAGTTCATTCAGTCAACTGCTCACACTGTATAAGGCACACAGTATTTTGGTTGGAACAAAAATAAACAAGCCGTCAAGAATATTACTATCTAGTTTATATCAGTGACAATAATAAGAAAAGTGGTTGTGGGAGGCTGAGCTATTCATGATTCCCCAAAGCTGTAAAAGGAAGTCAAATTACTTGCTGAACGTAGTATGACTTTCTGCACTCATCTACAATATCATCATAGATACAAAGGAAAGTATTGTTAGTAGTTACTGAAGATGATAGCCCTGAGTGGACCTTCCCACCTAACCCACGCTATGCCATCCCATGACACAAGACAAGCATCCTGAGCCTCTGCTCTCCCAAAGGATGTCCCCAAATGCTTCCCCTATCTGTTCACTTTCAGATGTGTGGTAGAGGTCCATGTCAGAGCAGACCAAAGACTGGAAAACTGGCACTACCCATGGTAGCAAATGCCAAATCACTTCACAAGACCAATTTTAGGGAAGACTGATGTTTCACTGTCTTTGGTGGAAGTCACTTTTTCTTGAATGCTCCAGGGGATATGGTGAGCATTCCCTTCACTGACAAGCTCACAATGTACCATACCTTCTCATCCAAGGCAGTTATTGTTTATATACATTTCCATTAATCTTCCATACAAAGTCAACCCAAACCCACTGGGAGTCATCCTCTTGTTCTTTTAATAGGTCACAGCTATTGATTTACCAGAAAAAAAAAGTAGCTTAATAAATATCTGAGACATTCAGTGCATTCCAGAAGTATCTGGGGCCCCTCTGATGTGTCCATATCTGCAGATCACTGTGGCGCTTTGCCCCTCGACCCAGATCTGCTCTGAGTCTGGAAGATCTAACCTAGAGGAAAGTAAGAAATTTACCATCGACCAGTGCACAGATCCCCACAAAGACCTAGGTTTAAGTCCTGGCATTAATACTCACTAGCTGCATGACCAACAGCAATTTATTTACCTCTCTGTGCCTCAGCTCCCTCACCCATACATGATCAATTATTCTCTCTAATCTTGGGGTTCTTAACCTTTTTGGTGTCATGCACCTATTTGACAAGAGAGCTAGAGAAACCTATGGACCCCTTTCCAGAATAATTTTTATAATAACATAATTTTTATAGTATAACAAAATTATTTTAAAGGTATAAACTAAAATATGTAAGATTACAAAGGAAAATAATTATATTGATGTTCAGTTAAATGTTAAAAATAATAATAATAATTCATAGGCGCTGGGTTAAGCATGGGCAGCTAGGTGGCACAGTGGATAGAGGGTCACGCCTGGAGTGACTCATCTTCCTGAATTCAAATCTGGCCTCAGACATGACCCTGGGTAAGTCATTTAAACCCTTTTTGCCTCAGTTTCCTCATCTGCAAAATGAGCTGGAGAAGGAAACAGCAAACACTCTAGTAGCTCTGCCAAGAAAACATCAAATGGGGTCACAAAGAGTCAGACGCTACTGAAATGACTGCACAGCGACAGAAAGGTTAAGCATCCTGTGAGTGTAACAGAATTTAAATTGGTCATTGAGCTCTTTTTGCCTGGCCATTCATCTCTCTAGATAACTCCCCCTTTTCTGCTTTGTGAGAATCTACTATACTTATGTCATGGAGAGTGCTCGATCTTTCTTAGGGCAACATCCCTTATGGAAATTCCAGCCATGCAATTCTACCTATCTTTTCTCCAAATTCTCTGGAACCTGCTCTCCCAGACTTTCTAGTGTATGTCACACCCTTCCTGGCTTTTTTTTCATTCTCTATCACAAATTCTAAAACAGTGTGGCTTTTTATTCTAAGGTTCTCATGATTTCACTCAGGCAAACAGTTTCTCCTGGTCAGACAGACACTGATCTTCAGTTTCTTCATATGTGGATGGGGATGAGGGAGGGAGCAAGCATCTGTAATGTCCTCTATGTCTTTAATCCAACTACTCTCTTGTATATGCACAGATATATTCAGCCTGCTTCAAGCTATGTATAACTTACTGCTACACTGAATCCCTCTAGTTGGTTGCTGAGCCTTAAAAAAAAGAAAGGTTGATGCCAAAGGAAGCCACAGTGGGCATAGGAACAGGCAGCTTCTGACTCAAAGCCCTTTTGACTGCTGCATTGCAAGTAGCAAAATGTGAATTTGTCCATGGGTAGAAAAGGAGGCACTTATCTACCTTAGCATAATGTTTTGGGGTCCCCACTCTCTATGTGGAGCTGAAGGACTCAGCTGCATTGGAGCGCCACCAGCCTTTTTGCCTCCCTTGTGTATTTCTTCCTTCAGAAGGAAACATGTGAACCCTGAAAGGCCCCTGACTGCTGGTAGAAGTAGCAAAGGCTCCAGGGAAGGCTCCTAGGATAGCTGCAGTGGGACCTGAGTGAGGGCAAGGAGAAAGTTCCATCAGACAGAAAGAGGAGCCATTAAAAAGAAGATCAGGCTAAGGTAGTTTGGTGTTGATCAGACTATGTTCAGTGATGGTAAAATGCATAAAAGCTAATCAGTAGCCTTCCAAAGAAACTATTTCTGTCCCACAAGATTTGAATATTAACATGTACACACACATACACACACATACACACACATACACACACATATACATACACACACACACTGAATGATGTTACTGAATTCTGCTTGAATCATTCTACCAGTATCTCTTTATTCCTCTTTTCTACGTGGGAATAAACTGTCTGTTCTACATCTCAGCTTGTTTGTACACTGATGCCTTTCATTGTCCCCCTTGCTGAGTGAAACTCTAGACTTTGTGCCCTTAACCTCTTCCATAATTAACAACTCTATAAGTAGCAACTTTATTTGGGAATCTGAGTAGGGAGGGAAATGAAGCAATGAGTAGCCGAATTCTCTTTCTGGGAAGACTGACAAGCCCAGATCAATGAAGCCAGGGCAAATCACTTAAGCAGAAAGAGAGATTGACCTCAGTCAAGCAGTATCCATCTCACTACTCCATTAGACTAGGATTCTCATTTGTAAAAGTAGGGAGGTGGAAAAGTTAGAATACACAGTCTCTAAAGTCTTTTACAATTCTAAATCTTTCATCCTTTCCAAAGGCAGCAGAGTATAGTGGAGAGAGAACCAGTCTAGTGAAGAGCTGAGTTCAGGTCTTGCTTCTGCTATATCCTTGTTGGGTGACTCTTAGAAAGTCACTTAGCTCCTCAAAGCCCTGGACAAGTGCCTCACAGGATTGTGTTTGTCCTTCATTGCCAAGAAAGACCATGCCATCAGAGAAATAATGACATGACTTGCACTTGACTTTGTTTTGAGTGAGGGAGGGCTATGCAGCTCACCAGCCTCACTTCTTCTCCAGAGTCATCAGAATCCAAAGACCTGACATTCCTCAGGATGACTGGTGATGACCCAGGACTGGACAAGTGTCTAAAAGTGTAACAGACAGCTGAGTTTCAGATTTTCATCTCCTCACCTCAAGACATCCTGAGTCATGCTACCTTCATATCCTTTTCAAATGGACACCGCCATAGCATTGATTCTGTCCTGTTCACCACTACCTTCTGAATTAAACTAATACATTTTCAGATACAGGGCATTACTTCTACAATCTCCATCTATATATTTATGAAAAAAATTAACTTCATCCCTTATTACTTGGGCAAGAACTTTCTGGCACTTTCTTGTACCCTTTCTCCACATAGCCAATATGTCACTCCCATGTTCAACAAGCACCACTAGCATCATGTACAAACTCCTTTGCTTAGCTTTTAAAGTTCTTCAAAACCCAATGTTATCTTATATTTCCAACTTCATTATACATTGGCCCCTACACCACCTTCTTCTATCCAGTCAGAATTGTCTTCTCTTTGTTCCTCATATACAGCACTCCATATCATATGTCCTTACCCATGCCTGAGATACATTCCCTCCTCTCTTTCCTTCATAGAGTCCCTCTTTGCTTTTAAGGTGCAACTCAAAAACTATCTTCTAAGTACAGTCTTTCCTGATCCCTACCCCTCAATTGCAAGTGTCCTCCCTCTCAAGCTACTTTGTCTTTATTCTCTATTAATTTTTCTCCATATTTGCACAGAGTATTGTCACCACTATTTAAATGTAAAATTTCCTTGTGAATAGAAATTATTTCATATCTTCATATCCCCAGTACCTGGTATACAACAGGTGTTTAATAAAATTTTGTTGGTTGATCAATTGATTCCTGGCTCATGTCATTCTATCAAACTCACTTTTCCTCTCCCACAAGACAAGTGGAAGGCAAGGATGGTGGGAATGGACACATTTGAGTGGTTCATTTGCAATATCTAGACCAGGAGTGGGGAACCTGCATCACTGAGGTAATATGTGGCCCTCTAAATCCTCAAGTGTCCTTTTATTAAGGGAATTTATTCTGTGACATTTGGATTCAGTCAAAGGGCTACACCTGAGGATCTAGAGGGCTGCATGTGGCCTCAAGGTCACAGGTTCTCCTCTAGGATATCTTCCAAGTGGGGAGGGTTGGGTTGGGTTTTTTTCTGCTTCTCTAGCTATCATGAAAGGCATTCAACAAGTTTATATCATAATTAGTGAGATTGGAATTTCCATTACTATTTCACCCAATTAAGGATGTCCAGGGTGCATATGAGAAGAACAAACTCCTCTTTTCAAACAATCACACACTCAATTTCTTGCCAGAAATAGTCTGCCAAGCTCTGTTAGATGCCAACGGAGCTTCTTTCATGTCCAGTGTAGCTAATTTAATAATAGACGAAGTCCTTTATTTGGGGCCAAAACCCCTGGAGATTTGGCCCAAGTTTTCTTGACTTTCTCTACGCTGCTATTGAGGTCTACAATGTTAACTTAATGCTTCACTTCATAAGTTAATCACTGTTTTAATCAACCTCCTCCCCTGTCAAGACCTAATGAGAGTCCCTGGCATTTCAGCAGGCAGTTAGTACTTACTGAAAGCAAAAAAAAAAAAAAAGAGAGGAGGGGCCTGAATATGTTAGTTCCACATTCTCAAGTGATGTTTTTGTAGTATTATAAATCTAAATATGGAGAGGAGGTTGGAAATCTTAGGATAATGGACCTATAGCTGGATGAGACCACAGAAGCCATCTGTTACTGAGGCCTAGAATGGATCAATGAACTTCCTAGAGTCACATAGGCAGTGAGTAACTAACCCAAGATTCAAAATTAGGTCTTCTGACCCCAAATTCAATACTCGGTATGCCACATCACAAACCTCCTCTCTTACTCAGTAGTTGTTTAGCATTATCATTGACTCAGCTAAATAAATCTACCTAAGTGTACTATCATCAAGCACATACTTCAGCATCTTGTCCATAAGCATATGGGAGACATTGTCTGATACCTTGTTGAAATCCATATACATCATGCATTTGGCATTCCCATAGTCTAGCCTTTTCAAAAGATGAAGTGAAGTTGAATTGGCATGACTTTTTCTTAATGAACCCATGCTGATTCCCAGTCATCACTACACTTCCTTTTCTATGTGTTTATAAACCATCTACTTAATAATTCCTTCAGGAATTTTTCTAGGGATCAGTTTTAAAATCATCAGTCTACATATGTTGTAGACAACTATTTCCCTCTTTTGAAAATTGTCACATTTGCTTGGAACCAGGTTTCTCTCACCTCCATGATCCCCCAAATATCATTAAAAGTAATCTAGTAATGGTAGCTGTAAGCTCTTTCCATAGTCTGAGGAGTTTCATTCATTTAAATAAATATTTATTAAACACATACTAGGTGTGTTTCATTCTGCCCTCCTAAGACTTTACATTTCATTTAATGCATCTGCATCTCAGAACTTAAATTCATTTAAAGCAGCTAGATATTACCTCCTCATCAAGTCTAGACTTGAGCTATCTTTTAACCACATTTGTTTGACTCATTTAAGTTTGAAGATTATTCTCTCTGATTCCAACAGAGAAGGAAATAGAGTAGCAGTTTAGTGGTTTTGTTTCTCTCTGTTACCTTTTTATCAACCCTCCACCCACTCAACAAACTATCTATCCCTTCCTTGGTCTATTTACTGTTCTAAAAAGCATTTAAAAAGTTCAGAGATGCTTATAACCTCCATATGGTCATATAAAGGGCTAGGACTAAAATCCAGATCATGAAATGCTTTTCATTCTGCCATGTTGCCTCTATATTATATCCGATTGGGAATACTGGGTTGTAATAAGAGTTAAAAATCTTCCCTGCCCATTGATAGGTCTCAAATGGGGCTATTGAGGGAGGCTTTATTGGGGGAGGCTTGTTTTGTATGAGGGTCCACACCTTCTGTTGATTGCTGATGAGGCACGGAATTGTGAGGAGTCATGCCCTCCAGCTCTGAAAAGAGTATATATCTCTGAAGTGAGGTTTTGCTTTGGGGCTTCATTTTTTGGAAGAAGGTTCATATGCCAGATGAGACTCTGGGCCACTATTTTAAGAAGTCTTCTGCCCCCCAGCTCTGAAAACCCAAATGTTGGTACTTCTCTCTCTGGTAATGATGTATGTATTGTCTATGGACAGACAGTTGGAAGCCCTCCCTGTTGGTCTTTCTGTTTGTAATTTCTGCTTGTAATTTCGGTTTGTATTTTCTCTGAAGTTCAGAGTGTTGACTTTTTCCCCTGAACTAAGTGATATATGTGCCTGATTAAAGTACATTTTGACCCCTCAAAAGTTGCTTTCTTTTTAGTAAAGCAGATCTAAGAACCTGCACAGCAGACCCTCTTGTGTATGCCAGGGTCATTAAATATATAAAGATTAGATAGATAGATAGATAGATAGATAGATAGATAGATAGATAGATAGATAGATACATAGATACATAGATACATAGATACATAGATACATAGATACATAGATAGATACATAGATAGATAGATAGATAGATAGATAGATAGATAGATAGATAGATAGATAGATAGATAGATAGACAGACAGACAGACAGACAGACAGACAGACAGACAGATAGATAGATAGATAGATAGATAGATAGATAGATAGAGATAGATTGATAGATAGAGATAGATTGATAGATAGAAATAGATTGATAGAGATAGAGTGATAGAGACAGATTGATAGAGATAGTGATTGATAGAGATTGATTGATAGATAGAGATAGATACAGATATAGATAGATAGATAGAGATTGATAAATAGAGATAGATTGATAGATAAATGATATAGATACAGAGATAGATAGAGATAGATTGATAGAGATAGATTGATAGAGATAGATAGAGATAGATTGATAGATAGAGATAGATAGATGATATAGATACAGATAGATAGATTGACTGATTGATAGATGATATAGATACAGAGATAGATAGAGATAGATTGATAGATAGATAGATGATATAGATACAGAGATAGATAGATAGATAGATAGATAGATAGATAGATAGATAGATAGATAGATAGATAGATAGATAGATGATAGATATACACAAAGGGGTGGGGAGAAAGGATAGACTGTGGATCTGAACCATAGAATCTCAAGGTTGGAAGAGACCTCAACTAATTAGGTCATTAAATCCAACCCAAATCTGAACAGGGATTCTCTCTACAACATCAGTGGCAGGTGGTCATCTGGCCTCCCCTTGAAAACTTCCATAGAATCAAAATCTACCATCTTGTGATACAGCCCATTTTGCTTTTCAGACAGCTCTCACTATTTAAAAAAAAGTATTTTTCCTTATATCAAGGAATCACCAGGTCTTTATGACAAGGACTGTTGTCTAGTCACATATAAACTTGAGAAGTTGATTTTCTGAACTCAGGTGTAAGGTTTTACATTTATTCCATTCAACTTCATCTGAGCAGATTTGCCCTATTTAACTATATTTCCAACCAACCCACATTTCTCTATTTCAAGCATGTGAATAACATGAGAATTTCTGTCAAATGCTATATTAAAATTGAGTGTGCTGCAGCCAGTTTATAACATTCCCTGATGTGTGTCTCTTAGCACAAATATAAGAATAAAAATGTATTTTCCAGTACCCATTTACATTCAGTGGCAGTGTACAGAAACTCTGCCAAATACTAACTGAATTTCTGGATTCCTCAGAAACCAAGAGATTTGGGTTCAGATTATTCATTTCAAAGAAGGAAATTCTTCTGATGGGATGGGAAAGAAGGGAGAGAAAAAATTTATGAGTGCTATTTCCAGGTCTCTCAGTCTCACCAGCATCCAAATCACTTAAAATATAAATGGCTCCTTAGCAATGTAGTCAGGTTTCCCAGAGTAAATCATTTCCCTATTTCCAACACTGGGGAGACCTACCTCATAGAGCTAATCTGGGAACTGTTGTCAGTAAAATCCACAGAGAATTGAACTTCTATAAACTGGGAGATGGAAAAGGAAGAAACATCCCAAAAGTAAGCAGTGTCAAAAATTTATCCCAGAGATCAACACCCAATGAGAGGGCGAATTCAGATACTATAGTCTCAAACTCAGTTATGAGAGTTTAGAAATTCATTTTTCTGGAGACAGGGGGATGGATCTCTAAGGACTCTTCTATTCTAACATTTTATGATGTAGTTCTAACAGATATCAAGGACATGTCTTCTGGGAAGGGAACCAGGCCAGGTATTATAGAGGGATAACAGATACAGCTCAGATATAGCCTTGAAACCCATGAACTTTCAAAAGTACAAGAGGAAAGACTCCAATGTTTTAGGGAGGTCCTCTGTGTCATGGAAAGGCATAGTCAAGAACTGCAAAGGATGAGAAAATATGCATGGGTTGAAATTTACACTAAGAGAAACAGATAATAGATCTATCAGATCTTTGACCTAAAGGGTGTATATACATGATATAATAGCCAGATATCAGCACTACAAATTGGGGAACTTGATTCTAATCTTAGTATTGGTTACAAACTAGCTACATGGCCTCAGTCACTCAATCTCGGTTGAATCACCTATGAAATGGAGATAATATCTTACCTGCCTTTAGGCAAGTGACTATTCTTATTTTTCTTTTTTTGGGGGAGGGCATTCAGGATTAAGTGACTTGCCCAAGGTCACACAGCTACTAAGTGTCTGAGACTAGATTTGAACTCAGGTCTTCCTAACTCCAAAGCCAGTGTTCTATCTACAGCACCACCTAGCTACCCCACAAGTGATTGTTCTTGAAAGCACTTTGATGTCTTTGCCCAGATCTAAGGTTAATAGTTTTATCCTATTCTTTGTAAAAATTTTATATTTCATTATAAGTAACAAATCATTTCATTATAAGTAACACATTCTACTAGAACAAGACCCCATCAATAATTTTGGACCCAGGAAGGAAATAATCTCTGGAGTATTTGGAAATATCCTTGTCACAGCAGTTAGAGAGAGTTGGGTGGTGCTACAGATAGAATGCTAGACTTGGAGTCAAGATGACTTCTGTTCGAATACTTCCTCAGCCTCGCAGCCTAACCCTGGACAAATGAACCTCTCTCAGCATATAAAATGGGAATAATAATAATGCCTACTTTGAAGGATTGCTGTTTGAGACAACTGAGATATAGCATATGGAAAGTGTTTTATAAGCCTTAAAGAACTATATAAATACTACCTATTATTTTTAGAAGTTGGTCTCACATAATTGGAATACCCTACTACAGAGTGGGGAAAATAGGTTGGTTCATTGCTGTTGTAGGGTTTTTTTCCTGCAAAAAGATAAACTGTCTTCCTTGGTAGCATGGAGTTTCAGAAATTCATCTGGCATACAGTAGGCACTTAATAAATGTTTACTTGTTGATTATTTGAATCATTTATGTAGAGGCAGGAGGCTAGATAAGATGATCTCTTGACATGCATGAAGTGATTTGCCAGCAACTTTGAGTCTGATGAATTTCTATGACCTTTTTTTTGTCAACATCTACATATGGGCAAGGAAATTAGTAACAGAAAGAATCTGTCTATCCTATCTCATCCATCAAGGTCCATGATCTAATAAATGTTTTGTATTTGTTTAGAGCTACAGGTCTTCTTCTCTGAATGGAAGCAGTAGCTGGCATTTATAGTCAATCTGTTTGCAGATAATATGCCAGGTAGTATTTTCTATCTTCAATGATCACCTCTATTCTTAGAATAGAGAAATTACTGTAAAAAAGGTTGACTATTACATGAATTACAGAATTTCTGAGTTGGGAGAGCCATGAATAGCCATTTAATCCATATAATGAACAAAAAAATCACTTTTCTACTATACTTGACAAGCAGTCAAGTCAGATTTTGCTTGAGGATCTCCAATGGGAAAGTCTTACTACCTCCAAAGGCAGCCCATATCACTTTCCAGTAGCTTTAATTATCATTAAATCTTTGTTTACTATATATAACCTTGATCAGAGGAGGGCAGACTGAGGGGAGAGGGAAGGAGAAAATTTGGAACTGAAAATATCTTTTTAAATCAATGTTAAAATTTGCCTTCACATACAATTGGAAAAAATAGAATATTTTTTTAAAAGCCTTGCTTCTCATACTATTTGCTCTCCTTTTCTTTTGTTGTTTTGTTTTGTTTCTCTTTTTTTGTGGTTCTTCCTATTAGTTCCAATTCTTCTTTATATCATGACTAATGTGAAAATATGTTTAATATAAATGCATAAGTAGAGTCTATATTAGATTGCACGCCATCTTGGTGGGGGAGAGGGAGAGGGAAAAATTTGAAACTCAAAATCTTATGGAAATGAATGTTGAAAACTAAAAGTAAATTGATTAAATTTTTTAAATGAAAATATTAAAGTCTTTGCTTCCAACCAGCTTCAATTTGCCACAATTTACACTCATCATTCCCAATTTCACTCTCCAAAGGTTGCTAGAACTGATTCCCTTCTTACCTGACAGTCCTTCAATACTTTGTCATTAGTTGTATCTATCTCTTTTCACACCAAGAATTAATTCATTCTTTTAAGAAACTTTTTTAAGCTCCTGAAGTAGTATGTGAGCTGAAGTGCTGCCCACCCAATGCACACCCAGCTGGGAGTTCAAGGCATAAAAAGGTTAAGTCCCCCAGGTCTCAGTTTCCAGGATGAACAACCTTGTCAACTGGAGAGAAGTCTAAGGAGTGAAGCTGAGTTTTCACTTCTCCATTTCTCAAGTTCTTTCACTTAGTCTTCACATGGCATGAACTTGGGGACCTTCACCATACTGATCTCCTTCCTCTGAACACTCTCCAGCTTATTATTCATTGTCCTTCATAAAACAGGGCACGCAGAACTGAACACAAGACTCTATCTATGGTCTGGCAAGGGCAGAGTACCCCAAGACCATTGCCTCTCTTAACAAAGTCAATGATGGTATTACCTTTCTTGGTTGCCACATGATACTGTTGACCAATGAGCTTGTGGGTCACTGAAACCTCCCAGTTTCAAATATGATAATAATAATTGCATTTCTATAGCACTTTGAGGTTTGCAGAGCCCTTTGGAGTGTTATCTCTTTTAATATTCACAATAATCCTGTGATACAATCAACCAACAAATAAACATTTATTAAGTGCCTACTACATGCCAAGTAAATTTCTAAAACATCACAGTATCAAGGTGGTGTAATAGGAAAGTAACTAGACCGGGAATCAAGATGCCTAAGTTCTAGTCCTAACTCTATTGCTAACTCACTATATGACCTTGGGGAAATCATATTCCCTCAGTTTCTTCAAAAGGAAAAGTGAGAATTAGACTGGATCATCACAGACTCACAGAATTTCAGAGATGGTTAGCACCTCAGTAGCCAAAGTCTACCCCATTCATACTTTAAAAAGATCCCATGCTGTAATGCATCAAACAAGTGGTCATCCAATTTTTACTTGAGGACCACCAAGTCTTCCGTGTCCCCAGGAGCCTATTACTTTTGGATCGCTTGAAGGGTTAGGAAGATTTTTCTTGACCCCAAGCACAAACTTGCCCTTTTGTAGCTCCCAAACTTTGCTCCTTGTCTAGGACCAAGTAAGACAAGCAGAAATCAGTCATCATCTTTCAAATACTTGTAGAAGACTCTCTTGTCCTGCCTTAGCCCTTATCCTCTCCAGCCTGAACATCTCTAGCTCTTTCATACGGATGACCTCTAAGGTCTATCCCAGCTTCAGCATTCTGTGACTCTAGGATTTGCTGAGCGATGTGGTTCATGAAATAATTAGTTTTACAGAGCAGGTAAATAGGGAGAAGGAAGTAAGAAAAATGAAGGAGCAAAGCAATCTTTCAAGAGGCAATTCAACCTTTCCTATGCCAGGTCTATAACTGTTGCTTACTGCCACATTCCCTTCCTCCCCACAAACACACCCAATGCCTTCTATGCACTGGCTAAGGGTTTATTCAAAGAACAAGGATCAAAAGAGATTTCTCCAATTATGTTTGTGTTTTCAAAAGTAGGAAAGAATTTCACACCTTTTTTAAGAGCTGGGGCTGCAGAGAAAGAATGTGTTGGGGAGGCTAGGGGTAGGAAGGGGGCCAGATGAAGGGCCTGGAAATTTCTGGCAGGAGCACTGGCCTGGAGGCTACAGGCAGGTGCCAGATGGGGGAGGAGGGGAAGGTCTGGAACCTCATCACCCCGCCCCTTGCCACAAGTGGGGAGGGATAGTGGGAACAATGCAGAGGGCCCCAGATGTTTGCTTTTCCATATTTTCCCCCAATAGTTATATAATATCTTACTATATAGAGACTACAGAATCCCAGAATTGGAGGAAACCATAGAAGGCATCTGGTTCAAATGATATACCTAATGTGGATATTGTCATTTAAGGTTTATAAGTGTATAAGTATGACAGGTATTATCAGGTCCCTTTTTACATGTGAGGTAACTGGCATTTAGAAAGAGTACAGAAACTGATTTACCCAAAGCCCCACAGCCAGTGAGCTAACGCAAAATTCAAACTGAGGACCTCTTGATTACAAGTTCATCACATTCTCCACAGTGCCCAGAAGTCCCTCTATGACATCTCCAAATAGCAGCCTTCAGGCCTTCTTTTGAAGACTTCCATGGAATGTCTCACTACCTTCTAGGGGAACTTATTCCACTTTTGAAATGTTTTAATTCTTTGGAATTTTTCCTCTATATATTAAGCTGAAATGTGTCTCTCTGTTACCCAGTGTTCCTGATTCTGCTGGAACTTAGGAGCATACATCTAATTCTTTTGTATTAAAATGCTTTAAATTCTTTTTTCTTTTTTAATTTAATTAATTTTTTGTTACATTTTAAATTCTCAGGTATCTCCCTCCCTCCCCACCCCACCCCATACTAGAAAGTGCCACCATTTGACAAAGATTTATAAATATATGTAAAACTATACTATGCATACTTGTATTTATCAGTTCTCTCTCTGGAGATGGATAACATCTTCCTTCATAGGTTGTTTGTAGTTGATTTGAGTATGTATAATACTCAGAATAACACAGTTGTTCACAAATATTCTTCAGTCAATATTGCTGTTACTGAATACAACATTCTCCTGGTTCTGCTCATTTCACTTTCCATTATTTCATTATGTAATCAAGAATGTCTTTCCATGTTTTTTCTAAAATCAACCAGTTCATCATTTTTTACAGCACAGTAGTATTCCATCATCTGGTTAGCCCTTCCCTAACTGATGAGCCTCCCCTCAATTTATGGTTTGTTTTTTTGCCGCCAAGAAATGTTTCAAATTTCTGAGGATAGCTATCCTGTCCCCTTGTGCCCCTCCAAGTCACCTCTCCTGTAGCCAAACTTCTCTTGTTCCTTCAATTGCTCCTCAGGTGAAATGGTTTCAGAATTCCTCACCATTCTGGTAACCCTCATTTGCACATGAATCATCCAATGTCCCTTTTAAAATATGGTGCCCAGAATTGAACCCAATATGCCAACTGTCAACTAATCAACAAAGAATACATGTTGGAAAGGATATTGGACTTCGAGTCTGGAGAATTCCTGTTTGGATCCTGCCTCTGACACTTTGAAACTATGGTGACCATTGGCAAGTCATTTAACTTCTCATGACTTCGGTCTCCTCAGCAGTAAAATGAGGATATTTATTGTTATAGTATGTACCTCCCGTAGGGTTGTTGCAAGGATCAAATGAGAATATGCTTTGTGAACCTTAAATGAACATTAGCTCTTATAACTTTTGTTCTGTATATTATGCTCTTATTAACGCAGCTGCAGATTATATTAGTTTCCTTTTTTATTCTGGTTTTTCCCTTTCTCTCTGCCTATATACATCTACCAAACTGGATACCACACAGCATAGAAAAATGGAAATAGGAAGATCCAGAAATTTACAGAAGACAACATCCTTGAAAGGAACCAGTAAGTAAAACCTTGATATGAGGTGCATACAATAATGTATTAAGTGTAGGTGATAAACTGGAGATGGAGGAAAAAATTAGTGTCACTGAGATTTGGTGGAGTGAGATACATTGCTAGAATATGGCTCTGGAAGGGTATCTCTTATTCAAAGGAATGGGTTAAGGAAAAGTAGGCATACTTAGGTGAGGAAATTCGGGAAGTGGATCTGGAAAAGATGGTGGAGAACATTTGGGCAATAATCAATGGAAAGAGAAACATTATTGTCATTGGAGCAAACATACTGCAGACCATCTGTACAGAAAAAGGAAATAGATGGGGGTTCTGGAAATAGTTCACAAGTCAGGCATGGAGCCATGAGAAGTAGAGATGGGGGATTTCAAGTCTCCAGATAAATGCTGAGGCTTGTATTTACCTCCAAATTTTTGGGTCTGCCTCCAAATGCCTCCTTGTATCTAGGTGGTTATAATTTGGGGGCTTAACTCACTGATAATTTCATTGTTTAGAAGCAAACATAGAAAGCAATGAGAGGAAGGACCATCTGCCCTTGCCCAATGTGAATCACCTTTTATTTGATCTGAAATTACCATTGCAATTACAATTACTATTATTGCCATTTTACAGATGAGGTTAACTGACAGGATAAGAGTCACATGACTAGTAAGCATCTATACTGTTCCTGGAGCTCCACTCTTTCTGGCTCCAGATTTAGCAATTTGTCCATGATGCCTCAAGGGAAAGAACTACTGCTGCTCAGGGATGGGGAGTCAAAGGAGCCCTGGGTTCAAATCCCACCAGTGAGCCTTACTAACTGCATAATCATGGATGAGTCATTCACTCTTTCTTTTATCCTCAGTTTCCCTATCTTCAACATGGGAACATTTAGACCTATACCATCTATTTATAGGGCTACTGTGGTAATCACATGAGAACATGCATGTGTCATGGGGACATCTCATACTTCATATGAGCAAGGCTTTTTTTTTTCTATAAAAGGTAGTAAAAGCCTTTCTCAAGACTTCTGGTTTCAGGAGTAAAGCTTGGAGCACTAAGGTAACTTATCATTATAAATGACCTCCTTATGCTGAAGGTCATTAACCTCCTAATTTCACATATAAGTGAAGAGAGTCCTAAAAATGTTAAATAACTTTTTTTTAGCAATGAACTTATTATTTAAAATTATTATTATTATTTATATGATGTTTTAAGGCTTGTAAAGCATTTCACAAATATCTCGTTTTATCCTTGCAACAGCTCCAGGAGGTAGGTGCTATTATTTTCCCCATTTTACAGATGAAGAAACTTAGGTTGAGGGCTCCATCCAATGCCCACCTGGCTGCCATAGAACATGTGAGAAGTCAGGAGCTGTTGCCTCCAGCCTGATGCTCTGAATCAAGATTGCATCCTCACTGAAGCCCTTTCTGTGCTATGGCTAATTAAACTTCCTGTTGTTAACTGTTGGATGGTTTATGAGAGTCTTGCCTCATTCACCCTAAAGCTTCACCAGACTGGCCTGAATCAGGCCTGGCCAACAACAGAATGTAAAGTACTTTGTAAATTTCAAATACAAATTATAGTTATTATCCCAAACAAGGAGAAGAATATGAGCAAAGGCTTTCAGAAACTCAGACACAGATGAGTTCTGGGTATTTGTGCCTGTCTGAGGTATATTGATGCACCAATCTGGATGAATGACAAAGCTGCCCTAACTGGTTCAGGGTCTTCACTCTCCTCCCTAATCCCATATCTGGCTAGAGCCAGGCCAGAAAAATAAGTCTACAGACTCATCCAGCTGCTTCCGCTTCTCCTAGCAAACACAGAATTCTCTTCCAACCATACCCAGAGCTCTGTTAACCTCCCTTACTCAAACAAAGCAGACCAGATCCCTGAGCTTTTTTTGCAGCTTATCTGGTCCAGGCTCCAAGATGTCTGACAACTGTGTGGACCATTTCCTACTTTTAGAAATTTTTGTTTACGTCTCAATTCGTTTTTCCTCCATGATCCGCCTCTATCTCCTTGCCCTAATAATAGCAGATAGAAATCTGATGGAAGCCTCAGGAAGCTGACTTTGGACGCATTACAGGGTGACAGAAACCTCCTGCTCTAGGGCAGAAGGCTAGGTTAAGACCTTTCGGCCAGCTCAGCCTCTGATGGACTCTGTAACCTAGCTGATGACGATACATGCCTCTGAAAGTCTATGAGATGATACATTTGGTACATCTCAAAGAGATACCAGAATCACAGAATCTGAAAACTAGAAGAGTCATCTGATCCAAGGCTTCTTAAACTTTCTCCATTCACAATCCCTTAAGCGCTTCTTGAACTGTGGGTCATGACCCCATAGGAAGCACTCAATCCTAAATCTCCCCAACCGGAAGAGTTAGGATTGCAGAGGAGAAAAATCTAGAATGAGAAGACTGCTTTGAATCTCAGTTCTACCACTTATTTTCTGGGTAAACTTGAGAAAATTATTTAATGTTTTTAGGCCTCTGTCTCATATGTGGAATTACGAGGTTGGACTCAATGACCTTCAGTATCCGTTTAAGCTCTAAATGAGCCTTTGAGTTCTAGGCTCAGTCAGCCTCTGCCAAATGGGCCTGTGTGCCAGCTCTCACACCCAGTATTCTATCTTCCCCCTCTGCACTTTTGCCCAAGCTGACTTCCATTTTTAGAATGTACTCCCTTCTCACCTCTACTTCCTGGAACTCCTGGCTCTGATAAAGGTTTAATCCAAGGGGCATCTCATATAAAAGTTCTTTCTTGATTCTCTCAGTCTTACTAGAGAGTAAGCCCAAGTATTAGTAGGGTGAAGCATGGCTGGGGACATTCCTGAAATAGTAGTAGGTATAGAACTTGCCAATCAGGAGAGTAGAGACTCAAGACAGATTTCTCTAGGATGACAAAATAGCAAGCAAGTAGGTGAGGCTTTGAAATGGAACCTGTGCAGTTTTATTCTGAGCCACAATTAGAAAGGGGAAAAAAAATATTATAGAACTCTCTTATTTTTTTGACAATTACAAATCCTAGGATCATAGATCTCAAGATGAAAATGTGCTTAAGGGTCATTTAGCCCCACCCCATCATTTTACAGGAAACTGGAGCCCCAAGAAGTTAAGAGATTTGCCCAAGGTCACATAGATGGAAGGGCAAAGCTTGGTTTTGACTCCAAGTCTCTTGATTCCAAATCTAGGGCTCTTTCCATTATGCCACACTGTGGCATTTATAATTACAAATTATAATATATATAAATTATAAATAATTGTATTTATAATATTAAAGTTATTATGATACCACCATGATGACAATGTCTACATTAGCAGTGCGGAACCTGTGTCCTTGAAGCCACATGAGGCCCTCTAGGTCCTCAAGCATGGTTCAGTCAAAGGGCCTAGAGGGCCACATGTGGCTTTGAGGCTGCAGGTTCCCCACCCCTGGCCCACATCAAGGTTCCACTTGTCTCCATGAAACCTTTCTGCGCTAATTTGATATATACTGGTGTCTTCTTCCTCTGAATGCCGAATCTGTTCCACATAATTGAATGCTTCATTACAGAGTAAGTTAGATTCTTCTCGATCACTTTTGTGTGCGTGGAAGCTTTGTTTATCCAACCACCACATAAGCTCCTTGGCAACTTATACTCCTTGTAGCCTTTCTTTGTTGGCTGAGCCATTTATCAAGGTCATCCATCAGTACACCTGTCCGGGATAGACTTTGCAAATAGATGACAGTGAACAGAGTTGAACAGGAAGATGAGAGCAGCTTGGACTGCCTTTGGGAGATTGACAGGTGCTTTTAATGAGCCCAGATAAAAAGTTCTAACATCAATACTCTTCCAGTGGTGCATGTGACTCTCAGTCAAACCTTTCTTATAGATCTTGACTTCCAAGTCAGCAGGATGCTAGATCAAGTTCTAGGCTGGCTTCAGGATGAATTAGGTCCAGTTCCACAAAGATGCTTGGCCTCTCAGTCCTTCTCCACACTCTTTTCCTTAGCTTTAGGAGCAGAGACCCTTCCTTGATTGCCCTGCCTCTTTTCTTTTTCTATCCCAACAAATCCTTCCCTGGGCTTCAGACCCCTATGTTGACCTTCTCTCATCAGCAGCACTCTGGAGACTTCAATGGTGCTGGCCCGTGGTGATCCTCTCTCTCTCTCCTCTTGCCTTTGCTCTGGCCTGTGCCTTGTTGGATTTTCTAGAAGTAGACTCAGTGACAGATTGTTAAAGAAGTTGATTTAGACCCTACTGGTACCTCAGAAGTTATCTAACTTCTAGATAACTGCACCTCTTTGGCAAATGAGGCTAAGTGGTTTGCTGAAAGTCACCCAGAAGGTAAAGATTTTAAAAAATGAATGTAGCAAAATGCACGATCATACTCAAGTCCTCTGGCTGTAGATGCAACACTCCCTCTTTCCATCATACTATTTATCTTCTAAGTAAACCTTGGCTCCTCCACTGATTTCCCTAACTGGCATGTGCTCCATTGCCCAGGACCCCTCTCACAGCCTGTTCCCAGCCAGAGTCCCCACTGGTTAAGTTCTTTTCCTGTTCAAAACCTGCACCCTGTCAGACCTCCCACCAAGTTCCAGTTCCCAGGAGCTTGTGGCTGCAAATTCATTGGCAGAAACTGGATAATGGACACAGCCTGGGGCCAATGAACATTTCACACCTTTCCCTGGCCCAGATGCCTAGCCACCCCCTCTACGTGTTAGTGAGATGACTTCATCCTTCTGATGACCTCTCACCCCACATTTCAACACAGGGGAGCAGTTTATTAAAACAAAAAAACTCAGGTTCATAATGTGAAAGGGGAAAGGCTTTTGCACAATACTGTAATGAATAACCCACAATTTCCCCCACCAAAAGGGGCAGGGACAAGGTATCACAACCCAAAGGTGGGAGCCTTTCCCAGAAGAAGGCAAGCCTCTCTCTTGCTGATGAAACAAAGAAACCTTCTGTTCATTTGTCCTTTACGCAAAATGCTTCCAGACAATTGGGACCAGGCTGAGGACAAATATCTGAGGAACCAAAGAAGAAAGGCTGAATTTCCAAGTTTCTGAAGACAAATATCAACATCTTCCTGTGATGGAGAGAGGGCTGACTTTGGAGTCAGACCACCAGAGATCTCTCAGTGATGCTGCTCCTTCCCTATGACCAGGGACAATTCCCTTGTTCTCTCTGGGCCACAATGTCTTCACGTGCAAGATGAGAAACAGATGACTTCTGAGGCTCCTTCTAGCTACAAATCTATGTTTACATTACTATGAAATTCATATTTGGCATTGATTAAATATATTAATATACATATATAATGCATCAATATGAAATTTTTATGTATATATACATATGTATATGTGTATGTGTAAAGATACACATAAATTCTATATTGATTTATTATGTGTATAATAACTTGTAATAATTATTTATAAATAAAATGTATGTTTAAAATAAATCTCTATATATCTATACATGCAAATGAATATATGAAATGATTTACATATGGCTGTGTTGTATACATACATATATACATATGTAATGTGTATATTGTCATATATCAATTAATTATTATGTTTTATTTCTCTATATTCAATACATTAGTATATAATATACGTTAATGGTGGGTGGGTGAGAGTATATAAAGAGAACCAGATCCAGACTCAGAGAACTTGGGACTGAATTCTATCTTTTCCTCTTCCAACCTGGGTGATGGGGGCAGGTTGCATAACATCTCATGGCCTCATTTTCTTTCCACACAAAAGGAGGGATTAGACTAGATGACTTCTGAATTGCCTTCCAGCTCAAAATCTGTGACTTTGTAAACTGGAGACATTTCATTTCTAAATCCAAAACTCTCTTCCTGCTTCCATGACCTTTCCCTTCAGGGGGAAGAAGGTTGAATTTAAGGCCAGAGGACCTGGGATCAAATCCTGGCTCTGCCACTTCCTATGGGAGAGTCTCCTGCCTTCTCTGGGTCTCAAGCATCTCATCCAATGAAGGGGCTGGACTAGCTGACTTCCAGGGCCCCTTTTGGCTTTCAGCCTATGTCTGAGTCTTGTCATCTAGCCTCTTTCAGCAAACAAGAAAGGGTCTGTGGCTAGATTTCACAGGGCTTGTGAAATTGGATGGGAGAAAAAAAATGACATCTGTTATATCAATGTAATTAGCTTCCCTTGTCATCCTACACATTTTATTTTATGCATTTAAAAATATTGTTCTAAGAAGGGGTCCATGTCGGCCATACTAGATTTCCAAAGGCTTCTATGACACATGTGGCCATAGGCACACACAATTTGAATGCCATAGCTCCCCCTGCTGGAAATGTTCATCTGAAACTTGCCCCTTGAAATTCCTTGCAGGCATCTATCTATACGAAGGGAAATTTGAAAATTCAGGGTCCCCAAGGCCCCCAATTATCTTCCTGCCAAAATATCAGTTGTCTTTGTTCCCTTACCACAGCAAATTCTTTCTTGACTCATATTAAATCAGGTTCGTCTTTATTTTATGAAATGCTTCATAAACAGGACTATCTTGTTGAGAGATCTAAGTCAGACATCTGGTACTGGTCCCTACCAATATTTTCATGGAGAAGGTCCATGAGTTCTCCACTTCATTCCATTTTAAATTAATCTGCAGTCTTTGGAGAATCCTCACATCACCCTTGACCATGGTTTCCATCACAATAAAGATGAGGTTTTCAAAAATTCAACCAGAATTTTTTTTTTAATTTTCAATGCTAGAGAGATGTTGGGAGGCAAAGGGGCAGAGGGATTTGGCTTGCACTTCCACAAACCTTCACCCCATTCAGTACGAGACTTCTGTGTAGCCTAATGCTCCAGTAATCCCCCAACCACTTAGCACATAAGAGGTAATAAACAAGACAAGACACTTCTGACCATTTATTTAGTGTTAAGACTGGACAGCCTGGAAAAAAGAAAAGACTTTCCCAGCAATTCTCCGGGCACAATGGAGCTTAACACAAGCTAAAACCAGTAGAACTCACAATGGACCTCATATTATATCATCATATTAGACAGTTATTTCTTATCTAAAATACATCTGATTCTAGGAAATATTCCAGGGCTCTATCTGTTATACTTGGGGGCACATTAAAATTTACTTTGAGGGGAGGCTTAGGAAAGGCTACAATTTAGGCCAGTTTAGAACCCATGATTTTTTTGCTCTTGGTATAACTGTCTCTGATTTTAAAACCAAACTTCTTAAGGGCAAGAGACACCAAACAGCAAATGAGAAATGAAACTGATAATCAAATTGCCCATAGGTTGGAAGGACAGCAAAAAGGATGGACAGAATAGCTTGCGACATCTTATCCATGATCTTTCCCTTCAAAAATGAAAGTGAATTTCATCTAGTTGTAACTGAGAGACAGGACACAATGGATAGAACACTGGACTTGGAGTCAGGATAGGCTTGAGTTTAAATCTCTCCTTGGACATTCACTAGCTGTGTGACCATGGGGAAATCGCTAATCCTCTCTCAGTCTCAGTTTCCTCATCTTTAAAATGGGGATAATAGCATCTACCTCACAGGGTTATTGTGAGAATCAGATGTAACATACGTATAGCTTTTTGTAAACCTTTAAGTGTTATAAAATGCTAGTTTGTTATCATCATCATCATCACCATTGTTATTATCTTCCCAAAGGAGAGTTAAGATAATGTACTTCTCTCCCTTCATTACAGTGGTAGGGGAGTATGGGTATGGAATCTTATGCTGTCAGATATGCTTGCTGCATAGATTGTTAGGGTTAGCTTTTTGTTTTGTTTTCAGTTTCATTTTAAATCATTGTTATTAGGGATGGCTCTCTGAGTAGGGGCAGGGGAATGGGATGCATGAGTGTGGGTTTTTTTTCCTTTCTCAGTGGCTGAAGGACAGTAGGAGGGAGAGAATTCCAAAATAAAAATAAAATTGATTTTTTTAATAGAGCTTATGCAATGCAAAAAGAGAGAATGTAACATAATAAAGGCATCAATAAAAATTAAAAATAAGTGAAATAAAATTATTTTAAGGAATAAAATAAATGCATTATTTCAGTCAGTGTGGTTACAGCAAAGCATGTTACCACCATTCCATTGAATGAGTAGTTAAGTATTCGGGGATATGAACCAGGGTTTTACTGACTCCAGGTCCAACACATTGTCTTGCCACACCACACTGCCTCTTTGAGTTGTCTCACATCCATGAATGTTTGAGTCTCAATACTTGCTCTGTAAAACCACCTGTTCTGCAATTTAAGGAAGAAGAAAGTACTAATAGCTGGCCAGTGAGGAAAGGAGATCAGAAAAAACTTCAAAGACCTAAGGATATCTGAACTAATCTTTAAAGACAAGGATAAGAAAAAGAATGGATAAGAAGGGAATGTATTCTAGACGTTGCTTGGGCAAACACTCAGAGATATAGCTACTCAGGCCTGTTGCTAAAGCCAGAAAGAGCTGGTTGTTAAATTTTTTGTGTGAGCACGTCCACCTCAGAAATCAACAAATCCTAGAAAACAAGGAACAGCTAACAGGGAACCATCTACCAAAGTGTTAATTGGTCCCAACAGAACAGGCCAAGAACTCATGGACTGCAAACTTGATTCCTTGTTATTTGATTTCTAGGATTCTTGATTTATTGTGTTATCTAGACATAAGAGAACGATGGTGATATATTAATAATAATGCAGATTAAATTTTAAAGTGCATCATACATAATTTTTTTTCAGAGAGCCAGTTATTAAACATGCACCAGCATACTCCTGAAACTACCTGCTTCCCCTCCATAAGTCTTCCTCCCATGAGCTTAAGACAAGACTATCCACTGTCTCTGGGTTTGAAGAGGTAGGTTGATTATTTTCCATATTTCTATGCTTAATGTTTTTATACTATATGGTACCCATTAGTTCTTGGTTAAAACAGCTTGACTGTAACTTTCTGCCTTGTGAGGAATCTAAAAGACAGAGAACTGAAGTCCCTTAACCAAGGCAGGTCATACAGCAACCAGGTTGGATGATAATGACTTAATCTGTCCATGAAACCAGAGGGTTCTGAGGGCTTTGATCCTGTCGTTGCCAAGAATATTTCTGACTGTGGAATTTGGTGGCCTAAATTCAAAAGCAGTTCAAAAGTTACAAGATGATTCAATTCAACAACTATTCATTAGCACCTACTATGTGCTAGGTGTTGGGAAGACAAATCAGAAGTGGCAAATTAAAAATATTTTCTCCCCTCAAGGAGTTTAGGTTGCACAAAGTCAAAATTGAAAGCATCCAACCCTTCCCTCAAAGAGTCAACTAAGGTGATATAGCAATGACCTGAAATATGCATACACATATTTGTTTATGTATGTACACATGTGTACACATATGCATACATGTATGTGTTTATATTTATATATTTCTATCTTTATATATCTCTAGTTCTGTATATTTCAATACATATATAGATAGACATAGAGAGACATAAATATACATAGATATATAATAGTATTTTTAAGAGAGAAAGGGTGCTAATCACTGAAAGACTCAGGAAAGACTTCCTCTAGGAGGTGGCCCATGCCTGTGCTTTGGAGAAAGGGAGGGATTCTAAGGCAGAGGTAATCAAGGAAGGAGTCCCTTCCAGACATGGAAATCCACGTGAAAGAAGGTGCAGGGGTAGGATATAGGATGTCATGAACGAGGAACAGCTAACAGGGAACCATCTACCAAAGTGTTAATTGGTCCCAACAACTCATGGGCTGCAGACTTGATTCCCCGTTATTTGGCTAACTCACTTCCTGACCCTGAACTGGTTATTTCATGTCTCTGCTTCTCAGCATCCTTGTTAGCAAGGCAAAGATAGCAACCCTGACCTCCTGTTCCCAGGGTAATTCGAGGAGAAGTTTGGAAGGATGCCCTGAGCCCTTAACAGATACTAAATGTTATGTAAACAAATGTAGAAAACAAGATTCTGGCAAAAACATTTTCCTTCCCACAATGCCTATTGCTAGTGTGAATCTCACTGCTGGCCACTACTATCCAACAGGTCAAGGAAGCTAGAGTAAGGGACAAACTTAGGTATCCCAAGCCCATCTCCCCATCATGGAGTGGAAGAACCACTAAGACACTCAAATGGGTTTCCCTCTCTGGAGAAACCAGCAGATAAGCAAACTTACATGCCGATTACTGCCTCATTTCAATATCTGTTCCCTTTCAACCTCATATATGCCTTTAAGACGCCTGCACCCTCCTCTGCTTCAGCCTCCTCTTGGTTTGTTGCTTCAGAGGCCAGAGCCTACTTCTAGTGGCTTTGCTGTTGCGAGTGGTGCTGACCTGATTTATGAGCTGCTCTGCTTTTGCTAAGGCTATAAAAGCTTTGGGGGGATACAAAGAAATGGGACAAGGCTCTGGACACTATAAGTCTGCTCACGATGGGATTATCTGTAAATCCTAAAATTATTTCTCTAAGTCTGAAAGCAGTCAAAACTAAGCAAGAGGAGATAGACTGATGAGTGCTGCAAGTGGCCATTCTGTAGCAAAGAATTATCTGTTGACAACCCAGCATGCATATGTGCAACCAATATGGAAACCACATCATATAAGGAAATGTGGGTGCTGAGCCTCAAGAAGAGAAGATTTAGGTGGAATAGGATAGCTTTCTATGAGGATCTGAAGAGCTACCATATGGAAGAAGGAATAAACATTCCACCTGGCTCAGAAGGCAGAATGAGGACCAAGAGATAAAAACTTTGGGGGAGACAGCTGTAGATCAATGGAAGGAAAAGTTTCCTAAGAGCAATCTATAATATGCAACATTGCATAGTTTATGGTGCACTGAACCTGGAGAGAGGAAGACCTGTGTTCAAACCTTATCTCGGAATTCATTGGCTGGGTTATCATGGGTAAGTCACTTACCCTCTCTGAGCCTCCATTTCCTCATCTGGAAAGTAGAGATAATAATACCTGTAGTGTCTACCTCACAGGAATGCTGTTTGGTAGAATTAATCAGGATCTCACCCATATTGCTTGTGTGACCCTGAGAATGCCTCACCTCTGTGTCCCAGGCAGCTTTCCTATACTACAAGTCATAGAATGGATGTTGATCAGTACAGAAGAAGTTCTGTCTCTGTGAGTTCCCACATAGCAATCAAATTTCAGGTCTGACCCAAAAACATTATTTACCTCACAGGGTAATTATGAGATTCAAAAAAATAAAATGAATGCAAAGGGCTTTACAAAGTTCAAAGCACAATGTGAATGTCAAATGCTTTGTTGCCCTATTAGGTTGTTGCTGTTCAGCCTTCCTTTTTGAAGAGGACCAATGACATCATGGGTTGATGTCTTGACTTGTGAATGAATTGGATTTAAGTGAGGCAGAGTTGCACAAAGTCATCAGCCTCACTCAGTCTTCCAGAGTCATCAAAGTCCAATGGCAAGACAAAAGTCAGGTTGACTGACAAAGGCTTAGGATGCAGCAGGTAACCTGGGCTTCTTTGATGTCTGACCAAGCTCTAAACACTCCACAGAGCCTGCTGCAGCCACCTTCATGCCTGTTGGAACAAATTGTTCTCATCCAACCATACTTCTGGAGAAAGTCTTCACATGTTTGGGTAGATATCCCTCTAACTCACTGATAGATTTGATGCCTCTTGGTTACCCTCAGCCTAGTTTAGCCCATCTGGCAAGACGGTATTACCAGGGTGTGACCTCTGTGAATGCTATAGCTTCTTGGAGCCACAGGTGAGAGTTGAGTGACGATGGACACCAAAGGTGGATGACTAGCCCTAAAAATGGCTCCTTCACACTATAGATGCAAGTCCTCCTGAATATTCCATATACCCTTACCAGTGAGCTTCCCATTGCCAGAAGCATTTAAGGAGAGAATAGATGGCCACTTATTGAGAATGCTCTGGAGATTTCTGTGTTGGAAAGAAGGTAAGATTCAGTGACCTTTTCAATGCTAATATTCTACATGTCTCTGTCAGTTACCATTAGTAAAGCTGACCACTTCCATTCAAAATACTTAGGGTCAAGAAAGCAGAGAACTGAGAAATGTACATTGTCAGGATTCCCACCAGAGATGGCTAGAATCTAGACATTTCCCTGATGATTCAAACCCCCACCAACTCATATTGTCAGCTCTGCAGAGCCTGCGTAATTTTCTAGGTTCCACCTGACCTCCTGCTTTTCTATACTAAACAAGAAAGCATTATGGCACATTGGAAAGAATATTAGCTCTGGAGCAAAAAAATCTGGGTTTAAAACCCAACTCTGACACTACCTATGTAACCTTGAGTAAATCACTTAATCTCCTTGGGCCTCAGTTTCCTTATCTGTAAAATGAGTAGGTCAGATTAGATGGTCTCCAAAGTCCCTTCCAACTATAAATCTGATTGCAGCACTCTACCATAAAGGCCCTTCCTCCCTCAGGGCAGGTGCTGAAGCTGTAGATAGTAATGCTGCCTTAGGCTTGCCAAGTCACGGCTCAAGCCCTGACTGAGCTAAGAATCATAAACAACACCAGAGATACCTAAGACTAAATTCTCAGTTTTGAAATTAATGAGGTGAGCAGTAAATTAATGACCACCGTCCCAGAGCCCTACAAATTACCTGCTTCCATGGATGTTGAGTCTGCTAATTACCTATGACCTCCTAGAATCAAGTATTTGTACTTTCCTAACTACCCAATGTAGAAGTGTCCTTTGGGTAGCAAGATTTCAGCCCCAGGGCTCCATCACATTTCCTCCACTACTTCCAGATTGGAACAGGTAGCATGCTCCAGAATGACCCCTAAAATACCAGGGAGTCTTCAGATTATGTAGCTGAAGGGCTGCACGGTTCATGAACGTGTAGCGTTCATGGATCATTGAGGGGAATCCTTACATGAGAGATGATGATGGATGTCTTGAAATTCAATAAAGATTGTGTTATTGCTAGAAAGACAGAAACCAACAATCTACCAGCCCATTCTCCATATCTTTCAGAAGGGAATGATTTGGTCTTTAGAGAAATGTACATTTTCAGATCATTCCTTAATTTTCATTCAAGGTTCCCATTGAGTGCAACTGACTTATCAGCAAAGCTTCATAGGGACTCAGTCATAAATCATATTCCTGCCTAATTCAGAACACAAACCCTTACTAATACCTGATGAATTATTTAGTGATACCAGTGTTTCCCTTCTCCAGACTCTGAGTTTGGTCCAGTAACTTTCAGGGCCTTATTTCCAGGACTGGAAACACATGGCCCATTACAAAAAGGGAAATACATCATTGTCTAGCATGTTTATAGGCTAAGGGATGACAGTCACAGAGATATGAGGATTTGGGCTTTTATGGAATCTCCAAATTTCCAAGTTAGAAGAACTGTGAGTAAGAGCTCAAACATGTCCAACTTCCAGCTGAAAGAATCCTCTCTATAACAGGCTCTCCTTGAATACATTCATTGTTGGGCAGCTCTGATTATTAGGTAGTTCTGATTATTAGCCAACCCTTCCTTTATACAGAGCCAAAGTCTGCTTCTGTACATCTTCCTACCATAAGCCTGATTCTACCCTCTGAAGCCACAACATATCTATATGTAAGGGTACTGCTTTAAACTGGAAGATAATTGTCGAAGTCATATCTACTAAGGACCATATTTATACAACTAAGCCTGATTTTCCCTGGCTGGTAAAGTAGAAGTTGGAAAGTTATGAGTTTATCTACTTTTGGTCACAAACTAGAATCTAGAATATGCAGTAGTGACTTCTATCAACTAGACTGGCAGTTGGGAGATTTGGATTTATTCCTGGCTGTACTGATATTTGCTGCATGACATTGGGCAACTCACCTGCCCTTTCTGGGTCTAGACTTCAACATTTTAAAAAATAAGGATGTTGGACCGATTCAT
The DNA here is from genome assembly GCF_028372415.1 of Notamacropus eugenii. NCBI lineage: Eukaryota > Metazoa > Chordata > Mammalia > Diprotodontia > Macropodidae > Notamacropus > Notamacropus eugenii. Next base: position 244,869,325 of record NC_092872.1, on the reverse strand, counting down.
CTCCAAAGTCCCCTTCAGTTCTATTAATCCATAATTCAAATCCATCAGACCTCAAATTATTAACCCTTTAAAACATGAAAGAATGAGGGAGTGATTTATTGAAACAAGGCAAAAATATTAGTGTGTCTTTCCCTCCATGCCTCTGACCTTGCCACATCCTTACTTTGATGTCCCTCTCCCTAGTTGTGATGCATAATGCCTTCCAGCTATCCAAGACACTGTCTCCCTCCAAACAACAACTAGAGTCTGATATACAACCTAGATTTGGGGAGAGTAGATTTCAATGACTGCTTCCAACTCCATAAACTCACATCTCCTAAAAGACTCAGTCTCTTCCATGAAAGGTGATAGGTGCCGTAGTAGATAAAGAGCCAGACCTGGAGACAGGAAGGCCTGAGTTCAAATCCAGCCTCAGATAATTGCTAGCTATGAGACCCTGGGCAAGTCACTTAACTCTGTTTGCCAAAGTTTCCTCACCTGCCAAATGAACTGGACAAAGAAATGGCAAACCATTCCATTATCTTTGCCAAGAAAACCCCAAATGAGGCCATGAAGATTTGGACACCACTGAAATAACTGAGCAACAGCTTCCATGACTGTGAAGACTACAACCCCCAGGATTCTCAGTGAAGACACAGAGACTTAACCCACCCATGAGGAAATCTGAAACGGACAGAAGAGAGGTCAGTGTGAACTTGTTTGAATACATTCATATCATTTCATTTGAGACTTAGAAAACCCGTATAAGGTAGATCAGGTTGGTGCTATCCCCATTTTACAGATAAGAAAACTAACTTTCAGAGATGTTAAATTACTTACCCATGGTCACATAGTTAGGATGTACCAAAGGCAAGATTTGAATTCAGTTATTCCTGACTTTGATTTTAGCATACAGCTAGCGTCTGTTCTCTCTTCCATTCCTTCTTCCTTTCCATTCACCCTCTTTCACAATTTAATCCAGTTTTATGTTCCTAGGCTCATTCAGTCTATTACCCAGGGATCCTTCTTGTCTGTTTTGCTTACTTTCTAACTAATAAAGCTTGAAAAGTTCGTTTCTTCAGCATGAAAATGGCTCTGTTTGGTGCAAACAGTTGACACTGCAATTCACCAGTACCATTGGCCTGTTTTTAGATGGGGATGAACTGTGTGATCTTCTAATCATCTGATGAATATCAATATCCCTGGGCCCTACTTCTCTTCCCCCTGAGTCAGGTTCTCCCAGGGCATCTTATGCTCTAATTTTCCTACTGCCTTAAAGAGTCCTTGATAACTGAGCCTCTCTTCCATGAAGGACCACTGTCTAGGGCTAGAAGAACTTTGGCATTTTCATGGCTCTGAGCAACAACAACTAAAGGGAACGTTGACTGACTAGGGTCACATGTTCAAAGTCGGACAGTTGGAGGCCAAAAAGGGACAGGGGACCATGAAAGAAGTTGGTTCCTACGAGACTGGAATTCTGCCAGTAACCAGATATAACCTGGAATTGGAGGGTCTTGGGACTTGGAAGTTAAGCTTTAGTGAGAGCCAGAAATATCAATCAGCAATCTCCTATTTTATAGGATAGATACACATCATTGCCTGCCGGGCAAATAGAAAATAATGGAATAGAAAGAGTATCAGGGAGACTGGCAGGCCATGGGGAAGGCAAAGGAAGGCAGTAATCATTTATTAAGTGTTGACTATGTGCCAGACACTGTGCTAAGCACCAGAGTTACAAATACAAGCAAAAAGAAAATCTGTGACCTTGAGGAACTTTTATTCCAATGGAAGAAGACCAAACATAAAAGAGTGCTAGAGGGAAAAGTGCAGGGGTATGGGAACATAGTGCCAAAGTCCAGAAAGGCACGAGGAGAATGAAGGTTGACTGGACTGGGATCCCTCTCCAAAATGGAGACTCAAGATGAGCAGGAGAAGAGTACAGTGGAACAAGGTAAGAAGACAACAGGGACAGGTGGACATTCCAGGAAGACGAGGCATCCAGCACAAAGCGGAGCTCCAAAGGCGAGACAGAAGCTGAGATATGATGACATAGTTTGGACAATCAGGAGCAGAGCTAGAGGGGAAAGAATAACTTAGCCTGATGCTGCTTGAGTTCCTTGATCCAGGTTTTCTACTCCTACATAAAAAAAAAACAAAAACATTATTAGAATATCAACTTTATTTTTAATGGGGAGCAGAAGACAGTGCATGGTGATGGAATGAAAATACAAAGAAAAAGAAAAAGAAGGCAAGAGAGAGAACATTGGATTTGGGTTAGATAATACAGGTTTGAATCTCATCAAAGAAACTCATCTCAAGTCACCTTGAGCAAATCATTTAACCCCTCTGGACCTTGGTTTCCTCATCTGAATAATCCTGCCTCTGCCCAAGCCTGGGATCATTTTGTGGAGCAACAACTCTGTACTGTGCAGGCAGAGGAAGACGGGGGGAGATGTGACTGACTCTTGATTGGCTGAGAGAATGCTGAATGTGATGAGACATACCTGAATAAAAGAAATACCCCATGAGGGAATTGGATGAGATGGCCTCCAAAGTCTCTTCCATCTCTACATCTATGATCTTAAGAAAGTTATGAAGGCAAGACATCTTAGGTGGGGAACCAGAAAAGGAGAAGCAGATCTCTAATAACCAGAACTGTCACAATGTTTATGACCACAGGAAAGTTAAGGCATTTGGTGAAATAGTGTGACTGGTCCTTCCAATTCCTCTCTGGGTTGTGGGCTGCCTCTGTTGTGATTTGGTGGGGTACTTAATTTTAAGGTTTCCACATTCCCCCTCCAACCAAAGCATATGCATATGGCCCCAATAAAACCCTAATCATTTACAAATGTGTGGAGCCTTTCTTTGACTAGTTCCCCTTCAACTTTCCCCTCCCCCTCTCTGATGCTAACTGAAGTGGGATGCCCCATTCGCCACCTAAGGTCAGCCATGGTTCTGAGTTTCCTGACCTCCCTGACCCCACTTGGCTCCTCTCCACCATGACTATACCCTTTGCTGAGCCCTGCAGGTTGCTAGGAGCAGGGGAAGGGTCCTGATCCCAAATTGAGTTTAGAGGCTCACAGGGAGAGTAATGAGCCATAAGGGTCCATAGAAATGGACCAAGGCAGTAAGAAACTGGATATCCATGTGTGTTTTGGAGTTGGGGGCAGGGAGAAGAAAACCAGAGACCTTCTAGGCCCTTCAGAAAGGAGATACCTTATAGCTATAGGAAAAGTGGGGAGTGGGGAATGGGACAAACTAATCCAAGCAATTGTTTGTTCAAAGACAGACACCTAGAGCTAAAAACTGCCCCCTCCCCATTACACATCTAGAAAATCTGGTGTTAGGGCATTGATAAGGCATTCTTAACCTCTTTGTGATCTGTTAGTGAGGAAGACCCTCTATAGCTCTGATCTGGAAATCTATCATCCCCTCCCTACACCCTGAATACATATAGCTATGGAATATTACAGAGGATATATGATATGATGGCCAGCCAGCCTTGGAGTCAAGGAGATCTGGAGGGGAAGAGAGGGGAGTGGAGGGATGGAAAGAAGAGGGGAGAGAAGGGGAAAGAAGAGAACCCTGGAGCGGATGGGATTATGAGTGGGCAGAGGTCTCCCTTTTCTTCATCCTGTAGTGGGGTGACAGAGTCCTAAGTCCTGAGCAGACTCTTGTCCAAGGTGTTGGGCTGTGTGGAGAATTAGGCTGGGATAAAAGGGGCTCATCCCTGCAGTCATTTTCTGGGGTTTGTTTTCAGGCTCTCCTGGGTTCCAGAGTGAGTCAGAGGGTGGCAGAAGCAGAGACAGCATGGCATAGTGGTTTTGGAATCCAGAAGACCTGGATTCAAATCCTGCCTCAGACATTTCCTAGCCAAATGACTTTGGATTAGTCATTTACAAATATAGCACTTTAGGTTTGCAAAAGTCTTCACATACATTATCTCTTTGCATTCTCAAAACAACTCTTTGAGGTAAAGGGGATGTTGTTATCCCCATTCTACAGATGAGGAAACTGAGATAGGTTACATGACTGCCCAGGGCCACAAAACTAGTAAGTATCTGAGACAGGATTTTGTCTGGCTCTTAAGTCGAGTGCTCTATCCACTAGCTGCCTTGATTTAACCTTGCTATGTCTCAGTTTTCCGGTACTTTGGCCCTTTCCTTTCTAATAGGGCTGATTCACCTTTCTGCTCCCCCATCTCACATGGGGAAGATAAAGAATCTCTTCTAGTTGTCTTCCTCTTCCTGGTTAAATAGAAGCCCTCAGTCCAGAGAATTCTGTGCTAATCATTTCCAGGCTTCCCTTGCTGGGAGGTAGATAGGCCAACTATCTTTGAATCATGCTATCCTTGTATTTCCATGAGAAGACAAAAACCATTATCCCTGGAGATGCCACACATCCCGTTGGCCACAGCCACGTGCAATTCAAATGTCTTCATGTGCTTAAATTGAATCTGAGTGTTAGATGGACCAAAGTTGATCACAGAATGTCTCTGACATTTCTTAAGGTATGACTTTCATTTAAGCCTTATTCTTTGCTCTGTTGAGCATGACTCTGCCCAGAATTCAATGCGTCTCTTTTCTACTCTCCATCCTTTTACATTTTTCTTCCCTTTCCCTATTCTTAGCAAGCACTCTAGGATTCCTTTTATTGACTTTGGATGCTGCTCTCTCTTCATATCTCTCACAGATTTAAAAGCAGTGGTCCATCCCCTTCCCCCATGGCCAACATCTCAGTATCATCTGGATATCTCATAATTGAGCTCAACCTCCATATTTTCTTCCCCTTATCAGGATACTTTCCTGGCCTCAAGTCTGCTGTATATTTATTCTTTAGGAGTCCATTGCCAATGTATACCAAAAGGGGCTACATGGACACTGTTTCCTCTTAGAATCTTTATTCCCTTTCCAAACCACTCATCCATTATTAGACTGCATTGGTGCATAGTATTTGCATTGGCCATTTCTCTTCTCCTCTTCCCTCTCCCCCTTCATTGCCCATTTGTTTCTCTTGCAATCTTCCCTCCTCCCATCCTTCTTGCTTTTCCATCACTTTCCTCTTTCCCTTCATCTTCTCCCTCCACTTATGTAAACAATTCCTACCCCAGCCCACCTTTAAAATCCTACCTGTTTGTAGCTAAATTATTGAATTTATTATATATGACTTTTAAAAGCAAGCTATATGGAATAGAGATCTGCAGTTTCATATACAATGACCTTTTGTGTTTGATTTTATATATGGCAATGCTCATTTTCTGTGTTTTTGTGTGTGTAAATTCAAATTTTCAAAAGAAAAAAATTTTTAATTAAATCCTGCTTCCAAGTCACCTCCTCAGAAAACTATGTCTGGTTCACCCCACTGAGGTTGTCTTTCCAATCCCAATGCTATTAGAGTGCCTGGCACACATTTAGACACTTAAAAAATGTTCACTGAGTGAATGAATGATTGTTTAAAATTGAAACCACTTCTTAGTCTGTCAGGGATTATCCTTTTAATTCCAGACTCAAGTAATTCAACTATCTCTTCCCATGTTCCATAAATTTCTGAGAGGCAGTGTGGAATGGTGGAAACAAAGCTGGATCTGAGGTCCAACAAACTGGGTTCAAATCCTGGCTCTTCCACCTAATACCTGTGAAACTGAGCAAACCCCTTCCAGTCTCTGAGTCTCAGTCTCCCCATCTGTTAAATGAGAGGTTTGGACCAAATGACAGCTAAAGTCTCTTTTAACTCTAAGCCAGTAACTGATTCTATGATAAGAAGAAAAGATGTAGGGAACATATTATTGAAGTTTTTTCAATATCTGAAATGTGAAAAAGGAGGACTTTCAAATGTGATTTCAGAAGATAAAAGTAAGATTAGTATGCAGAAGTTACTAGGAATTGGATTTGGGCTCAATATAATGATGAATTTTCTTAGAGTTAGGCATATACAAAAATGGGTTGGGCTGCCCTAGTAGGGAATGAGCTACTGATTAGTAGAAAAGTTCAAACAAAGACTGGATGGACACCTGTCAGAGATGCCACACAAGGGATTGTTGCCCAGTGTGAGATATTGGACCAATTTCTAAGGTTCCTTCCATCTCTGAGGTTCAACGATCACTTTAGTGTGTTCTCCTTCTTGACTATACACTCCCCAAGGACAAGGATTCTGTCATCTTCTTTTTCTATCTCTTACAGTGCCAATCGGTAAACATCTGTTGAAATAGAAATCAAAAGAACAACAGAAAACAAAAGCTGAATAGTATAATTGTGTTAACCAAGGAAGGTCTGAGAAATGGGTCAAAAAAGTATACTTTCTTTCTCTGGAGATGAAGTAAAGGAGTAAAAAAAAAATAAACATTTGTTGGATTGGATGAATGAATTAATGGATGATCTGAAAGTTTTCTTGATCTATGATCACTTTTAAAGTTGGGGTTTGAAGCTTTGACCATAAATCACTTCTAGCCAGTTTAGCTAAGACTAATTAAGTACCGCCTATGTGCCAACCCTGTGCCAGCATTGGGAGTCATACATCTTTTAGATAATGCCTACTTTCTGCCATAAAACCCTTGCATATAATTAGCGTTGGAGCTCCAATTTCTAACCATCCAGCCTCTCCAAAAGACAAAGTAGTCAACAGCCCTGCTTTCTCTAGTACTCTACTGCATATTTTGGCCAAAGGTCCAATAGTGACTTTGAAGCACCCATCGCTAGTAAGTCCATTTGTTCCAGAAGTATCTCCTTTCTCTCAATAATGCTTAATGCATTTTCCGTCTTTTTGGAAAGTTATTTTTGCTTCTAAATCACTTATCTTTCTCTTAAGTAACAGAATCATGGAGCCTTAAGGCTAGAAAGGACCTTATAGGTCATCTGGTCCAATCCATAAGGAAGCATGAATCCCACAGATAATATCCTTGAAAAAAAATGGTCTCCCCACCTCTGCTTGAAGACCTGAACAGGGAACTCTCTACAATATGAGTCAATCCATTTCATTGGGGGACAGCTTTAAGTGTCAGAAGGGTTTATTTTTAATTTTCCTTATACTGAGACAAAATCTTTCTCTAACCCACTGGTTCCTGTTCTAATCTTTGTGATAAGGCCAAGGAAAACAATTCTCCTTTCTCCTCCACCAGACATGCTATCATTCAGGGCATCCCAAAAGCTAATAAACTTAAAAAATAAATAAAATTAAAGTAAAATTGCACTAAGACTTTTGGTACATCTTGTATTTCAAGATAAAAATCATTCAAGATTTTCAAAATAAAAATCTTCTCCAAGTTAGACATATAAACTCATCCTGGCATTTACCTATTTTTCTTACTTGTTATTTTTGTTGATTTTTTTTTTCTTGCATTTTGCCTTATTTTCAAATGTATTCCTCCCTGGTCCCCTACTTACAGAGACATTCATTTTAATAAAGAAGAAAAAAAAACTCAGCAATACATCAACTAAGTCTGACAAGGTATGCAGTATTCCACATCCATGGTCCCTCACCTCTAAAAAGAAGGAAGAGAGGTACCTCTTCTCATCTTTTCTCCTAGGAAAATCTCGGTCCTTAAAATTACAAAGCATTCGATTTAATTTTTGTCAGTGTAGTAGATAATGCACCACTCCTTGGATTCAGGAAAACCTGAGCTCAAATTCAGCCTCATATACTTACTAGCTGGTGTGACCTTGGGCAAGTCACTTAACCTTTGTTTGCCTCAATTTCCTCAACCATAACATGGGAATCATGTTACAGCACTTACCTCCTAGGGTCGTTGTAAGGATCAAATGAGAAAATATTTGTTATGAGCTTAGTGCAGTTCCAGAGGTATAGTTTAAATTGTTATAGTCATTACATATTTTATTTCTCAAGTTCTTGCTTCACTTGTTGTTGTTCAGTCATTTTGCAGTTGTGTTCAACTCTCTGTGGCCCCATTTGGGATTTTCTTGGTAAAGACACTGGAGTGGTTTGCCATTTTCTTCTCCACTCATTTTCCACATGAGAAACTAAGGCAAACAGGGTTAAGTGACTTGCCCAGGGTCGCACAGCTAGTAAGCATCTGAGGCCAGACTTGAACTCAGGAAGAAGAATCTCCCCTGACTTCAGGTTCTACCCTCTATGCACTGTACCATCTAGCTGCCCTTCTTGCTTCACTTGACATAGGTTCAAACATCTTCGTAGGCTTCTCCATATTCCCCATACTATTTTTAACTGCATAATAATAATCTATTATATTCACATCCAATAATTTATTTAGCCATTCCCCAAATGTCTTTCCGGTTCTTTGCTACATTGAAAATTAATACTTTTCCTAACATGGCTCCAGCCTACCTTTCTGCATTTATTTCATAGTAATCCACATCATGCACATCCCAGACAAACTGGATGACTCACCATTCCCCATACTTGGCACTGTATCTGCCACCTCTCATCACACAAGTTGTTTCCCATGCTTGGAATGCCCTTGGTCCTCACCTCTAATTAATAGAATCGTTAGTTTTCCTTTGAGGCTTTTGGATCCCCCTCGTTGCCAGTGTCTCCTCTCTGAATTATCTTATGCATACTTATCCATTCATAGGCTGCAACCCCAAAGAGAATGTCTTTGAAGGCAGAAACTGTGTTTCCTTTTCTACTCCCATGCCTAGTGCAGTATTACCTATGTGACCTTGGATAAATCATGATCTCTCTGGGCTTCAGTTTATTCATCTATAAAATGAGAAGAAGGACCTCTGATGTTCCTTCCAGCACTAACTCTTCATGACCCTGCTGTTGACACATCTAGAGATTGAAACCGACTAAAACCCTAAGGTCTTTTGCCTAGGAGCTACTTCCTTGCTAAGTCTTCCCTTATCCTGTCTTTGGGAATTTGGTTTTTTGAACCCAAGGGAAAGATTTTCTATTTATACCTATTGTCATCCCAGACTGCTTGCCTTTCATTCCAGAATGTTTTCAATTCTGATTCTGTCTTCCATCCAATGTATTATCTACCTCTTTTGGTCACACACAGACTTGATTAACATGCCATTTTAGGAGCCTGTCTCTTTTCCAATTCTCTTTTCCAAATAAATTTACTCAAGCGCTTGCTGCTAGCTCCTCATTTAAGGCACACTTGCCCTTGTTTGACCTTCAGACTAAAACCATTTTCTCTTTCCTTTGTCATTCTACTCTGTCTGCAGATAAAATCTGCCTGCCCTTTCCTTTCCATCCTTTTCCTTTCACATGGCCTTTGCCCTCTTTGTATATGCTTTCTTCTTTCATTTATTCTTTAATCTCTGTTATATGTATGATTTCCCTTTCTCCCCCTTGTTCCTTTTGTCAAGATTTTCCTACCAACGTCTCCTCTTACAGTTCCCTGGCTTAGCTTGCTTTGCTTCTGCCCCCTGGCACTTATAATCACAGAATCACAGGATGTCAAAGCTGGAAGATACCTTAGCAAATATCTCCTCCAATCCCTTCTTTCTACAAAAAAGGAAATGTTAACTTAAGGAAGACATACTAGCCCTCTTCAAGGATTTAAAGGGCTGTTGTGTGAAAGAAAGGTTAGATTTGTTTTCCTTCACCCCAGAGAGCAGAAATGAGACTATGGGTAGAGAGGTAGACTGAGGCAGGGTGCAGTGAAAACAACCTAAAAATAAGAATTTTCCTAAAGTGAGATGAGCTGCCTCAAAAGAGTGAAATCTTCCTTCCTGAGCTCTTCAAGCAATGGCTAGATAACCACTTGAAACAACACTGTAGGGTGGATTCTTGTTTAAGTATGAGTTGAACTAGAACAGACTGAGATACCTTTCAACTCTGAGATTTTGTGATTATATAAGACTTAGAGATGGAGACTTGACTAAGGCCATTCATGAAGCAAGGAGCAGAGCTGGGATAAGAATCCATGGCTCTTGGCTCTGAATCTCATCCGTGTTCATTCTGTTGTTCGATGTTGGCCCCCTTCTTCATCATCCTAGTCCTCCTTTTCAGATTCAGCATCTCCCACTGAGAAAGTTTACTGCAAAAAGAGATGGGTTCTTCATTGAATGAAGTTATCTGTACTTCCTTGTCCATCTCTCCTCCTGGTGTGACTATATTTATTCAATCCCTTCTCCTCTCTTTGCAATCAAGGAAAAGTTAAGCAAAACCCAACAAACAAAGTGAATTCATCTGATAGCATATGTCCTATTCTGTACCTGTAATCTTCACTTCTAATTAAAGGGTAGAATTGACATTTATTTTAAAGCATATTATTAATTCATTAATAAACAGAATATCTACTTGTGCCCATGGACTTTGTTTATAATTTCCTCTCATTTATTTATAAACAAATGCTTTTAATTTCCTTCTTTTTAGCTTTTTCCCTCATCCAACTTTAGACTAATTCACTAGGACAGGGAAAGCAGTGAGGCAAGTATCCAGTAACTGATAGTGAAGAAACTCAGAAAAGCAGATAGCATTGATGCAATAACTGGCATAAATGGGCATTGTGCTGATTAATGAATTAATAGTATTCACTAAAATGAATATTGCTTTTTTCCTTTAAGTAGAAATGGGAGATGACAGGCACAGAATGGGACATATGCTCTCCAACGAAGTCACCTCATTGAGTTGTGCTAAACTTTTTCTTGGCTACAAAGGGAGATTCAAAGGGAAGAGGCATTTGTTGGGAAATAGTTGTAGAATAAAAAAATAGGATACTAATCGAAAACTGTAAATAGACATTGACTTAAATTTTTGCAAGTGAACATTTAGACTTAGACAACATATATGTACATTCCCTTTCATACCAGTTGATTTTCTTATCTAGTAGATGGATCAATCCCATAGATACATGAATTAGGACCTGGGAAATTATTGAGATATTAAGTCACTAGAACAAGTTTCCAGAGATGGAAGAACACTGATCCCCCCTTCTAGGTCCTTCTCTCCCCTCCTCCACAACATCCCAACATAACAAATGATCCAATATACGAGACTTCCCTGAGAAAACGCTACACAAGAGAACACAGAGATAGTAGTGACAATTATAATATCAATAATAGCAATTAACATTTCTAGGGTCTTCTGAAGTTGGTGACGTGCTTTACAAATATAGGAAAGGAAAGCCACCCAGCAACAAGAGATCTCTGAAGCTTCACCGGGCTTGCCAATTCTTCTTCTTTCTATGAAAAATCATCCTGTGCTCTTTAATATTCCTTCTCTGACCAACCGCAAATGCTAGCCCAGAGATTCTTCTTCCTGCTCTTATCTATTGCCAACAGGCAGAACAGATTGGGAGAGAGATGATTTCCCAGAACTAGTGTTTGCCAGCCCTACAATTCAGCTCCACCTTAGCACAGAGTAAGGGCTTAACACATGCTTACTGACTGACTGGATATTCTTCATAAGGTAATAAAAAGGACCTAAGTCTGTCTATAATATCCCTGCCAAAGGCTCATCCTGCCTCCTCTTGAAGATTCGTGGTAAAAACCAATCAATCAACAAACATTTAAGTGCTTACTATATATCCCAGGCACTGTGATGGGTTCTGGAAATCCAAATGCAGCAAGCAACTTACTATTCTCCAAAACAGCCCAATCCACCTTTGGATGGTGCTGATGGTTTTTTTACCAAAGTTTTTCTTATGTTATGCAGAAATGCCTCTGAGACTTCTCCCCATCACTCTGAGTTCTGTTCTCCCAGGATCAGCAAAATTAGTCTAACCTCTCTTCCACATTATTGCCTTTAGTATTTCAAATGATTGTTTCATCAATGTGCGTCCTTCTTCCCCAATGCACTATGCAAGGAACTAGCTCTGTGACCACAGAAAAAAGGGAGGGAGGGAGAGAGGGAGGAAGGAAGGAAGGAAGGAAGGAAGGAAGGAAGGAAGGAAGGAAGGAAGGAAGGAAAGAAGGAAGGAAGCTTTTGAGTCCACTTGCCATTCTAGTTTCTCTGCTCTAGGGAACTTAAAAATATAGCACTCAAAGAGAGGAAACATGGTATAGAGGATAGAGAACTAGCTTTAGTGTCAGGGAACCTTGAGTTCAAGCTCTGGTTCTGACATGTACTGGCTATATAATCCTAGACAAGTCATCTTACCCCTCAGTGCCCCCATGAAGCCCCTATAAGGCTGCCAATGGCAGAGCAGACACCATTCTGCATTGACAGAGAACATTTCCCCTCTTAGAAGCTCCCCAAGTCAATGGAATCATGGTCTCATCTCAAAGCAAACCAAGAAGCAAAGCAAATATGGCACCCAAAATTGTTACCAAGATCATATTCTAGCAAGTGGAATAAACAGACCAAGAACTTGCCTCCTGAGCCAATATTCTTCCATGTATCACAATATATTTTGGAACCAGGGCTTCCAAACTCAAAAACCACAGGTTGGGGGTGGGGGGGGGCAGGGGCAGGGAGCTATCTGACTCTTCAGGGTCCATTGGGGGATGGAAGGCAGAAAAGGCTCTGAGCACTATCTGGGGTACAATATGCAGACCTATTCTGTGGAATCCCCCTGTGCCAGGAGTACACTGGGTCACTGCTAGTGTGCCACAAAAGAATAACTGGCCACCTTACCAGTTCCTCTTTCCTGAATGAGGGAAGCAGATTCTGAATGAGCAGTATCATTAAGCTGTCTAAGGAACAAAACCAGCAATGCTTTGCTATAGACCCACAAGGGAAAGTTGGAAAAAATCAAGAAGTGTGAAGTGAAGGAAATTAATGAACTAACTAGGACATGGTTTGTCATGTTTCAGCTTCAAGAAGAGCAATAAAGAATATTCCAAGCCCTGAACAAAGTGGTCACTGTAGACTTCAGCAGCCCAGCCAAGGGGATAAGAGCAGCTCATGTCTCGATAACATATGAAGGTTTATGAGTGAGTGCTCTCTCCAAATCAAACCCATAAGGTCAACAGGGTAAGATTCTTTTCATTTTAGAGATGAGGGCTGGGGTTTAGCAAAGTTAAGTGAGTGATCCACAATCAGACAGCCAAGGAGCATCTGATCCAAGACTTAAAACCAAGTCCTCTGACTCTGGGGCCTGGATTGTTTCCATTAGAACCTTCTCCAGAAAAGGTTCATCCTTGGGTTAGCGTGGCCATGAGCCCAGGAGGTGTTTATAAAAAGGACTTATTAGGATGTTAACAGCTAGAATAGGGGCCTCATCACTGGGATTGTTATATAGGATTATTCATACAGCACACAGATGTATAGATTTATATTCATTCTTCCTAAGAGAAGCAATGTGGAAAGGGTGAAAGAATCCCAGATTTAAAATAAGGGGACATGAAGTTGATACTGGATGCTGTTGCTTACTATTTATGTGACCTGAGGAAAGTCATTGTGAGAGAGAAAGACCTTGAAAATCGCCCCCTCAAGCTCCAAGGCTATGTGACCTTAGCCAAGTCAATTAACTTCCCTGGACCTCAGTTTCTTCATCTGTGAAATGAAAGGGTTGGAATAAATGACTTTAAATGTCCCTCCCAGTTCCAAGTGTATGTAATCACTAGGACTTATATATGTCACCTAACTTCTCTAGGGATGAATCTCTACACTGTTAAACTGGAGATTACTTCATATAAGAAATATTTATTGGGCTCTTAATATGTTTGAGATATCTTAAGAGGTACAATATGAATAAGAGGCAGGCCCAAAATCCAAAGATCTTATAGCTGACAGGAGATAAGACAAGGCATATCCAGAAATAACCATAATATAAAACAGCATTTAATAGGTGCCATAAATAGGTAAAACAAAGTGTAGCCAAAAACTCTAATCTAACTTAAGAGAGTCTTAGTATCTAGGAAAGAGTCTCCTGATAGAGCCACCACAATCTTCTGCCCTGGTCAGGCCTCATTTTGAGTACTGTTCTTGGTTTGGGGCACCATGTTTTAGGGAGTCCATTAAAAGCTGGAAAGTGACAAGAAGAGGGTAATTAGGATAGCAACAGATTCAAGATCGAACCAAACAAAAATCAGCTTAAGAAAAAAATGGAGATGTTTAGCCTGAAGAAATGACTCAGGGAGGACATGAGGGATATCAGTCAGTCAATAAGCCAGTTGGTCAATGAACATTTATTAAGTACCTACAGTGTGTTGAGAACTGTGTTAAGTTCTGGAGATACAAAGAAAGGCAAAATATGGTCCTTTCACTTGAGAAGGTCCCAGTCTAACCTAGGAGACAACAAGCAAATTATGTACAAGCAAATTATATATAAGATAAATATACAAGATAAAGATAAATACAGAGAAATAATTAGCAGTTGGGAAGCACCAGAATTAAGAGGGATTAGGAAATGTTTCCTGCAGAAGATAAAATTTTAGCTGGATCTCAAAGAAAGTTAGGGCAGCCAAGAGGCAAAGATGAGGAGAGAGAGAATTCCAGGCATGGGAGACATCCCAATGAAAATGCAAGAAGCTGAGTATTTATTCAGCTCTTTTAACTATAATTTTTATTTTTAATTAAGCATCCCCCCCCATCTCCTCTCCTCTACTACTCAAAAGAAAACCAAAACCTTTGTGATAAATATGTATAGTCCAACAAAACAAACTGCTATATTGACCATGACTAATTTGTGACAGTTGTGGGTCTCATTCCGCACCCTGAGTTTACCACCTCTCTATCAGGAGGTGGGCAGCATGAATCATCAGTTCTCAGGAATCATGGTTGTTCATCACAATATCAAAGTTAATAATTTGTCCAAAAATGTTCTGTTTTATAATTTGTTGTTATTGTATAATCATTCTCCTAACTTTATTTACTTAACTCAGTATAAATGGTTATTTGCGGAAAATGTCATGTTCTACTGGTCCCCAGGTGGCAGAAATAGAAGCAATGGATAGAAGCTACAAAGAGGAAAATGTTAGCCAGAAGGCAGGCAAAACTCCCCAAAAATTAGAGTTGCCCAGAAAAGGATTGGAGTGACCAAGGAGGCATTAGGTCCCCCTCAATGGAAGTCTTCAAGCAAAGTGGGAAGAGTTCTTGTTGGAAGTGATATAAGGACAATTCTCACTCAGATACAAGTTGGGTCACATGGACCTAGAGGTCCCATCCAAGTCAGGTTTGGTGATTTGGCTCTAGTTGGTCCAAGGTGGGAAATCAGACACCAGAGAGGCTTCATGAAGAATCATACAAGAAAGGATATCCTACGCAGGAGAATAAGCAAAAATAAATTCCCTGAGACAGAAAAATGTAGGATACGTATATGATTACTGTAAAGTTCAGGAAAGATAGCGTTCAGCTCAGTGTACATACAGTGCCTGACACATTCTTTGTTGTTACTGTTGTTCGCTCATTTCAGTTGTGTTCAGCTCTTTGCGATCCCATTTGTGGTTTTCTTGGCAAAGATACTAGAGTTGTTTGCACTTTCCTTTTCCAGTTCATTATACAGGTAAGGAACTGAGGCAAAAGGGATTAACTGACTTGTCCATGGTCACACAGTTAGTATGTGTCTGAGGCCAGATTTAAATTCAGGAAGATGAATCTTCCTGATTCGGATTCTATACACTGTGCCACCTAGCTGCCTGACACATCCTAGGTCCTTAATAAATATTGGTGAATAGATAGATAGATGATAGATAGATAGATAGATAGATAGATAGATAGATAGATAGATGCAGATGATAGAAATGATAGAAGTATAGATAGCAATGATAGATAAGTTGAATAGAAGGAAGGAAGGAAGGAAGGAAGGAAGGAAGGAAGGAAGGAAGGAAGGAAGGAAGGAAGGAAGGAAGGAAGGAAGGAAAGAAAGAAAGAAAGAAAGAAAGAAAGAAAGAAAGAAAGAAAGAAAGAAAGAAAGAAAGAAAGAAAGAAAGAAAGAAAGAAAGAAAGAAAGAAAGAAAGAAAAAGAATTTATTAAGTGCTTACTATATTCTACTGGAAGGGGAACCTGTGACCTTGAGACCACATGTGGTCTTCTGGGTCCTGGGGTGCAGCCTTTTGACTGAGTCCCCTTTTATTAAGGGGATTTGTTCTGTGAAATTTGGATTCAGTCAAAGACCTAGAGGGTCACATGTAGCCTTGAGGTAGCAGGTCTCTCACCCCTGTGTAGGCACTGCACTAACTGTTAATTGTTGGAAATATAAATACAAGCAAAACTTGTTTTCTTTCTTTCTTCCTTTCTTTCTGTCACTTACTCATGTTTGACCATAAGAAAGTCATATAACCTTTCTGGACATATACTGACTTAAATAACCATTCATACATTTCTTGTTTTATTAGAACATCAAAAAATGAAAATCAGGTTACAATTTAATCGGATTTGGGCCATACTCTGCAGCACTGTGGGCTGCATGTGGCTTGTGGGCTATGTGCTTGATGCCTTTTTGGAGCTCATTCTGTTATGTAGTATGAGATGTTAGTCTAAACTTAATTTCTTCCAGACAGACTAGATGACCTCTAAGATCCTTTCTAGCTCTAAAGCTATGATCTTATGAGTAGCAGCTGAGGGAGTCTTGGAAGAAGGTATAGCTTGGACCCTTACTTCTTTACTCTCTCACTTTCCAATCTCATCAGCTACTATGGGTTTAATTACCTCTCTTTTCAGATGACTACCAGATCTATACATCCAGCCCAAGTCTCTCTCCTACATCACAAAATGTCCATTAGGTGCTTTATATTGAATCCTTTAGGTATCTTAAACTCAGCATGTTCAAAAGAGAGAACATTATCGATCTCTTTTTTAATATTTTCTGAAGAATTTTATTTTTTTTAGTTGTCAAGCTTCTATTTTCTCTCTCCCCTATCTGAAAAAAAATGAAAATAAAATCCCTGTAACAAGTGTACAATCAAACAAAACAAATGTTTACATTGGTCATTTTCCTAGATACATATCTTATTCTGTATATTTAGTCCATCATCTCTCTGTCTGGAGTTGAGTAGAACTCTTCATCTTCAGTCCTCTTGAATCATAAGTGATCACCTCATTGATAGGAGTTCTTAAATGTTTCAAAGTTGTTTGTCTTCACAACATTGTTGTTACTGTATAAATTGTTTGCTTGCTTCTATTCACTTCACTTTTCATCAGTTTGTGGAAGTCTTCACAGGTTTTTCTGAAACCATCCCCTTTATCATTTCTTATGGCACAAGGTCTTCCATGGTATTCATATACCATATTTTGTTCAACTATGCTTCAGTTGATGGGTGCTCCTTTAGTTTCTAGTTCTTTGCCATCCCCCCAAAAACCACTGTAAATATTTTTGTACATTTAGGGCCTTTTCCCCTTCCCTTCATTTCTTTGGAAGCATAATCTAGTTATGATACAAGGGTGTACCAGTTTTAGTTGCTTTGGGGATGTGGTTTCAAATTGCTTTCCAGAATGACTGGAGCTCTAGGAGACTACATTAATATGCTAGTTATCCCATTTTCCTTTTCTGCCTACTTTGCCAATTTCATGTATGTAAGATAGAATCTCACAGTTGCTTTCATTTGCATTTCCCTAATTATTAGTGATTTGGAGCATTCTTGTATGTAGTTATTGATAGCCTTGATTTCTTCTTTTGAAAATTGTTTCTTCAAATCCTTTGACTACTTATCAGTAGAGGAATGGCACTTTTAACTAGTTCCCTATTTATCTTGAAAATGAAACCTTTTTCAGAGAAATTTGTCATAAAGGGTTTTTTTCCCCCATTACTATCTTTTAATTTAAGCTGCATTGATTTTGTCTGTACAAATACTTTTCAAGTCACCAAAACTGTCAGTATTATTTATTGTGATCCTCTTTACCCCTTCTTTGGTCATGAACTCTTTCTCTATCCATAGGTCTGAAGGAAAATTAATTTCCTCATTGTTCCTCTAATTTATTTATGATGTGATCTTTAATATATTTATGGCATTTTTTTTTATGGCAAGCAGGTTGGAAAATGAAGAGAGTGCTAAGACTGGAGTCAGAAAAACCTGAATTCAAATCTGACTTACTAGTTATGTGACCCTGGACAAGTCACTTAAACTCTGTTTGCCTCAATTTCCTCAGTTGTAAAATGAGGATGATAATAATAACACCACCCTATCAGAATTGTAGTGAAGATAAATTTGTAAAGTAGTTTGCAAACCCAAAAGAATTATAAATGTTAGCTCTTATTATTTAAGTCAGTGGTTTCAAACACAAATAGGAACAGGGGCTGCTAAACTGGGCGTAAGGATCCCTGCAGGCCATATACTGACTTAAATAACCATTCATACATTTCTTGTTTTATTAGAACATCAAAAAATGAAAATCAGGTTACAATTTAATCGGATTTGGGCCATACTCTGCAGCACTGTGGGCTGCATGTGGCTTGTGGGCTATGTGCTTGATGCCTTTTTGGAGCTCATTCTGTTATGTAGTATGAGATGTTAGTCTAAACTTAATTTCTTCCAGACAGATTTAGAGTTTTCCCAGAAATCACCCTAGTATCTTGGGTCCTGAGTAAGTTTATTATAATTTCCCAAAAACATGCCCTTCTTCTGGACTTACCTATTATTGTAGATGTGGCCACCATCATCATCCAGGTAAACCTTCCTGCTAGAGGAGAAAATAGCAAACCATTCCAATATTTTTGCCAAGAAAACACCAAATGAGGTCACAAAGAGTTGGATATTACTGAAAAATTACTCAACCATAACAACAACCACTTTGCTGTCATCCTCAGCTTCTCATTCTCACCATACACATCCAATCAATTGTCAAATAACAGTATTTCTACACACGAGCATGCGTGCACACACACACACACACACACACATACACACACATACACAGGCAAACATCTCTCAAACATGTCTCCATTTCTCCACTCACTCAGCCACCACCTGAGTTCAGGCCATCACCATCTTTTACCTTGACTATTGTAATAATCACCTAATTGTTTTTCTTGTCTCTGGTCTTTTCCCACTTTAATCCATCCTCTACAAGGCTCCCAAACTGACTTTCCAAATCATAGGCCTGACCATGTTGTTACCCTACTCAGTGAACTCCAGTGGCTCTAGGGTACCTCTAGGATCAAATATAAATTCCTCTAATTTGAATTTAAAGCCCTTTATTAAGTGGCCTTATCCTACCACATATGACTCTCCTCTAAAAACTCCACATTCCAGCCAAACTGATGGATTTGCCTTTCCTCACACATGCCCTTCCATGTTCTGCCTTTGCGCTCATAGTCTCTCCATTCTTGGAATGCATTCCATTTCCATTTCCTCTTCTTGGATTCTTTTATTTCCTTCAAGACTCAGATCAAACACCACCTTCTGTGGGACCTTTCCTGCTCCACTCCCCTCCCATACTTGCTAATGCCTTCCTGTTGACCATGCTTATCTGAAGTCTGTGAGTGAAGGGATGGGGGCAAACCAGAGAGATTGTGATGCTGAATCAATATAATTTGTCAAGCAATGGGATATTGAGGTTGAGAGAGAGAGAGAGAAAGGAGAGAGGGAGAAAGGAGAGAGAAAGAAGAGAGAGAGACAGAGAGAGGGAGAGAACAAAAGAGAGAGAAGGAGGGAGAGAGAAAGAGAGAGATCAGGAAGGTAGTTGAGCCATCAACTGTAATAGGAGAGAGGAGCAGGTGTAGGGCAGAAAGATTATGAGTTCCATTTTTTTATGTTGGTTTTAAGATGCCAGCAGCACAGCCAGGAGGAAATGCCAAGCAGCAAGTTGGAGGTGCAGGCCTGGAACAAGACTTCTAGAGGAATGACTCCAGCTGGACATCTCAATTTGAGAGGCATCAGCCCAGAAGTGATCACGGGCTACATGGGAGTAAATGAGGTCACCAAGGTAGAGAGTTTAGAAAGAGAAGAAAACAATTGTCTTGTGTTTATAGAGGAAATTTTCCTTCCGGAGGCTGGGCATTTACTGAGGGAAAATTCTTTTCTTCAATATTCCTATATAAATATAATGCTTTTTTTTAATAAGTGTAGCTGAAGTCATGGATAAGCACAATGGTTATTGTATATAGAAGAATCAGGACTGCATTTTAGCACTAGGTAAATGCTATTTTTAAGGTGCTTCATCAATCTCCAGGCAAGGACAGCCATGGCAGAAATTCCAGATCCCCCGTGGGAGAGCCCCAAAGGCGTGTCCTCACCCTCCCTGGCTGGAACTGGCTGGAATGCCTGCTGTAGGTCTCCTCGAAATTCTGTTAACACAATTCTCCGGGGCTTTGAAAAAATCTTGGGCATTGTTGTGGATGCTTCCTGTCATTGAGATCCAAGTGGCTTGTATTATGGTACCCACCTCCCAAGTGAGCCTGCCGCTCACTTTTGCTTAAGCATTGACAGGTGGGGCTTGATCTAGTTGAATAATTGGGGTGGGGCACAAGGAGGAGTGAAAAGGCAGGGGGGAGAGGGAAGAGTAGAGGAAATTAAATGCTGCGCCCTGTGCACAGGCTTATGTTGCTGGGGGTGGCTGAGAGGTGTGAACAGAAAGCAATAGATATTAGGAAGAATTTACTAGGATTCACAATTCCCTTTACAAATCTTTAGGGTGTTCCAAAAAATATCAGATTCATAAAAATCATAGATTCAGAAACTGAGGCCCTAGCTTACCTAAGGTCACATAGGCAGTAAGTGGAAAAGCCAGGATTCGAATCCAGGTCTCCAACCTCCAAAGCCAGCATTCTTTCTACCACACTCCACTACAGGGGCTGAATATGGGCAGTCAATGTGACTGTTGCAGACCAGTCCTGTGATAACTTCACTACACACACACATACACACGCACGCACGCACGCACACACACACACACACACGCACGCACACACACCAGGGACCATTCTCCTTGCCTAACTGTACTACTGGGGAGTTTTCCACTTGCTTCTTTTAACTGACCTAACTTTTAAGATGATAGAAACAGAGGCAGTAAATGAGCAGTGAACAAGGTTCATATTTCCTTCGTCCCAGACTCTGGGCTTATCTCTGTTTCTTATAAGAGGTAAGCAAGATGGGATCAGAAAGATGTTAGATAGACAAAATTGCACATCTTGCTGTTTAAGACAATAATCCAATTTAATTCAATGCACATTTATTAAATACCTACAATGTTCAGAGCACTGTCCCAGGTGCTAGGGGAAAGACAAACAGAGGCATAAAACATCAATCTCTGCCCTCCTAGGAAACAACATAATATATCAAGAAAGAGCTTGTGGACTGAATGTCAGGAGGCCTGCGTTCCAGGTATAGTCTCGTCAAGTCAAGGCTTTTCCATTTGTAAGCTACATGACCTTGGGCAAGTCAAATCACATTTGGGTAAGACACTTCTCACACTTCACGCTTGATGAGTATGAAACCACCCCAAGAGCTTTAATTCCAGAGGAACTTCAATTTAGGCTAGAAGAGATATAGAGGTCATCCAGTCTAATGTCTGAACTTTACACATGAAGAAACAAAGCCACTACCACCACTCCAACAAAGAGAGAGAGAGAGAAAGAGAGAGAGAGAATCAATAATTCTTGGCAACTGATTGAATATGAAGATTATGTAAGTTTGAAGAGTCAAGAATGACTCTAGGGTGGAGAACCTGGGTGAATGAAAAGATGGTGATACATCCACAGAAATAGATAAGAGAGATAAATTCAGGGGGAAATAAAACAAGTGCTGTTTTGGACTTGTTAGTTTTTGTTTTCTAAGGTCCAATCAAGTGGAAAAGTCCTGTAGGCAGTTAAAGATGGAGGATGCGAGCTGAAGAGATAGACACAGGCCAGATATAGAGCTGTGGAGGGCCTTCTACTTGGAGATGGTACTTGAATGCATGTTAGAAAGTAAACTCCCTTAGGGCAAAGACTATTTCACTTTTGCCTTTTATACCTACCTAATACCTAGCACAATACTGGGCATTTAATAAATTTCTGTTACTTAATTGATTGAACTGGCAAGATCACCAAAGAAGATTCTGAACGGAGAAAGGAAGATGCCCCATGAATGAATGGTAGGGATTGCCCACACTCAGAAGTCAGGAAGTACAAGTAAATCCACTAAAAAAACTGGATTCCTCATACCCATATACACACATATATACTTCAAAGTCTCATGCTAGTAGGCCCTACTTCCTTCCATCTTTATTTTGGGGGGGAGGGTAGATTTTCAAAATTTATTTCTAAGTTATAGAATAAAACAAGTATTTCCATAACACAATATAATAAAAAAAGACGATTACACATGAAACTGCAAAAGTTGCTATTCCTTTTAAATAATAATAATACTATTATGTAAATTTCTTTTTTTCTTACCTCTCCCCTCTACCCTAGAGATGGCTACCATTAGACACAAATATATGTAAAATTATTCCTTTTATCAGTTCTTTCTCTGGATACAGATAGTTGCTTTCTGCATACATCCTTTGTTATTAATTTGGTTATTTATAATAGTGAAAATGACTTATTCACTCAGAGTCATTCTTAAAATAATATTAAATGATGGAAGGATAGCCCAGACTTTGCAGAGCCACTTCAAAGGGGAATCCCTCCCCTTGGCAGTTTGTGGGAACAAGGTCCCACCCCTCCTGTGTCTGTGCATGGAGTGATTCTCTCCCACATGCCTAGAGCCATGTAAGGAATATTGACAACAAAGCCACATGTCTTCATGACAGCTGTCATCCCCTTGTGACAGTAGTGAAGGAGGAACAGAAAAGAGGAGGAGATAGAGTGAATCCTGTGGTTTAGGAGAAGAATGACATATGATGCTTTTTAAACATGAACTAACAAGTGCACACCCACTCACACCACATGTAAGAGTGACAGAGATGTCAGGTGACTTGCTTAAAACCACACAGTAAGGCTCAGATTGAAAATTCCCATTCTCAGAGAACCCCTCACTAGGAAAAAGAGTAGCAGCAGTAAATACAACCAACCTAAACATTTCTGAAGGGAAATCCCTCTGGTTTTGGGAAGCATCCAAGGCAATTGCTTCCCTCTCTTTCTTCCCCTTGGTCACTAGCATGAATGTTCACAGCAGACTTCTCTGTCAAACACTAACCCAATAGTTGAGTTTTGCCCTTAAACTTGGACCCCTGGAGGAGAAAAAATGAAACACAGGTCAAAACCTTAAAGAATAACAATCATTTTCAACTAAACAACGAAAAGATTTGTATTTCACAAATGTCTTGGGAATGGGGTTCAACCACAAAAGATGTATCTGGAAGGATAACTGATATGAAATGAAATTTCAGTAGCTAGCCTAACTTAATTGCTGCTATTATAATTAAAACACTTTTACTAAATATAAGTATCTAGTCAAAATAAAATTTTTCATTGGAACCATTTCTGATCAATTGTCCCAAGCTTAGAGCCTTCCCTAGTTACAAAAAGAAAGTTGGTTAAGGCTGACTGATTCAGAGGCTGCATCTGACTGCAAGGTAACATTCTGCACCCGTGGTCCCCCACCTCTGTGTAAGATGAAGGAGATATGTTTCCTCCTCTGTTCTCCTGAGCTAATAAACCAATATAAATTTGTTAGTCAGGTACTATGTGCCAAGCACTGTGCTACATCCTGAACACACAAAGAAAAGAAGAAACAACCCCTATTCTCAACGAACTTTCATTCTATCATAGAAATTAATATCTATACATATAAAGTAATGCAAGAAGTTGTAAGGATGAAGGCACTGGAAGTTGAGGAAAAATCAATAACTAACATTTATATATTTTAAAATTTGCCAAGCATTTTATGTAAATCATCTCCTTTGATCCTCACAACTAAGGGAAATAGATGCTATTGTTGGCCTCATTTTAAAGATGAGTAAACTGAGCTTGATAGGGATTAAATGATTTGCCCAGCACCACAAAGCTAATAAGTGTATGGGGCAGACATAGGTATCGCTGATACTAAGTCCAGCGCTCTAACCACCTTCCCTTCCAGCTGCTTTAGGATACTGAACTAAAAACAAAACAAAAATACAGTTGCTTCAAATCTGTATGGGGGGGTGGGGATGAGGGGGACATGTAGCATTTTTGTCAGTGCTTGCCCAAAAACCTAGCAAGTACCTGCCATATAGCAGGATTTTAATAAATGTTTGTTGCATGAAAATGGTGAATGAAATTATGCATGTTTCCAGTGGAAGAAATTCTAAGTGAATTAGAATAAGACACCATTGAAAGAAATAAAGCCCTTCATGGATGTCAAGCTTTTGGAGAGCAGGAGTTGGGACCGTGCATTTCTTTCAGCACAGAGTCTGGTACAGTATCACTTCTAACAGGTATTTTATTAGTGCTGTAAAATATCTTGCCACTGGACCCAGATGGCTTTGGAAGAGAAAGTGACACTGGTGACTTTGCATGGCCCTCTCTTGCTTATATCCAATTCACTTGCAAGTCATGGCATCACCTCCTTGATGTCATGGTCCTCTTCAAGAAGAAAGGACAAAACAAAAAATGATAAATAGGAAAGAGGTTATGTTGCAGAATGGGTAAAGACTGGCCTCTGAGTCAGAAAGATTCAGGTTTGAATCTGACCTCTGACATGTATGAACTGTGGGAGTATAGCTAAGTCACTTAATCTCTCAGTGATCTAGGCAACTAGCTTCTTTTGACTACAAATTATCCATCTGCATTGGAAAGGAGAGTTATCACTCCAGGAGCTCCCTATATCTCCTAAATCACAGGTACAGCACCCACCCCCCCTCAAAAAAAAAAAGAAAAGGGAAAAGGGAAGGCCACAGAAAGAAATTTTCCTTCCTCTTATTTAAAAATTCTTCTCCCTACTGAAAAACATGTCAAGTATGATGACTAAATACATGTCAATAATCTTTCAAAGACCATGCATGTGGATAACTGAAGAAGTGCAGAAAGGTTAAAGAAGGACAAATATTGTCTGAATTTTTTTCAAAAGGAAAGCGAATGAGCTTAACTTTGATGCCTGACAAAATTTCGGAATGAGTTGTGAAAGAGAAGGTCAGTGACCATTTAGAAGAGGATGGGGTCATCACAAGGAGTCAGCCTGGCTCTAACAAGAATGGGTTATGCCAGATTATGAAATCCATTCTGGATCATGGCTTTTTATATCTGAGAGGGAATCTGGGGATCACCTACGGTAAACCTTTCATTTTATAGATATAGAAACTGAGGCCAGAGAGGTGAAGTAAAGTACTTTGCCCAGGATGACTTATATAATAAGTGACAGAGCCAATACTAGAAACCCCAACCCAGCAATCTTTATACTCTGCTACATTTCCTTGCTAACCTCATTTCCTTTGCTTAAGGAGATTTTTCAGCTAGTAGGTCAGACAATGCCATAGATATAATCTACCTGGGTTTTTACAAAAATTTGACAATGTGCTATCATGAAATTCTTGTGCAAAATGTGGAGAGATGGGGGCTAGACAATAATACAATTAGGCAGATTCAAAATTGGTCAAATGGTCAGATCCATTAAGGGCTTGAATATCAACTTGAAAGGAAGTCTCTAGTAGAGTAATAGTAGGTATTTGCAACAGGGGCAGCTAGATGACACAATGGATAGAATGTCTAGCTTGGAGCCAGAAAGGCCTGAGTTCAAATTTGGCCTCTGACAACTTCGTGACAACCCTATCACCTCAGTTTCCTTATCTGTAAAAAGAGCTGGAGAAGGAAATGGCAAACCACTCCAGCATCTTTGCCAAGAAAACCCCAAATAAGAGTCACCAAGGGTTGGACACGACTAAAACAACTGACCAACAACAACAGGTATTTGTAATACATATACAGGTGATACAAAACTGGAAAGGATGGCTAGGCGATATCACTAGCTGACAGAATCAGGATTTTTTAAAAGGTCTTTACAATCTAGAGCTTCAGGTCAAGTCTAATCAAACGAAATTTGATAAAAGCAATTGTGAAATTTTATCCTTGAGTTTAAAAAAAAGTTTCAAAAAAATAAGGGAGAGGAAGTTATGAAACAACAATTAAGCTGACAAAGACCTGTAAATTTTAGTACACTTCAAGTCCAACATGAAATGAGAACATCAATCTGACATCCAAGCAAATCAAGAGAGGCATGTGGTCTATGACAGTCTTGCCATACTCTGTTCTCATCAGACCTGGTCTGGCATATATTTCTGAGTCCCTGTTTTAAGAAGACTTTGCTAAGCTACCCTCCCAATTGATAAGCATCCCCAAAATGACTAACTAGGATGGCCAAGGACACTATCATCACACAATGTGCTCCTATTATCATACAAAAATACATTATCACATGATGAACAATTAAAGGAACTGAGAATATTTTATCTTATTAAAAACTTGCAAAGCAAAGGGAAGTACAACCAGCTGGGATAGGTGCCTTCAAACATATGAAAGAGAGATTCAATTTCTGCTTGGCTCCAGAAGGCAAAACTAGGAATATTGAAAGTTGCAAAGAAGCAAATTTAGGCTTGACATTAGGATGACAATAATTAATAACTAAATAATATAATAGTGACTTCATAATTAAATAATGTCTAATAATTAAACTATCCAAGAGATACCTCCAGAGATATCAGGTTTCTCCTTAATGGAGGTCCTAAAGCCGAGAGTAGATGACTACTGGTAGTCAATCAGTAAACATTTATTAAGCACCCGCTTGTAAAGGAATCTTGGACAAGATTCCTGTTCGGGTACAGCTTGGAAAAGCTGACCTCTGTGGTGCCTTCTGAACCTGATATTCTGTGATCCTGGACCACATTGCCCTCAAAGAGTGCATTTGAGAAGCTACTAAAAGGAGAGAGGAGGAAAATACTTAAGAAGATATGGAAAACGGGGGCAAGTCTGTTAAGAGATTCTGTTTATGTTAAGATGGAACACAGCTTTCCAACAAAGCATAACTTTCCATTTCCCTCCAGAGTTGAGTTATTAAAAATAATCTACTCTGAACTCTCAGCACCTCTCTCAGAAGGCCCCCAACAGATTTAAGGGAGGAAAAAAAAGAATGAGAACATTGGGATTTCCAGTAAGGCAGTGGGGCAGAACCGCCCTCCTCAGGCAACTTGGGAAGAACCCCTGCACACACCCCCACCCCCGGAAAATCAGCATGTTTATATACACACAGCACATTCATAATGGATTAAACACATGGAGTCACAAAGGATACAAGTGAAAGGAAAGAAAAGATTTTTCTCAGGCCACACATACTCACACACAAACACACACACACACACACACACACACACACACACACACACACACTTAAATATTTCCCAGCCAACCTATTATTTGTTGCTGTGGAAGTCAACTGGTCATTACAATCTGTTTGAAGACATTCCAATGCAGGTTGGGTACCCTGTAAAGCTATGTAGAAGGTCCGTTTCATGAGTGATGGGGCTCTGCCATTTCTATTTTAAATCTTCACCCCAAAAGACCCATTGATTCATTCCTTAGGGAAATAGAATATTTTCTACAATATTTTGACAGGAAATAACAAGCTAATAATACATGCTTTTCTAGTGATGTTTTTTGGTGTGTTCTAGACAAAAAATTCTGGAACATATTGGTGTACCCTCTCTTCCCTTCCATTTTCTAATTCAGCAAATGCCTGAATACAGAAAATGCCACTGCTCTATACCTGTGTTTTCTTTGGTGCTGAGTAGGAAAGTCTCGACTTCTTATCCATAAAATGATGTGGTGGGACTAGATGATCCCTAAGGTTCCTGAGGCAGTGGCTTTGGATTCAGAGAATCTGAGTTCAGATCTCATCTCCAAGGCTACTACCTATGTGACCCTGGACAAATCATTCACCACCCTTGAGCCTCAGTTTCCTCATATGTAAAATGGGGGTTAGATTAGATAGTCTCTAAAGTCCCTTTCTGCCTTGGAGCTATGAGATCATAGCTGATGATGAGTGATGAATCACTCCTATGATTCTTGTCTTTCTAAAGTACATTCTGTAAAAATATCTCAGTGTGAACAGCTAATATTCATACACTATACTCTGAATCAACTCTAAGATTTCTCTTAAAGGGTTGAAAAGTGAGACATGATTTAATATCTATGAGGAGACTTCATCCAGAAGGAATGCATCTAATATATGTTTCAAATTCAACTGCAAGCCCTGTGCATCTGCATAGGTCATGGCTTTTGCCAAGAACATATCCCCACCTTTACCCAATCCCTTAGTACTTTTCCTTCAAGGCTCATCTCAGATGCTGTTTCTTCCATGATACCTTCCTTGATCTCCGTAGACAACAGAGAGTTTTTCCCCTCCTCAGGGTTCCTAGCACCCCTGCCTCAGTCTCTCCTTGGCCAATCATGCCAAGTTTTGTATTGTGCTTTTTTGCCTACATGGCACATCCCTACCCAGTCACATTGGTGCCTTTCTCTGAAGACCTAGTACTTACCTGGGACCTACAAAACATTCAGTAAAGGCTTGTTGATTGACTGAATGTCTCTCTTCCAAGCAGAAAGGGAGCTCCTTCAAAACAAAGGATTTTATTTTGCTATCTCCTGAGTCTCACAAGTTCTTGTGGAAATGCAATTCGAACATAGACAGCTAATAAACTAGACTATTTCTATACAACCTAAAACCACACTAAACTTAAAAGTTTCTGAGACTTCAGGCAACCTTGTGTTAGGCAAGGGACCCCAGAATGAAAGAATATTAGAATTGGAAGAACCTAGAAGGTCATTTAATCCAACCATCATCTTGGGCATTCTGACCAACTGGTCACTAGACTTAAGGATTGGAGAAAATGCTAATAATGCATTAATAATGTGCATAAAAGTGTACCTTGCAACAGTTTTTTTTCCTAGAGAACCAGTTGTTAGACTTTTACCAACATCCCCCTGTCTAATTACCTTACCCAGTCACAACTTGATGATTTTCCACAACAAGAATGCACTGCCACTGAAAACAGCCCATTTGGGGACAGTTCTAATTCTTACGAAGTTCCTGCTAAACCAACTCTATTAACTAATTCAATTCAATTTAACAAACATTTATTAAGAGCCTACTGTGAACCAAGCACTGTGTTAGGTGCTGGGGATACAAAAACAGTCCCTGTCCTCAAGCAGCTCCCATTCTATGATGAAAAAGCAACATGTACCCAGAGAAATCAGAATAAAATGTACAAAAATAAATACAAAGTAATATGCCAGAAACTGTGCCAATCTCTGGAGCTACAGATACAACCATCAAGACTATCTCTAACCTCAAGGAATTTATATTCTAATATAAAGGAGCAAATGATCTAACTGGGATAACTGGGCAAAGTCTCTCCTAGTTGCTGGCACTTGAGCTAACCAGGAGTTCCAAGAGGCTGAAGTGAGGAGGGAGTGCATCCCAGGATTGAAAGAGAGGCAGTGCAAAGACAAGGAGGTAAGATATGTAATGTTGCATCTAGGGAATGGCAAGTAGAGCAGTCTGGCTTGAATAATGAGTGTCCAAGAGGAAGTCATGTATGGTAAACTTGGGAAGATTGGTGAGAGCCAAGTGATGACATACAGAGAACTATTGGCAACTAGGAATGTAGAATTAAATGTCCTGGCATAGGAAAAATGCTTCTGCTTTAGGGAAAGTTTGAGATGAGGTGTGAAGGGGAAGTAAGGACAAAGGGGAAATCCTCCAGTTGGCAACATTGCCACATCCTGACAGCTGTGCCAAAGGGCGATACCACACAAAGCATGCATCAGGGCTGACCACTGACAGCCTTCTTCCTTTCCAAAAGTTTTAAAGCTTGCAGATGCAGATATTTTTTCCTTTGGGAGTGTGCCTCCCATTTTATCAGAGAAGTCAATGTAAAAACAGGATTTGATTTACATTCACTGTGGCTAGAATTTGTGCTCCCCTCCAGCTACCTTATTGACATGTCTCCTGGCATTCCAGTTTGCACCCTGGGTCCCTAGTTCCTAGGGCCTCACTGCTTATAGTTCTTCATATTTTGCCCAACCCAGACCAATCGTGCTGCTCTCAGGCTATCTCCTTCATTCCCCATTCTATCCCTGGTCTGGGTAAAGTATTCATCAAATGATTATTCCTATTCCTAAAAAGGACATGTTAATCCATTGTCTTTGGACTCCATTTACAGCCCCCCTTTGACTTCCCAAATGAAAACATCATTCCTCGGGTCATTCCCTGCCCCCTCCCACCCACCCAACCCCCCCAACCCCCACTGTTGTCTTCTCCTTTTAGAATACAAGTTCTTTGAGGACAAAGATATTCCTCATGACTGTACTTGTAGCTCAGGAGATTAGCACAGTCCTCAGCATATAAAAAGCATTTAATAAATGTTTCAATTCTCAATCAAGATCCCAGAGGGCCAATGACTTATAGGCAGAATGAGACATTTTTAGACATGGCCAATATGGGAATTTTATTTGCTTCAGCATATTTATTTGTTACAAGAGTTTTGTTTTGTCTTCCCCACAGTGGAAGATAGGAAGGGAGAAAAAATAAATGTTTAGTAACTAAAAAAAAATCATTTAAAATATAAATGTTCTCATTCACCTGTTCCATCAAGTCAGACAGACACATGCACTCAAAATACTGAGTCCCTAAGATGTGATTAAAGCAGTCTGGGGTTCTATTTAACTTCTTCATTCCTCTGATTCATAAAATATTAAAGCTAGACAGGAGTTAGTGCAATTTGCTCATTTGACAAATGAGTAAACTGAGACCTAAAAACAGTTTTTACTCAAATTTACATACCCAGTTACTCCGTTGCAGAACCCAGACCAGGAATCATCTCTTTTATTTGCCAGTCCTGGGGTTGTTGTTGTTTTTTCTACTCCCTCTGAGATTTCCATTTTTGAGTTACATTTTGAGATTTACGTTTCAATGGAAATTGAAGACAAAGCCATGATGGATCCTACTGAAAAATCTCTGTGAAATGATTCTCTTGGGGTTTTGTTTTTTTGTTCTTATATCCCCAGCTGTCAGCATTTGTTGGAAGTGGCACCTCAACTTATCAGAGATTCCAAGAGGCTGAAGTGAGGAGGGAGGGCATGCCAGACATGAAGGACAGCCAGTACAAAGACAAAAAGGGAGAATGTGGAATGTTACATCTAGGAAATAGCAAGTAGAGCAGTTTGGCTTGAACAGTGAGTGTCCAAGGAGGGATTACGTGCAATAAATAACATATTACCTGGCACAAAGTGGGCATTTCATAAATACTAGTCAATTGATTGGATATTGCCCAGCCCCTAGCCCCAGAAGCATTCACTTTTTAAAATAATAACTGATGATTTTTTGTAATTTTAAGCTATGAAGGCTTAAAACTGCATTTTGGGACTCCTTAAAGTTTGCAGAGCTGTGGATATAGTTTATCTCATTTGACTCTGACAACAACCCTAGAAATAAGTACTATAGGCATCTTTATTCCTACTTCATACATGAATAAACTGAGGGTCAGTGTTAACCTGAGTCTCACCCATGATCACACAGCTAGGAAGTGTCAGAGGCAAAATCTGAAACCAGGTTTTCCTGATTTTCAAAGCCGGTCTTCTGTTCCTTTCTATCCTCATTAAAATCCCAAAGTTTTTCTCATATGCTTAGCCATGATTAGCCCCATCTTGTGTTTGCAAAGCTGCTCTCTGACCCCAAGTATAGGACTGTATACTTAATTCCATTAGTTTCATCTCATTCAATTCTGGCATGTCGATCTAGGTTGTCAAAATCTTTTGGAGACTGATTCTCCATTCCAGTGTGTTAGCTGCCTTCGAAACACTATGTCGGCTGAAAGCTTGACAAGCATGCCCTCTATGTATGAAAAAAGATGACAAAAGAAATCAACAAAACGCATAGAATATGTAGAAGAGAAGAAAAATAGGTTCAGAAAGGTCACAAAGGCAATATTTAACTATCACATTAAATTAATACTAAATTTTAAAAATTGTATTAATAAAAATTTCCAGTTTCACAGACCTTCCTCCTTTTTGCTCTTATATACAGAAACTTGTAGCAACTGTTTGTTAATTATTGTTCAGTTCATAACAATAAAGGAAGAAGTAAAATGTTTGCTAATTGATGAATAAAAGAAACCATGTCATATGTCTTTATTCAAGTTATTTATAAATATGTTAAGCAGCACCAATCCCTGAGGCATTCCACTAAACACTCCCTTCCAAACTGGCACCAAATTATTCATCTTTATTCTCTGGGTCTGGACATTCATTCAGTTCAGTCTACCTAACTGTGCTCTCATGTAGCCCACCTCTCTCCATCTTGCTCACAGCTCTGAAAAAAGCCATGTGTTTCAGTGTTGATCGTATGTTGCAACTTAGACAACAATAAGGTTTCACCTCTGCCATTCCCATCCAATTTCAGTCCATCTTGTCCTGTCCTCAAATCATAAGAATAATATAAAAGATTGGAAAACTTTGATGAAATCTAGGAATACTACATCTATAAAATCCCTTGGATTGGTCCTGTCAAATAAAGGAAATCTCTTCTTGGTTAAGCTATACTGGTTCTTAGTAGCTATTACTTCCACTTCCAAATGCTCCTAAACCATCCCTTTAAGAGTGAATTATAGAATGTTACAGGAAATCAAAGCCAAACTTACCCATTGTATAGTTTGCTGACTTTGATCATTTCTTTTTATAAAAATCAGGACAATCTTTTCCTTTCTCCATTTCCATGACTTTTTAAACTCTGAGTTGGTCTGTAAATCCTTTGTGAATATGTCAGTCTCTTTTAGAAGTTTAGGCAGTTCCCTACTCTTTTTCTTAATGGAAATGTTTCTGTTTCTATCTTTACCATTTCATTTTTGAGAGCTTCCTATCACTATCCTGGGTTGGCTTCCAAAGGAAATTGGAAGGAAGTTTGGAAGGAAAGGAAGCAAAGGAAGAAATTTGGGAAAGAAGGAAGGAAGGAAGGAAGGAACCCACCTTTAGGACTTTTATTGTAATATCTTTGTTCTTTATCTGTTTGGGTTGGAGTGAAGAAGGTGTGGGAAAAAACTGAAGTGGAAAGACTGGTTCAAAGGCTATTTCAGTTGTCCAGGTGTTAAGTAATTAGGGTCAATGGAAAAGGTAAGAAGCAGATAGAAACAAGACACCTTGAGGAGGCAAAATCAACAGTTCTGGTGGAAGGGATTCAAAGATGCCAGGTGACTAGAAGAAGGTCATGGCACCACTCACAGACATAAGGAAGCCAGGAAGAGGAACAGATACGGAGAGTGAGTGAGAAAGGAGTTAAGTTTAAACAAGAGTTTGACAGCTAATTGCAAATGTCCAGTAGCCTGCTAAAAGTGCAAGAGTGAAGGTCTCCTGTTTTTCTTTCTTGAATTTTCCAAGTTTCAGTCACTGGAAAATTCAAAGACAAGAAAAAAGATTGTCAGGAGATTTGCTGCAAGGCTGCAGGAAATCGTGCATGTTTTACTGCATTCGTGTGAGTTTGAGGAGAATATAATCAGCACTAGGTGTATCCCCTATTGAGAAATAGCAAACTGGGTGGTTCTGCTCTTGGCAGGGCTGTGCATTTCAGTTAATAAAAAATCCTTTGTTAATCTTTCCCATATTTCCTGCTATAATATTAATCACTGGGAATTATTCCTACATACTAGATGCCATACTAATTTCATTGGAATTCCATTGTCATTCAGCAATAACAAACGTCTCCATATTGTAATTCAACAATACATCTTTGGAACAGGTTATTTCAAAAAGGTGGTGATCAAGATATGTATCTGATAATTTCTTTAAAATACTCTTCTCCTCTTTCTCATGGTGTGGTGGTGACCCTGGGTTCTCCAAGGCTATGCCAGTGCAGAAACTATGGAAGGTCCTTCCAAACTGGAAAAACTTCAAGCACAGACCCAGAGAGATCAGTGTCAGTAACAGAAAAACTAACCTCATAAGCTTTATGAACTGAAAGTTGCCTTCAGGTGATAACTTCAAAGAAGCAGAGAGATTTTGTAACTCACATCAATGCAGGGAATACCCTCACTGATGAAATCATGGATCTTTTGAAGACCAGAATCTATGATACAACAAGTAACCCAGTTTAGTTCAGATAGTCTTGTCAACTCAAAGTTGTTTTCAGGTAAAAACTACAAAGGAGCATAGGTTTTGCAATCTGCACACATAGAGGCAATACTCTCAGTGATAAAATCATTGATCTTTTGAAGAATTGAAATATTCTTTGGCTAATAGTTTGGGAATTTGCTTTCTTGTTTTTGTGTTTATTTGGGTTTTTTGGTTTTGCTTCTATTACTTCTATAAACAAATGTTGAAAAATGGGAAACCAATAGAGAAATAGACATCAATAAAGGCTATCATTTCTAATGGAAACTTAACTGATGAATGTAAAGCCACAGCAAAAATTAAGGAGTCAAATGAGCCTGGAAACAACTTTAGCCAAGTCAAGAGCTATGGCAGCCAAGGGCAATGCCAAGTTGTGATATAAATTCATTTGTGAAGTCTTCCAAAAGAGGATGGTAGAAGTTTATGTAGCATTGCTTTAGAAAATAAGCAATAGAGAGGAATAGAGTTTTCAGAGAATTTAGCAAGAGACCCAATTAAACTAGATCATCAAAAAAAATTAAGGATGAAACTAGAAGGAAATCAGTAAACAATTTAAATGGAAAAGATTTATTTTATATGACTATATATATATACATATGTTATAATATAAAGTGCTACATGCCAATATTTATATAACAAATGACTGTGGAAACAGCATATTTAGACACTAACATCAAATTGCCATTAGGCTATGTGATGAAAAAAAGGCACAAAAGAAAACAAATCAATCAACAAGAACACATTAAGCACCTACTACGTACTAGATACTCTGCTAAGATTTGGGAATGTGGCAACAAAAATGAAATTGTATCTGCACTCAAGGAACATATATTCTATAGAGGAAGACAATATGGTCAATATTTATACAAATAAGTATATGCAAAATAATGAATTAATTTTGGAGAACAAGAGTTCATGGGATCAGAAAAAGCTGCTCATGTAGGAGGGATAATTTGAACTAAGCTATTAGGGAAATTAAACATTTTAGAAAGGGGAGGGAAGAAAAGAGTTTGTTCTAAGCATGTGAACCAACCTATGAAAAAGTATAGAGAAAGAAGATGGAGGTTCTTGTGAAAAAAACAGCTGAGTCATTTTGTCCAGCCCACAGAGTATGTGAATGAGGATAACATATAAGACTTGAAAGGTGGGGAAAGCCAAGTCACTAAGAGCTTTGGACGCAAAATAGAGTAGTTTACTCTAGTCCTAGAGGTGACTGGGAGCCAGTGGAGTTCATCGAGTAAGGGAATGGCATGGTCAGACTGTGCCTCAGAAAAACCACTTTGGTAGCTGTGCAAAGGAGTAAGCAGAGACGTGAGGTGAGGAGACTGAATAAGACACTATTGCAATTGTCCAAGTGAGAAGTAACAAAGGCCTGAATGGTGGCTCTCTGAAAGGGATATAGCAGATATTATAGAGGAAGAGACAGTGAATGAGAATGAGGAAACCTGGGAGACTGGAAAAATGGTGGTGTCCTCAGTATCATGGAGATATATGGAAGAAAAGGTGGGAGAAGATAATGAGTTTTGATTTAGATATGTCGAATTTGAAATGTCAAGACATCAAGTTTAAAACATACAGTAGGTAGTTGGTAATCTAGGACTGGAACTCAAAAGAAATGGGCCGCAATCTGGGAGTTATCTGTGTAGAGATAAGCATTGAATGGAGTTGAGAAGATCACTAAGTGGAAAAGTAAGAGCAAAAGAAAAAATGAAGAACAGGGTTTTAGGGGACACCCTCAGGAAAGGGATATGATATGGGTGATGATCCTTCAAAAGAGGCTAAGAATGAACGGACAAAAGAAGAATCAAAAGAGGACATTGTCATGAAAAGTCATAACAGTATTCATGAGGA
Organism: Notamacropus eugenii; assembly: GCF_028372415.1. Taxonomy (NCBI): domain Eukaryota; kingdom Metazoa; phylum Chordata; class Mammalia; order Diprotodontia; family Macropodidae; genus Notamacropus; species Notamacropus eugenii. Next base: position 244,833,698 of record NC_092872.1, on the reverse strand, counting down.
GAGAGTAAAGGAGAGAGAGTTAAATACTTTATAAAGGTATAGAAATATTAAGTAATAATTTGTCAATTAGATCAAAGGTAACTTTAGAGAAAACAGTTCCAGTTGAATGATTAAGTCACAAGCCAGTTTACAAAGGGTTGAGAAGTGAAAGAGAGGATAGAAAAAGGCAACAAACAACTTTTTCTAAGAGTTTATCTGACAGAAGGAATAGTAAGGTCTAGTGAGGACTTCTTGAGGATAGTGGGGAGAATTGTATATGTTTGTAGGCAGCAAGAAAGGAACCAGTAGATACAAAGATATTAAAAATGAGATGGAGGGGGGATGATTGTGGGAACAATCTGCTGAAAAAGACAAGAAAGGAGAGTTTCACAGATACATAGAGAATGATTGGTCTTAGGAAGGAGAAGAGCTGACTCTTCATCAAAGACTGGAATAAAAGGGATGAGTGGAGAAAAGGGAGCACAAGGTAAATGGCTTCTATTTTCACAGGACCATAAGAGGCAAGGTCCTCAGTTGAGAGTCAAGAGAGGGGTAGGATATGAAGCTTGAGGAAAGAGGAGCAAATTTAGAGTAGCCACTATGGGAAATTAATTAGAGAATCAATTATTGGGGAGTAAAATGAATTAGAGAATCAATTATCAGTGAGGTCCCAAGGAGGTCACTTTGCATATGCAATTTACATTCTTACAGATACAATTTTTAAAACAAAAGTACAAATTTTCAGAAATAAAATGCATCTTGGGCAATTAAGAAAGTTTAGTTCAAGGATGAATATACAAATCATTTTTCAGAAAAATAAAAATTAGCTGAATCAATTAGCTATCCAAATGACAGGCTTAATCTAAACAGTTTCTAGTCATATTGTCCATAGTTCTGCTCCAAGATAGCAGTAAAAATACCTCTACCACTCTGGGAAAATATAATTAAAACGTGAGCATGTTTCTGTCACAGACATGGAAATTGCAGAGTACACAAGTTCTATTGAGCACCTATACTGACTTTACTTACTCTTGGAAACTGGTCAGATGCAGTTGGGTTAGAATTTAGTTACACTGATTATTGTTTCAAATAAGTGGTCTATTGGCTGAAGTGAAAATATTTTGCTGTGTAGGGATGTTTCATATACTTTCAGAGGCAATATACAGGAGGGCCAGTTATCTGACTGTGAGGAAGTCATTGAAATGCTCATTGCCCCAGGCAACCCTAAGGTAAGCATCGAAGGTTCAATTTAGTCATTTTTCATAGGACACAGTTTCCAGCCTCTCATTTCTTCTAGAGGTAATTATTCTTGTCAGTGCCCTTGAAGAGCTCAGAGTTGTAGAAAACAAGAAGTATGCTGGGAGCTCTATTAGGAATCAAACATTCTAGCTTCAAGCAAGAAATAAAGAGCCTCCCTAGAAACAAAGTGGGAGCCCATGGCTAAAAAAAACTGTGGTACAGTTTGTTGCATAAGAATAGGAGTTTAGAGAAACATGAAAAGGCTTTTATGAACTGATGCAGAATGAGGTAAACAGTACACACAGTGATTATCATAATGCAAATGAAAAGAATGATCAGACAATGTTGTATGATCGTAGCGAGTAATCTTGGCCATGGAAAAGTGATGAGAAGTGGACTTCATCATCATCATCAATAAGCATTAAGTCCTTACTGTGTATCTGTCAGGCACTGTGCTAAGTACTAGGGACGCAAAGAAAAGGGGGTGCGGGGAATAGATCTCTGCCCATAGAGAGTTCACATTCTAACAGAAAAGACACCCTATAAACAAGAAATATATGGTATAAATTGGAGGCAATCTCAGAGGGATTGACTGGGGGAATAGAAGCAGGAAATGACTCTTACAGAAGGTGGGATTTGAGTCCTTATTTCCTTGAGGAGGAAGAGAGAGGAGAACCTATGTGTTCAAAATGTCAACTACTTCATCACACATAGTTGCTGTGTTGTTTGGCTTTGTTTAATTGTTTTTCTTTGTTACTAGGGGATGCACACTGGGAGACAGAGGTAAGGGTAAGGATGTCATCTTAATTACTGTGATAGGAGAAGAAGAGACATAAATAAAAAAATTTTTAAAGGAAAAAGTCAAGAAAAGAATATTAAGAAGGGAAAAAAATAATTAAATGTATGAGTTCTTTCTTCTTATAATCTAACTTTACTCTAATAAATATATAATTTTTAAAGAACTAAAAGAGTCTCAATCTAATCTCCCCCCCTCCACCTACTCATTTAATAAATGTCTTGAATGAATAAATGTATAAGTCATTATGTTTAGTACATATAGTACTACTACACTATCCTTCTCCAGCCCATTCTACAGAAAAAGAACTAAGGCAAATAGGGGTAAGTGATTTGCCCAGGGTCATACATATAAAACGAACACATCATGAGTTTCTGGAGCCAAATTTGAACTCATGAAGACGGATCTTCCTGATTCCAATCAGTGCCACCTAGCTACTCTGTGTGTATATGCATATGTGTGTGTGTGTGTGTGTACATACACACATACAATATAAATTATATATAAATATACAAACAACATCTATATATAGATATACATATATAGATATATGTTCTAGTGGTTAAAATAGCAAATCGAGGCTATGAATTTCATCTGCAAAATAGAGTTGGGCTAAATCACTTCCAAAATCTCTTCTTGTTCTAAAATGATCAATCCCATGACCTTACGATCAAACATCCTGATCTCTTCCTAAAGAATTCAGCATGTTACCCTGTTCCTTTATCGTTCCTTCCAAAGGGAACATTATGTAACCATTCCTTTTGCACAGTTCCAGAGGGCCTCATCACAACCCAAGCAGTTCTCCACCACAGCTTCTGGGAAAAGAAAAACTCAGTAAGTAAATACCATGGAAGAGAGGGAGGAGAGGAGTGTTATCCAGCAATTACATGGTTTGTGACTCTTGGGTCTCATCATTGTTTCCAACATTAGCTCACTATGTGACGTTCTCCAAGCCCCTTCAACCCTGGGATAAAACAAAGACGCAAAGTATGGACAAAAAATTTATATAAGGGGAAGTCCAGTGGGAACTAGGATCTAAGAGTTGGTGATGGGCTTTGGAAGCTATATACCATAGGAGTTTGAGGATAAACAAATGGTACATCAGTCACCCAAGGAAAAACAGGAATGAAACCTTTTGGGCCAACAGTATAGCCATGCTCCCAAGCACTCTGATTTGGGAGTCAGCAAAGGCCACAAAATTATCATCACACAGCCTATTCAACACTGCCCTCTTTCGGCAAGACAGTGGAATTGCATGTATCTGACTTCAGGACATGCCAAAAATGCCCCAGGCTGACTTGTGCACTAAATGTAAATAGATTAAGGCAAACATGAAAAGTGCATTTCAAAAGTGGAGTGGGTGTGTCATGATTTATCACTGACCGCAGTCTTCACAGATGAGAGCTATCAGATGAGAGGGCTATCTGGTGTGGCCCAGCACTTGGAAGTAAATCTATTTATTCCTACTGTCACTTTCTTCACAAGATTTTGAGTTATTCCAAACTGCTCATCTTTACATGTGGAGGATTCTTCTAGTTCTCTCCTGGGGCCTGGTTTCTGTCTGGGAGACTCCTGAGAATTGGAGATTTCTCCTGTGTAGTCTGCCCTGGACAGCAGCCCAGACTTCTTTCAAAAACATGATCCTCCACTGGGGAGCATTCAGGGATCACAGTGTCCTGGCTTGGGAGGCAAGACAGCTAAATTCTCAGACCAGCTCCACAGTTGGTCTCAACTGAGTTATTTAATAACTGAGACTCAGTTTCCTCATCTAAAAAAAGAAAGTGGTATCTGCCTCCTTGAGAGGACCAAATGAGATAACGTGATTGAAAAATGACAAAACATTGTACAAATATGCATGGTTTTTTTTAAGAGTACTTGGGTAACATCTTCCTGTGATGTATCATTTTGCTACTAGGGATGACCTTAAGTTGATGAAAACTATGCCAGGAAAATACAAGCTCTGGCAGGTTCAAACAAGCTATAAAGACTCCAAGCATGGGTTTGCTAATAAACTCTCTGCAGTCCTATTACCAATCTAGTCAGGTTTGGAGAGACTCAACACCACAACAGGGAGATGGAAGTTTTGGCCAAAGCACCTCTGGAAGATCATCTGTTTAAGTGAAAGGAAGGAATGTGATGTGTGTAGGTAGAGAGATGACTTGCCTCCACTCAGCAGCAGTCAGAAGAATAGGCTTCAGAAAAGTGAGTAGCAAAGAGGCAAGTGATTGGTGGAAGCAGGAACTTTCTGCTGTTAACAGGCAAGGATCCCCTGGACTCCAAAATTAACTTTGGCAAGGGGAGAACATCTCCACTGGCCTTAGGTCTGGAAGCCAGTGGATATGATGCTACCTCTGACCCTCAGAGGGAATTGAGAAGCCAGGTTAGTGGATGGAACACTGGGAAAAAAAACAACTACAGATTCATTTGTGAAGGAGTTGAAGTATATGCTAAGTCCAAACAGGTCCCGAGTGCCCCATGCTCACATACATACCCAAGAGGAAAAGTGGAACAAACCCAGGTCTTCCAGCTGATGAATGCTATGCAAATTTCTAAGAGTTATAGGACAGTACCATGTTCTAACTCCATAGTTCTCCTTGGTGTCATACAGGAACTTTGCTATTGCCCTCTTCCTTTTAGACTAAAATCTACTCTTGCTCAGGAATTGCTCCATGTTTCTCTACCAGAAATGGCAGGCATTCCTCTCTTTAAAACCCTGTGGCTTTTGTAGGAAACAGAAAATATGAAGATATATGAGAAAGATATGAAGGCTTTTGTGAACTGATACTGGGGTAAATCAGCAGAACTACAACACAATATACATAATGACTGCAATAATATAAATGAAAACAGTAAAACAAACCTGATTCCTGTATGATTTCAATGGTCAATCTAGGCCCCTGAGAAGAGAAAATGAAATCAATCTACCTCTTTTTCTTAGAAAAATGGGGAACTATGAGTGTGGAATGTTGTGTACACTGTCAGACAACAGTCATTATGCTGGTTTGTTCTGCTTAGTTTTTTTCTTTAAAAAAAAAAAACTCATGGGGAAAAAGAAGGTATATATGACTTTGATGTAAAACCAAAAGGAATCAATAAAAAACTGTGGCTTTTTGGCCACAGTTCTACACTATATCTTTTCAAGTCCAAGGCTCTCACTGTCTGGGGATTTTTTAAAGGAATGGACAATAGGACATTTAGATGACTGAATCCCACTAAATTAATAGGTAATTTTGAGAGGAAAGGAAGGAAAAAAAGAAGGAAGGAAGGAAGGAAGGAAGGAAGGAAGGAAGGAAGGAAGGAAGGAAGGAAGGAAGGAAGGAAGGAAGGAAGGAAGGAAGGAAGGAAGGAAGGAAGGAGGGAGGGAGGGAGGGAGGGAGGGAGGGAGGGAGGGAGGGAGGGAGGGAGGGAAGGAAGGGAGGGAGGGAGGGAGGGAGGGAGGGAAGGAAACCTAAACAAGCATTTATTAAACACCTACCACGTGCCAGGTAAGTGCTTTACAAGTATTATTTTATTTGATCTTCATAATAAACTTTGGGGTATAGGTGTTAATTATCCCCATTTTACAGTTGAAGACACTAAGACAGGCAGAGGATAAGTGACTTGTTCAAGGTTATACAGTACTTACTTATACAAGTAAATCACTAAGGCCAGATTTTAATTTAAATTTCCTGACTTCAGCTTCTATCTCTGCTGTGCTGCCTGACTGTGTGTGTGTTTGTGTATTTATATGTGTGTATGTGTGTGTGTGTGTGTAAGAGAGAGAGAGAGAGAGAGGGAGGGAGAGAGGGAGGGAGGGAGGGAGAGAGAGAGAGGGAGGGAGAGGGAGGGAGAGAGAGGGAGAGATGAAGAAGAAGAAGAAAAAGAAGAAGAAGAAGAAGAAGAAGAAGAAGAAGAAGAAGAAGAAGAAGATGATGATGATGATGATGGTGATGGTGATGGTGATGGTGATGGTGATGGTGATGGTGATGATGGTGATGATGGGAGTGGAGGGAAGGAAAGAGGAGGGAAAGGAAGGGAAGGGAGAAAAACATGCAATGAGGTCTAGGAATTAGTATGTAGGAATTAGAATGTAGAAATCTCAGGAGTTAGAATGTAGAAATCTCAGGAATTTCTAACTTAGTACCAACATATACATCCATCCAAAATGGCAACTATAGCTTGAGAGTACAATTCTGATAACTCTAAAACCAGAGACACATAAGCATTCCTATGAAGTAAGGGGAAAAGTGAATCTCTGTCTGTTGTCCTCTGATAACCTGGAGAACAGTACTACCAGCTGTTGCTCCTTATATCAGGAAAAATAAAAAGTAAGAGAGGGTAAAAAATTCAGAAGACTTACATGTCATTAAATCTTGTTCAACTCTGGCACTCTAGTTGAGTAATATATCAAGATCCTAACTGAGTTCCTTTTTTTTAAAATCTATCTTAAACAAGATAGGAGTCAGTGTTTTCAAGGTTGTAGTATAAAACATAAGAACTTTGTTTAATCTATATGTATGTATTTTAAAAACTCTAGAAAATGATCAATAAGGAGTACAAGTGAAATAAAAAGATTGTCATATTATCTGACAAAATGAAAAACTACTATAGTAGAGGGTAAGTTAACTCTAACAAGCATAAACTTAAATGTAAGTGGATCAAATTCCCTTATAAAAAGAAAAGGTATTAAGAAATGGATTTTAAAACACAATCCATCCTATGTTGTCATAGGAAACACATCTAATAATAAAAGATATACATAGATTTAAGATATCAGGATGGATTGAAATTTATTGTTTTGTATCTTAAGAAAATCTAGAATTGCCACATTTGACAAAGTTGAATTCAAATTAAAAAAGCATTAAGAGAACTGTCAAAAGGAATTCCATTATACTTAAAGGAACCATTGATAGAGTATTTCAATAATATTCTTAACATCTATACACAGTGAGGGGAGATGATTGGAGTAGATGACCTCTGAAATCTTTCCACCCCTAAAGTGATGATCCTATAATCTCTTGTCTTGATAGGTATAATAGGCTACTTTATGAAATGAGAAATTGTTACTAATACAAAAGCAACAGAATGAGGCCCTCTAGATACATAGAAAACTATGTGTCTGAGATGCTGAGATTTGTCTGAGATGCACACACACACACACACACACACACACACACACACATTCATTCATTCATTCATTCACTCACTCACTCTTCACAGGAACATTTACCCGAATTAGAGCTTCATGTGGCAAGTCTAAATTCACAAAATCAAGCTGAGTTATAGGAATTTAGTGCAGCAGGAAACAACATTATGCTTAATTTTTTATCAAAGAAATTGATGGGTTGATAGGCAGAGTTTTAGACATAAAGTTAGTCTTTTCCTACATATGATTTAAGAGATTCCAGAAAGAGATTGCCAAAAATATTTCTACCCACCTGGCACAATACCTGAAATTCTGTCACTAGAGATTCATTCTTCTGAGTTAATAAGATCTCTTTTCAAATATAAACATCCCCGAAAGGACAAATTTAACTGCTATTATTAAGTCACCTCTTCGAGTGAAACTGTTAATCAGGTTTCTCTCCCTTTCCTCCTTGATAGCTAACTAAAAAAGTACAACCATAATTGTCTTTCTATTGAACATTAAAAGACAGTAAACTATCAGTTAGGCTAGATGACCTCCTAGGTCCTTTCACACTCTGGAGCCTATGATTCTAAGAGTTAGAATGTGTTAGACATATATGTGATAGAAAAGTTCAAAGGAGAGAGATATCACTGTAGGCTGGACTAGTAAGGGAAAGCTGGATGAATAAAATGAGATATGGATGCTGAGTCTCGAAGGAAGAATCAGAAGTCCAGAATCTCAATACAGAATATAAAAGGGGCTGGAATTTCAAATGAAACAGAATGGCATCTGCAGCTAGGTGACCAAGTGGATAATGTATCCAGCCTGAAGTCAAGAAAACACTTCATGAGTTCAAATCTTTGCTCAGACACTTACTGCGTGATTCTGCACAATTTGTTTAATCCTATTTGCCTCAATTTTCTCATCGATGAAATGAGCCAGAGAAAGAAATGGCAATCCACTCCAGTATCTTTGCCAAGAAAACAGCAAGAATGGGGTCACCAAGAGTCAGACTTGACTGAACAACAAAAAGCATCAGGAAATGTGCTGAAGTGGAAACTAGAATAGTGAATGTAATAAGGAAAATAATGGCAAATAAGATCAGGGCTATCGATTCCTAATCTAATAAGGGCCTGGATTTTAATCCTCACTCTGCCAATTACTATCTATTAACGTTGAGCAAGTAACTGAACCTCTTTGGGCCTCAGTTTTATTCATCTGTAAAATAAAGAGATTGGGTTGGATACCAGCCCTAAGTCTATGATCCCATGATCCCATGATCTTCTAGCTTTATTCACTCTTTGGACTTTTGTTCCTCCTCCTCATCAGCCTTCTCACCTCATAGATGCCTCTGCCCTGAAACCTGCCATCAGGATCAGTGCATTGATAACCCAGAACACCACTTCATGAAGGGAGCCAACCATAATAACTTTATTCCAGGCTCAACTCACTCTGGGTTTGTGTTTCCTCTCCAGCAGCCTTGTCCTGGTGTCAGTGCCTTTCCTTTCCCCATCTTCAGCCCTCCTGCCTTTTCCATCTCCCCTTTATGTGAATGGAAGTGCATCGAGAGTAGAGACCATATGGCTTGCTTACATTTGTATCCCCATCCTTTAGCACAGTGCCTGGAACATGGCAACAACTTAATAAATGCCCTGTCTATCTGTATATCATGACCCTTTACTGTTCAATTTAAGTTGAACTATGAGAGAAGTCAGGCATTTCCCTTGTGCCCTAGCCTTTATATCTTTTTCTTGGAAACTGAAAATAGAGGAGAAAGAGGAACAGCCTATTGCATTGAGAATTTCCCAAATTTGCTTCATGAAAAACATCAACAAACTAGAAGGTGCCAAGCAGAAGGCACATCTAGATGATAAGGACCTTGAAGACCTTTGTGGCAGCCAGAAGTGTGGTAAGAGCACTGAACTTGGAACCAAGAAGACCCAAGTTCATATCCCACCCTTGACACTTATTAGCTGTGTGTCCCTCAGCAAGTCACTTAAAAATCTCTTGTTCTCAGTCACCTCATCTTTAAAATGGGGATGATGATACCATCTATCCCATTGACTTTTATAAGGATCAGATGAGATCGAATATACAGTGATTTGCAAACTTTCAAGCTTTATAGAAATGCTATCTACTATTATCTGCTGAAGAAACTGAGGATATATAGCCTATAGAAAGGAAGACTTAGAGGAATGGGATCACTAGCTTGAAGTGTTTGAAGAATTAGCCTATAGAATCAGTCAACTAATCAACCAGCAAACATTTCTTTAGCACCCACTACATTGCAGTCACTTTAATGGATGCTAAGGATGCAGAGATAAAAATGAAGTGGTCCCTATCCTCAAAGAATAGAAGACAGATCAGATGTACCTTGCATGGCCCCAAAAGATAGAACCAGAAACAATGGATAGAAATAGAAGAGAGGCAGATTTTGGTTCCAGGTAAAGAAAAAATTCTAAACAAGCAGAGCTATCCCAAAGCACAATGAACTGACTCAGATAGTGGTAGGTTCCCCCTCAATGTTGTTGTTGTTTGGTCGTGTCTGACTCATCATGATCCCATGGACCACAGCACACTGATACTGACGATGGCTTTTTCTTGACAAAGATACTGGAGTGGTTTGCCATTTCCTTCTCTGGTGTGTTAAAGCAAGCAAATTAAGTGACTTGCCCAGGATCACACAGCTAGTAATTAACTGAGGACAAATTTGAGCTCAGGTGTTCCTGACTCCAGACCAGCATTCTATCCACTGAGCCACCTCTTCCCCTTCGTTACAGATATTCAATCAGCAACAGAATGACCACATATCCAATGTGTTGCAAAAAGGGATCCTTAGAGGTTGCATTAGGTGACTTCCTTGCTCCCTTCCAGTGCAAAGGATTTGAGAGGCTATAGAAACTTTCTTACTATTGTGTAAAGCAGCTAGTGGTTATGTTTTTTGGCCCTGTGGAAGATGAATGGCTTTGAAAAGAAATATCACTCGTAACACTTAAAAACTGAGACAAATTTTCCTTAGCAACTCAAGTTCAAATTATGAGAAGGCATTCCTGTGAAACCACAGTCTCTCAATCATCCTGAAACCTTGGTTAGAACTCAGGACTGTGGAACCCTAAGGAGTAATAAAAGATACCGAATGTTCTCTAAACATCAGGAGGTGGGATAAGACAAATCCAAACACTGAGGCAATGGTCTTGGAAGTCATACAAACCCAGGAGTGGCAGAGAATCAATAAAAACAGCAAACCATCCTCCAATGATCATGCCTTGAGGTGTAGAGAGAAACAGCTCATTGCATTCTCATAAATTAACTGAGTACTGGCCAACTCAAGTCACTATCTCTGTGTCCATGGGGCTCAAGCCACAGACCCGTGTATCCATACTGAGGGAATGTCCCTCAAGTCTATAAATCTGAGGGAGATGTTCTGATTAGGATCACTTCAATAGTGATCTCAGATTTCTCAGTGGTTCCAAAGTGTTGTTTTACTAAGGGATTTCAGCAACTTAGCGAAACTTCTAAGTATAAGAATAGGAGAGGGATGAAACAATCTGTTCTACAAAACTTTTGGCCCACTGAGTAGAAAAGGCTAACGTTCGAAGAGCAAAACCAAAGGGGACACAGGAAGAGACCTGGAAGGCAAGATCTTCTAGTCCAACTTTCTCATTTTTCAGTTGGGGAAACTGAGGCTCAAAAGAGCAGAGTCACTTGCCTATAATCATACAAAGTCAAAATTCAAGACCTTTTCTGTATTGGTGCCCTTCTCATTTCACCAGGTTTTAAGGGTGTCCTTAATCTTAAAAGTCAAGTGAAATACAACAAAAAATACCCCAAATTAGTCAACACTGATAGTCCAAACATACTATCTTATACCAAGGATAGGCATTCAATGAGTTTCATTAAATAGCAAAGGAGTCAGAAAATCCTAGACTTACATTTTGAAGCTCTGCTCACTTTAATTCAACAAGCATTTATTAAGGACATAATAAGTATTGGGCACTGTGTTAAGCTATGGGAATACAAAACTAGAGCTTGCTTCTGGGAGAAGACATTCTGTGTTGGTGGGCGGAGTGGAAAAAGTCTCTTCCTACTGACTTCCAAGTCAGAACTGTTCATATCTTTAAACCTACCTGAGGAAGGCACTGTCACTCTCTCTTGTAGGGGTGAAAGAATCACTGAATGGCATGAAGCAGTAAGAAAGGAAGGGCCTAAGGATACCAACCCCTTTCCCCTGGGCTCTGTGACCCTGAGAAATCAGCTTGTGGTCTTCATGTTTTTTGTTTATCCTTTGCAGTTCTAAGTGCACAGAGTGGAGTCCCTGATCCAGGAATTCAAGCCACAGATTCCATGCTAAATGTTGCAACCAACCCATTGGGGAAACCCTAAGAAGCCAGGGTCCCAAGACACAAGCCCAAGGGGTCTTTGTACTTGAGTAATGTTATATAATAAGTAAATCAAATTGTGAACCTAATCTTCCTCCCTTTCCCACTCCTAGATTCCTAGGCAATACAGAGGAGATTGTCTCTAAGACATAATTGGGGAAAATGTTTGTATGTTATAGCTTTGAAGTCAATATTCCTTTGTAAAAACTAATCTGACTCTAATGCGGTTAAATGGAACTGAGGTATTTGGAGTCTTAAAAATGGGGGCTTGAGTCAGTAGCAAAGACTAGACACCTCTCAACCCTCTTAAGGTACTGGAGAACCATGAAGAAGGAGTGAAAATGTAAACACACCTGGGGAAGCAGGGAGCAGAGAATTGCTATTACAAAAAATGAGATGGTCTCGGCCCTGAATATATTCTATTGGGAGGAAACAACACATGGAGAGGAAGCTTTTTGTATACAGATAAGTGTATACAAAATGTTATTCAGATGAGGAGAGCATAACCAATGAGAAGCAATCTGGAAAACCTCATGTAGAAGTAGCCTCTTGAGCAAGTTAGGGACTCTAAAAAGAGGAAGTAATAAGGGAAAAGAATAGAAGGCATGGCAGAGGCAAAGAGTCAAGAGATAGAAAGTCATGTACCAAGAAAAGCAAATAAGCCAATTAGCTGAAACGCAAAGTACCTGAAAGGAAGTAATGTGAAGTCAAGGAAGAAAGTACAGGTTGTTAAGGGCTTTCAATGTCAAACAGGAGATTGTGTTTTATCCCTGAATGAATAAGGTACCAATGAAACTTTTTGAGAAAGGAAGTAATGTAGTTACAACTGAGCCTTTACTTGTTGGGTATGCAGACTAAGTTTATCATCAATATGGCAAACCCATGGAAGGACAGGGTAGAAGGAGGTAGAGGAACCAGTCTGTGCACCGATCCAGGTGGGAGCTAGAGTTTCCATATAGTGTGATCAGGCCTGTGAGGGGTAGTTGCACTTGCAGTCTGGCTGAAATAGGGAAATCCAATCTCAAAATAAAATAAAAACTATGTTTGAACTGAGTCTTGAAGAAAGGAAGGGATTTTAAGAAACTGAGTGAGAAGAGGCGGAAGTTCATTCCAGCCAATGGGAATGGTCTATACAAAGCCACAGAGACAGGAGAGAGAGGGTCATGTGTGATTAAGAGCTAGAAAGTCAGTTTGGCTACCTTGTGGAACATAAGATAAGTCATGTATTTGAATCTAGAAGGATAAATTGGTGTCAGATGGTTAAGGACTTTAAATGACAGAGGTGTTTGTATTTTATCCTAGAGGCACAAGGAAGCCCCAGAGTATATTGAATATGGGTTTGACATGGCCAGACCTAGACTTAAGGAAAACCACTTTGGCAGCTCCATGGGTGGTGGATTGGAAAGAGGGAGAGTGGAACAAGGAAGTCAATTAGCAGGTATTGCAATTGTCCAAGCAAGAGGTGATGAGGGCCTGACCTGGGGTGGTGATATGTGAGTGGAGAGACAGAGATACATGGGAGGAATATTGTGGAAGCAGCAACGACAAGATTTGGTAACTGGTTGGACATGGAGGTGAGAGAGGACAATGAGTCAATAGTGATGCCACTGTTGTAATTCTATAAAGACAGCAGTGCCTTCAAGAAAGAGAGAAGTCCAGGGAGGGTATGTCTGGGGAAAGAAAACAAATTCTGTTTTGGATGTGTTGAATTTTATATGGAGAGAGAGAGAGAGAGAGAGAGAGAGAGAGAGAGAGAGAGAGAGAGAGATAGGTAGATAGATAGATCTAGGAGTCATCTTTATGGTGATGATGATTAAATCCATAGAAGCTGATGAGGTCAGCAAATGAGAGAGAGTATAAGAAGAGAAGAGGGCAGCATCTTGGGGCACATCTACACTAACGGAACACATCATGGATGATGAAACAAGCCCTTTGTGTGGTACACTTGTTGTAGGCTAAGCCTAAATTTGGATATGTCCCAAAGATTCAAAGTTTTATGTAGGTTTCTGCTTTTTAATACAGCAGGCACTCATGAAAAACAAACTCAGATTTTAAGTTGCTTTATTAATTAATCATTAAAAGCAAAAAATCCAAGAATAAAATTATATAAAATACAACTCTCTTTCTGCAGACCCCAGATAGGAAGTCACTTCCCAGTAGCAGGAACTCAGGAAATCATCTCTGACTACCTCCCTCCCTGCGCCAGGCTAATCCTATTCTTAGTTCCAGTCCCCAGGTGGAATAAAACACCAGATAGAGCTGAGCTAAAAGGATGTTGGAGGACCACCACAACAGTCACAGGAGCCTCTTGAACCCACCAAAGTGCCTACTAATACTGGTGTTAGACTGAAAATTCTGGGAGATGTGGGAACTGATGGTCACCAGGACCAGATTATATTCGCCAGTAAAGGACTTGGTGATATGAACTTCAAAAATGGCAGTTCTTAGCTTTGTAATGGGCTGCCATTGAAAAGTTCAATGACAAGTTTTACGAAGCTAAATTTCAAACAACAAACAACAATTCATTGGCATAGTTTGATTTGTGACAGATTAATTGCTACATGCCAGAGTTGGGTAGTAGTACCCAACAACTATGGATTAAATATACACTATCAGCCTAGGCAGCTAGGTGGCTTAGTACCCCTGGGAGTCAGGAAGATCCGAGTTCAAATTTGACCTCAGATTCTTACTAGCTGTGTGACCCTGGACAAGTCACTTAGCCTCTGCTTGTCTTAATCCATTGGAGAAGGAAATGGTAAACCACTCCAGTGTCTTTGTCAAGAAAACTCAATGCACAGTGGTCCAATGGGCCACAAAAAGTCAGACATGACTGAACAATTGAACAGAAACAGTCAGCCAAGAAAGATTAAAGTAGATGCAGATACTCCATCCCATGGACCATATGGCACTGAAGCTATGCTGATTCCCTTAGCAAGGGAGAAAGCTCTCTTTGATACTCAGGGAGCTATATCAAGAAATACAGATAAATATTCTGCACTTCTACCAGATTTGGGGGAGAATAAGAGAGGACTCTCTTAATAAGCTTCCCCTTCATTGCCTCATCTCAATTGTCCTTGAATGACTAGCAGAGAGAGCAAAGGCTTGATGAATGACTATGAGAAGTGATAGAACATAAAAACAGAAGCATAAGCTTACTCCCCTCAAAGTCACGTTAATTATTAAAACAATGGAAGAAGCTGGAGCTGTGTAAAGTAAGGCATCCCCAAACTCAATACCAGGAGCTGGCATTATCCAAGGCAATCCTCTATATGGTCATTGTAGCTCTGAAGGATACTTTGAGTATTTGGGACAAGGGAGGACACTTGAGCTGTCAAGAAATAGATTTTACTGACCCACATAGCAGTGAATGTCTTCAAGAAGTGGGAGACATGCCACTTTCAAAGGAAAGTACTGCCAACTTTTGCTACATAATTGGAGAGTTTCAATGCCCACAAGTCTTCAGAGCTTGTGGGTGCAGACTTTTTGTCCCTGAAAATAGATGGTAGCAACATGAGTCAGTAAGTGCCTACCATGTGCCAGGCACTGTGCAAAGTTCTTAGGATACAAAGAAAGGTAAAAGATGGTGGCTGCCCTCAAGGAGTTTACATATCATGAACTCCCACTTCCAAGTGATTGCTGACCATTTTACTCATTACATAAGGGCATATAAAACCAGAAATAGAAAGCTTCCACAATGTCACAGGAGAAATATGTTTCTGAATATAGTCTCTCTGCTAAGATCCACTGCATTCAAGGTAGTGATTTTGAAGGCAAACTATTAAAGAAAGGATTGGCTTTGGCAAGAATCAAGAATTCTAAAACCACATCCTACTACCCTCAGGGAAAGCTGCAGTCACACAGTGCTCATTATGCTAGGCACTCTGTAGCCTATGAAGAAATCTCAGTGGAGTAAACTTGTGGCATTTCCAATACATGCATACTTATGGTGCTACCAGAAACAAAGCCTCAAGCTTTACTTTCTGCCAGCTGACTGGGAGAGAATAACATTTGCCTATTGATTTGCACTTTGGAGTCTCAGAAGATGGAAAAGACATAAACTCATAACCAGTAAGTCTCTCAGCTGAGAGCAGCTGAAAAAAGCCTCCATCGAATTCAGAAAATCTCTAATAAGAACAAGTAATAGCATGATGCTTTTATTTGTTGCCATGGTCTTTATTAAGGTGCTAAGGTTCTGCTAAGAAATGTTGTAGATCAAGTAACATACAAGATAGCGGACCAATAGAAAGCCATTCCACTTGATAAAGTAGTTACAAGATTGGGCCACTTGCCAGGTGGCAAAAATAGACTCAGACAATGGTCCTAGCCCTATAAAGACAAGACACTAAATAAATGAATAAACAAAATAAAGACAATGTGCCTCAGTCATCTATTGTCCACTGGGGAGTCAGCGGCAATGATGGACAGATAGTGAGCTTGTGAAAAGAAAAGCCCCCTCGGTGAGAGACTGCTAGTGTTAGACTAAGGATTCTCATCCTTTGTAGTGTCATAGACTCCTTGGCAGTCTGCTGAAGTCTACAGAACCCTTCTCAGAATGATGTTTTTAAATGCCTAAATTAAAATACACAAGATTACAAAGGAAGGAAGGGAGGGAGGGAAACGTTGGTCTGGTCATCCTCTAATGGAAGTGTTGGAGGAAAATTTAGAGATCATTCAGTCTGAGGCTTTAAGAAAAAACAGGGCCTATGCAGATGTTTCTTCTTATCTCTCTTTCCAGATATATTTCACTTTTGAAAAGTAAACACTTAAGTTTAAAATGAATTTTAAAATTTACAAAAAAAGAAAATACCTATTCCTGTTCCTGGTCCACACTCCCTCCTCCCACCCCTCCCTCACAACACCTCCAAATTCTTTTCTGTTAGATCATGTTTATTAAGTGTGAGGTCTTTCCTGCCTCAGGGCTTAGATCCCAGGGTCATTGACCTTGCCAGTAATCTACCAGATAACCTGGACCTAATAATCTATAGATTTACTCCAATATTTACAGCAGAGCTGTGTCTAAGGGCAAGAAAATGTTCCCTATTTCAGTCACCAGTCAGAGAGGAGGCAGAAGAAACAAAGATCCCTTTCTAATTCTCCTTCTCTCACTTTCCCGTTCCCATCAGAAAGGCCAAGAATACCATATGTGGGTAACACAAAAAACAGAGCTTCCATCTCCCTTAAATATGGTGGTTGTCCTTCATCTTTGAAAAGGACCAAAATGGCATCACCATTGTAAAGTGAAATTTCAGTGCGTCCCACTGTGGCTGATCAGACCAATATGACCTTGGAATGCTCTACCACAGGTTGGGCACAGATAGTTCATTTGACTATTTGGGGTGGATATCCCAAATTTGAGCATCCTGCATTTACCTTGTGCTGTCACAATTCTGCTTTGCTCAAAGAGCACAGCACCTTTTCTTACATGGGCATGCCATGCTGAGCAATCCTGTGCCAGTGTCTCCCATGTTGCACAGTCAAATCCAAAGTTCTTGAGAGAGAGACCTTGAGAGTATCCTTGTGTCATTCCTTCTGGCATTGTGATTGCCTACCCCATGCAAGTTCTCTATAAAATAGTCTTTTTGGCAAGTGTACATTTTGCATTAGAACAATGTGACCAACCCATCAGAGCTGCGCTCTCTGAAGCATAATTTGAATACTTAGCAGTTCAGCTCAAGCAAGAACTTCAGTGTCTGGTACCTTATCCTGCCAGGTGATCCTCAGAATCTTCCTAAGACAGTTTAAATGGAAGCAATTCAGTTTCCTGGCATGGCACTCACTGGTAGACTGTCCATGTTTCACAAGCATATAGCAACGAGATCAGCACAAAGGCTCTGTAGACCTTTAATTTGGTAGTCAGTCTAATACCTCTTCTCTCCCAAACTTTTCTTCGGAGCCTCCAAACACTGAGTTAGCTCTGGCAATGCGTGCATCAACCTCATTGTCAATGTGTACGTCCCTGGAAAGTACACTATCAAGATAAGTGAACTTATCCACAACATTCAAAACTTCTCCATTTGTTGTAACCAATGGTTCCACATATGGAAGGTGTGGTGGTGGCTGATGGAGCACCTGTGTTTTTTTGGTGTTAATTATTAGGCCAAAATTAGCACAGGCAGCAGAGAATTGATCCATACTTTGCTGCATCTCAGCTTCTCCCTTAAATAATAGGGGAAGAAAACTTCGATTTGGATCCTTTGTGTCAGGGTGGGGACCAAGGCATTGGAAAGGGCTGAATTATCCATGTGGGCTTACTGCATAGGCTAGCTTCAGTGGGTCACTGTCTATCACTCAATGTATTTTATAGTCTGTAGGTTAGTCCTAAAGAAAATTCAAAGTCCAATCAAGTGTCTTTGCTTGGAGAGCTTAAAGGAAGATCTATTTGCCTTGGATCCTTCATAGTAGTCCCTCATCACTACAGGTCTCCTGGAATAAAGTATATGGATTCTACATTAACTGGGATAGAAGAGAAGCAGATGAGCCAAAATAGCAGATACCAGCTAAAAGCATTTACATTTCATATGGTTAGGATAATGTTAAAATGTTTTGACATAACTCAAGCATGGACCAATGGAGATCAGAGCACCATGGCTTCCAGACAAATGGAACCACCAAAGGACACCAGCTAGGACTAAAAACATGTTTTGGCTAAAGAAAAAACAAAGAACCAAGAGTTATACTTAGGTCCAGACCCTCATTGCTAGGTATCTATCTATCTATCTATCTATCTATCTATCTATCTGTCTGTCTGTCTGTCTATCTATCATCTATCTATCTGTCTGTCTGTCTATCTGTCTGTCTATCTATCTATACATACAATTACATAGACAAATATGTATACTTACCTGTGTATGTATGTGTGTTTGTATAAATTCACTTAAACTCCTCCCTGCAAGCCTTTTCTACTTATCTTGTTATCCCACTCAGGCTTCCAACACGGATGATGATGATGATGATGATGACGACGACAATATAAGCTAGCATTTGTGTAGCATTCACAAATATTATCTTATTTTACCCTCACAACAACCCTATTCACTTCTTTATCCTTGCTTATATTTTCCTCTCTTCCCTTTCCCCACCACCTAGCATTAAGCCCCACCCACACATTGCCTTGCCTCTAAGCAATCTGCTACTATACCTTCATTTTCAAATGTACAGATTCTCAGGGTTAGAAAGATTCCCCCAAAGATCATCCAGTTCAACCTACACTTAATTAAGTCACTCCAACAAGCATTCCATCAGGATGTAAGTTTTTTATGGACAGGAACCTTTTTTTATTTTGCTTTGTATCCTAGGACTTAATAGGAAGCACTTAATAAACGCCTATTGGTTAATTGATTTTTTGACCACCAACCTCTTCCCAAAGATGTCTGGGAAAGAACCTACCACCTTATAAGACATCATCATCATCCTCAATATCAATATTCTAGTAATATTTTCACCTCTTATTTCCTTTCTTTCCCTATCTCATTTCTCTGTTTCCTTCCTTCCCCTCCCTTCTGGCTTGCTCTGAGTCTCTCTCTTCCCTCATCCCACCTACCAGCCTCTCTCTCACCCTAGCCAGTCCCAGTGGATTATGTCTCAGTTTTAATTTACTCCAAAGTCTCCTCATGCTCTCCACCAATAGCACCAAAATGATGCTTTAAAATTATTGATAGAAACTGACCCAGTCCTCTTTCCCAACTCCTCCCTGCAGTTTGGGCTGCTAAGGAGCTTCCTAAATCCTGCTGAAAATGGGATTGATCAACCCCAAAGCTCCACACTGGTTTCCCTGGCATAAAGAAAAGACTTTGAAAAGGATTTAGATCAAAGTATCATAAAAATGCCTGAACCTATTAATTAAGGAAAGGAAAAGAGAGGAAACCTTTAAGAAAGTTTGGAGCCTGGGAGATTGCTGACCCAGACCTTCCAAAGTTAACTGAAAAGGCCATGTAACTAATGGGGGAGCAGGGACAAAATCAATAAAACTCTTGTTTCTTGGCTCCTAAAACCCAATCCATGAACTGACCCAGCACTCTGGGCTCATTCCTCAGTGTCCATGGGTTGTTCATTTATTCAGACTGAAATCATCCAAATGTTTTCAAAGAGGCTTAGAGCTTAGGAGCAAGAGGCCCCTTTGGCCAGGAGAGATCCCAGACAAACCCCTAAGGTTCACATTTAGTTTAAAACAATGAACCCAAGAATTTTGAGTGGGTTCTACTCTTGGCGCAGGGCCCTTTCCCCTTCTAGTATTTACAGATGCTCCATTCTGTGGTTCTCTGGTTCAATGATTAGCACCATCTCCTGAAACAGAATAAGAAACAATCCATACAGGTGAGAAAATATGCATATTTAGTGGAAGGGATCAGATATGGAACATACATTTCATACCAATGACTAGATTACTGGCCTGGTATTGTCCATGGGACAAGGTACCAAGGTATCAAAGAAGTTATGTTTTCTATCATTTGTTCTAATTATCACAAAGAGATTTCCGTCAATATCTCTCTGGAAAATACTAAGGCACAGAAAATAGTCCTAGAAAATGCCTCATTTTACAATTAAAGAAACCAAAACCCAGAAAAGTTAAGTGACTTTCCCAGGGTCATACATACAGTAACTGACAGAAGTGAGATGTAAACCCAGGTCATCCAGTTGCAGAGCCAGGGGTCATTCCACTCCACTGCCAATTTTTTTAAGACCTCCAAGGAAAAAGATTCCATAAAAGTGCCCCAATGTTGAAAGCCCCCTGTCACAAAGTTCCTCTTTACATCTCATTTCCTTTCATTCTGTCCTCCAGGGAGGAGAACAGCTGGTTGCCAAAAGCCTGCCCAAAAAGACAGGGGTTTTTTTGTGGGTTGTGCTAACAACCCATGCTGACAGATTTCCTGTGTTCTCCTTGTTATGTTTCCTGTGTTGTGTCTCTGTTAGGGAGCATAAAAGCTAGGATTCTAAAGCAGATACACAGGCAGGAACTAAATTCAGTGAAATCTATCCTCCTGTTGACCTGAAGGACTGTGGAAGATCACAGCTCATGCTGTAACATTCAAAGGCGAAGGAGTCTCTATTTCCCAGGGTTATTGTGAGGATCAAAGGAGATAATAATGATAGAGTGTTTATCATAGTGCCTGGCACATAGTAAAAATATTAGTTATTATCATCATCATCATTGCCACCAGGATAATAAAATAATAACTGGGACTGTGCCCTATTTATGGGATACATTTATTGCAGATTTCTTATTAATAATACACAGCTACTCCCAAACCCACGAGTGCCCTATATAGAGTCTCCCAAAAGTCTTCATGAAATTCAAAACTCAGAACAGCTTAAAAGTACAAAAAGACCTTTTGTTATTGTTGTTCAATTGTGTCCAAGTCTTTGTGAACCTATTTGAGGTTTTCTTGGCAAAAATACTGGAGTAGTTTGCCATTTCCTTCTCCAGTTCATTTTACAGATGAGGAAACTGAGGCAAATAGGATTAAGTGACTTGCCCAGGATCACACAGCTAATAAGTGTCTGAGACCAGATTTAAACTCACGAAGATGAGTCTTCCTGATTCCAGACCTGGTGTTCTATTCGCTACACCACCAAAGTACCCAGTGCATATATAATTAATATCCTTTTTACAGAAGGAGATTCTAAAGTTCAGAAGAAATTACTTAACTTACTCAAGCTCACACTGAGAATGAAGATCAAATCCAGACTGGAGCCAATCTCTTCCCACTACATAAGAGCTTGGGAAAGTAGCCAAGAAGAGTGAATAATTAGATGCATTTAATTAGGAAAGACTTTATGAAAAAGATAGGTTTGGGGCTGGACTTTATTGAGAAATAGGGGAAAGATCTTCATAGGAATGATTCAATATCATCTTCATTCCCTTCCCCATCATTCATTTTCACATGAAGTGGAATGTTTTTGCCAGGACAAAAATAGATGAGGTATCAGAAGAGAAAGTAGCACAATCCCCAGAGAATGACACCTATATACCTAGAGAGATTGTGGTGGAAAGAAAGCCCACAAAAAAAGTGCCATGGACACAGAACTGTGGAAGTGGGGCTGGTAAGAGAGCAGGTCCATGCAGACCAATGGAACACCACGAAGTACAAAATCTGAGGGCAGAGGATACTAGACTACCCAAGAAGAAAATGTATATATCCCTAAGGATGTTCATCCCTGTGGGCAAAGATCATTCGCCCTCCCATAGTTACAGCTCTATGGAAAGCCACTCTGAGACAGATCTAATAATAGAGAGCCAGAAACTAGAGCCAATGTGCCTTAGCTCCTGAGTTACAATGGTGATAGGTGATTAATGATGACAACTCTGAAGTCCAACTACATTCTCAAAGGTTTCCTTTTGTTAAGTCTCATGTTTCAACAATTAAAATCTTTATAAAATACATGGTCGTCCTAGCTGCTATGAAATACTACCTAAAACAGATTGGGGCTTAATCTTTTTCAAAGTTCTTAAAAATATAACTACCGATGGTAATTCAATTATGCTGCTATGGTATTAAGTGAAGTAAAGGTCTAAGGAAGGTGGGGAAAATCACATTTTTGTACACAGCCAAAATTCTCATACATGCATAGTCCATTTGCCTGAGTTTGGGGGAGGAGGGTTTTCTAAGTCTCCTGATTATTCAGTATTTCCCCCCTGCCTCAGTCAAACTCTTAGGGGAATGGAGAAATTATTTTTATAATTCTGAAAAAGCAACCTCTATTCATTGGAATATAAGCTCCAGGAGAGCAGAGATTGGTTTTGCCTTGTTTGCACCCTTAACACTTAGCTCAGGGCCTGGCACATCATAAATGCCTGTTGACTGACTGAAGAGAACTGGTTAGAATGGAGCAAGCCCTTCTTGGTAAGTCTTCCTAGAACCCTGAGGGTTAGAAACTGCCTCAAAGTTGAGATCCCATTTTTCCCTTCCTCTTCTCCCAATAAAAAACCATGAAGAGGCCAATGATAACTCATATTCTGGCAGAGTGGACACTGAGCAAATGTACCTGGAAGGGTCTCATCATGCACTTAAGTCACTCACACCACTTAACAGTCAGTCACCAGTCAGTATCACTTTTCAGTCTCTGTTGACTAGAGTTAAGATTTGAGTCAAACATCTGGTGGTAGAAGCGCCATGGTCCAACATTGGCCCCATGAACGTTGGCCTTTCCTTCATTCTATCTGAATGTATATATATTAAGTTTTCAAAGGAAAAAAATACACATGAGCACACATGAACAAACTGGGTTTTATTGGAACTCTTGGGCCACTGGATTCACAAAAAATAAACATCATTGTGTTGATATCATTTGGTGTTTATAGGAGGGTACATAATCAAGATCCTTTGGAGTTTGAAGGCAACAGCTTTAATCAGTCATAGGATTATAGGTTTAGAGTAGGAAAGAGTCAGCAATTACCCAGGCCAACTGTCTCATTTTCCAGATTACAAAACTGAATACCAGAAAGTCATTTTACCCAAGGTCACAGAAAATATAGAAAAGCTAGGATTCTAACCCAGAACCACTGAATATAAATTCATCACCCTATCCACTGTACCACACTGCTTATATTAATTTCATTCATTCAGTACCTACTATGTGGGGTAATTAAATGGCACAGTGGATAGATCACAGGGCCTAGGGTCAGGATCTGTCTTTGGACACTTACTAGCTGTGCAACCCTGGGCAAGTCAAATCCCTATTTGCCTCAGTATTTTATCTGTAAAATGGGGACAGAGAAGGAAGTGGCAAACCACCTCAGTATCCTTGCCAAGAAAACCCCATAGACAAAGTCCAGGACCGAACCACAACAACCTACTATGTGCCCAAGACTAGTTAGGGAACAGTGGGATATCAAAGGTTGTCGTATCTTGCCCTCAAGGACGAGGCTGGGGAAATGAAACACACTTAAACAACAGCTGAAGAACAATATTTACTGACAAGTGGAGAATCCATTGTTATTCAGAACACAGAATAAACAAGAAAAGCAGGAATCAGTGAGGGCCCCTAGAGTGCTCACTTAGCTCATGAACCTTTAGAAGACAGATAACTCAGCCAATATCAAAAGGAAAAATCATAGGTCCCTGAAGAATAGAGAGGGGGTCCTTTAAGACCAACCATTTTCCCATATCCTCCAAAGCCACTCTACAGGCGTGAGAGAGTAGTGAGGTCTGAGGTTCTCTCATAAATCTCCGGTCTCCCCCAACTTTCTAAGGGACATACCATCATTGACACAAAAAAAATCCATGTCTCAGAAAGGCATTCCACCCTAATCACTCAAGGCTGGGGGAGGCCCTTGTTAATATTGTTTTAATGTGATGGGGCTTGAAGAAATTTACAACGTCCTTGATTGGGTTAAAATTCCAAACAATCAGGCCAAGGGTCCTGCTTTGACATTTAGAGAAAGAAATGCTTAAGCTCTCCTCCTTTCTCCCCCAGGAGCTGTGTGATGTCCTAGAATTTCAACCTAAGTCAATTACTCCTCGGAACCATCTGAGATAGGGCAGAAAATCATTCCTAGGAGCCAGCTGCAAGTCAGTAGATAACCCTCGATGAAACTATCTGTAAGACCCATTGTAACTCTGAAATTCTATTTGTGAATTGTAGTTCTTACTTCAGTAGTTATCAGTGTATAGGAGTTCCCTTTTTCCCGTATCCCTTTTCCCTAAGTTTCCCTTCCCTTCCCCGGAACAAGCATTTTATATAGTATCTATCATGTGCCAGGAACTGTGCTAAATGCTTTATAAATATTATTTCATTCAATCCTAACAACAAGCCTGGGAAGTAAGTGCTACTATTATCCTATTTTACAGATAAGGAAACTTGGGTAAACAGAGGTTAAGTGACTTGCCCAGAGTCACACAGTAAGTGTCTGAGGCCAATTTGAACACAGGGGCTCCTGATTCTAGGCTCAGTGCTCCAACTACTGAGTCACCAATTGCACTATATGCCCAGCAAAAGTCATGGCCAGGAGTCTGTCTGAGCAGAGACACTGTTGATTCATCTGGGAAGGTTAAAGAGGATGAACATGGGAAGCCTCACGGAATTATTTCCCAGGCATGCATTGGGCACCCAATAACAGGATCCATAGACCAAAGAGACAGTGGGTTAGATGTGACTTTCCCTGAGGGAGCAGGATATCCGGGGCTGACATTTCAAGAACGCAGAATGCAGTCTCAGGGATATTTGACTTTGGAGAAACAAAGAGGAAAAGTTCATAACTTCATGCCATGGCATAGCCTCTGATCCCAGAAGTACAAAAATTAAGTCATTACAAAAATTGAATGCCTTGGTGAACATCTAGAACCAATGACATTATTATGAGTCCTTTTAGTGCTCAGAAAAACTCCATTCAGAATGAGAACAAAATGATTTAGAATAACTCTGGTATGAAGCACATTTTGGAAGAGAAGGAAGAAAGCCTCCTCATACTGCAGCCAGGTCCTTGAGCATGTGTTGATATTGACCTGTCAACACATTCTGGCTCTGCAGGAAACTTCATTTAAGCACTTTTCAGGTAGGATAGCAGGAACCATGACCTGTGCTCCCAACCCTACTGCAACCCTTGCCCTTTCTCTCCAATGGGTTGAGACCCAATAGCTTGCCTCCTTCCCCCAAGTTCTGGCCCCAACTAAACTTCTCAGAATTTCACAAGAGAAACTGAAGGTCAAAGAAGTTCAGCTGACTAACCAAATGTCACAGTTAAGTCAACAGTCAAAATGAGACTAAAGGTCCAGTTAAACATACATTTTGTGCTGGGCATTGTGAAGGATTGTAAAAGAGACACCATCTCTGCCCTTTAGGAGTTTAAAGTTCAGAGAGAGAGAGAGAGACAAGTGATTGACACCCTGTCATTTGTCTATAATGTCTAATTGAGGAGACAGCTAGAAGACTTAAATTCAAATCCTCCCTCAGACATTTACTAGCCATGTGACCCTGGACAACCTAATTAACTGCCTAATTTTCCTCATCTGTAAAATGAGGATAATATTTGCACCTACCATACAGGGCAGCTAGGTGATGTAGTAGATACAGCACTGGGACTGGAGTCGGGAAGACTGAGTTCAGATACTTACTAGCTGTGTGACCCTGGGCAGGTCACTTAACCCTGTTTGCCTCAGTTTTCTCATCTCTAAAATGAGTCAATGAAAAAAATGGCCAACTGCTCCAGTATCTTTGCCAAGAAAACCTCAAATCAGGTCACAAAGAGTCAGACATGAGTGAAACTACCAAACAACAAAGAACAAAAATGAAAGCCATTCCAGACAGAAAGAGCTAAGTCTTGGTTTCCAGAATGAGTTTGAATGTATATGATGAGACTAGCCTGGTTGGAGTGGAGGGTCCATGTTGAAGAGTAATAGGAAATAATATAATACTTGACCTTCCTCCTTGCCAAATCCTTCACTCTCCATAACTGGAGCCACTTAATGCCACCCCAAGTTCTGAGAACAATCTAGCCTAGTTTCCTGGGCAGGGGAAGATTTAGAACCAGTAGTCCTTGTGCACCTAGTCTCCATTTAGAGCCTTGATTTTAGTTGTTAAGCTCTTGCTGGCCCTACAATGGCTGCCATATTGCCATGCCCCACCCTTAAGTTCCTCCAGGCCTGGCCTGAACCTCCTCTTGTAGACTAAAAATCAAGCCTATATATAAGTAGTTTCTGTATCTGGGTATCCATTTTCACTGCTAAATCCCCATGACCCTGATTACGTGTCTACTGACTAGCCACAGCCTAATGTAAAACAGTGCTCTACCTGATGAGACATGCCACCCAAATCCTAGCCTCCCTAGTGCCACAGGATGACACCCCTAAATTCCATATACCTGCCCAGACTTCCTTCTATTCCCCATTCCTGAAAGTTTTGGGGGACCACTTGTCCTGTCCTCAATGGATTTGTCTAAAAACCAGGGCTGACTAACTCTAGTCAGGCCCATTCTGCCCCAGAACTGTTTCCTCCTCTGTAAAATGAGGGAGTTGATATAGGTGACATCTAGGGCCCCTCCCCACTCTACATCTATGGACCTATGAGCCCTGTGACTGACTGATGGCTTAGATGGGTAGGATAGGGTCAAGTTAGAAAGGGCCTGAGGGCAAGTCTTCTAACCTAAAACGTGCCATGCTTCCTCTCTGATATGGCACTCAAAATGGCAATTCTAGCTGCTTCTCAAATGTCCTCTTCAGGCTTCTTCAAGAACTCCAAGCTCTATCATATGATATGAGTTTTTAATCTGAAAATTAATTTCTTTAAGGAAGAAAGGTGAACTAAAAAGAATAGGAATAGGAAACAGGAAGGGGGGACCCAAAAAGAGGTTAAAGGAAATTACTTCAACACATTGGACTCATTTGGAAAGCATCTCTCTGTTGATTGGCCGGAGGGTTTTCAGTGACTTGAAGCTTTCCATGGCAATCAGGGCTGCCATAGCAATTGTAACCACAAGTCAAAGATGAACAGATCAATAGAGGATTCCCTACCCATATGCTAAAGTCAAAAAGACCGTTCATTGCCCCTCTGGAGTATATTAGAACCACATAAAAAAAATAATGTAGACAGAAGACACCCAGGAATGAATATGAGATCCCCCCCTAAGAGATTTTAATTTATGTAAACCAGTAGGTCATGGGCTAAACCACAAAAGCCCCAGTGGTCCCTGAGGTCTCTCTACTCTTTGATTTCATTTAGCTTTTCCTTTCCATAAATAAGTTTCAAAGGGCAAAAAAATAGACCATGTTCCATTTACCAAGGGATCACAATCCAGAAAAACTTCTGGGTTTGGGGGCTGAGTCTTTCTCCAACATTTTTCGAGTCATACCCCCTTTTTTCTACCTACTACCCTTTTTTTCATTACTTCCTTCTTTAAAAACCCCTGTCTCTGAAATCTTATAAGCCTAGAAATGTCAGCTTTCTAGCTAATTGGGGAGTCCCTAGGACACCAGAGGTGAGGAAACTAATCAGGCTTATATGAACATGACCCCAATCCATATCTAGAAAAGACCTGATCATTTTCCATTTCTCTAACTGCCCTGATGCAAAAGCAATAAGAACAAGCATGTTATTAAGGAATTATAAAGTGCCATGCTAAATGCTTGAGATATAAAGAAAAGCAAAAAAAAAAAAAAAAACCAGCTCCTGCCTTCAAAGAGTTTACAGTCTAACTGGGAAGACAAAATACAAATAACCATGTACATATAGGATATACAGAGTAGATCAAAGGATATGTGATGGAAAGATGGCATCCCATACATACAGCTGGCAAGGTACTAGTGAACAGATGTGCCCAGTCCTGAGAACAACTCTTCCCAAGATCATTATGGGCCCTTTCCTTGCCATGGCCTGAAGACCGCTGTGCCTGAGTCTGTTTGGTGTCATCCCTGATGATACATAACTTCCCTAACCTCTCCCCTTCCATTCCGGAGGTCCCAGCCCTGGCCGAAAGCTAGAATATTGGTGGGGTTGTCTTTGTTTGAGGCTGCTGTCCCATAGCACCTCCCCTGTGACTTCCCATGGATGTCTCTAGTTAAACTATTTGGTCTTCCCTTAAATGAACTGAATAAAAGCACTTACTGTTTTCATCATGAACTCGCTCATCTCAGTCTTCAGCAAAGCCCCTCTAATTCCTGTAATAGACTCTAATATCAAGTCTGAAATGAGAACTGACATCAAGGAAGGTATTCTAGAAAATTGAGAATAGAATGAAGGCTTAAAGAGATGTTAAAAGACTGAGGGCAGCTAGGTGGTGGCATAGTTCACAGGGCCTAGAGTCAGGAAGACTCATCTTCTTGAGTTCAAATCCAGCCTCAGACACTTCTTAAGCTGGACAAGTCTCTTAACCCTATTTGCCTCAGTTTCCTCACCTGCAAAATGAGCTTCAGAGGGAAATAGCAAACCATTCCAGCATCTTTGTCAGGAAAATCCCAAAACGGTCATAAAGAGTCAGAAACAACAAAAGATTGAGACCATACTCTTTTTAACTGATACCTTCGTATCATGAAAGTTGGAACTCTAAGAGGCAAATTAAGTATGCCTGGTGTCAGGAAAACTGTATAGTTATTTTTTCCCAGTGGACCAGGTTTGGAGAGCACCTCTTCCTTTGAGACATAGTATTATAAATATGTAGACCTGGAAGGAACATTAGAGATCATCTGGTCCAACCCTTTCATTTTACAGATGAGGAAACTTAGTTAAATAGAGGTTAAGTAACTTGTCCAGGGTCACATACCTAGTTAGGTGTCTGAAAATGGATTGTCATCCTGTTCTCCAAGTCCCACTGTCTCTCCTACTACTAAACCACTGCCATGACTTGGATACTTGTTGACTTGAAGTGAATAGAAATTCAGCGTTTAGGGTATGATCTATTGAAAGCCCCTGAATTTTGGACTATCAGGATTAAGAATCCAGGCTCTGTACTAAGCAGGCTAGCATCTACTAATAGTTTCTCATAGAAACCAAACCTAAGATAGGGTTTTTAAAGTTTAAAGTCCAAGCTGGTAAGAGAAACCTGGTGATTTGAGCTGAGTTTCCTTTAGTTCAAGCCCCAGGCTGAAAGCAAATGTTAGTGGGTCATGAACCCCCACATGACCTAAAACAAAAGTCTTAAAGACAGAACTAACACAGTTAAGCTTCCTCCAGCTCCAGCAAGGAGCAGGCAAACATTCTTACACTGAAATGTGAACCAGGTGCAATCACATTCTGAGGCAACATCTGGCCCCAGGAGGGTGTGATTCCCACCCATCAGTGGGCCAAAATTCCATTGGTATTAATAAAAGATGGCAACTCCACAACGGAGGAAGCAGAAACAAAACCAGGTATGCAACTGACCACTAACCCTGCTACTGGGTACATTTTGGACCAAGGTGCTGGCAACCAGGAGAGACACATCAACATGATAATGACTAATGAAGGTGTAATTCAATCGGCAAGGTAGCAAAGGCCCCAGCCATTTGGAAGGCAAAGGGAACACTCAGCAGTTACCCATATGCACACGCCTTGGTTTGCTCTGCACCATAAATCTAAAAACAGCTTTTAGACAGGTAGGAAACCTGACTTGAAAAATGAAATTACATAAAATTTTACTTCGGGGAAAAGTAACTTGCAACAAAAACATGGTCCCCAGTGGAAAATAATTATCTCAAGCTTGGCCCACATATGTGCAAAATGGTTTCAGATATACATTCACTTTTGAGTTGAGGGTGTTCTATGAGAAACACTCCCCATGACGTAAAAAATAAACAGCCCTCCTCAACTCCAAAACAAGTAAAAGTCACCCTGGGACAAACAAGTGTTTCTCCCATGGCTCCCATTCAGGGTGGGCATTAGAAGACTCAAACTGAAGTTTTAGATCTCCCCTTGTAAGATGGCAATTTGCCTCATATTTTTATTTTCCTCTTTGATCAAATAACCTGCCTCACTAAAAGTGTTTGGTCTAAGAGCCCAGAAGGGAAGTTCTCCATAGACTAGCCCAGGGGTAGGGAAACTGTGGCCTCAAGACCACATGTGTTCCTCCAGGTCCTCAAGTGCGGGCAATGCCATCTTTTTGTAACACCAGTGGAATTTTGGCCCACTGGGGGGGTGGGGGGATCACACCCTCTTGGGGCTAGATGTTGCCCCAGAATGTGATTGCACCTGGTTCACATTTCAGAGTAAGACTAGCCTCCTAGATTCAATTGGTGAGAAAGAAGATAATGTGGGTAAACACACCAACTGATATCAGATAAACCAGGGTCTAAGCTAACATATAATGATAGTACTAATAATGATCATAACTGGCATTTGTACAGCTCTTAAACTTTGACAAAATGATTTTCATCCTTTTCTCAATTTCAAGTCTGACAACAAGGGAAGCAGGGAAGTCTGGCTAGGCAGGCAGACAGCGGGTACAATAGTCCTGAGAGGGTCAGAGGCAAGTCAGGATGTGGGGCATTTGCCAAGTCATTGCAGTGGGGATTTCAGACCCAGCGACTTCAGAGAGAGCAAAGCAGAAATTGGTCCCTGAGGGACCAGGCAGAGAATAAGTGACTGAGTCTAACAACCAATCAATTAGCATGAATTAAGCACTGGCCATGTATATATATATATATATATATATATATATATATATATATATATATATATATATATATATATATATATATATATATATATATATATATATATATATATATTCCAGACTACATGCTAGAAATTAAAGGGAAAAAAAAGTTCCTGCCCTCAAGAAGCTTATATTCTAATGGACAAAGGCCAATGTTGGTTGACCTAAAGAGAAGAGAGGTGCATTTTCATATTCGTGGAAGTAGAACAGCCACATCTCTCACCCAGTGCCTACAGTGCCAACAAAAAGTCTGTAGTAAGTACAACAGTTCACCTCCCAACTCCAAGGATTTTCACTGTTTATGCCTCATGTCTGAAATTTTCTACCTCTTCATCTGTGTGCCTTCTGGGGTTTCTGGCTTCCTTCAGGTCTCAGCTCAAGTCTTACCTTCTTCAAGTAGTCTTTTCCTGTCCTCCTCAACGCTAGTTCCCTCTTTGTTGATTATCTCCCATATATCCTGGCTCTCCTTATGTGAAGACAGACAGAGACAGAGAGACACACAGAGAGCTTTATGGATCTATGTATGTATGTATACACACATACACAAAAATGTGTGTATACATGTATGTGTATATATAATATAAATATGAATACATATATATATTACTTGTACATAGTTGGTCATATATTGTTCCTCCACCCCACAGCCACCCCAGTTAGACTGAGCCCCCTAAGAGTACTCATTGCTTTGTTTTTGATTTTGGTTTTTGCCTTTCTTTACATGCCTAGAACTTAGCACATTGCCTGAAACACAGTAGGCACTTAATAAATGTTTTTTGAATAGATTTAGTAAAGTTCTACTATCTAAATTCTCATTCCTATATATCTCAGCATACTTCCATTGAGCAGGCATGGAAAGCTTGGTTTGTATCTCTTTACCTAAACTGAACATGAATCAACATCCCAGGATCTCAAGTGTCATCTAATCCATCCTGTACCTAGAAAAGGGTTCATTTTGCAACATTCCCAACAAGTGACCATCTAACCAGCACTGAATCCTCCAGTGAGCCCCTGCAGCAACCAACTACATTTTTCTATGACTCCAATTGTTAGGATCAGACGCATGCTTTGCAACAAACCTAAAAATTTAGACTTCTTCTCAATGTTCACTAAACATTCCTAATTCTATCCTCTGGGACCAAACAGAGCAAATTTCATCTCTATCCCATGAGACAGTTCTTCAAATATGTGAATACAATGGTCCTTTTCCTACCCCACCCTCCAGCAAGTCTTTTTTCTAGACTAAGCATCTCTATTTCCTTCAACCAATCTTCATAGTATGTGGCAAGTGCATGAGACAGTTGCCTAATCTAGAGTACATGAACTTATTTTTTAAATATCCTAATAACTCTATTTCAACATAGCTTGTTTTCTTTGTAAACTAATTTTATTTTATCCATTTAAAAACATTATTCTGAGAAAGGGCCCACAGGCTTCACTAGACACTGGCAAAGGGTCTATGATACAAACCTTTGCTATACACACTCTCTAGCTTATCAGAATCCTACTAAGGTAGGGTGGGCTTAAAGCCATGAGAAAAGTTATTGGCTGTTGTTCAAACCTATAAATTCTTTGAAACTGCCAATAAGAAAACTCCCTCTACCAATGAAAATCTCCCACTGTCATGCAAATATGGTCTTAAGTGGTTTCTAGGAGCACTAGGGGTTAAGTGAGTTGCCTACAGTCACAGTCACTTTGTTCTGCAAGACTTAAATCCATATTTTCTGGCTCTTGAGAACTATCCTCTACTTACTTCACTACGCTATCTCTCACTGGCCACCTATACATATCAAAGGCAGAAATACAGCTGGGGAATGAGGAGTAGGGCAAAAAAAATCCTTTACTCTCTAGGCTTTGCCTTTGTCAATGAAAAATGCACAGCATTTTGAGTTCCCTCAAAAACTATAATGTGGAAAACCCACAAGGTTCTGTGGGGTTTCTTTGTTGTTGTTCAGTCATTTTAGTCTCATCTGACTTTTCATGACTCCGTTTGGGGTTTTCTTGACAAAGATATTGGAGTGGTTTACCATTTCTTTCTTCAGCTCATTTTACAGATAGGAAACTGAGGCAAACAGGGTTAAGTGACTTGCCCAGGGTCACACAGCTAGTAAGTGTCTGAGGTTGGATTTGAACTCAGGAAGATGAGTCTTGTTGACTTGGCACTCTTCTCTGCTGCTCTACCTACCTGCTCTTCTTTGGTATAACTCCCCTGAAATGGACCAGGGCTCCCCAATTGGAAATTAAGTACTGAATTAGATGCACCTTCTGATCTTAAGTCAGAGTGAGGCCTCTGATAGAGACCAAGTATTTGGTGAACAAGAAATAATAAGTGGCTAAAGAAAGAGAAAATTGAAACCAAAAGGCAGTAGTAAGCTGAGATAATCCTCTATGTCCCTGGGATGAAGAATCTCCTTCTGGAAAGCCAGCCATTCTAGCCAACCAAGATTCAAAGAAACAGATAGTCTATGATGAGAAAAAAAAAACACTAAAGGTTTTTTCTTGTTAATAGGTCAGGTTTAAGTTTTACCTTCTACAAGTGCTTTAGCAAAAGACCTCTAAGTTTTAGGCTAAAAAAAAATAGCAGAACCCACTCCTCTTCCTCAGAGAAAGATGTGGTTCTTGGGAAAGGGCTCCAGCTGAAATCAGTGACTGGAATCAGAGAGGAGCTCCACAGACCCATTCTCAATGGAGCTAGCCCTGGTAGTGCCCTGCAGCAGCTGCCAACCATGAGAGAGAGAGCATCGGCATAAATGATGAGTCTGCAGGGAAATGAGACCACCAGAAAGCAATGCTCAGGAGGACTTGCACATCCCAAAAAATGTCAGTGGCTCTCCAGCATTGGAGGTGGCCTCAAGCATATGCCCTGAAGTCCACTTTTCCCACTGATGGGGTATTTGTGAGAAAGTATGCCCCACTTATGGGAGAAATGTTGTTGTTGTTATAGTTGGCAGCAGCTACTTTTTGCACTTTGATGTTTCATCAGGTTTCTTTGGTTCAAGTTAATTATGCCTGCCAGTTGATTACTACATACACTGATGGGGGCTTGTGAGCTGTGATTCTGAATGGACAAGGACCCATTGAGAACTTTCAAATTGAGGCAGCCTTGATTGAAGGATCACTTTGCAAGTTTGGGGGAAAGTTTCCCCAGGGGCTTCAGTAAAATGTGGCATACCCAACATGCCAGATGTGATCTAACCAGGCTGGAATACCAAACAGGACTATCACTTTCTTCATTTTAAGGGCAGCTGTGTGGTGCAGTGGATAGAGTGTGTGTGTGTGTGTGTGTGTGTGTGTGTGTGTGTGTGTGTGTGTGTGTGTGTGTGTTTGTCCTTCATTGCCAAAGAAGACCATGCCATCAGAGAAATAATGACATGACTTGGACTTGACTTTGTTTTGAGTGAGGGAGAGCTGTGCAGGTCACCAGCCTCACTTCTCCCTCAGAGCCATCTGAATCCAGTGACCAGATATTCATTAGGATGACTGGAGATGACCCAGGGTGAGGCAGTTGGGGTTAAGTGACTTGCCCAAGGTCACACAGCTGGTGAGTGTCAAGTGTCTGAGGTGAGATTTGAACTCAGGTCCTCCTGACTCCTGCACTGGTGCTCTGCAGTGTACAGAACACCAGACCTGGAGTCAGGAAGACTTGCATTCAAATCTAGCCTCAGACACTTATTAGCTGCGTGGATGAGTCATTTAACCTCAATTTCCTCAACTGTAAAAGGAGGGTGATAATAGCACGTCCTCCCAGAGTTGTTATGTTGATTAAGTGAGATGATAATTGTAAAGTGCTTAGCATAATGACTGGCATATAGTAGGCACTATATAAATGTTAGCTATTATTATTATTATTAAAAAGAAAAGCATGATGGGTGCCACCAGTTCATCAAAGTTATTTGTAAAACAGCACAGAGGAGGATGAAAAAGGACCATATACCTTTTTACCTTGGAAAACAGCAAAAAGTGATAGAAATAAAACAAGTCTACAGAAGGCCTGGCATGAGCCTCAACCAACCAAATTACCCGGAGAACATTCATATGTGGAACTGACAGGACAATCAATAGGTGGAAAACAGTGAATTTGTCAAATAAATCTATTTTCCTTGTCTGTGACCATGAAATCTTCACATTGGGATTCTAACACCTCATTCTCCGATGTGCTGGCCAAAGAAATTGAAACAGCACCACATTCTGCTTACCTCAAAAACTGCTATATGAAGCAACCAACCTCAGATGAATAGATTTTCATTATATAGTCTTTGTGAAAACCAGAAGAGTGAATTTTAGTCCTGAATTTATCACATACTGGGTGACGCAATGGATAAAATACTAGGCTTGCAGGCAGGATGATATTAGTTCAAATGTGACCTCAAACACTTACTGGCCACATGACCTAAGCAAGTCACTTAACCCCTATTTGCCTCAGTTTCTTCAACTGTAAAATGAGGATAATACTAGCATCTAGCTCCCAGAGTTGTAGTGAGGATAAAATGAGATAAATTCGTAAAGCACCTAGCACGTTATAAAGCAGTAGAATACAATTAGTGCTATATAAATGCTAGCTGCTGCCATTATTAATGTATAACTGTACATAAGATTACCTTCTTTAAATTTTAGCTTCCTCAACAGTAAAAATGAGTGTCATAACATCTACCTGTGTCTCCATATTATTACCAAATTTAAATGAAACAATATATACAGTATATGAAAAATGGTTCAATGTAAAATGTTATACACATAAAGTAGAGTACAATTTAATTTAATTCAAGAAACATTTATTAAGGACCTACTGTGTGCTGAGCCCTATGCTAAGCTCTTTACAAACATCATCTTATTTAATCCTCATATCAGCTCTGAGGAGGTAGGTGCTATAGTTGGTCCCATTTTATAACTGAGGAAACTGAGGCAGGCAGAAGTTAAGGGACTTGACCAGGGCCACATAGCTAGGAAGTATATGAACTCAGGTCTTTCTGACTCCATGCCCAGTGCTCTATCCATTGTGCCACCCAGCTCCCTATTTAATAATAATAGCTAACATTTATGTAGGATTTTCAGACTTACAAAGCATTTACATGTTATCTCATTTAATCCTCAAAATAACCATGGAAGATTAATATTATTATTAATCTCAATTTTACAAAAGAGGAAACTGAGGCAGACAGAGGTGAAGTGATTTGCCCAGGGTCATGCATCTGACAAATATCTAGGGCAGAATTTGAATTCCGGTCTTCCTCACTCCAAGCCAAGTGCCCTACCCTCTCACTGCCACAATCACCTAGCACACCACATTCAAGTGCTAATATTTTATGTGCATGATGCCTGCTGAGATATAATTGATGAGAATGGGCTAGGGTCTATGACAAGAGCCTAAAAATACCATGTCAGTTAAACTCCTGTTAGTCACGCCAAATTTTCAGAAATTACTCTAACATCATCTCTTACCTCCCCCCACCCCAAACCTTATGTTAACTGATACCGTCAGTTGCCTACAGAATGTAATTTCCTGAGTTTTTAGAATAAAATGAACCTGTAGGCTGCCTGCACAGAGAAGTCCTGGAAAAATAATAAAATCCAGATGGGAAAGGCATCTGATTTTTATTTGCAAATGGAGGAAAACATTATCTTAAGATATCCATCAATTGGCAACTAATTACATTTAATAAACCTGTGTCTTTCTGCTTGCCCTTGTTCAAAAAAAAAAAAAACCCTCTTAATGTGCTAAAACACAGATAAATAATCCATATCAGCCCCCAGACCAGTTTGGTTATAGTGATAGGTAAATGTCAAAATGCTAGCATATGGATTGGCTGTCATAAAGCCCAGAGGGTTGTGTGGCTGTTCTGAATTTACTCTGATGATCAAACCAAAGGAAAATTCTCAAAATGAACACTCTGGAGAGACATCCACTCTGCCCTGCTCTGAAAGCAACTACCACTGCTCCGTCCCAGCCTGCTTCTCTGCCTGGGTGGGTACATCCAGACTGCTCAGTGCCAAAAAGAAGTCTGGAATCCAGATTCGTCATGGGATGCTCATGGAAGAAGGAGTAATTCACATTTTTGCTCCTTTGATTTCATTGGTTAGTTGTGTGTCTAGACATTATTTTCATTATAATTGCTATTATGGCTGCGGTTGTTTATGCATCAATAGGCCAACAGACCTGAGAGCTTGCCGCTGTGGTTAGTGCTTCCAACAATGCAGACGACAGTTCATCTATATTTGCCCATCCTGGGTGCCTCTTGCTCATGTTTTCCCACAAATTTGCTGTAGGAGGTGCCTTCCAATATGAGGCCATCCTTCTTCACATTTTCCAGAAATTGTAGGGATTGGAATCAGTCATCCCTCATCCTCACTAGGTGTCCAATTCAACTTTTTTTCTGGTTGTACATATCTCAGATGACATCCCTCAAGGCCACTTTTCTTACATAATTATTCATTTGTAGTATGATAAATCCTGTTCAATTCATCCATTTGCTGTAACAGTAATAATGATGGTTATGATAGTACCAACAACACTTTAAAGATTCCCAAAGCACCATACCTTATGCTATCTCATACATTCCACACAAAAAACCTGTGAGGTAAGTATAATTATGATGCCCATTTTGCTGTTCAGTCATTTCACTCATGTCCAAATCTTTGTGAGAGATGGCTCAGGAGAAGAAAGTGAGGCTGGTGACCTTGCAGAGCTCTCCTTCACTCAAATCAAAGTCAGCTGCAAGTATGTCATCATCTTGATGTCATGGTCCTCTTCAAGAATGAAGGACAAACACAACAACAACAAATCTTCATGACCTCATTTGAGATTTTTTAGCAAAGACAATGGGGTGGTTTGCCATTTCCTCCTTAAGTTCATTTTACAGATGAAGAAACTGAAGCAAACAGGGGTAAGTGACTAGCCCAAAGTCACATAGCTAATAAGTGTCTGAGGCTGAATTTGAACTCAGGTCTTCCTTACTTCAAGCCCAGCTCTCTGTCCACTGTGCCACCTAGCTGTCTCTTTTTCTAAATGAGGGAACTGAGGCTGAGAGAGGTTATGTGACTTTCTCAGGGGTATACAGTTAGTAAGTAACTGAAGCAGAATCTGAACTCAGATCAATCCACTGTACCAACTAACTGCAATACCTTTTAGAGTACTAGAATATCCTTCAAAATAACTCTGTGAGTTATAATTTTTCTATGCAACATGATTAATATGAAAATGTGTTTAATAGGAATGTATGTGTACAGCTATATCATATTGCATGCCATCTTGGGGAGGGAGGGGGGAGGAGGGGAAGAAAATTTAAAACTTATGAAAGTGAATGTTGAAAATTAAAATAAATTAAAAATTAAAAAAAACAACTCTGTGAGATACAAAAGGCTTGGCTTACTAAGTAAGTAGTGCCAGGACTATTCTTACTGATGAGGAAAGTGAAGTTCAGTAATGGTTAATGTCTAGTAGGACAAAAATGGAAAAAGGAGACCTGCATATTGAATTTCCAGCAAATCCCTTCCCCTATTGAAGTCTCAGTTTCCTCTTTTGTAAACTGATTGCAGAGGGAGAGAGAGAGACAGAGAGAGAGACAGAGAGACAGAGAGAGAGAGAGACAGAGACAGAGAGAGAGAGAGAGAGAGAGAGAGAGAGAGAGAGAGAGAGAGAGAGAGAGAGAGAGAGAGAGAGAGAGAGAGGTGGCACAATGATTAGATTTGAAAGCAGTAACACAGGAGTTTAAATTCTGCCTCAGACTAGCAGTGTAACCTTGAGCAAGGCACTTACCTTCTCTTAGCCTCAGTTTCTCATATGTAAAATAGGAATAATAATATCTTCCTCTACCTCACAGAGTTGTTAAGAGAATCAAATGAGATGACATACATAAAGCCCTTTGCAAATTTTAAAATGTTTTATCAATGACAGTTATTGTCATCATCATCTCCCAATGCCAAGTCTCAGGCTCTTTCCACTACATTTTTATCCATCCTGGGCATAAGCAATTGAGACTCAAAGAATGTTGGAATTGGAAGGGACCTTCAGGATCCTCTAATTAACCCAACCCACTCATTTGCTAGATGAGGAAGCTGCCATTCAGAGATGTTGGGACCTGACAGATGTCACAGATTCTGACTGGTTCCTGTCTCAGAGGAACAGAGTCCAGTTCTGAGTTTGTCCTTAGCTCTTAAAATATGCCTGTCTCTTTGGGCTTCCAAATTGCTGTTCCGGAAGCAAAGTGGAGACATTAGAGGTGTTACAGAGAGACTCAGCAGAATTCAAAATGCTTCTTTCAACGTCATCATTTCACTGAGCACACCCTAACCTTGGTCAGTCAGTCAACAAGTATTTATCAAGCATTTAACTATGTGCCAGACACTGTGCTAGTCTAATTATCTGTCAGGCTGTGGATTTTCATCATAAAGCATTGGCTAAAAACTGTCATAATACATATTTCCAGGACCTGTATTCAAATCCTATCTATCACTTACTAGCTATTTGACCTCAGGCAACATAGTTTCGTCACACGTAGAAAAGGAATAAAAATAATTGTCTGACCTATCTCATAGTCATAGAAAGTCTTGGTACCAGTAAGACCTGAATTCAAATCCTGCCATTCACATATACTATCTAAAGGATGCTGGGCAAGCCCCTTCATCACTATGTACCCCAAGCAAGAATGTACCTGGTAAATTAATTTAGCGCCACCTTTTTTCACTATAAAGAAGATATTTGTCACTGGGTTAATTATCCAGCCAAAGAAATTTGAATCAGCTCAGGGGGCAATACCAGTGTTATTCACCAGGTGACCCTGTACTTGAGCTGCCAGACTAGGCTTCTTCAGTCATTCTCTCCTGTGTGCCCATTCATCTCTACTCACCACTAGGGGTCACTCAAGCCTTCAAGCTCTTGGGTTGCTCCTCTAGCATGACAGCCCAGATCCAGGGTCTATTCATCAGGGCTTTTTTTTTTTTTAATCTGACTTGACCAGGTTCAATATAGTCTAGGACAGGGATGAGGAACCTGAGGACTCAAGGCCACATGTGGCCTTCTAGGTCCTCAAGTATGACCCTTTGACTGAATCCAAATTTCACAGAACAAATCTCTTTAATAAAAGGATTTATTCTGTAAAACTTGGACTCAGTCGAAAGGCCACACCCGAGGACCTGGAAGGCCACATGTGGCCTCAGGGTCACAGGTTCCCCACCCCTGGTCTAGGAGGTGAAATATCAATATATGAAATTTTATAGATTAGCTTGTATCTACAACTTCTAGGTGCAGTTTACTCTTTCAGGGCTCTCCCCTACATATTTGGAGCTCTAATAACCCATGTTAATAACTATGTTGTATTAATGCCATGGAATAAATTGATGATAACGATGATGAAAAATTCTCCCCCATTTACCTGCTGTTTCCAAGTCTTCCATGTAATGGGAGAAAGCTAGCGCCATCTTCAGCACATAAAGATGCATGAGGGTGGGGCTATCATTAAGCCACCAACCCCAGGTTTACATATTAAAGAAAAACTAAGAAAGAGGGAATCCTCCAGGCTCATGAGCCTGGTTCCAAGCTGGAATGCCACTATCTGCCCATCATCAGTTGATTTTGTTTGGTGCTGGTCATGACACTGATCTTGGATGACCAGGTCAGGTCCCCAGCTGCTGCTGTATCCATCTGTCATCTTCACTACTCAAGTCACTGCTGCTTCTGTCTCATTCCCAATGCTGCCATCTTGGAGGAAGAAATCAAGATAATGAAGAGAAGTAGAAAAGGGGAAAAGGAATACAATATACAGATAGCATCATTTTATCATATTCTTCTGGCTGATTTTCTGTCACAAAGGAGAATATCACCATAACTTTAGAGTGAGGAGGAATAATGCTTTTCCTGGGTCATGATGTCTGAAATTATTCTGCCAATCTCTCCATGACTTTCTTCATTGGGCTGAGAGGAAAAAATATCTAAAGAGATAAGAGGACAAGGTAGATCCTCCCAGGTTAAAAATATGTTTTCTATGTACTTATCTGTGAGTATGTTCCTTCCTCTCATTTGAACAAAAGTTTCTTTTAGGACAGGAATTATTTTCATTTTTGTCTCTGTATTCCTAGTACTTGATAGACAACAGGTGCTTAATAAATACTTGATGAACTATCTAGTTTAGAGGTTCTTAACCTTTGCATATCATGGAGTCTGGTGAAACTTAAGA
Source organism: Notamacropus eugenii (assembly GCF_028372415.1). Lineage (NCBI taxonomy): Eukaryota > Metazoa > Chordata > Mammalia > Diprotodontia > Macropodidae > Notamacropus > Notamacropus eugenii. Next base: position 244,792,969 of record NC_092872.1, on the reverse strand, counting down.
ACCCTTTTCAGAATAATGTTTTGAAATGCATAACATGGAATGCATAGGATTAGGAAACTGCTTATAACAAAAAATACAGTTATCAGAATTTTTTTTTAATCAAGTTCATGTACCTCTGGTTAAGAACCCCCAACTTAGAGAAATCTATGTGGGGAGGGGCTGCCCTCAATCTTGGCACTAGGCTCTTGTACAGCCATGCTGATAGCTTGGAACAAACTGAGTCAGCAACGCTTTAGCGCATAAACATTGGGGTGTCCACAATGCCAAGATGCTGGCTTAGCATGATGCCTAATTTGTGGCTTATCTGAAAAAGAGTCAGAGAAACAAATGTCATAATACCAAAAAAAAAAAAAAAAAAACTCCACTGAATATCATGGAATCTGGTGTAACTTGTCAGTTCCTTAGAATCTTGGTCCCAAAAAAAGTATGTATTTTATGACAGATCTGCCTCCCTCCTTTGTCATGTACCAATCATTTTTGTAATGGCCCCCCACTTTTCATTAGTGAGCTGTCTGAACCCATGTGTAAAGGTGCCTCCAAGTTCACAAACTTATTATTCCTCTTCATGTACTTTCCATTCTCATCAATTCTCATCAAACTGGCCTGCTAGCAGTTCTTTGTACATGATATTCCATCTCCCTCCTCCCTGCCTTTGCAAGGTGATTAATCATGTTTCAAATGCACTGCCTTCTCATTTTTCCCTTCTAGAACACCTATTTTTCTTCAAAGCACATCTCAGGTCCTTTCCTTTGCACAAGACTTTTCCTGATCTTCCCAATCATTACTTGTCTCTCTACCCCTTTAAAAATGACCTTATACTGCGATGTGTATACATCGTGTATACATATCTGAGTATAAGTTGTATTCCTCAGTAAAATATAAGCTGCTTGAGATCAGGAACTGTATTTCTTTTTACCCTTTGCATTCCAAAAGTATATAACACAGTGCCTTGCACATAGTAGATATTTTGATAAATTGAATTAAATTGACACAACCTCAATAAAAATTTAATCCATTACATGAAAATCTGATCTGGGGTTTTGTGGACAAAATCATTTGCATGAGTGTCTAAAATAACTTCATGTTTTTGCATCAAGAAACCACAGCTCCCATCTTTACATAGCAAGATTTTTTCACCTCAAACTCAAATGTTGTATGTATATGTTTCACAGATAGTCATCTCATTTTTCTCCTCTATTCCCAGAAGATCACTCACAATATATCTTGGAATCTAAGGGCAAAAGAGTTTCTCTCAGCTCACACCCCCATACAGGCGGCCCCACTTTAAGCAACTAACCTATGGATGTTGAAATTTACAAAGCAATTGATGTTGGGAAGGGAGAGGAAGAGTTGGGTGTTTTACTTGGCACAGGTTCAGTAGGAACAGGCATCAAGATATGACCACCAAGACGGCTAAAGAAATTTTAAGCTATGACAAAAGAAGCAAAGTAGCCAGCACCAAATAGTCCCACTGTATTATCTCCACTCAGATCACAATTCTTAGCATTAGGTTTTAAAAGAGACATTGGAAAGCTGGAGAGTATTCTCAAGTGGTTGATGAGCCTTAAAGTCATCTAACTTGAGAAATAGATATATGAATTAAGGGTGTATAGTCGAGAAGAAAAGATAGGGGGTGCACAGGACCACTGGCTTCAGATATCTAAAGAGATGTAGCTGGAAGAGATATTATTCTATGAAACTCCAAAAGGCAGAAATAGAACCAGAGAGTGGAAATAATAAAGAAGTAGAAATTGGTTCTTACTTTAATAATTCAGGGATCTGTCATTTTATCAGTGTGAGTACTCCTTCTATGAATGCAGACTGCAATCCCTCTAAGACCTAGTGAATGGTCTGCAAGAGTTGCAACAACTAAACACTTCAAGAATCTGCATCTGAATTGGAGGGGAGCCTATCTGAGCTTAGCTGGAACAGCTGGACAACTGTCTTGGGAAGATTCTGAGGATCACCTGGCAAGGTGATACCAGACACTGAGTCCCTGCTCAAGCTGAACTGCCAAGTATTCAGAGAGTGCAACTCCGATGGGCTGGCCACATTGTTCTAATGCAAAATGTACACTTGCCAAAAAGACTTATTTTATGGAGAACTCACATGGGGCAGATGATCACATGGTGGTCAGAAGAAGCGATACAAGGACACTCTCAAGGTGTCTCTCAAGAACTTTGGATTTAACTGTGCAACATGGGAGATGCTGGCACAGGACCACTCAGCATGCCCACATCAGAAAGGGTGCTGTGCTCTTTCAGCAAAGCAGAATTGAGACAGCATAGAGTAAACATAGGATGAGGAAATTTGGGATATCCACCCCAAATATTCACATGGATTATCTATGTATTTGTCTGATCAGTCACAGTTACACACACTGAAATTTCACTTTATCATGGTGATGTGATTATGGTTCTCTTTGAAGATGAAGGACCACAACCAACCAACTATCTGAGCTTAGCTAAACTGGATCCTTCATATACCTGAGCCATACACTCAGTCATACTTTTAAAAGACTAGAAAGTCAAAAAGAATCAAGAACTTACATGGGCAAAGAGAAATCAAGGAGATGAACCTAGACTCTGGTTCACTGGATAGAAGGCTGTATGACCCCATAGCTTCACCTACCCTCTGGAGCAGTAGTGTTAAATTCAAATAGAAAAGAGGTCACTAAACTGTTCAAGAGGACCCCTGTGGGTCCTGTGGGCACATATTGACTTAAAAAGCCGCATATTACTATTATATGTTTTATGTTTTTTTATTTATTTTGCTAAATATTTCCCAATTACATTTTCACTTGGTTTGGGCATGCGGCCCATAGGCCATATCTGATGCCTCTGCTCTAGAGAACCATAAGCAACAAGGAAATTTGTTGACAGTCAAAAGGCTGTGCTTGAGGACATAAAGGGCCACATACCTAAGAGGATTTGTTCTGTGAAGTTTGAATTCAAAGGGCCACACCTGAGGACCTAGCGGACCATATATGGCCTTGAGGCCACCGGCTCCCCACCCCTGAACTAAATGAATTCTAAGCTCCTTTCTAGCTGTACAAATTTACAAAATGAAAGGGAGTGGCTAATTATCTTACAGACAGAATAACCAGAGATTTCCTTTGACAACAAACCCCTCGGTTGTATTTCAAACATGATTTCACTTAGAAAAACTGTTTTCATATCCAATGCTATAAGAACACATGTTTTGCCTAAAATAAAATGTGCATATATTCATCCTCTTAGAAAGGTTCATGGGGCATCACAATATGCCCAGGTCATAATTTACCTCCTGAGGCAGAAGTCGGGGGGGTGGTGCTTTTGCTGGGTCTTTAAGGCCTCCTGAAGCTGATGTTCTGAATTAGCAAATAGGGCAGCTGAGGGGGTGAGGAAGAATGTTTATCATTATGATCATAAGCAGTTTGGTGAAGTATAAAGAGCACTGCATCTGGAATCAGAGAACCTTGGTTTGAATTACTAACTCAGTTTCTTACTAGCATGTAACTCTAGATAAATTATCTAACCCAGGGGTTCTTACCTTTTCTTTTTGTTTCATGGATGCCTTTGACAGTCTTGTAACACCCATGGACTCTTTCTCAGAATAATATTTTTATATACATAAAATCAAATACATAGGATGATGAAGAAAATTTATATAACCTCTCTGAACCTTAGTTTCTTTTCCTTTTTTGTAAAAATATTTTTAGGTTTGATTTTTATTGAATTCTTAAACACAAAAAATATGTACTCACTTTCAATGTGTGCCAGTTTGGGCATTAATTTATATAGCTGTCTATTAACTTATTATGTATTTCTTTTTAACATTCTTTTCTTTTTAATAATTCTCTCCCTTCCTTCCAGCCCTCCCCCACCCACTAAGAAGGCAAGCAATATAATGTAAATTGTACATTTGAAATCATGCAAAACATATTTTCATATTAGCCATATCACCAAAAAAAGCCAAAAAAGTGAGAAAATTATACTGCAGTTTGCATTCAGAGTTCATCAGTTCTCTCTCTCTCTCTCTCTCTCTCTCTCTCTCTCTCTCTCTCTTACTCTTTCTCTCAACATTTTTAATCATGAGTTCTTTAAATTACCTCAAATTATTGTATTACTCAGAATAGCCTAGTCTTTCAAAGTTGAACATTGCCAGAACATTGCTGTTACTATGTAGAATAATCTCCAATTCTTCTCCCTTCACTTTGAATCAGTTCATATAAGTCTTGCCATGTTTTTCTGAAACCACTCCCCTCTTCATTTCATATAGTACACTATTACCCCATCACAATCATGACATAACTTGTTCAACCATTCCCCAACTGATATGTATCCCCTCAATTTCTAATTCCTTGCTGCCACAAAAAGAGCTATTATAAATATTTTTTAACATATAGGTATTTTTTCCTTTTTCTTTGATCTCTTTTGGATGCAGACCTCATACTGGTGTGTGTGTGTATGTGTGTGTGTGTGTGTGTGTGTGTTCATCCTTCATTGCCAAAGAAGACCATGCCATCAGAGAAATAAGGATATGACTTGCACTTGACTTTGTTTTGAGTGAGGGAGGGCTGTGCTGGTCACCAGCCTCACTTCTCCTCCAGAGCCATCTGAATCCAGTGACCAGATATTCATCAGGATGACTAGAGATGACCCAGGATGAGGCAATTGGGGTTAAGTGACTTGCTCAAGGTCACACAGCTAGTGAGTGTCAAGTGTCTGAGGTAAGATTTGAACTCAGGTCCTCCTGACTCCTGCACTGGTGCTTTACCCTCTACTCCACATAGCTGCCCCTCCTCATACTGGTATTGTTGGGTCAAAGGACATGCACAATTTTATAGGCTTTAGGCATAGTTCCAAATTCCATAATGGTTGGACCAATTTACAACTCTACCAACTATTAGTATACTTATTTTCATTCATCCCTTCTAACACTTGTCATTTCTGATAGGTGTGAGGTGGTACCTCAGAGTTGTTCTAATTTCTTTTTCTCTTATCAATAATGGTTAAGAGCATTTTTTCATATGACTATATATAGCTTTCATTTCTTCTTCTGAAAACTGCCTTCTATTCTTTGACCATTTATCAACTGGGGAATGGCTTTTTTTTTTATAAATTTTACTTACTTCCCTATGTATTTGAGAAATGAGGCCTTTATCAGAGAAACTTGCTGTAAAAATGTTTAATATTACTTCATTGTCTATGGTGCCTTATAGCAAACTATAGTTTCCTTGATTATTTCTTTTTTTAATCTATTTTTGTTTTTGCTTTCTCTGAGATCATAATTGTTACTCCTACCTTTTTTACTTTAGCTGAAGCATAATAGATTTTCCTCCAGCCCTTTATTTTAGCTCTGCAAATCTTTCTTTTTCAAGTGTATCTCTTGTAATCAACACATTTTTGGATTCTGGTTTCTAATCCATTCTGCTATCCTCTTCCATTTTATGGGTGAACTCATCCCATTCACATTCACAGTTATGATTATTAATTACATATTTCTCTCCATCCTATATTCTTCTGCTTATCCTTCTCTCTCTCTATCTACTGCTTCCTCCTCAAAAGTCTGTTTTGGTTCTGACCAGTGCCTCCCTTTATCCACCATCCCTTCTTCATTCCCCCGCCCTATCCATGTCTCTTATGCATTGTTTATGAAGCTTTTCTCCTGTAGCTACAAGTTCTAGTGCTCCTTTCTGCCTTGCAACTGCAACCAGGACCCCTGCTCCCTTGTGACTAACCACAAGTTTTCCTCACCACCCTGGAAAGGCAAATCACAACAGCTTATGGGAAATAGAGTTGCCAATCAGTGCCAACTGTGCCTAGTACCAGCAAAGGTCCTCTATACTCTCTGCCCAGTTGTCCAACCCTTTTCCTGTCTCTGGGCTGAGAGCTCCCAAAGCTATTGTTGCTGCTCCTGCTGCTACACTACTACTACTACTACCACTACTACTACTACTACTACTACTACTACTACTACTACTACTACTACTACTACTACTACTACTGTAGTAGCCACCACACTCCTGACTGGTTCCTACCCTACCCTAGTGTCATAGATCTCTCCTGTCAATCTCCTAAATTGTCTTAAGCTGGAAAAATGTCTCAATCTGACCTTTTGCTACATTTGCCTCTCCAAAATTTAATTTGAGACATTATATAAAAGTTGTTGGGAGGGGAATGTGAGGGGGGTCCCCTGAGTTGCCTTTGCTGTACCATCTTGGGTCTACCCTAGACCATATGACCTTAGTTTCTTCATCAGTAAATGAATCAACAAGCATTTATTGAGGTCTTTACTATGTGCCAGACATTGTGCTAAGTACTTCTGATACAAATAAAAGCAGTCAGTCCCTGCCTTCAATCAGTATACATTCTATTGGGGGAGAGAACATTTATGGAGAGAGAGATGCACACATATACACACATATATCTGTACATACATGTATGCATACATTGATACATACAAGATAAATGCAGAGTATTGGGAGGTAGTTTGGGCTAGTTGACCTCCAACGTTGCTTCCAACCCTCTACTCTAGACCTCTACTGCAGCCCACCAGTCATAAGTGGCTCTTAGGTATGCCAAAGGATTTCAGGTGGGACTCAAAAAATGTAAAGGAAAACACTCTCTACATTTTTAAGACCCATCTTAAATCCTTTGGCAGGCTGCAGGTTGTGCAGGCCTGTTCTACTCCAAAATATTGTGTTAGGACCCAAACAAAATTTGTGCTGACAATTTTGAGTATCACTAGTGTTTGTTCTGGCATATTAAATAACAACAGGATGAGCTGGTTGGCCTGTACATTTCCCCAAAGATAGACATCTCCATGGCAGATGACCACATTCGCCTCAATGCTTTAGGATCTCCAGTTTACTTTATTATTTATACTTCCTCAAATCTAGACCTTTTCATGGAATGTGGCCTCAAAATATTGCGCCTGACTGAGCCTGCACAGCCCTTCTCCCCACTGACATAAACATAAGACTGCAAATACCAACTTGTCACAAGGTGAGGGGTTTTAAAGCCCATTTAGCACGCAGCACTGAAGGCACATCTGTAAGCAGACTCTGTGAAGCTTTATAAAAGGAAGGAAGGTCACCCCAATACTTCTCTGTCTAATAAGTTCAAACCAGCCTGAGTGAAACCTTCCAGATGTACTGAGTTAAGATGTCCTTCTCTTTGACTGGGAAAAAAAATGGCTCATAGCTAGTATATAATAAGAATGCCTCCAATAATAGATGTTTCTCCCAAACTCCATGCTTGCAAAGGAGTCCTCACCTCAAAGGATTTTTGTCTTTTTTGCATTCTCTTTTAGCTCAACAGTGCCAGATGCCTCACCTGGCATATAAATAATACTTCTAGTCACCTTCTGAAATGTAGCACCATTTCAGATCAGCAAATCTTGATCTCTACTGTCCATGGGAAGAGGAGGAAAGTCTTACTTAATGTAGGCTCATATACACACAAAAATAATTTACCTGAATATTTAACTCAATTCAATTGTACAAGTATTCATCAAGTACCTACTATGTGCAAGGCACTGGACTGGGAACAAAGACCAAAACAAAAGAGTCCCTACCTTCAGGGAGCTTGTACTCTGTTGGAGAGGGGGAAGTAGAATTTTTGTAGAAAAAATATTACAAAATATTTTAAAGCAGACTCTAGGTGGGCAACAGCAATGAGGGAGAATTAGGATAGGCTTCCAGGAGGAGGTGGCACTTGGCCTGAGCTGGGAATAGTAGCTAAGGAGTCTATGAAGTGGAGATGGAGAAAAAAGAACATTCCAGGTATCAGGGGTAATCAGGGCAAAGGCACAAGATGGCATGAGGTACCAGAGAAAGCAAGCAGGTCTATTTAATCAAATAAAGTAAGGCTTACTTTAAAAGGTAAAAAGTAATCGGAGAAAAATTTATTAAGTGCCTACTACATTCCAGCACTATGCTGAGCACTTTACAATTATCTCATTTGATCCTCACCACAACCCTGGAAAGTAGATGCTTATATTATGCTCATTTTACAGTTGAGAAAACTGAAGCAAAGTTAAATGATTTTTCCAAGGCCATACAGCATGTTAATGTCTGAGGAGATATTTGAACTCCAGTTTTCCTGACTCTAGGTCCAGTGCTCTACCCATTGGGCTACCTAGCTGATAAGGGTAAGCCAAGATTAACCAGAAGAAACTTCCTAATGGATGTCGGATTTGGACTGGACTTTTTGGAGGATGTGTAGGAATCTGATAGGAGTAAAGAAGAGAAGACCACAGGGGAATGCATGGAGGTCAGAGTAGGGATCTTTATTCCAACAATTAACTGATGGTACTCTAAGGAGCCAAAGGTGACCCAGGAATAAGGCTCAGTCACAGAAACAAATCTTTGTTTATGCCAATCCAGCCCTTTTCACATGCCAAGCAGGATTCAGTACTGAAAAACCATGCTCTCTGCGATGGGAAAATATATTATTAAAAAAAAAACCCGTATAATGCCACCTCACAGTCCATTCGATTTTGTTTAACTTTTATCCCAGTTAATACTGACAACAATAATTGGTAATAAAGTCTCACTGATATGAAAGGAGTCCTTGAAGCAGCAAAGTTAAGTGAACATGGTTTTGGGCTTGAAGTCAGGAAGACCAGAGTTCAGATTCTGTCTCTATACTTACCAGCTCTGTGACCATGGGCAAATCAGAAGAAAGGAGAAGGAAGAGGAAGAGGATGAGGAGAAAGAGGAGAAACAGCAAACACTAGAATTCACATAGTTCAAAGCATACTTTCACTTAATCCTCAATAACCTGGTAAGGTGAATATTACAGATAATATTATCCCCACTTTTCAGATCAGGAAAAGAAGGCTCAGAGAGATTAAGTGACTTGTCCAATCACCCATCTAGCAAATGTCAGAAGCAGCAAAAGATACAAGTTGACAGCTAATAACATGGATAGTGATTAATGATAAACACTGCTATCCATTCATTCCTATCCCCAAGAATATCCCTTAGATGAACACAGATAACTCTTCCTTTTTTTCAGTCGTGAGTTGAGAATCCTCCCCCATCTCACCTCCTGCTGCCCCACCAGACCCCCTCTCCTGCCAATAACAGCACTAACTAGCTAAAAACTCCCATGAACAGCATGGGGCTGGACATGTTTACATACTTCTTAAGGAGCAGGTCACTCCTCTGAAGAGTCCCCCACCTCCAACCCCAGAAGAATTGTCTGATTGTTTTCCCTCTCGGTCTAAAGGTTACAGATGTTCCATATGACAGAGCTCAAAAATGATGAGTCCCTTCCGACTCCAGCGATTCTTACCTAGAATAAATACCATAAATTAATAATGAAGAGGGCTGCAAAATAGACTTTTATCTAATGGGCCAAAAGCATCCACAAGATACTTTTTTCCACAGATTCCTATTTCCTTTTGGTGACTCCAAAAATATTCACCACAGAAAAATCTTTCATGCCTTAAGTCATTGTCCAGGATTCCTGCTTCATTGAAAAGGATATAATGGATGTTCTTCCCATGGCCACTTGAGGAGTAGCTCTGGCCTTGTGTACACAATTTTTAAAGCAATTAGTCCATCAATAAATATTTATCAATGCCTGTTAAGCACACACAAGGAACCAGAGACGGTCAGAGGCAAACACAAAGAGGATATATTCTCTGAACTTAGAGAGTTTACAGGCCAATTAGAGAGCCAGGATATGCACACAGAAATGAATGGTCATTCACAAGAAAAAGTAATTGTCTCAGTCGCAAAGATCTAGAAAGGAAGTCAATGCCCTTTGATTAGGGAAATGGCAAAAAAAAAGTTGTGGTACATGAATATAACAGAATATGATTGTTCTAAAAGAAATGATGAACATGAAGAATATGAGAATATTCTTTTATAAGAATATGAAAATACAATACAAGAATATGAGAAGACTCATATGAAATGATGCAAAGTTAAAGAAGCAAGAAAACACTACTTGCAATGACTACAACAACGTAAATGGCTAGAAAAACAGCTGAACAACTGAGTGCTTCAAAGTTATAATGACCAAGCTTCACCCTTCCTATGGAAGAGATAGGAAAAGACTCTTGCCCTGCTTCTTGGCACAGGTAAGGGACTAGGGGTATTCTGCTTTGCGTATAATATCAGACATAGATACTTATGTGTGTGTATGCATGTACAGAAAGGGAGATGATAGATATAAATGTGTCTGCTTATTTCACTTTGCATCAGTTCATGAATTCTGCAGGCCTTCTTAAACATACACATACACATGTATGTATGTACATGTATAAATGTATGTGTCTATATTTATGTGGGTATATATACACACATGCATGTCTACATACACACATGTGTGTATATATACATACATGTATACGTATATTTTTAGTGTATATACTAAATATGCATGTAGATATTTTATAGATATATATGCATATGTTAGTTTTGCTAAACTATTTTTTCTCCATTTTCATTTCTTAGGAGATGGATCTGTGAAACAGGAAATGGAGAGTGAGTAGTATGCAGAAAAATATAGAAATAAAATCTCTTAAAAATTCATTTATAAAAACAATATAAAGTAAAGTTATCACATTGCCAATTACATGGTTCAGACAAAAGGTCCAAAGGCAAGAAGGGGTCACTTCAGTCTAGAGTGATCAGGGAAGTCTTCATAGAGATGCTGGAACTCTACGAAAAGTGTTTTGCAAACTTTAAAGAGCTATATAAATGCTAGCTATCATCATCATCATCATCTCTCTTTGCTACTTTAACCTATTATTCCTACTTCTACTATCTGGGCTGAGTAGAACATATCTGATCCCCCTTGCACAAGTTTTTTGTTGTTTAGTCATTTCAGTCATGTTCGATTCTTCATGACCCCATTTGGAGTTTTCTTGGAAGATATTGGAGTAGCTTACCATTTCTTTTTCCTGTTCATTTTACAGATCGGGAAACTGAGGCAAATAGGGTTAAGTGACTTGCCCACGGTCATATAGCTAGTAAGTGTCTGAGGTCAGATTTGAACTCAGGAAGATGAGTCTTCTTGACTTCAGGTTCAGCACTCTATCCACTGCACCATCTAGTTACCCCTCCTGCACATGACAACCTTTCAGATATTTAAAGAGTGATTGTGCCCTTCCCCTAACCCCAGTCTTTTCTTCTCCTGGCTACATATTCCTAGTGCTTCCAACTAACATTCATATGGCAGATATCCAAGGTCTTTTACCATCATGGCCACCCACCTCCGGATATGATAGAGTTTATTAACATCCTTCCTAGAATGTAGAACTGAAAACAATACTCTAAATGTTTTTGGGCAGTACTGAGTACAGTGGTACTCTCATCTACTTCATTCTGGACACTTAGCATTTCAATGCAGTCTAAGGTTGCATTAGTGGGATTTTGTTGCCATATCACACTATTTACTCAAATTGAGTTCACAGTTGATTCAAATCCCAGATCATTTTCACATGAATGTCTATCAAAATGGTTTTCTTTGCTCTAAATGTAAGACCATATAGTTTATCCCTGTAAAATATCATTTTCTTATATTCAGTCTATTATTCTAGATGGAAGAGATCTTTCTGGATTGTACTATTAACTAGTTTTCTTGCTTTCTGTCATTCACAAATTTGACAAGCATTCCATTTATTCTTTCATCCAAGACAGTGGTAAAAATTTTATTGAAACAGATCCCTGAAGGCTCCATTAGAAACCATTTTCCGAGTTGAAATTGAATCATTAATGATCACTCTTTGGATCTCACCAACAAACTAATTTTGAATCGACCTAACTGTAGTATAATTTAGCCCATATTTCTCCAACTTCTCCACAAGAATAATATAAGGATCATTGTCAAATATCCGGGGAAAGTAGACCAAAGTGACTAAAAGAAAGGGTTTATACAACAAAATATAAGATTGGAATGGAAGATGATGAATAACAGACTAAGAGTTCTGGACTATTTTGTAGACAGTAAGGAGTCAGTGAGATTGACAACCAAAACACCAACATCCTGGGAAAATTAATCTGCTTGTGTTGTGCAGGATGGCCAAATTAGCAATAGATATAAAAGGAAATGGTCTAGCTACAGTAGTGATAGCCACAACTAATAGGTGATAGAATTAGGCCATTTGTCATAGCCAGTGGGGGTCAGAATCAGCAGCAGGAATAGTCAAAGAGAGTGGCAAAAGACTATAATTTCACTTGAGAACCCTAACCCTTCCATGCCAAAGAACACAGACCACGTGATTCCTACTCCATTATAAACTCCTTTAGGGGAAATAAAATGTCTTATTTCATCTTTGTATTGCTAGTGCCAAGCAACACATCATTGTCAACAGAGAAATAGAATGACACGATAATACCCTGAGGCTACATAAAAGCAGAAAGGAACAGTGTCCAACTACACAGACTGATGACAAATAAGTATAATCAATTGTAAGAAATTCTCCCTCAGAAGGGTGATTAATTATAGGCAGGGTATTTAATGCAAGGTCAAGTTGCAGGGAACTGTTGATTTTTTTTTTTTTTGAGACTGGCCACTTACAATTATGCTAGTCTGTACAGTAAGCAGTCTCAGATTTAATGTTATTGTAATAGTCCATTGTAGTATTGGGGAAGTCTGGATCCTAACAGTCATTCTGAGCTTCATTCCTTGGTTAGGAACAGGTCATGGAGAGGGTTAAAAGGCTAAGAATTTTAGGCACAGGTCACTCCTCTATTTTACCTCTTCTCTCCTCTCTTTCCACTTCCTCACTTAGTGACTCATCAGCTATGATGGGTTTAATCATCACACTTACAAAGCTGATTGAGTTCAATATATCTATCCCTAGTCTCACATCTGACATCTCATCAAACATCAACAACTGTTCATTGGACATTTCAAACTGGATGTACTGAAGGTATCTCAAACTTAACATGTTCAAGACAACTTATCATCTTTCCCCTAAACTTACCCTTCTTCTGAGCCTCCCTGTTTCTGCCAAGGGCACCGCTATCCCTTCGGTCACCCCAGTTTATAATATTGGTTTCTTCCTTGGCTCCTCATTCGCATTCACTGCATATCAGCTAGTAAGTTGTCTGAGTCCAGTTAAGTACTCAGATCTTCCTAACTTCAGGTTCAGTACTGTGTCATCTAGCTGCCTTACCATAAAGAAATTACAAATATGAAAAATTATGTTAATGATTTGGGTTATACACACAGAAGAAGACAAAAGAAAACACAAAGAAGCAAGGAAAAGATGGGCAGCTTTGAAAATAATGCATTGTGTTTATTATGCAGGTTTTTTAGAAATGGAAATTTACTGCTTTATATTGAATCCTCTCTTATGTTCTGCTGTGTACATGGCAATTTTTTTCTTTTGTTATTTTGTATTTAAGTTTAAAATAAATTCAAATACAATAAAAATGTGAAAAATGAGAAAAGTATAGGAAAAGTTATCAGAGCTGATTTGGAGTAAAAAAAAGGAGAACCAGGAAGAAAATAATACATATATGACTACAACAATGTAGGCATAAAGAAGAAGAAGAAAATCTGAATGTGGCATGATTGTAATGACCAAGCATTTCCCAGAGGAAAAGCTGAGAAAGTGAACCTTTCCTGACTCCTTCATTGAAGGGTAAAGTAACAGGGATGTGAAATATTACAAATAATGTCAGGCTCAGTAGACATATCAATTGGTTTTGCTAATCTGATTTTTTTTCTCTTTCTTTTTTAATCTCTGTCACAAGGGATAGTTTGTTGGGTAGGGAAGGGGAGATGATAGATAGAGAGACAGACAGACAGAGACAGAGATAAGTAGATATGTATATGTGAGAATATGTATAAAAATAATGTGATATTAAAAAGGTATCAATAAAAGAAGATAAAATTTTTAAACCTCATAGACCCTCAGTTTCTCCCTTCACAGCATGGGGATAATAATGCTTTCACTTCCTATCCTCTCATTCCTTGAAGAAAGTGTTTTTGCGCACTTTAAAATGTTATAAATATGAATTATTATACAGACCAGATACTGGTCTGGTTAACAGGGGAATACTAGGTTTCAATGACCTCTATAATATGAGGTGAACTACTAAACCAGTGAAATATTTTAGTACTTTAACAAATCTTTGATTTCCCTGGGGAAGTACCCACTATACCATGTTGATCGTGAACCCTCCTTTCTTTCCCATTCTGTATAATTCTTGTACATATTTTCCCTCAAATTCTCCACAGAAGATCTGAGGTACTGTACACTTTCTTCCGACTGGCCAACCTCTTTTTCCAGGCAACCATGTCTTCCATAGAAATTTTATGCTACTTCTCACATACAAGTCATTGTTGGTGACATATTAATATAATATAATATAATTAATATAATATAATATAATATATACAAGACATTGTTGACTGCCTCAAACCCACAATGTGTTTTTCTATTGCCTTTTGGGTTATTTTTAATTTTGATTCTTTTGAGTTCCTGAAAGATTTGCAGCCATATAGCATCATTGGGAGGATAAGCAGTTAGGAATCATTGAAAATATTAATAGTTTCCCTATTGGAATGCAGTCCATTTCTTCCCACTCAAACGTGGATCCAGTTTACTCATGTAAAGTGATGCTCAGTCTCACATAGCCAAAAGCTGCATAGTGTCCAATATATACATATTGATGGGCTAGCTTGCCCATCCAGCTGCATGTCATAATCTCAGCCATTTAGTTATTCTTGTGTAGATGATTAGATTGATCTTTCTCATTTCTGTTATTTCACTGAGGAGACTCAGTACAATTAGGGCAAAGTCATCTGCAAAATTGAAGCCTTTCGTGATAGTCATAAAAGTCAATAAATATAACCTATTGATAGTCAATAAGTATAACTTCCTATGTTTAGATATTGCATAGGAAATATTCCAATGCATTAAAAGACAACTTAGGCAAAGATGTCTCTCCATTTTACATGTCACCTAATTTCAACTCTAAGCAGATCACTGAGCACAATTATGTCCAGACTTGCAATTAATCTGAATTCAGTTGGGGAAAAGGTCTCTAGTGGAATTTCCCAGGGATCTATGCTTGTTCCTGGGCTGCTTAATATTTTTATCAATGACTTGCCTTAAAATATAAATAGCATGCTTATCAACTTTTCAGATGACACAAAACTGGAGTGGATAGCTAATTTCTAAAATGATGATAAGAATAGCAAGTGTTCACATAACGTAACACTTTAAGGTTTGCAAAGGTTTTACGTGATTATGATCCTCACTACAACCCTGGAGGCTAGGTATTATTATTATCCACATTGTACAAATTAAGAAACTGAGACAGAAGGATGCAAATTACTGTGCTCATAGTCACACAGCTAGTCAGAATCTGAGGCATGATTCGAACTCAGTTCTAGCATTCTATACCACTTAGTTACCACTATATCAAATGATATAGTAAGGATCCAAAAAGATTTTGACAGGTTAGATTGGACTGAATATACTTAGATAAATGGAATAGATATGAAAGTAGTTGTATAAAATGTTCAAAAAGTCAGCTTCTAAAAAACCCTGAAAAAGGTCTGGGGATTTAATATGAATCAACAATGTGATATAGCTGGCGCACACACACACACACACACACACACACACACACACACACACACACACACACACACACACACACACTGAAAACTTACACACATATGAATTCAATCTTAGGTTCCTTTCAAAAGGGCACAGGATTCAAACTCTCTCCTTACCACACTATGATATTATTCAGCTGGTTGACCATTTGTAACACTTCTTTTGGAACTAGCTCTTATAATGTCATTTCACCTAATAACATGTTTTAGTTTTAATAGTTTTAGATCAGGTATACCTGTAATTTGATAATTCACCTTAATTGCTTCATTGCATTCATGATAGAGACCTTAATTCTAGATGTCCTGGCCTTAGCTCTCATTACAAATATCCATTATCACTAGCTATTTTCATAAAAAACCACAATTTGCAAAATTCATCCAAAAAAATTGACTAAAACCAGAAAATTTTCCAAGGTTGGTTTATTTCCAGAGGTGAAAAAGTCTCTACTATGAGATTTCCCAATATTCAAAATTAAGTAAACATAAGATATAGAGAAGAAGGAGGGAAATCATGAAAATCTCTGAACTGAATGAATAACTCCCAAGTGCATGTCTGTTTTAAATTAATAATCTTTTACTGTTACTTTTTTAAAAAACTCATTTGTAGAAATCCCTTGAGTGTAGCACATAATGAGTAAGGTCAAAATATTACTGTTCATGTCATGTGCTTTTGGGCTCTATTTACATTGTTCTTAATCTGATTTTAACTCTGCAATATACAAGCCCGTGATTCCATTGATAAAAGAGAGTGTTCTCCAGTAAATTACAACAGTGAATGAACCATTATTTTGAAGCACTCTTTTGCATTATTTTGCTTAATCATTTTGGGAAGTACACTTCCACAGTTGTTTGTGTGTTTATGCTTATCAACTTTGTTCAAACAAAATCTATCAGTAAAAAAGAGTCTTTTAGAAAACTTCTTTGTCCTGCCTACCTAGGACAAAACTAAATAGTGGGCATTGAACTTTTATCCTTCAAGTGTTTAATAATAAAAGCTTTTTGTTTGCATAGCACATTATGATCTACCACACCAGAAACAAATACTTATTATGCATCTCTTGTCTACAAAGGTGCTAGGTATTAGGTGCTAATAAGATTCAAAGTTTAGATTAGACCTGTTCTTTGCCATCAAGGAGTTTACAATTTGGTAGTAGGAGTAGAAAACAACAAAGATTGCTATAATCAATTAAATTTAATAGGCATCTATTAAGTGTCTACCACGTTAGCTACCAGGTCCTAACGACACAGACAAAAATGAAATTGTACCTGCCTTCAACAACTTACATTCTACATATAGTTATGTGTTCTTATCACATCAACAGAAAACATAAGTATATACAAACTAAATACAAGGTCTTTTGGAAGATGAACTAGAAATTGGGGGGCATTAGGAAAGACCTCCTATAGAAAGTTACCCTAGAACTGAGGCTTGCCTCCAAAACCAATAATCTTCCCATTGCATTGGGCTGAGTTCAAATCTAGCCTCAAAAACTTACTAGTGTGGGCAAGTCACTTACCCTCTGTCTGCCTCTGTTTCCTCAACTGTAAAATGGGGGTAATAATTAACACTCAGGATTGTTGTGAGAATCAAATGAGATATCTACACCGCACTTAAAACAGTGCCTGGCACATAGTAAGCACTTAAAAATCCTTACTCTCTTCATTTTTTCCTTCCTCTGAAAGATACAACAGAAAAAAATGGATTTATCATTAGAGGAACTGAGTTTGACTCCAGGCTTTAGCACCTGTGTGAACTAAGGTAAGTCTTTTTACCCTCTATGCTACTTCATAAGTGCATTAGAGAATAATAAATCAAAATATTGTCTGAGTTCTGAGGGAGCAGTATAAGCAGCAGTTTGGCAGAGGGAAAGGGGAGATCAGGGAAGACTGCCTGAAGGAGGCAGCAAACATTTGAGTTACACATTAAAGGATGAGTAAGAAGATAACATGCAAGGAAAGAGAGGGAAGGCATTTCAGTAAAGGAAGTATACTGAGCAGAATGAGTTAATGAATGAATGAAAAAGATTTATCAAGCACTTGCTGTGGGTAAAGCATGGTGCTAAGAACTGAGGAAACAAATTGAAAAAGATTAGAGTTCCTGATCTCAAGGATTTCATTTCAATTCAATAAACATTTATTGTTTGGTCATTTCAGTCATGGCTGACTCTCAGTGACCCCATTTTGGGGGCTTTCTTGGTGAAAATACTAGTTTGTCATTTCCTTATCCAGCTCATTTTACAGATGAGGAAACTGAGGCAAACAAGGTCAAGTGACTTGCCCAGGGTCATATAGCTGGAAATATCTGAGGCTGAATTTGAACTCATGAAGATGAGTCTTCTTGATTCCAAGTCTAGTGCTCTATCCACTGTGCCACCAATTTCTCATAAACAGTCATTAAGCACCTTTGATATACCAGGCACTAAACTAAACATTGGGGAGGCAAATAAGAAAAAGAAAGGCAGTTCTTGCCCACAATCTAATGAGGGAAGATAATACCCAGAAGGAAGCTGAAGAGGAGGAGAGGCCACTAGAGGGTACCTGGCCAGGGCATGATACTCTGTGAGTGAAAACCAAGCAGAGATGCTGATGGAAAGTAGAGACATACCTGGAAAGTTCAGATCCCAGCCCTCTATAAAGGAAGGCTAACATTCTAATTGAGGGAGATAACTCATAAAGAGGTTTCAGATGAAAATCAAATGGAAAGATACCATCAGATTCTTAGGGTATGATGGCAAAGCAACTGGAAAAGTTTCTCTTTGATAGAATCATTTCTTTTGCTAGAACCATATCCATTAGGGCATTTGACATTTCACAAGGACTTTGTAAAAACTTTGTTTCCTGGTTCACACTGTAGCTGCTGAGGAGGTCCAGGCTGCAACATCTGCAGGAGCAGTTATCAGTATTCTTCTCCTGGCCAATGGCTACAAGGAGTGGGCTGGGCAGGACCAATTGTCTTTAGACAAGTCTTTTGCCAGGGCTTTAAGCTTACCTGTCCATAGGTGGCAGTTGGTCAAAAACTGAGAGTGATATTAGCTGGGATGTCATAGGGATTGCTACCCTGAATAATGGCTGGAGGGCAGGAAGGATGGACTGGAAGCTAAAGAGAAGTTTTGGGGAATAAACAAGCTTTGGGGCACAGGGTACTGGATTGTTATCAATGAGGTCTCAACAGAGGTGGTAGCTGAGGTAGTATTTTGTTCCACCTGTCACATGCCACCTCCTATCTCTCCCTTGGGACACCTACACCTTATGCAAAAGTGAAAGGGGAATGACCAAATTAGTTTTGGTATATGATTGTGATGGACTGCTATTGTAATATAAAAATGATGAAGGTTTCAGAAAAATCTGGGAAAATTTATTTGAACTGATACAAAGTGAAGTGAGCAGAACCAGGAAAACATTGTACATGTTGTAACGATAATGGATTGTAAGCAGCTTTGCTACTTAGATCAAGGCAATGATCTGAGAAGATTCCAAGACTCATGATAAAAAATGATATCCACCTCCAGAGAGAGAACTGATAGACTCTGAGTACAGACTGAAGCATGTTATTTTTCTTCTTCTTTATTTTTCTTGCTTTTTTTTCCAACATGGCTAATATAGAAATGGCTTGTATGATCTCACATGTATCATAATGTCTGTCTTCTCAATGAGTAGATGAGGGGCTGGAGGGAAGAAGAGAATTTAGAGCTCAAAATTTTGAAGTGAATGTTAAAATTAATTTTTGTAAGTGGGATAGTACAGTATATTCAGACAACTGAAAATTGTCTGATTTGGCTAGAGAATAGGGTGCATAGAACTAAGTAATATAGAACAAGTCAAAAATCAGTCTGTCAACAAACATTTATTAAGTACCTACATTATTCTAAGCACTGGAAATACAAAGACAAAAGTACAATAATTGCTGCCTTCAAGAACCTTACATTTTAACATGGGAATCCACATGTATACATATAAATACATGTATAACATATGTGAAAAGAATATGAGATGATCATGGGAAGAGGGTACTAGTAGTGGGATCAGGAAAAGCTTCATGTAGAACGTGGCCCTTGAGCTGAGTCTTGAAGAAAACTAGAAGTAGATGTGAAGAGGGAGCATGTTCCATATATGGAAATCAAAAAAGACTTCTGGATGTAGACTCTTAAAGAAAACTAGGAAATCCAAGAGGCAGAGGTGAGGAGGGAGTGAATCTCAGTTATGGGGAGTGGAAATGGGAGATATCATAACAGAGAATAGGCCAGTATACCTAGATCACAGAGGTTGACAATGTATGGTGGTACCATATTGTAGCACCAGAACAGCTTTGAATATTAGGGAGAGAACTGTGAACTTTACTTGTTAAGTAATGGAAGTTTTCTGAACAGAGGATTAACATAGTCATTGCTAGGCAAAAGAAAAAAATTTCTGGGAGAAATATGAATGATATTATTGGAAGAGAATGGAAGCAAGAAAAAAGTTTGGAAACAAATGTAATAGTCCAGGTATATGATGGCAATGGGAATCAAGAGGAAAGAACAATTGTGAGCTATGTTGCAGTGATGGATCCAACAGTCTCTGGTAACATTGTATGTAAGACATGAATGAGATAAAAGACTTAAAAATAGCCCCAAGGTTATAAATATTGTAGGTCAAGTGAATGGTGGCACTGGAAACAATAGTAAAAAGATTAAGAAGGAAAAGTAGCTTTCAGAGAAAAGGTAACCAGCTTGGCTTTGGATATGCCAATAGGACATCTAGGGAAGGACCTGCCAGAGCTTGTACTCTGCAGGTATTACCTTTGAGAAACTAGAACCTCATCCATACCACAAGAAGGCATCTGAGTGGCACTTGAGTATAGGAGTTCAACAAAACTTTTTTAATTTCATTCAACTCAAGATTTAAAGGATCAACAAGAAATGAGTATTACTTTTCATGTGCATCATTATATGATCAAAACAATTATATTGCCTAGAATTGCTCTATGCAGGTTCTAGTGAAGAGGCAAGGAAAAGATGAACCATGGGACAGGGATTATTATCAAAGGGAGTAGCGTGCCTATAAAGAGTTGGATAAAAATTAAATGTTTGCAAAAACCTATGAGCCTTCAGGTAAGAGGTACTGTTCAACTTATACAAGGAATCACTATTAACAATAAAGCCCCATGCCCACATAGAGTAGTATTAACAGCTTTCAGAGATGCACATACTAAATTCACCATGAATATGAATTAGTATTTTTCAACTTAATAAAAAATGACTAATCCCACCAAGCAAACGTGTACTGATACATCTTTCTGGAAAAGATTGTGTTTGATTTTCCCCTTAAGGTTTGTAAAAGATATTTATTTCACTTGCCCTAGGAACAGCAGTCCCATTAGGGTTCTACACCATCAAACACTGCAAACTCTTCTTCTTTCCCTGACTCTCCCCCAATATTCTTGTCATGATAACATCAAATCGGCAGACTCTGCACTTAGATTGGGCTGCTGCAATGGCTTTCACAAGCATCAAGTCAATCAAATGGCTATCATTGATTTTAATACTAAGTCTAAACTCCCAAACAGAAAGAGAAGAAAATAGAAAACACAGGAGAGTAAGATAAGTCACATAAAAAATAATTTATACAATATCCAGAATAATATAAGAGAAACAACACTGAACAACTTCTGAGCTCTGGTCAATGAAATAGTAATCTTAGTTTCAGGAGATGATGAAAGATGTTTCCCACTCTTTGGCAAAGTGGAGATGGATCAGGGATGCAGGATGAGACACATTTTTAGACATAGTCAATGTGCAGATTTGCTTTTCTTGATTACACTTGGCAAAGGTTCTATTTAGGAGACAAGAGTGAATTAATGGCTAGGATTACAGATGCAAAAATAATCAATAAAACAATAAAGAGAAAAAACATTCAGAAGGGGACACAAACAGGACATGTTAATAATATTAAAGATGATATGTGCTTTTTTAAAAAAGAAAAATGACTACACATAACAAAAGTTCACAGTTTCGTAGGTAGCTTCCCTTTGGGGATGCATAATGGAGGGGCACTTCTCTATCCCACAACAGTAGATATCCTCTTACTACTTCCTGTCTACCATAAGGATATTTTTAATTAGCTGCTGAACTGAAACTCCAAGATATACTAAATGGAAACTCCCTTGAACTACAAGTGATGCTTCTGTCTCCAACATTTCATTCCTCTCTGTTTGATCCCTCCTATGCATTTATCACATTCTAATTTATATTTCAGTTATTTCTGTAGATATCTTTACAAGGGAAAAAAAATTGGCTTAACATCCTATTGAGTTAGTCCATCAATAAACATATGTTAGACTGCAGAGGGACAATAATTTGGCCTGGGAAATGGAGGAAGAGAGAGGTCTGAACTGTATTTGGAAAACTGTGTAGTTCTTTCAATGATCCTACATTACTCTGTGATGGGGAAAAAACCTCCTGTTTTTTGAAAACAGGCATGATCTATGACTATGAACCTTGGGACAAAACATCCTCTAACGCATCAAAATTATGGGTGAGCCAAAGGACAATGGAGACATAGTAGCTTAAGTAATCTGTAGCTTATTATCAAAGTTGACCTGGGGCAAAAAGTGGCATCAAATGTATTATATAGAAAGTTCATGAGGATTAAAAAGTATATGAAAGATAACAGAGTAAGTCAATTCTCAGTCTAACTCCTGAATCTTACCACCTGGAATTAATCAGCAATACTCTCAATATATAATAATTAAAAGTACAGCAAGAAGAGAAGATAGATAACATTAACACAAAATGAAAAGCCTTTTAGAATAACAGCAGGGGACTAAATGAAGAACCCACCATCACATCAGCTCATCTTGTAACCAACAGAGCCAAATCACATAGACTTCTATTTAAGACTTTGGCTATGGTGGCTTCTATGGCTCACCCCCTCTCACCATAAACTCAGTGTGAGTCCTCACCCCCACCACTGAACAAGGAGATCATTAAATTCATTCAGCCTCATAATTAGAAAGATGAATAACTATGTTGGGAGAGGAGATACAGCAATGCAAAAATCAACCTTGTGTGCTGAAGGAAGGAGATATAGATATACACCTGGCTAGAGTTACCACCCCCTTCACTCACCACACACACACACACACACACACACACACACACACACACTGGAGTTATCATATTGCAAAGAACCAGTAAGACCTTGCCACATCTCAAAAGAAGTACAAGCATAGGATAGCTGGCATGTTAGAATAAGGATGGAGAACCTCTTTAAAACAATAGAGGCTATGAAAAAGAATAGGTTTAGCACTCAAAAACAGAAATGTGAAACAAAACAGTGAAAAGAAAAGCTAAAGAGAAGCAGCATTGGAAGAACATGTGTTCTATGTAAGTTAAAGAACATGTGTTCTATTTTAAAATATGTTCTTTATGTAAAATATGTTAAGTTAAAACTATTGACCTAGAAGATTAACGTTCAAGGATAATTTGAGGATAATTGGGCTCCCAGGAAAACACAATTAATTGAAATTCCTGAATACTATATTGAATAAAATAATAATCTAAAATTGACCAGAAACATAAAAAGGACAAAATGCTTCATTATCCAAAGTCACCAACAGAGAGAAAGCCTGAGCTTTAATAACCAAAGAATATAGTGATTAGACTAGGTAACACTTTCAATCAACAAATATTGTAAGCAATCAAGAAAAAGCCCTTTGGTTATTAGTAAAAATTCATTCACATGATCTAGGACTAACTTTTTATCTATGAAAAAGCAACAAAATTGGAAAATGAAATTTCGAAAGTAAAGGTGATATGAATACACTTCAGAATAACACACTAAAAACTTGAGTTTGTTGTTGATGAAAAATTAATTTTCATGAAAGTGAATGCTGAAAACTGAAAATAAATTAATGAATTTGGGGGAAAAAAATTAGCTTTCAACAACTATGAAGTATTTTAATCAATCTTCCAAAAGAAGTCAGAGGTTTCAAATGAAAGAAACATGAGAAAAATAAATAAATGTAATTAACAAACTAGATAATGAAATGAATGCTCTCAAGGTATCAGAACAAGATAAAGGTATGTTTTTTTAATACATTTTGAGAAATCAAAGGTGGAAAAAGAGATTATAGTGAGATAAGAATATGAGAGAGAGAGAGAGAGATTTAAAATTTTAAGGGATTAAAATAATCAAGTAAAGGAAAGGGAATATAATTGAACTAACATCTCATGGACTAAAAAAATATTTTCCCATAAGTGAGTCAATATTTTTTTCATGGAATGGGGTGTAGGGATAATTTAGAGAGAAATAGCTGTGGCATGAGGAAGAGATACAAGTGATAGAAGAAAGCTAAAATGCACTCTGGATTAAAGAGAAGAGAAAGCCATCTCTTTGGAATCTTGACTTGCCTGTGGGAGAGAAGAACAATAGCAGTGAATAAAGGCATAGCTATGCTTCTGAAATTTGCAGATGACACAAAACTAGGAGGGATAACTAACATAGTGGATGGCTGAGTCAAGATCACAGAAAGATCTTGACAGACTGGAACACTGGCTGAATCTAATATTTAAAAAATCCATCTTAAGTGAAATTTAGTGGAGACAAAAGTAAATTCTTACATGTGGGGTTTTTTTAACCAGTTTCATGGAGGGAGATGTGAAGAGAAAACAGTTTGTCTGGAAAATATCAGGGAATCTCCATTTACCATTAGTTCCAAATGAGTCCACAGTGTGACAGTGCAAACAAGAAAGCACATGCAATTGAAGTTTGCATTGACAGAAACATAGGAACCAGGAAAACAATCATCCTCACTACTCTGTCCAGTTCAGACCACACAACAATTATTATGTTTATTTCTCAGCATGGCATTTTAGGAAGAACATTGATATGCCATGGAGTATCCTGGGGAGAGCAGTCAAGATAATGAAGGACTTCAAATTCTTACTGTATTGTGATTGGCTGAAGGAACTTTGGATAAGTTGGTCATGTCTAATTTTCTCATATTGCTTAGATCAGTCATAGAGAGGGTCTTGTTAAGGAGTTTCCAACAATTTATAGCCTCAATAAAGTATCAGTATAGAAAATAAATCCCTAAAAGAGAGAAGATAGGAGGTACATGATCTCTGGCTTCAAGAATTTGAATAGTTATCATAAGGAAAAAGAATCCAATTTATTCTGCTTGTCCTCAGAGGGGAGAACTAAGAGCAACAGGTAAAAATTACAAAGAAACAAATTTATATGTACATATATATGTATAGATAATTATATATGATGTGATTTTATATTTTATTATAATAATAAGATCCATGTCAAAGTAGAATGACTGTCTTAGGGGCTCACATGTTGAAACTCAGAAACAGAAGGGAACTTAGTCCAATTTAGTCCAGTCCTCTAAAGAACTAAAATTATGGATGAGCCAAAGGACAATGGAGATATAGTCCAGCCCTCTTATTTTACAGATGAGGAACTAAGACCAAGAGAGATTAGATGACTTTGCCAGATCATGCAGATAGAATCTGAGGCCAAATTTGAATCCAAGTCTTCTGGATGTCAAGTCTAGACAGTTAACAGGGATTTATTGGGCACTTAGTATTCATTGTACTAAATATTGGGGGGTACAAATAAAAACAGAAAGATAGTTCCTGACCTCAAAGACTTTACATTCTTATGGGGGGAAGACAACACATAAAAGGGAACTGAAAAGTTGAGCCAGAGGGAGGGGAGGAGGAAGGTACCCAGCTTGGGACATGGTAGAGAAAGTCTGTGTTGAGATGAGTCAGAAGTACATCCTGAAGAGGGTTGAAGACATCTTTGGTCCAGGACTCCTCCTTAAATTAGAGGCCCTAGAGGAAACTAACCAATTTGAAGATGAGGGTTGGAAAGTCCTTCCAATGGGAAAAGGAATCCAGTGGTTGAGTCAGTTCCCAAGGTGAAGTGGTTTCCATGGCATGGTAGAGAAAATCCTCTGGAAATTAATCAGTAGGGTGATGAAACACTTTATACGTTCCAGTATTGTTGTTATTGCCATTCAGTCATTTTTCAGTTATGCATGATTCTTCAGGACTCCACTTAGGATTTTCTGAGTGAAGACACTGGAGTGGTTTCTCATTTCTTTCTCCAGTTCAATTTACAGAAGAGGAAATGGAGACAAATGAAGTGACTAGCCCAGGGTCCAAAACAGCTAATAAGTGTCTGAAGCCACATTTGAAGTCAGAAAGAAGAGTCTTCTTAACTCTAGGCCTACCACTCTATCTGCTACTTCACCTAACTGCCCATCCTCCAGTATTCTGCCTCTTAAAACAGAACTGGTTTTGAGACTGATTTTATAGTCCCACTGGAAAACAACCCTATATAGGCAGTTCCCTGTGGTCCTACAGTCTCTTATTTGGCAAAAATACTACAAGAATTGTGTTATATTTTTAAATGTCTTACAAAGATGAAACTATTTGGACTTCTCTTGTTTGCTGCTGCTATACAAAGCTACCACAAGAGCTGTGTTTTAAACATCACTCTTTTCAATAATGTGTATGGGCAAATCAAGCATCAAATATTTAGAGCAGAAGGGACCTTTAAAGTTATCTGATCCAATCCCCCTGTCTTATAAATAAGGAAACTGAAGCCCAGAAGGATGAAGTCATTAGTCTACATGGCAAAGTCGGTGCTTGAATCCAACACTTCAGACCCCAAATCCCCATAAGAAAGTTTGAGAGCACACTTGGACTTTTGTATTCTGGGAATGTCACCTCAAGGGAAGCTACATTTCCAATTAGAAGCAATGGTTTCTGATACATCAAGTATTCCTGGGCACAAAAGACTTATTTTCTTCCTTTGAGATATGAGATATTCCTCTGTTAGAAAAAAAAGTTCTTCTCTTTGCTTGTAGCTGTTCTATAGTGAAAGGAAGCTAATGGATACCACTGAATTGATTGATCATTTTAATTAGATACTATTGCTGCTCACATGGCCTCCAGCAAATTGGACCTATTGAATTTTATGGTCATGTCCAATTTTCTCATATCACCTAGGTCAGTCACAGAGAGGGTCTTGTTAAGGAAAGTATCCAACAATTAATAGCCTCAATAAAGTATAATAAAGTATAGAAAATAAACACATAAATACTAGTGGTATTTTATACAGCCATAACAAGATCCCAAAGAAAATGGAAAGAAAAGTCCCAGCTAAGCCACTTCATAGCAGACAGAGCACTAAGCTTAAAATCAGGAAAATTTGGGTTCAAATCTAGCCTCAAACACTTACTAGCTATGGGACAGTGGGCAAGTTATTTAACCTCTGTCTGCCTCCATTTCCCCAGTTGTAAAATGGGATTAATAAGAACATCTACCGCTCAGATTCAATCCAGTTCAGACTCTGTCTAGCTGGGATTCTATCTGGCCCATTTGTGAATACAAGCGTTACAAATGCTTAGGCTCCTTAAGAGGCAACCCAATTTGGCGAATCCTTAATAAACTTTGTTTTCTTTGGCCTTAAAAAAAAAAATAAGAACATCTACCTCCCAGAATTACAAGGATAAAACAAGATATTTGTAAAGCACTCAGCAAAGTGCCTGGCCTACAGAGTAGGTACTTAATTAATGCTTGTTTTCTTTCTTTCTTCCCTATCCAAAATAATTATTTAAAGTATATAGAAGGGTTTGAAGTAGGAAGGGCCAATTGCCCCAAGTGAACATCAGGGATCTGAGCCACATGAGAAAGTCCAGGGGCTTTTTCTTTTGGGGTCCAGATTGCAAAGACATAGTCTTTTCCTTTTGGGGCTTCAGATCTCATCCCCATCATTAGCAGGGTAGTGACCAGGGCCCACTTTAATCTAGAAAGACAATTTTAGGGAAAAAATGTAAGAGCCTTTCTACATTCAACTCTGGCATAGTCCTTCTCTGGAAGGAGAGAAAGGGGCAGGGTTTCTAACTTTTACTATGTCCAGTTTCAGCCCTCTGTAAAGGAAGGCAGAGGGAGGAATTTGTTACTCCAGATCTCCAATCAGAAGAGACAGAAGGCTGAGGGATCAAGTGTCAGTCAAGGCTTGAGTACTGTTAAAAGCATGGTGATGAATATCCTGGAAGAGGTATCTTATGCTGAGGAGTAGAAACCAGGCAGAGCAGCAGGTGCAAAATGGATTAACTTTATTTATATAAATCATAATTTAAATAGAATACAAAGTAGTTAAAAAGGTATGGAGCCAATACTTTCAGGACTTAGGAGAAACTTTGGGTGGAAAGTAGAGCTTGAGGTGATTCATAAAGAAAAGGAGGGATTCCATAAAGAGGTGCAGAGGTAATATGTCCCCAGGGCAAAGGCATAAAAATGGAAGGTAGAGCATTATGAGGGAGGAATTAGAGAAGGCTAGTTTGTCTGCATTGAGGAGTGCAGGGGGAGAAGTACAAATTAAGGCTAAAAAGATAGACTGGGGACAGGTTGTGAAGGACGTTAAAAGGTAGAGATAGAAGTGGGTATTTTATCTTAGAGGCAATAGGGAGCCCCTGGAGCTTGCTGAGGAGGTGAAGTTTTTCTAATGAGGAAAAAGACTATATTATTGGGAGTTCAATATTGGTCATTTACACTCACAAGAGAATATCATTGATTTTAATGATATTCCCAAATCATCTTTATCCCAAAAGAGAAAGGAACATTTAGCCATCTTTCTGAAAACTAACCAAGCCATCAAGGTTAGGCCATGTCTGGCCTCTTTCTCTGTAGTTGTGGAATAATTGACTAGGGCCTCATTTCTCCTTGTCAACTCTTCTCTTCCTATGGCCCTTGAGTAGCTGAACTCAAGCAACGTTCAACATAAGAGTCCAATAGAATCCATCATTGCATGTGAATCACTGCCTTAGAATGAGAGCCCCTATTCCAGAACTTGTAATTTAAAGCTAAAAAGACCAAGAGGCAAAAAGCAGAACCCTCTACATGGAGAAAACTGATGCTAAAGAAGCTTAGTTTGCTCATCCTCTCCCCCAAACAAGTTTATTTTACCTTCATCTGCTCCCCACAAAATCTCTTTGGGATCACTTTACGTAATTTGTTCTTCAGTAGTTTTTTTAGTCATATCCAACTCTTCATGACTCCATTTGGTGTTTTCTTGGCCAAGATACTGGAGTGGTTTGCTGCTTCCTTCTCCAGTTCATATGACAGATGAGGAAACTGAGGAAATATGGTTAAGTGACTTGCCCAGGGTCACACAGCTAGTAAGTGTCTGAGGCCAGATTTGAACTCAGGAAGATGACTCTTCCTGACTCCAGGCTTGGCTCTCTATCCACTGCATCACCTAGCTGCCCCATTTTATGTGTAGCCTTCTAGTAATTAACCAAAACAAATAGCTTCTCTATTCCTTTCAGCCCGATACTCAGGAGCAGATTGTATATCAATGGAAATGGTTCATATTGAATAGATAACTCTTTTCAGAGATGAGCCCTGGAACAAGGAATTGCTGCCTCTTCCATGGAAAATTGAAAACATTTGGGGCTGATGGGGAGCACGGAGGTTGATTTTCCCCCTCCCTGAGAATAAAGGCTTAGATCGTGCCTGAGACACACTGCTGCTTGGCTGGGGACCAAGTACAGATGTCTGAAACAAACGCTTATTACTTCTCTTTCCAGTTTAATGGAGCCCCTTCTGTTACTGTTCCAAAACTGTTGCCTTCAGAGGTATTAGCAGCATCTTCAAAGGAAGCATGAGACAAAGGAAATTAGAATTAATGCAGTTTCCCCCAAAAGGAGTTATGATTATTAACCTAGTAATAATAGACATTTGGAAAAAGGAATTCCAACATCAACTGATATTATCTTAATGATATTTTATACTACACTTTTCCCTAATGACTTTCATATGAAGATCTCAAAGCAAGGATCCATTAATGAATCTTTATCAGCTACAAATATTTATTGGCTGAATCAGACCTCACAAAAATTCCCAGTTCTCACAGAGTAATGGTTAAATCTTGACCTGTCAAAATAAAAATATGGCTATTGAATGACTGTTCTCTGGCCTCTGGAGTGAGTATCGGGTTCATCTTTCCTCCTGAATTAGTTCAACAAACTCAGAAATGGAAACTGAGGGACAAAAGAAGGAAAGCCACAATGAGAGAATTATATAGAATGCCAGGAGCCAAACAAAAACTAGAAGACAATTTTCCTAATGCCGAAGCTACGATTGGTGGCATATTCCTCTCTCTCTCTCTCTCTCTCTCTCTCTCTCTCTCTCTCTCTCTCTC
This sequence comes from Notamacropus eugenii, assembly GCF_028372415.1. Taxonomy (NCBI): domain Eukaryota; kingdom Metazoa; phylum Chordata; class Mammalia; order Diprotodontia; family Macropodidae; genus Notamacropus; species Notamacropus eugenii. The sequence goes on along the minus strand of NC_092872.1, from coordinate 244,763,183 downwards.
TCTCTCTCTCTCTTTCTCTCTCTCTCTCTCGTCTTCACTCCAATATCCTCCAATCCATCACATAGAGAGAGAGAAACAGAGACACACAGAAACAGAGGTAGATGAAATCAAGTTAAAAGGAATGCTACTAAGGAAGGAAATAAACATTTATTAAGCACCTACTATGTGCACCATGCTGGGTTTTTTTTTTTAACAACTATTATCTTATTTGATTCTTACAGCAATCCTAGGAAGTAGGAGCTATTATTAGCCTCATATTACAGTAGGGGAAATTGAGGGAGACAGAAGTTAAATGACTTTCTGAGGGTCACACAACTACTGTCTGTGGCTAGATTTTCCCTGAGATATTCCTGACTCTAGACTCAATGCTCTCAGCTGAAATCTGGAAAGACTTACACAAACTGATACAAAGTAAAGTGAGCAGAACCAGGAGAACAATGTACACGGTAACAGCAACATTGTACAATTGTGAATGACTTAGCTCTTCTCAGCAATAAATGATCCAAGACAATTCCAAAGGATTCATGATGAAATATCCTATCCACATCCAACAAAAGACCTGATGGAGTCTGAATGTAGATTGAAACATGCTATTTTTAATTCATTTTTTATGGGAGGCTTTTTGTTTGTTTGTTTGTTTGTTTGTTTGTTGTTTTGGTCTGTCTCCTTTCACGGCACAACTAATATGGAAATTTTTTAAAAATGATTTTCTAGCTGGTCTCCAGAGCACCCTTTAGTGTATCCCTGCTCCAGTCTGTATTTCATGTAGCTGCCAAACTAATATTTTTAACATCTAGTTATGCTTATTCACTCTATACCAAAGTCTTCAGTGGTTTTCTACTCTCTGTGGATAAACACAAAGTATTCTAAAGCACCATTGCAATACAGTACACTACTCTCATCTCGTAAAGTTCTCCACCAGGCATTTAAGGTCTTTCACAATATAACTCCAACAGAGAGAGGCAGCATGGTGTAGTGGATAGGACAACGGACCTGGAGTCTGAACAGACCCACATTCATATCCTGCTTCAGATACTTATAAAATGTGTAATACTATAAAAGTCATTAAACATTTCTGTGCCTCATTTTCCTCTTTTGTAAAATGGAGTAGCTAAGTGGTTCTGTGGATAGAGTACTGATCCTGGAGCCAAGAAGACCTGAATTCAGTTCTCACCTTAGACCATTACTACTAGTTGTGTGATCCTGGGCAACTCATTTAACCCTGTTTGTCTCAGTTTTCTCATCTGTAAAATGAGCTGGAGAAGGAAAAATCCTAAAAGGAGTCATGAAGAGCTGGACGCAACTAAAAATCACTAAACAACAAAATGATGGGGTACCTTCTACATTCTAAACAGATTGGACTAGTGACTGTTCTCTGAATACATGCCAGTCTCTCCTACCTTTCTGCATTCTTGCAGACCCAAACCCATGTCTGAAATATACTCCCTCTAAATCTAAGCCTGTCAGAATCTCTCTCCAAGATTGGATGACAGTGGATAATTAAATTAGCTAAAACCATGAAATCTTTGATGGCACCACAGTTGTAGCCAGATCTAGGTAAATCGCTGGTGCTCAGGAATTAGGGCTGCCCATAATTTTCCAGGTGCCCTGAAAAAGTTTTCTGATATAGTTATTGTCTGTGTGTTTTCTTTCCTTCATAACAAATGGAACTGCCCCAAAACAGAATGCCTCAAGAGGGGATAGATTTCCTGTCCTTGAAAGTTTTTAAGCAGAGTCTGCACAACTGCTTGTTTCCGTATGTTAATTTGGAGAGTCCTTCATATATGAGTCTGCCAAGGTCTCCACTGAGGTTCTTTCCAACTCTCAAAATCTGTGATTATGTGATTTTAGTATGATATGGGAAGAAAGATAATGCATTGGGCCTGAATTTCTTTTCTCTTTTGAGCCCCTCAGTTTGTGGGTTATAGTAACTTCTTTACTTGCCTGGGGTCAGTTTTCTAGGAAAGATGAGTCTGTCATTATAAGACTACCCTAAAATAGCCTACAACAAAGTAATTATCCCAAACTCCTCTTCATCAACCAATCAACAAGCATTTATTAAGAGTCTACTACATATCAGGCATTATGCCTATCATTCTTAGGGTATCAGTGGCAGAAAGCATTGTTGTCTTCGCTCCTTTAATTTCCAAACAACATTCTACCCCCACATGCAATTAATGACTTCATGATATAGCCCAACTATGTAATTGCAATTCCTTACCATGGGGCTAATCAAGTCAGTTCTCACTAGTTTTACTGCTGGGGACAGCCAATGGTGCTGACGCTGGGCTCTCAGGATATTACATTGTCTTTCTTCTCCAACTGTTGCCTTACTCCTCTTCCTGGTCCCAGTCCTTGACGTAGGCACTACTCAAGGAATTGTTTTTGGCCCTCTTATCTTTTCTTTTAATAGACTCTTCTTGGAAATCTCATCCACTTCCAGGGTTTCAATTCTCTATGTATGTGCACAATTCCCAAATCTACATCATGAACTCTGACTTACGTGATTCTCTCCTGGTCTCCACATCAGCATTTCCAGCTACCTAGTGGACATCTGGATATTCCATAAGGACCTCAAGCTTAATATTTATGTCAAAAACTCCTGGCTTCCTACCACTATTCTCCAGTCAGCTGAACTCATGATTCTGTTTATTTTTGATTGTCCCTTCTCTTTCATCCCACACTTCCAATCCTCAAGTCTGATCAATTCCACCTTCTTATTATCTCTCACATCAGTCCTTTCCTTATAATTCTCAATGCTACCATTCTAATACAGTATTCTACTCCAATTACTTTTTACCTGGTCTGTTGCTAAAGATTCCTAGCCATTCCTCCTGACTTCAGTGTCATTCTCATCCAATCTACATACAAATACAAGATTAATCTTTCTGAGGCATGGCTCAGATCATTTTATTCCTCTACCCCAAATCCTTAAACAGTTTCCCGTTGCCTACCAAATAAAGGACAAGCTCCCTAACCTAGCATTCAAGCCCACTACAATATGGCTCCAATTTACCTTTCTTGCCTTATGTCATACTACTTCCCGTTATATACCATTCCTGGAATATCTCTCATGGTTTTCCATTTCAGCCCCCATTGCTGAGGCTATTCTGTAGACCTAGAATACCTAACCTGACCATTTCCATCTACTAGCATCCTATCTAATAGGGTGTGGTGAAAAGTGCAATGGATTTAGCATTGAAAAATATGGATTTAAATCCCACCTCTAACACTGTGTGACCAAGGGAAAAATCTCTCTGATCCTCAGTTTCTTTATATGTAAAATGGAAGTAAATAACAGTTGTTGTACCTTCTTCACCAGGCTGCTGTAAGGATGAAAAGAGATAGTATGTATAAACTATACACATCAGACACTTACTCCACAAATGTTCCTTTTCTCCCGTTAAAAGTAATAATTCCTTCCTCTGATCTAACAGCATTTTTTACTACTCTTATGCACTAATAATTTAATTTGTATCACAGTTCTAACTCCAGTTTTAACAGCTTCTCCTCTGGAAACTGTTGATATTGTTATTGTATCTTTAAAAGAATATAGAATCTTTGAGAGTTACATTTTAACACTCATTGAATGAGAAGTCTGTGAAGAGAAAGAATTTTGATTGTTGTTTTGGAGAAATTAACTGTGATAGCAGCAGAGAGGCCATAGGAAAAAAAACTATGAGAATCTACTTCCTGAGAGAACAGAGTTTAGTCTTTATTTTGCAAAGAAACATAAAGAAAATTCATGAGAAGAAATTATAATTAGTATGCTGAGAGTACTAATTGGTGAGACTATGTTTCCAGAATTGAGAAGTCAGACGTTTTAGAGATAATTCAAGATGACTTTGGCTGTGATCTCTCTCACAGATGATTCATTGTAAATAGTTATTTTTATTTGTTTCATTGTTTGCTATACTGTTAATAAGTGACATAGCTAATAACCTTGATGTTTATTAAAGTCTAGGAGATTTGTAAGCTTCTTAATAGAGGAAGAAATTAGCATGGAAAAGAAGGTTCTCCAGTTAATTAAACAAATAATATTTTTAAACTAGAGTAGAGGCTCAGAGATAATTGGTTAACTAATAATATTTTTAAACTAGAGTAGAGGCTCAGAGATAATTGGTTAACTAATAAAAGAACTATTACAATTTTGTACTTAACATAAAATACAAGAATATACCTCTGGATTATCTTAGAACCTGGTATAACAATAAGGAAAATGACAAAGTATACAGAGAGAATACCCAGGCAACATGTGAGAGTCCACACTAAAACTGCAAAGTTTTTAAATGATTGTCTTAATATACCTGCTAGAATTAAGCTCCTTATATCTTTATAAATCCTCCAGTATGTAGTTCCTTGCATTCTACATATTATGCACTTAATAAATAATTGTTTTATGTAAAATTGAATGAGAACACATATAAGTCATTCTTAAATTTTGAACTCCTACACAATATAAGTTATTATGATGATGATGATAACATTATGCTACATTATTATTAACATTGGAAGAACGCTGGTCAAGGAGTCAGAAGGTCTCGTTTCTAGTTCCAGTTTTTTTCCCCTATGTTCCCTTGAGTAAGTTGATTAACTTCTCTGAGCCTTAATTTCTCCATCTATTATGTAGGGATAATAGTTCTTATTCCTACTTATCTCACAGGGAGTTGTAAAGAGAAAATGAGAACCTTCTGAGTTATGTACACATTGCTTCCACTCAAGTTGCTGCTTTGTTTTATAAGTAATATGGCTAAACCATGAAAAGTACAAGGCCAAACAATATAAGAGTAGTAGCAGAACAAAATGGGAAGTTTCCAAAAGAACTATATCTTGGGATGATTGAGTACTTGAAAAACCAGGAGAAATTTACAAGTAGCTAATGATTTACCTCCAATGTCCCCTAATGTATCAGGATAGGACAAGATCATAGAATTTAAAACTAGAAAGACTTAAATATAAAAGGAAAAGGCTAAGAGTTAGACTCAGGAATCATAGAGATAATCGTGAAGAAACTTATTCTGGAGAAAGACAAGACCATTTGAAAAATTATTGAATTGAATTTAGGAGAATGTAAACTCTAAGCCATTTGGCCCTACCTCAGGTTCTAGAATGCATTCATAGAGTCCTTGTGGGAGGTAGAAGAAGGAAAGATCAGGGGGTATCAAAAATGAAATGAAAAGAATGGTCCTAAGGTGATACCATTGCTATTGAGACAATGATATTAAATAGAGGGGATTCTGAGCAACAGAGACACACAGAGTCAGAGGCAAGGTTAAATTATATGAGACAGATCTATAGCTATGGAATTACTTTGAGGAAGAGTAAAAGGATTACAAGTGTTATGACAGCTGCAGAGTGAAAGGCAGCTGAGTTGAAGGTGCCTGGGAAGGGAGACAATAGAGCCCTTTGTACGAGAATGAAGGGAGATAGGAGACTGACTTATAGAGAGAGCGTACAAACTATTTTAACTGAGAGGAGAGGAAGATCTTAGAAACATGGAGGAAAAGGAGAAACATATGGAAAGGTACCAAATACTTTAGCTTTACATAGGAATTTTACATTTAATAATCTCAAAACACTTGCCAGTCTTGGAAATATATTTTCATTTCATTAGTTGTCATTAATTATGTATTAAGGACAAGGAATATGTCTTAATTATTTTTGTATTTCCCTCAAGGGTTTAACATAACTGTGCACAAAATAGGCACTTAATAAATAGTTATTAAATTAAATGACCAATTGATTAAACCTCCCTGGGGGTAAAGTGTGATATAAACATGGTACCTACCTCCATATAATCCAAAACAAGAGGGTAGTCGATAGCAATGTAATGGTGGTGGTGGGAAAAAGAGAAAGAAGAGAAGTAATATCTGGTGTTTATAGAATGCTCTGAGGTTTGCAAAATGTTTCGATACATTATCTCATTTGCATGAGACCTAGTGTGGACTAGATGTTGACCAAGATTTATATTTTGGAGTTTGCAAAACTGAGAAAGAAAGATGTTGACTGAAGTAATCAGCCAGTGTGCACCTTTTATGACTGTGCTCAAAACAAGGATGTTAGAGCTCAGGTTGAGGTCAAAGGAAACAGACTCCAGATGAAAACCATATAAACTTTTCAGAAATGGTCTAAGAATAAATAACTGTCTAGAAAACCTTGCTAACAAACCTTAAGCAAAATTGAAAATATAGAAATTAAGAAACTAGAATTAATTTTTTGTGTGTATATGCTGCCATCTCCTGTTCATGGTTAGAGTTTGCATCACTCTTATTCCTGGTTCAGGCCCTACTTAATAACAATTCATCTTGTATCTTTACCTTTCTTATTCCTTTTCTTTTTGTTAGATATTACAAAGTTCTAATTTTGAATTGTAAGATGGCAACTTTTTTCATGCTTCAAGAAGTGTTAAGTGAATTGTCTATGTGAGGCAGAGTTGTATGTTTGAACATGGTGGTGTTGGTCACTTTACATCACACCATACATAGGCATCATCAAATAAGAAAATCATACAATTTGAAAGCTGAAAGTACCCTTTCAGGTTCTCCAGTCCAGCCTCCCACCCACTGCAAGATCTTTTTTTTTTTTTTTTTTTTACAACATCTGAGATTATATAGCCTCTGCCTAAGCACATTTACCATTTGACTGTGAGCTCCTTAAGGGCAGGGTCTGTGTTTTGCCTTTCTTTGTATCTTAATGCTTAACACAGGGCCTGGTAAAAGTAAGTGCTTCCTATTTATTGACAAATTGATTGGCTAATTTGGGAAATTCTTCCTCTTTAGGAAGTTCATTACTTTGTTGAATGCCTGGAAATAGTCCCAGTTCTACTATTCATGACCTCATTTACTTCTCTAAGCCTCAACTTTCTTTCATGTAAAATGAATATTTTAAAAAATCTATTCATGGAAGTGGATATTGCATCAATTGGTCTAGATCACAATCCATCCACATTGTCTCATCCTTGTTCAATTTTCCTATTCTATAAAAGACTATCAGAAAGATGTATGAGTGGTGGAAAAAAAATATGAATTAGAAAGATAGCAAGAGGGAAGGGTGATCAAAAAGACTGCATGCTCCATTGTTATCCTCTCAATGTAAAAATAAAATTAGAGGAAAACCCAAGGTTGTCAGGTGGCCCTACTATCTTTATGAAAAGATATGTACAAGCATCACACAAGGTAGCTGGAATGGTTATGGTATAGTCCACATTGTTGGAGAGAATACTCCCAGCAATTAAATCGCAGAGATATTCATATATAGATATACTAAGGGATTACTTGTGCCTGACCTGTAGTAGAGACCTCTGAACTCCTACTGGACTGATCAACCATAGTACATAGTATGTAGGTTACATACACTGTACCCTGCCTCCAACATCATGATGTCACTAGTCTTCAGAATGAAGGCTGAAAAACAACAAAGGTAGGGTGATGCTCATGATGATATTCTACTGTTCCACAATATGTGGAGTACTGTGTTCAGTTCTAGAAACTATACTTTAGGAAGATATTGATCAGTACCAGAATACCCAGAGGAGGGAAGATTGTGAAGAAGGTTGAAATTCTGTTATATGAGGATTGCTTAAAGGCTGTAGAATGTTTAACTCAGAGAAAGAAGGAGTTGAGGTAGGACATGATAGCTGTGTTCAAGTATTTCAAAGGTTGTCACATGGAAAAAAATTAGACTTGTTTGACACAGAAAGAGAAGAAACAGAACCAATGAAAAGAATTTACAAAAAGGCACATTTAGATTTGATATCAGGAAAAACTTAATTTCTTCTTCATTAGACTGGCTTTTGGGGCAGAGGTTAGATGACCACTTGTCAGGTAAGTTGATGTGGGGGTTCTTTTTATGTATGGATTGGATTAAATGGCTGTCAATATCTTTTCCAATTTTGATATTCTATGAGTCTATGATTCTGTGATTATGCATATAATTGGTGATTATCAGCCACTAGAATAATTCTTTGAATTTTCATACCTCATATCAAAATGTCAAGTTTTAAGTGAAATCATGGTCTTTTATGCTCATCCCACTGCTAGTTCTTGCTCCTTGCCCACTCCCAACTCTCCTATCCCCATTAACTTCCAAGTTAATTTAAAATCTATTTGCCTGTCTTATTCTAACTCACAATCATCCAAAGTTAACAGGAAAATCTAGGTTGCTTTTGATCCAACCTGACTACTCCCTTCCATAGTCCCTGCTATAGGCCAAGGTAATATGATTAGTAACCAAGACTACTCTTCTAAGCACAGTAAACACTGAATACATTTGTTAGACTATTCTAAAGTTACCTACTTCTCCCCTGTAGTCTTCCTGCCTGGCACCTCCCACTCTACAAAGCAAAGCAGCTCCTATTTTGCTTACATTTTCTTCGTTGGAAAAGATACAACAAATACTATTTTAAAAGAGATGCGGTATAAAAACATAACATTGAATTTGGAGACAGGCAACCTGGGTTCTGGTCTTGGTTCTGCCACTTATTAGTTCCATGACTATGGTCAAGTCAATTAACCTTTCTGGACTTCACTTTCCTTATGTATAAAATGGGAAGAATAATGATATTTGCACTATTTGCCTCATGGTCATGAAGAAATCACTTTAAGAACTATATAAATATTTCAAGGATCTGTGGTTTTGTCACATTTTGAAAATTAAAGAATGCCTATGTCTGTCTTCCTGAGACACCAATAGGGATTTTCTCCCAGTCAGGAGCATTCTAAGTATGGGAAAAGTGCTTCATAAATGTGAGCTATTTATGATAAAGATAATTTGTATATTTATCATTACATGACCAGAATCTATAATAAAAAACAATTTCAGCACCACAAAGATCATGGACAGTTATAGAATAATGCATAATAAGAGGTGGTTTTGTAATGCCACCTTGTGGGAGCAATCTATAAGAACATTAGAGTTTCATTGAGAAAAATCATTTTTCTATTAGCAACTTCAAAGCTGGTTTCCCTTCATAACTTCTTTTCTCATGCTCAGCTTTCTTTCTAGCAACATCTACAGATGAACTGTTAGAGATTAAACACCTGAGATTATATTCAGGAACTTCTATGCAGTTGGCACAACATATGATAAATTTAAATGACAATGAAAGTGAAGTGAGCTAGCATTCAGTTATCCTGGTCATTCTTCATGAAATGTCTTGGTTCACAGACTACCACAAAAGAACCTAAAATTGTTTCACATTTAAAGGAAGTATCTTCAGGAAACTGAATGCTTGTCTATATCTATCATTTATCTACCTACTACCTAGTATGACCTATTTTTCATAGAGTTATATAGAAGAGACCTAAGAAGTCATAGTCCAACTACCACCAAATACAAGAATTCCTTCTATACATCCTTAACAGATCTTAATCTTTGCTTGAATAATTCTGTCAAGAAACTCATTATTTTGTGAGCCATCCTGTTCCATTGTTTCACTAATCTAGCTTTAAAAAAAAAAAAACAACCTTTGCATCTTGTAATTTTCCCAAAACCTTAGAATCTCAGAGTTGGAAGGGACTGCAGAGGCCAATCCATATCTGACCAAAAATTCATTTTTCAATATCCTCAATAAATGGTCATCTGACCTTTATTCAAGAATCTCTAGGAAGGGGAAAACCACTAGCTTCTAAGGTAGATCATTCCACTTTTGAATAGCATTACAAATTTTTTCTTAAATCAAGCTACATTCTGTCTCTCTGAAATTCCCACCTGGCTATGTTCTCTGAAACCAAGAGGAACATATGCTTTAAAAGAGATGTGATATCTCCTACAAGGTTTCCTTTCCCTTCTCCAGACTTAATATCACACTTATTTCAACTCTATATTCATAAAGACTTTGGACCATTAGTTTTGTTACTGAATCAACAGCCCACACCATAAAGGAAAATTTATGTATAATTACCACAATTTCTCATCCACTCTTCACAGCAAGTGTCAGTGTCCTGACAGAATGCTTATCAATGTGAAATTTTAATATAGTGTTAGAAATTCTAGCTATAAGAATAAGACAAAAAATTAAAGGAATAGGCAAGCAAACAAAATATTACTTCTTGCAGAGTAAGACAATTTACTTAGAGAACCCTAAAAAGTCATCTAAAAATTAATTGAAAAGATAATTCAGCAAAGTTGTAGTATATTCATTAAAACTAAATTAATCAAAATCTTCCACCACTATTGAATGACTTTCTATATCTCCTTATACTTCAGTTAATGCTAAGGCATTTGGAGCATGTGAGTCTAATATTGATATTGACTTGTTGTCTATGGTTCCTTTCAGCACAAATTATTTTCTTTCTTTAATCTTTTTTATGTTATGAATCTTTGTTTTTGTTTTGTCTAATAGCATCATGACAACTCTTATTTCTTTGGATTCACCTGATGCATGATAAATCTTTTCCCAGTCCCTCATTTTTATTCTGGGTATGTCTTTGATTTTTAGATATGCTTCTTGTAAGCAACAGATTGTATGGCTTTGTTTTCTTATTCAGTCTGTTACTCTTTTTCATTTTACTGAGTTGTTTGATCCATTCACATTTAAAGTTATGAGATTTAGGTTTATATTTTTTTCCATTTATCTCTAATAACTTGGGTGTTGTTGTTTTTTTCCAAATTGAGATTTTTTTCCTCCTCTTCCTCCAGAAACATAATATTTTCTGTGTTGTTTAATGTACTTTAAGGCAACACTATACCCATCAGCTCTCTTCCACTCACTCTCAAGCTCCAACTCCCTTCCCTAGTCTTGAAGTTTTGTTAAACTTATTAGTTTTTTTTTCTTTCTTTTTTAAATCTAGTTATTTAATTCTTCCCTTTTTTCCCCCTCCTAATTAAGAAGTAAAATCCCCCTTCCTCTCCTCTCCTACATCTTGGTTTAAAGCTTTAAAGGTACCTATTTGGAGCTTTCTTCTCTAAAGAGCTTACATGTTATTATCTTGTAGATCTTGCCCCAGCCCCCTTTTTCTGTGGTGCCTCATCCTTAAAAATACCAATTACAGCAGGCAATAGAAAGGATATTGCCCATTGGTAGGAATTTTCCTATGTCCCTAACTGGGCCATTCATTATTAGCTTTTACCTGCTCCTTTCCTCATTTTTTCATGAAATCTCATTCCTGATCCATGCCCTCCCACTCTTCTAGGTTCAACAGGGGAGTGACAAGGTCAGAACTATGCTCCAAGTCATTTTTGACATCAGTGTGAAATAGAATAAAGTGGTGAAAGAGTTGAGGCACAGAAACTAAACAAGAGGCTGTTGCAATGATGTAGACAAGAGAGAATGAGGGCCTGGACTAAGGTGGTGGCTGTGTGAGAGGAGAAAAGGCTACTTTTTAGTCACCACCCTCACCTAGAAACCATCCCACCCAACTAGAAACCACCATCTCACCTAGAAAAAACTAGGTCAGATCCATATCAACCTGTATCAGGCAAGATACAGTCCCTCCCCAGCTGGCTAAGAAGTTACTAACAGTCCAAATTCCAAGATTACCAAGTAAAAGGGGACAATATGGTCCAGCATGCTTGTCCTTTTGTATGACTACAGTACTTTTGCCTCTCTCTCAATTATTACTGCAGACATTGGTCATTATGGATCATAGACTCACAGAGCAGATTTAGAGCAGAAAGGAACCTCAGAGATTGTCTAGTACAATGCTCTAATTTTATGGATGAGAAACCTGAGCTCTAGAAGGATCAAGTTACTTACCCAGGGTCACATAGTTTGCTAAATGGAAGAAGCAGGATTTGAAGCCAATTCTTCTAATAGTAACTCAAGCACTCATTCCACTGAATCATGCTATCTCTCAAAGGAATTGTTCCAGGTAAGAAAACAAATTTTGTGCTTTTTATTAGTAGTAGAACAAAAATCCCTAATAAGGCTTTGCTTGCTAACATGAATCTATGAGTGGTGGAAAGGAGTAAGAATACTAGTCTAAACTCTCAAGGAACTCACAATCTAATAATGGGGGAGAAAACACACACACACATACACACACACACACACACACACACACACACACACACACAAACAAGCTACAGACATGTTAAACTGAGATATTCAGCAGAGAGAAGACACCTGCATTAAGGGAATCAGGAAGAGCTTCTAACAGAAGATGGGAGTTTAGCTGATGCTTAAAGACAGGGAAGTGGAAATGAGGAGGTGAGCTGCAGGTATAGGGGAATGAGTGCCAGTGAAAATACCCAGCACAGGAAGAGAGATCTTGTTTAAAGAACAACAAGGCGGCCAGTGTCACTGGATCTGAGCTGATGAAAGGGTTTGAGGTAGAAGAAGCCTGGAAAGGTAGAAGAGAGCAAGACAATGAAGAGATACAAATTTCAAATAGAGAGTTTTATGTTTGATCCTGAAAGTAAGAGGGAGTCCCTGGAGTTCATTCAATAAGGACTGACATGGTCAAACATGTACTTTAGGAAGATCACTTTGGCACTAAGTGTAGCATATCCTAGAGAGAGGAGATGTCTGAGACAGGGGTCCCAACCAGCATGGGTTAATAAGGAATTGGACTGGCATTGGTCTTGGTTGGTTAATACTTAGGACTTTATCTAAGGTAAATCTTGCCAGCTCTAGGCATGATGTCAGATTATCTATTGAAAATGTATTTATGTGTGTTGGGGGTCAGGAGAGGAGATGGATAGAGAAAGGATTGGGAGAGAGAAGTGATATGGTTTGTAAGAGGCAGCATAGGGAATGTTATAGGGAGTTTATCAAGAAATATGCAAAAATATTGAATAACAAGGGCCCAATTTGACAGACATATAATATATAAATGTGTAATCAATGAGGTTTAAAATAGGGCTACATTTCCTTTTAAACGTAGTACCATGTAATCAATCATAGTATATAAGAGTTGAAAGCAACCCCACAGTCATCTAGTCTAGGTGTGGGCAACCTGCCTCAAGGTCACATATGGCCCTCTAGGTCCTCAAGTGTGGCTCTTTGACTGAATTCAAGATATTGACCATAGGATCTTGAGTTTCCATAATTCTTATGGTCCCAGAACAGTCTGTGATTCCAACAAGAGAGTGAGGGGTATCTGTTGGGGAGAGGATGGAGCCAAGAATCTGTTTGGGGTAGGTTGGTGGTGTAGAGTTTAGGCAGAGGATAGTCAAGCAGGGAATAGTCATAGTAAAGATACATCTTTATCAGTAAAGAAGGGATTGTCATGATTCCAAATAAACCAACTCTCCAATGAGAAACCTTAATATAGAGGGGATGCTGAAGGTGTTCCCAGTTCTGCAGGGTATAGCAGTTATATTTCTGGGGGAATCAGGGGAAAGACATTCAGTCAAGAAATAGCAGGTCCCACTTTTTTTCCCTTCTTCCTTCTCCTCCACTTTCCTCATTTTTCCTGCCTCCATAGCCAATGTGTGTGTTCATCCTTCATTGCCAAAGAAGACCATGACATCAGAGAAATGATGACATGACTTGCACTTGACTTTGTTTTGAGTGAGGGAGGGCTGGGCAGGTCACCAGCCTCACTTCTCCTCTAGAGCCATCAGAATCCAGTGACCAGATATTCATCAGGATGACTGGAGATGACCCAGGATGAGGCAACTGGGATTAAGTGACTTGCCCAAGGTCACACAGCTAGTGAGTGTCAAGTATCTGAGGTGAGATTTGAACTCAGGTCCTCCTGACTCCTGCACTAGTGCTCTATCCATTGCACCACCTATCTGCCTAATCCTTTTAGGTATATCCATGGAGAAAAGATTAAATGTTCTTGGGGAAGTTGACATTTGGATGAAAATAAATAATGACTTATATTTTGATATGTTGATTGGTTTTTTAAAAGATAACCAATAATTAATGAATTCATCTGCTCCTAGCAATGTTGCTAAGTAGCACTGTCTCTGAGTTGCGGCCCACTTTCACCATGCAATATAGCAGATTTTGGGTACCCATACACACTTTTGGCAGAAAGTGAATGGTCACGTAGAATTGCCATAAGGTACAATGATGATTTAACTGCCCAAGTGTAAATGCCATGATTGGTACCATTGCTGCCAGTTTGATGTAAGCCATGTGGCCTAGGGGAATCACCTCTCAAAATTCCTGGGGAAGGGACAAGAGTACAGAAGTAAATAAAGGAGACTCTGTCTTTAGAGCTATCTGGGTAAACTGAAAGATACCTGGTCCCCTTCTCTCATTAAAATGTAATCAGAATTTCTCAAGGCCTTCCCTAGGTCATCATCCCTAACTTATATATTCTCTCCCTCTAACTTGGTCAGATAATGTATATATGAAGGTCTGGCTGAAATTATCCTGTTTGGTTTTTATTAGATTTTTTCAAATTGGGAAATCTCCCAGAATAGATTCAAGTTTTTATTGACCTCTAGTCTTTATCACTGTCTGCAAATAAGGAAGAGGAAAAAGAGAAAGACTTGATAGCTATGAGGAGTTTGAAAGATGAATACAACTGATCTGAATACACTAGCTGCTTTCCACATAAGGGCAGAAACCACAAGTCTTGGATCAAACCAGATTGTACTTTCACATTTTCTGCACCAGCCTGTGTGGAACAAGCTTTCTCTCAATGCTTTACAACTCTCCTCTGGATGTATTTATTAGGGCTGAAGTACAGCATCCATGAGTTCCATGTAGGACTCTGGACATTATACAACCATACTACCACACACTACAGCCACCTGGAAGTGCTCTCTCTCTGGATCTATGGGTCATTTTATTAACTGATGACTGCTGTGTCCCCAAACCCCATCACTTGTTCCCTTCAGACAGGGAATTCTTAAGGGATTCAGACAGGAGGGGTTCTTAGACTTAGTGTGTGTGAGCTTTTAAAAATGTTTTGATATTTCAATATAATTGGCTTACTTTGTAATCCTTTGTATTTTATAGTATGCATTTTAAACACTATTATTAGCAGGTATAACCTAGGTTTCACTAGTCTGTCAAAGGAGTTGATCACACACACACACACACACACACACACACACACACACAGTTAAGAACTCCTCAAACTGATATTTAGTATGTCCTTCAACCATGACTATTCTAAGAATGGGTCCAGAGGTTTCATCAGACCACTAAAAAAGTCCATGCCACCAAAAAAGTCAAGAATTCTTGCAAGATCTTCCAAATCTCTTTGCCTTGCATCCAGGGCTGTCCCTTGGCAAAACTGTGCAGTCCACTAAGTTTGTCTTTGGCCCTCTCAGTGTCTGACTTCTTTATAATTTCTCCACCTCAGTGGCATGTAGTCTTTCTCTTCCTTTAAGCATCCCCTCATCCCCTTTTTATTCTTAAAAGACTTTTTAAAATATCTGAATTGCACTATGATATGAAACTAACTCAACTTATTACATTTCCCAGGGCCATTTGCCTTTTCCAGTTTATTTTCATTGTGGAATAAAAGGCTGTACCTCCAGCTGAAGGTATTTCAAGCACCATCCTGCATATAACGAAGGCATTGGAATTAGGGTGGGGTGGGGTAGGCAGGCTTCCTGGTGACTCTGAAGTTGTGACATGTAGGTGGCTTAAAGTTTACAAGTAATGTCAATCCTGCCTCCACCCTTCTCTGCCCCTTTATTCCCTGACCTAGACTGCCTATTACCTTCCCCAGGGCTTACTGCTTAGCTTTATTTAGCCTAGCTTCTCCTTTTCTCACACAATATCCAAATCTCCAGCATCTTAGACCTCATCTCTGTCATCAGCATCATCACAATCATCTGACTCTGCATCTTCTTCACTACAAATCTATGGAAAAGGCTATTTGGATCTGGGTATGGCCACCATCTTGTTCATATCTAGTAGTGATGCTCTCCAGCAAGGCCATTGTTGGGCAAAATGGAAAAGTTAGACAAATTTCATGGTTCATTTTTCTAGTACCCTTCCCATTCTATGCTCTTTTCCCCCCTTTAAGTATACTCTCTCATAGTTTCTTCCCTGCACACCCAGTTGTCCACAGCTCTCCAGATGACTCTGTCCTTACCTCCATGGATAAGGGAGGATCCTGGAGAGGAAAGCATCCATCCAAAGGACTGAATTTATTTTTTTAATTATTATTAAATAAATTTCTAGAGGTTTCAGAACTTCCTTGTCTAGACTAATAATGGAGATGTTACAGGGACGGAAATTTTCCAGGCAACTCTCAAATCAGGATTTGAGCTATTGTGACCATATGCAGCACTGGTCTTGGATGTCTCACGTCAGGGCTCTGGCTCTTCTTGATCTCCTATCTTAGTCCCAGGTGGCTCTTCACAGTGGCACCCAGATAGGGCTGGGCTTCAAAGAAAAGCAGGGGTACAGCTCCTGGGGAGAGAGGAATATTAAGGTCACTCTGCAATGTCTTTATCCCTGGTCCCAGACACCTGCCTCCTCATCAGCCTTGCTATGTTCCTGATACACATTTTAACATGTACACTAGGCATTCAATGGAGATGAAATACCTGTGGACCTATCAGCTCACTTGGGGCAGGAGCTTCCTCTACCTGCTGGCTGCTGAGTTAGCCCTCTCTGCAGTGTAAAAGAGGAAGAGAAAACCTATTTTGGGGAGACACAAAGTCCCAAACCAGAGCTAGGAGAGTGTTCTGGCTCCTGTATCTTCTTCTTACACAGATAAAGTTTCGTGATTTGAAAACCCTACAAATCATATCTATTCTTATGGCTCTTGTCTTTGAAACAATTCCTATTAAAATTAATTCATCTGGGTCAGAGCTAGTTTTAGAGAAAAGCTAATGTCTAGCTCCTTCCTGGTTTGTCTTGCTAGAAAGGAGAAATTATCCTTTAACATCTATTCATTCATTTAAATTTTTTCTACTATTATTGTCAATAATATCCAACATTTATATAGCACTTTAAATTTCACAAGGTATTTGACAAATATTGCCTCATTTGATAATAACTAGCACTTCCTGTGGGCAAGGCATCTGATACAAAATTAAATGAGATGCTCCCCATAATTCCTACATGTACGTCAAACATCATCTCTGCCAGCAACAAACTCTAAACTCCCCAACCAGTCAACAAAACAATTCATTTTTACAAACGAACATTGGAGCTAGGAAGAGAAAAAGGGTATGAATCCTATGGACATGGCACTTTACTCTTTTTCTTATCTGTCAACAAGCTCTTCTGTTACCTTATTTAAAAAAATAAGTATTTTGTTGATGCATTTTGATTTTTTTCCTACTCATCACGCATACCTCTCTTCTAGAAAAAAAAAGTTAAGTAAAAACCATCCCAAATACTGAAGGAAGCTGATATCAAAAGCAAGGTTTCACTTCCCAATAGAAATGAGAAATATATATCTCAACATCAGTCATCTGGAACCACACTGGTCATTGCATTTTTCTTGACCTCTTATTATTTTTTATCTTTTAGCATTGTCTTCATTTACATTATTATAGTTCTTATGTATATTAGTCTCCTGAATCTGACATGCATGTTTTTGTACCTGTCAATTTACTATAGGAAGTAGTAATTTGCTGCTAGGTCATCAGGCAAGAAATGTGATTTCTACATTCCATCAAATCTGTGGTTTTATCTATGTGGTTATTACTTCCAAAAGTGCAGGTCTTTGCCCATTTTTGATTGTTCATTCTGCATAACTCTAAAAATAATAAATGTGGTGATGATGACAATGATGATGATAATAATAAGAGCTAGAATTTATGCAGCATTTTAGAGTTTGCACATTGCTGTACAAACATCATCTCCTTTTATCCTCACAACATCCTCCTATCCACATACTCCTACAAGTTTGTCCACTGAATGTTCCAGGAGCCTTTCATCAAGAACTCACAACAGACACAAGGGTCTACCCATCAGTTATTCCTCAATTTTGCCAAGTGATTAGTGCATATTTTTATTTTTTACTGAGAGAAATAATTATTTTTCAATTATATCAGTAATCAATTATTAAATTAGGATTAAAGCTTTTCCTTTCTATTTCTTCATTCAGAGACCAGCCCTAGAAGGTCATTCCATCAGTTTCTGAGGGACATTGTTGATAGATGAGATTGCCTAAATCCTCCAGGTACCTGCTCCTCAATCTTGGGCAGGACTCCACCCAACTAAATGACTTTGCTACTGTCTAAAGAGTAAACAGAATCCAGTGTAGGTGAGTTTTTGCCCTCAAGGTAATGAGCCCCTGTCCTTGGAATCTTCCATTAGAATTTGGGGTCACCCTGCTTATGAAACAGAAAACCAACCAGAGTGGTCTGGGTAGAGATGGGTTCCTTTGTCCAGATTGGGGAGGCAGCTGAGTCTCATGATCAAACCATGTTCTCAGCAAGAGCAGCTGAAGATTTTTAGCCCACCTCCTTATTTGAAAATCCACCCATTCCCCCCAAATTTATTTTTCACCAATCAGAGCTGATTTTCACCTATCAGGAGCATATTCTTTTACAAAGGTATTTAAGCATTCAGGGATCACCATGGTTTTGTCTTTGGTTATCCAGAGAGACCACTCACCATCAATTAATTGATTATTTGCTAGCCTAATTAATAAATTGATTACTAATTACCCAGAAACTGTCTCGGGCTTTTCATTCATCTCATTGCAATCCTTTTTAATCAGACATTTCTTTGATGATGTAATTTTAAAATGGCATTTTAATTATTGCATTTCAATAAAATATTCCAATTACCATGCAGTGTTTTCTTTAATAGAATGTCACTTTTAACCAATGCTGATTGTTCTTTCAACTTATGAACTTCACCCCAACTTCTCCTCTTTTCCTAGGCCTCATCTCTTTATTCTACTATACCAGCTCACAATATCCTACACCAGAGCAGAACCTCATTGGGATTCCCCTAACAAAACCAAAAGTGTGTTGCGGGACATCCATGGAACTAGTGATCTCCAGGACAAGGTCACTATTGCCTGTCTCATCCATGTGGCTGAGGTCAATGAGAGATTCATCATCATCATCATCATCAGGGTCAAGACTGGGGTTAGTGGAACTGACAAGGGAAGGGTCAACACTATGGAAGATCATCAATGGATAAAGGCAAAGGAACCATCCCAACTGGGGTTGGGGGGAATTAGGGGGAATGGGCATGGGAGAATCTATCTCCAAGAAAAATTATAAACTAGGGAAAGGAGCCAATGATAAGTGAAGAAAAAAGAGAGCCAATGTTGGAGGCCAGATCCTGCTCTTCATAACTGAGGGTAGATTACAGGGGATGTGTATATCAGTAGTAATTCTAAATTCATCTTAGAATGATTCTGGTAAACTTTCCCCACACTACATATTACTTCTGTATGTTACTTCAAAACCAACAATTTATCAATGACAGAGAAAGTTATAAAAAATTCATTAAAAGAAAAGTTTCCTAAAAGAAAATGTCAGTTTAAAGGCGATGAATGATGAGAGTAGTGAAGGTTAGGAAGTCTTGGAGGCCTGTGATCACACAGATTTGATGAGATGAGGAAAATGAAATTTCAACAAGAAATCATTTTCTTGTTGCTCCCCAGTGCCAATCAGCGCTCCTAACTCTCTGTGTGACTTTAAGCAAACAGATTAAACTTTCTCTTCCTTAGGCTTAGGGTCTGAAAATGGAAATTATTTCATGTCCATCCCTACCTACCCCAGGAGGATTTATTCATCAATTTAATTCAATAAAACATTATGAGGGATCTGTTTTCTGCAAGGCTAGGTGCACTGAATTATTTTCATCCAATAATCAGTTCAAAGTCTGGCTAAGTACTGATGAGAACATACAGAGAAATGAGAATTTTGATGGGAAGCGAAGATGGATAACTTTGAATGAGTTAGAAGACTCAGTTACCAAGAGGATAACAACAAGCTATTTGAGGTTTGAAGTTCAATTCAATTCAACAATTTTTTTTAAGTGCCTACTATGTAAAAGGAACTGGTCTAGACACTGAGACACCTTCCTCCCTACCCTAGGCCCTACCAAAAAAAAAAAAAAAGCACATAAAATTAATATTACAAGAATTATCACTCCAGCTTGCAAATGAGGAAACTAGGATTCGGCTTAAGTGACTTGCCTAAGGTCATACAGTTGGAAGGGGCAGAGGTCATATTTGAAGCCAGTTCTGTGCTCCAGGATTGAAAAGGAACAGCTGATGTCTAATTATCATGACCAGGCTGGTCCCTAAAGAAAATATGAGAAGATAGGCATCTTTCCCTTCTTTGTAGAGGCGGTGGACCCTGGGTGTGGAACACTATATATAATACATTGTTGGAACTTTGTGTGTTTACTTAGTTCTGTGAAATTGCTCTCATTTTTCCTCTCCTTCATTACATGGTATGGCCTTCTGGGAAAGGGAGGAGACATGGAAAGGTTTGGGAATAACAGTGTGTAAAAACAAAAAAGTATCCATTAAAAGTAAAACTTTATATTATTGTAAAAGCATCTGAAGGAGACAAATATAAATTTTGCCTATTTTGAATTGTATTCAGGGTCCTGATATCAGCCTATATGCCACCAATAACCATCCCTTTGAGTGACTGCAAACCTCAGCTTTCCTCAATACATTCCAGTCTCTTCACTGCAGCCCAATACTTCCTAGTTCCATTTGTCTCCTGTTCTGTCGGGAGAAGGAGAAGGAGATGTTATATGGCAAAGTGATAAGTATAATATCAGCCAAAGAACCTGAATTCAAATCTTGGCTCTGATATTCACCTGTATGACCTTGGACAATTCATTGCAGCTCTGTGGAACTTAAGCTTTAGTAGCTATGAAATGAGAATAACATGCCTGTAATGATTACCTTACAGGATTGTCATAAGAAAAGGATTTTTGCAAATATTAAAACACCCCATAATTCTGAGAAAGATGAGAGACAGAGAGACAGAAAGGGGGGAGAGAGAGGGAGAAAGAGAATGAGAGAGAGAGAGAGAAAGAGAGAGAGAAAGGGGGGAGACCTCATTTTATTGCACTTGGCAAATATTGTGGGTTTGGGGTTGTTGTTTTTTTTCCCCATAAATTGAAGGTTTGTGGTGACCGCATGTGGAACAAGTCTATCAGCACTTTTTTCCAACAGTATTTTTTCATATTGTATCTCTTCGTCCCATTTTGGTAATTCTCACAATTTTTCAAACTTTTTCATTATTATTACATCTGTTACAGTGATCTGTGATCAGTGACCTTCAATGTTATTATTGTGATTGTTTTAGGATGCCACTGAACTCATATAAGACAGCAAACTCAATAAATGTTGTGTGTATTCTGACTACTCCACCAACCAGCTGTTCCCCATCTCTCACCCTGTCCTTGGGCTTCTCTATTTCCAGAAACAATGCTACTGAAATTAGGCCAGTTAATACCCCTACAATGACCTCTAAGTGTTCAAGGGAAAGGAATTTAATTGATGGGGCCAATTTCAATGCTATTATGTTTTAAGAAACTGACGCAGCCACCCCACCCTTCAACAACAACCACTCTGATCAGTCAGCAGCCATTAGCACTGAGGCAACACTCTCCACCAGCAAAAAAATTACGACTTACTGAAAGCTCAAATGATGATTAGTGGTTTTTATTAAGTATTTTTAAATTAAGATATGTATTTTTTAGATGCAATACAATCTCACACTTAATAGACTATAATATAGTGTAAACATAACTTTTAT
Source organism: Notamacropus eugenii (assembly GCF_028372415.1). NCBI lineage: Eukaryota > Metazoa > Chordata > Mammalia > Diprotodontia > Macropodidae > Notamacropus > Notamacropus eugenii. The sequence continues at coordinate 244,741,622 of NC_092872.1, read as the reverse complement.
ATGCACTGGGAAACTAAAAAATTCGTGTGACTGGCTTCATTGCAATATTTGCTTTATTGAGGTGATATAGAAACGAACCTGTACTATCTCCTAGGTATGCCTGTATATATACACCAGCTATTATTAGTACTGTTTTAGAGGGGTTTTCTTCATCATGAAATTGTAAGAATGTATTCCCCCACAAAAGCATAGCATCTCATTCAACCAATCACCAAGGGTGGTTGCCAATCACTGTCCTGGTCCTATTTAAAATGTGTTTACTAAGGGATTACTATATGCTAGACAATACATTAAATGCTTTACAAATATCATCTCATTTGATCCTCACAACAACCCTAGGAGGTCGAAACTATTGATATTCTCATTTTACAGAAAAGGAAACTGAGGCACAGAGCAGTTAAGTGACTTTCCCAGGGTCCCACAGCTAGGAAGTGTCTGATGTCATATTTGAACTCATGTCTTCCTGATTCCAGACCTAGCACTCTATCCACCATGCCAGCTAAGCTGCCTCTAGAAGGATCAAGCACTGGACAAATCCCACACAAGCCCCATTGTGGCAGTTATTTACTCCATCTGATGAGGGGAAGTGTTGGGGAAATGTCAAACTCTCCATGGTTCTAATAAAGTAGAAGACCTACTAATCCCTAACTCTACTTCTGAGTTACAACATCATCTCATTAGCCTAAGGGGTTTGATCAGTACAGATTTATATAACCATAAGTATCTATATAGCCACCTACTGGATAATTCTACCTCATTCACCCCAGAAACCTTGGTGTAATGAGATCAGCCCCCACCCCCACCCACCCCCAGGAATAGATAGAATATGTTTAATTGTGTATAGCAGTTTACTCTGCAAATAAACAATAGCTAGAATAAAAACACAAAATAAACTATCTACCACACTGATGTGCACTCATTCCCTGGCCACTGCTTCTAAGAGCAGGGAGAAAAAAAAACTGGGAAACACACCTCAGCTGCCAACCAATGATGGTCACTTCATCCATCAACTGATTAGATGAAGGATTCAGGAACTCTTAATCCTTGCTTGTTTCTGCTTCTTGTGACATGAGGCATGAACTAAGAGAAACAACAACTCTCACAGTCAATGTTTTTCCCTTCAGGGTTCTGTCACTAGAAGAGGCCTCCATCTGCTTCTTGCCATGGCCAGCTCATGTTGGAGAATAGGCAAAGGTAAGTCAGATTCCCAGAGAAGCCATCTCCTCGCTACTCAGTACCTTGCTACCTATTTCTCTCCTGTGCTCTTAAACATGAAACCTCCTGTTTTAAATCTTAAATAATATCCCATCTTCTTCCTCTCACCTCAGTTTTGTGGCTAATATTGATGGAGACAGTCTAAGGCACAGATCGGAGGCAGTCAGATGAGAATATACACTTAGTTCATTTTTACATCCACTGAAGATAGGAGGAAGACTAAGACATCTTTCCCTGAATGTCTCCCATCCATTCAATTTCAAGCAGCTTACCTATATGAGGACTGCCAAAGTGAATGCATTAATAGTTGAATCTTTCCTTCTCTTCTAAGCAGCAGATTCCTTCCCCCAAGTTTGAAAACACTTGTAACTGCAGCATCAGCATGACCAAGCACAGCTGTCTTGTACCTATGTATTTTATTGTGGGTTGGATGAAATGTTGGTCTGTTTGCATTTGCCTTCTCTCTTTTCCATTCCTCCACTTTCCCTTATACATTTCATTACCATTCTCAACTCCACAAATTTTTTTGTCATCAATCTTTATGGAAAAAGAAAAATATCTTTTTTTCCTAGAACTTTTGACTGAAAACCCCAACACTTTTGTTAATGTTTATGCATGTGCATATGTATATGTGCATATGCAAATGTAGATCTTTAAAAATGTAAGTTTATTATTTCAACAATTTCTTGTTTCATGCCTGCTATGAACGAGGCCCTATCAGTCTTGACAACTCTCCCATACACACAAGTTAAACTTCATCTATACTGGAGCCCACTTGGAATCAGGAACAGATATGAAGAGCTGGGGAAGGATTCAGACCATTTGTCTACTGGATAACTGTGAGAATAAAACACCTATTACAGGGAAGATGTTCATTTTGGAACCAATTCACTAAAGCCAAAAGATGATGCAGTAAATACAATCAGAGGCCGGGAGAGAGACCACTTTTGGAGACAACCAAAGCAGAACTGTACTGAGATGGTTAAGGAATGTTGGGGGGCATGGGAAGGGGCAGTAAGAGATCTATCTAGTCAGAGATAGGAAAAGCCAATACTGGACTAGGAAGTCAATAAATCAGGGATAACTTACAGGGAACAGAGAACTTGGATAAGATTTTAATTTATTCTCCTTCCTTTTGGAAATGGCAGCATATCCCCACTCCACTAAATTACAGCAAGTTAAAGGGTCTTGAGAAATTGTATGACAGGCCCCACTTTCTAGGAGTTTAAAACATAAAAGGGCGGGGCACACATACAAATAACTTTGATACAAGGCATTGGGTGGTATAAGAATCATACTGATATGAAAAGCATTGTCTCAGAAGACTGAGTGGTGTCATCAGGAATGGTTTCATAAAGGAGGTGGCCCTGGAAGGAAGAGTAAAATCTTGATGGGTGGCGAGAGATTGAGGAGAGGAATATGAACCAAGGATGAAGAGGCCAGAAAGAGCAAGGCACATGAAGGGGACAGCAAGGTAGATCTGTTTGGTTAGAGTAAAGAGCTTGAGAAGCACAGTAGTGGGAGGGAAAGCTAGAAAGATGTGTCATCTCAAACTATGGAGAGGTCCAGACATTGGTCTTAAGAAGCTTGGGCTTCATTTATAGGAAAAATGGTAAACTGCTTAGGCTTAAGAGTAACAAAAGTAGAAACTAAAGAAGGTTGCATTGGAAAGGGGAAAGGTGCCCACACCTTTACTTTGTATCTGTTTCTAAAAAGTAGCGGATGTACCAAGCTATTACAGAGACAGATACCACAAAGCACAACTGGGACCTTTAAAAATTCAATTAGCGTGATGACCCCTAAAAATTGCCCTTTATATTTTGCTTCCCTTCTCTCCAAGCCCTTTCCTCCATATCTCGGTGGCATCAGAAATCCAGAAAATTCAGGGCAAGACAAATACACATGGAGCAAATAAGAAACATCATTTTCATAGGATATTTGGTCATTTTGTACTTGGGACAAATATCCTCAAAAGACCACCATGAAAATAATTGTAGCTTATACGCCAACATCTATTGCAATAGCATTTAACCAATTAACTTTTACAAATGGATATAGAAAGAACAAATGAACAGAAATATCTCCTGAATATACCCCCCATACTCTCCTGCCACACTATCTTAGCCTGTGGGAAAAAAATAGACTCACACTTAAAGTGGTTGCTATAAAGCATTCACCCATAGAGTTTACTTCCAAATGTGTCATTTTCACTGGAGATAACATCTCCTTGCTTCAGGACATGCTAGGTTTTGTCAAGTCAATTGTTGAGCTATACTAGCACCCTGGACTTGGCTGCCCACAAACTATGATATTCTTGGATCTCTTGCAATGTGTTCTTCTGACTGCTTAAAAACTCCCAAAGTTGTAGCCTGGTTCAATCCATCTCCAATACCCTCTTACCTAAGACGAGAAAAGAACAGAAACACAAAGGATACAAGCATAACCATGGCTCATGGGCCATACTGGTAGAGGCCCTGGGGGGAAGACAAAGGTCCAAGACCACTTTCTTTTGTCCTCTTCATTCAAAACCAAGGAGAGAAAGGGGCTTGTACAGTTAGTACATTTTGTGGGCACATCCAGTTCCATCCCAGCAGTCAATCAAAAGACTTTTCTTCATAGCATAATAAGTAGATTAGAAACAGCTACAGAAAACTTGGGAAAGTTCTAAATTATAATAAATGAAGTTATACCCTCAATTCCATATCATGAACTTCCAAAGAAGACTCAGTCTCCATGTGGAGGTAATGATTACACCAGGCAAAGCAAATGGTGCTATTTTCTCATTGGTCAATGCCCTGTTACAGAAATTTTATGATTAACTAAAAGAGAGTCTCCAAATTAAATCAAAGCAAAATTTATGTTGGAAAATATTTTAGGAGTAATGAGCCATGGACTTTTGACATATTAAAATTTCATGCCCATGCATTATAAAAATGTTCTTCAAGCAAAGACTGGCAAAGTGCTGGCCATCTTACGTCCTGAATAACATCCCCCCCAAATGAAACTGACTTTTTTTAGCAGACAAGTAACAACTCATTACCCCGTGAGAACTATTCCTGAATCCCCTGCCTGAGGATCATCAGACCATAGGCTTGTTTGAGCTAAGATCAAAAGTAACACAAAGTTTGAAGAATAAAAATGAGAAAAAGATGTGGCTTGCAAGTTGTTTTTGGAGATGATCAATGACCTCATGGGGGATGTCTTGACCTGTGGTAAACTGGAGTTAAGTAAGGAAGAGTTGTACGAAGACATTAGCCTCACTCTCTTCTCCAGAGTGATGAGTGTCCGGTGGAAGACAAAGTCAAGATGACTAGTAATGACCTTGAAATCTTCCCTGTCTGACCAAGCTCTAAGCATTTCCTCACCTGCTTCAGCTGCTTCAATGGCTGTTGGAATACATTGTTCTCATCCACCCATTCTACCACGGGAAGTCTTCATATGTTTGGGTAGACATTCCCCTATATTACTAATGGGTTTGAGGCCTATCAGTTACTCTCAACCTGGTTTAGCCCATCTACTGAGATGGTTCACTGGCGTGTGGCCACTGTGCATGCTACAGCTTTGGCAGGCAAGTAAACAGAATGACCTTTTTAAACAAGTTACTGATGACAAAAAATGAGAAATAGACTAATCAATCAACAGCTATTTATTAAGCAGGGCAACTAGGTGATGCAGTGTTTTATTATGTACATAATATATCAGTACAATATTCTATCTGCCTAATTGATAGTTAGTCGGTATGCATATATTATGGGTGAGTACTTAAAAGATTTTAAGGGACCATTGCCAAATCATCACTGGTCTTGGCTGCTATATAGCTTCATTTGGACAGTAAATAATATTTATTTACTGATTAAAGTCACTTTTAGGCTCTTTTTTTGTCTCTCTAATATGTAATTGTAATTAGTTCATACTTAATTTGAATGATTATATATTTATGGCCATTGAACTTTCCAACTAAACTTTTTTTGAATGATATTTTATTTTTTCCAGTCAGTGCAGGAGTCAGGAGGACCTGATTTCAAATCTCACCTCAGACACTTGACACTCACTAGCTGTGTGACTTTGGGCAAGTCACTGAACTCCAAATGCCTCATCCTGGATCATCTCCAGTCATCCTGATGAATATCTGGTCACTGGATTCAGATGGCTCGGGAGGAGAAATGAGGCTGGTGACCTGAACAGCCCTCTCTCACTCAAAACAAAGTCAAGTGCAAGTCATGTCATCATTTCTCTGATGTCATGGTCTTCTTCAGTAACAATGGATAAACACACATTTATTAAGCAACTACAAATATTTCAGGCCTCTGCCAGGTGCTGGAAGTACAAAGATAAAAACAAAACAGTTCCTGACTTTGATAATAATAACAATAGGTAACATTTATAGAGTATGCTAAGGTTTACCAAGAATTTTTATGTGTGTTATCTCATTTGATCCTTAAAACATCCCTGTGAGATATTTGCTGTTATTATTCTATTTTACAAATGAGGAAAATGACTCTGAGAGATGCTAAGTGACTCGCTGAGAATCATATAGTTAATAAGTACCTGAGGAAGAATTCAAAGTCAAGTCTTCCTGACTCCAAATCTAACACATTATATACACTACACCACCCAGAGGTCTCATGTACATCAGGATATTCTCTCTCTCTCTCTCTGTCTCTCTGTCTCTCTCTCTCTCTGTCTCTCTCTCTCTCTCTCTCTCTCTCTCTCTCTCTCTCTCTCTCTCTCTGTCTCTCTCTCTCTCTCTCTCCACATATATATATGGTGTATGTGTGTGTGTGTGTGTGTGTGTGTGTGTGTGTGTGTGTGTGTGTGTGTGGCAGCTAGATAATGGATAGAGTGCTGGGTCTGGGGTCAAGAAGACTTCAGTACTTTGGCCTCAGACACTACTAGACATATAACTCTGGACAAGTCACTTAACCCTGTTTGCCTCAGTTTTCTCACCTGTAAAATGAGCTGGAGAACAAAATGGCAAACCATACCCCAAATGGAGACATGAAGAGTTGGACAAAACTGAAATGTCTGAATGACAACAAATATACATATACATATATACACACATACACACTTATATGCATATATAGATATACTATACATATATTCATATATCTAGTACATACAAAATAAATATCAGGTAATTTGAGGCAAGAAGTACTAGTAGCTAAGGAGATGAGGAAAAACCTCATGTGAAAGATAGCATTTGAGCAGAACTTTGAAGGAAAATAAGAGGCAGAAGTGAAGAGGGAGTGGATTCCAGGCACTGGGAACAATATGTACATATGGATGTGACTGTAGGAAAAGTATTGACACTGATTACAAAAATTTCATGCAAAAGTTAAGTTGGACATAACTATTATGGAAATATGTTTCTTTGGAAATATGATTCCACATATATAATCTATATCAAATTGTTTGCTATCTCAGGGACCAGAGAGGGGAGGAAGGGAAATCATTTGGAAAGCAAAAAAAATTTTAAATGAATGTTAAAAGCTGTTTTGACATGTAATTGGGAAAAAATAAAATATCATTCAAAAAAAGTTTAGTTGGAAAGCTCAATTGCCATAAATATATAATTATTCAATTAAGTATGAATTAATTATAATTATATATTAGTGAGACAAAAAAAAAGCCCAAAAATGACTTTAACCAGTAAATAAATATTATTCACTGTCCAAGTGAAGCTATTTGACAATGATCCCTTACACATTTTTAATCATGTATCCCATAAGTAAAATCTTTTAAGTACTCACCCACAATATATGCATACTGACTAACTATAAATTAGGCAGATAGAATACTGCACTGATATGTTATGTACATAATAAAACACATAAAATTAGACCCAAAATAGTCAAATAAAATGAAATAAATATTTTTAAAATAATTTTTTATTAAGAATACAAAACATTTTTACTCTCATTAAAAAATAATAATAAATGTAATTGGATATGTTTTATTGTTTTTAAAATCTTGATTTAATGTGCATATCCTTTGATCCAGCAATATTGCTTCTAAAGTTGTATCCCAAAGAAGTCATAAAAATGGGAAAAGGACCCACATGTACAAAAATATTTATAGCAGCTCTTTTTGTTATGCAAGAACTGGAAACCGAAGGAATGTCCATCAGTTGGGGAATGACTGAACAAATTGTGGTATATGAATATAATGGAATACTAGTGTGCTATAAGAAATGATGAATAGGTGGACTTCAGAAAAACCTGAAAAGATTTATATGAACTGATGCTGAGTGAAGTAAGCAGAACCAGGAGAACATTGTACACAGTAACAGCCACAGTGTGTGATGAGTGCTTTTCATAGACTTAACCCTTCACAGCCATACAAGGACCTAAAACATGTCCAAAGGACTCATGACTCAAAATGCCACCCACATCCAGAGAAACAATTATAGAGCTGGAACACAGAATGAAGCAGACTATTTTCTCTTTTGTTATGTTTGGTTTTATTTAGTTTTATTCATGCTTTCTCCCATTTGTTTTCATTCTTCTATGCAACAGGACTGTGGAAATGTGTTTAATAAGAATGTATGTGTAGAGCTTATATAAGATTGCACACCATCTTGAGGAGGCAGGCAGAAGGGAGGGGGAGAAAATTTAAAACTTGTGGAAGGGATTGTTGAAAATTGAAAACAAATAAATAAATCTGGAGGGAAAAAAAAACAACTTGATTTAACACCGACAGAATCCTACCACAAGTAAAAACAGAATAATAGAATAAAATCACAAAAATGAAATTGATTACAATTAAACAAGAAATGACTCATATTGATATGGGAATTATTTCTGAATCATCTATCTATTTACAAATCAGTTTTCGAAGTTCAGTTTATTCTGATGCTTGACTTTAATGACTGTCAGAGCAAAAAAAAAAAAGATAATTCACAAAGATATATAGGTATCAAAGGAAAAAATACATTTTTGGCTATAATTACTAAATTATTCTACTAATTTTTTCAGTCCTATCCACCAAACATGCAAAAGTTTTTGCTAAAAATTCAGCTAGTGAAATTTTTCCTTCCTTTTTCAATCAATTGTTCTTGAAAATCAGAATATGTATTACTTTTGTATTTTTAACAAATGGGTTCAAAGCTCACTCAAACCCTTCAGGTGAAAGATTAGTAAATAGATTTGAACATTATTTTTTCCAAATTTTTTTAAACTATAAAGATGAAGAGTGTTTTTAGGTAACATATGTCATTTTCAGCAGGGAAAACAACCTTAGTTTTTAGATGTCATTCTAATCAGAATGACTTCCTACTCTCAATAGCTTATATCTCAAGGTCTTCTTTCTATAAATTTGGGGAAAGTTCATCATTAATAATAACAGATACAAATTCATATTTCAAATAATCTTGATAATTTTGAATTGTTTTAGCAGACCTCGTCAGATCTCAGTTGCTAGTTTTATTGCTTAATGTGAATGTCAATGAGCAAAGAGAAGTGTTAGCTCCACCGTTTTCTTGCTTCTCAATTGTGTTCAAATTATTAGTATTACTATTGTCAACCTGTGATTTCTGTGTAGGAATCTTTTAAATTCAATCTTGTAAGGGCTAAAATAATTTAAACTAGGTTATATAATTCACAAATCATTTGGCAGGGCACACATGAAATGCAGCACTCTGGACATCTTCTGGCCAAGATAAGACCTGAAGAGGAGGGAGTCCACCCAGATCCTATATACCTACTCCAGAAAAACACTGAAGTTTATACCAGAGCAAACAATTATTTAAAAAATTCAATGAGAAATCAAAGAAGGGATTTCTTCTACCCTAGAAATGCACATCAGCCAGAAACCCAAGGGCAGTGGGAAAGGGTGCCACCAGCAAAGATGCTCCATTGCATAGTGAGGCCAGAGCTGGAAACTGGACAAACAGCCTTCAAGGCTTTATGTGCGGAGGCAGCGAGAGCAGAAAGCTCTTCTTGAAAAGACCCAGGGTGGTCTTAAAGCTGTAACGAGGAGATCTTCCAGGTCAGTACCTGGAAAACTCATTGAGGATTGATAATTTAATCATTATTGAACTCCCTGAAAATCATGATAAAATAAAAGGTCTGAACACTATATTTAAAAAAAATAAAAAACAAATAAAAAACACCTAGATCTTTCAGAAGCAGAGGTGAAAGTAAAGATAGAAAGATCAAAATCACCTCCTGAAAGGAATAACAAAAATATAAGTCCCAGGAATGCGAAATTCCAGAGCTCCCATATCAAAGGGAAAATACTGCAAGCATCTCATTCACCCACCCCACCCCACACTCCCAAAAAAGTACAGATCAAGTACCAAGGGTCCAGTCAAGATCACATAAGATCTGATAGCTTCTACTATTAATGAAAGGAGATCTTGTAATACAATATTTCAAATAAAAAAGAGATAATGTACAAACAAGAATAGCTCTGTAAAGTTGAGTATCATCCTATACTGGGGAAATGGATCTTTAAAAAAACTTTAAAAATATAAGAGGAAGGGAAAGAGGAAAGCAAAAAACATCTACTGTCTGCCAGACTCTGTGCTAAATGTTTTACAACAATACTGTGAGGTAGGTACTGTTATTATCCCCATTTTACAGTTGAGAAAACTGAGGCACACAGAGGTTAAACTATTACCCAGGGTCACTCAGTTGGTAATGTTTGAGGCTGGGTTTGAACTCAGGTCTTCCTGAGTATAGCACCTACCTCCCAGGGCTGCTATGAGAAGGGAATATTAAAAGTGCTCAGCATAATACCTGGCATAGAGTAAGTGCTGTGTAAATGTCTATTCTCCTCCCTTCCTGACTCCAGGGCCAATGTTCTGCCCATCCAGGTGGTGACCTGGAAATTTAAAGACAAAAATCTAGAAATCTAGAAAGGTAAATGTCTATGAAACAACTGGAAACTGTATGATGATATAGATGGTAACATAGAGAGGAAGAGAAACAAATGTCACTACAGGACATTTCTTCTTCAAAGAAAGACAGAGATCCTAGTGGTGGGTTAGTACTGTTCTATATGTTTGAAGAAAGGAAATAGAATGGAGGGAAAAAAGAAATACCAATGTAGAAAGGAGGAAAAAAGGGAGTGGAAGTTGCTATTCCATATAACTGGGATATGTGAGAAGTATATACAAACATGGAAGGTGTAGGAAGAGTGAGCATCAGATGAACGTCACCTTTATCTGAAACAGACAAAGAAGAGTTAAATACACACATATACGTGGACATTTTGGTGTAGAAATATACCAAACTCAACAGGGAAACAAATGGGGATGAAAAGGTAGTAGTATTGAAGACGGAGGATGCTGCCATGAAAAGAATAATCACAAGCAAAGCAAATTTCCTGATCAGAAAGGGATATTAAAAGTTAAAAAAAAAAAAAAAAGAATTAGAATCTAAGGGTGTACCTAAGGTGGCTTCTTAGACAGCTGGGGAATGGCTAAAAAAAAAAAAATCATGGTATATTACTGCAATAGAATATTATAGCATTATGAGAAATGATAAAGGAGATTATTTCAGAGAATCCTGGGTGATGCGAAATGACACAGAATGAAGTGAGTGGAACCAGGAGAACCATTTCTACCAGGTAGGACTGTTATAAGGAAAAACAATTTTGAAAGCCTTAAGAACTCTGAAGAAATGCGCTGACCAACTGTGCCTCCAGAAGATCTATACTGATGTATGTTATCCACCTCCTGACTTCTTGAAGGAAATCAGTTGCAAAAAGATGAATACATTTTTAGACATGGCCACTATGTAAATTCATTTTGTTTGACTAAGCATATTTGTGAAAAAGGTTTTTTTTTCCTCTCTCTCTTGGTTTTTAATGGGAGGGGTTAGGTATGAGGAAGAAGGATTAGCAATGCTGATGTAAAAAAAAAAAGAAAACGGAAGTTCAGAAAAAAACACTCAGAATAGTTTCGAAAGTAATAGGCAAATTTTATTATATGCTATTTAAAAAGTAAACAATATAAAATGAAGATTTATGGTTTCATATACAATCTTTTTGTGCTGTGCCATGTACATGGAAAAGCTCCTTTTGTGTGTGTGCGCGTGTGTGCTTAAGCTCAGAATTTTTAAAATGAGAAGAAAAAATGCAACATGAATGAAAGCAAATAAATGAGTTAGCACCTCAATGTTTTGGAACTCCCACTTCCCCCTCCATGTACCTGATATATCATTCATGATACATAACCATGTGACATAAGGATGAAGTAAAGTTCCAGTATGAATTCACATATCAGTAACACTTAATTCTTTCTTTTTATTTTTTAGATAAAAAGAAATACAAATAAAACTTCCAATATTTCCTTTCTCACATGCTAATGGATAGTCTTGCATATACCATGTGGTAAGCATATTCAACTTTGGAGATCATTAGTTTAGAATATATTTGTTTGTAAAAGTTTACAAAGAATAATGTTGAAACATTTACATGCTATGACATCACAAAATATTGAGAAGTCATGAAAGGGAAAAAACAGGTTAAAAAAGTCTTGGCAAAAAATTCCAACTAAGCAAAATCATTCTGGATGGAGGACAATAAATGAAGAAAGATGAAACATCTGCAAAGATGTTTAAACACAAGTCCTTTTCACCACGAAGGACAGAGTAATCACCACATTTACACATCAGTCTCTCAGCTATGCTTCTAAAAGAAACAACAATGGAACTGAAGAACACAAAAGTGGAGAAAGCAGCTGGACTAGACCAAGTGTTCAAGGAGGAGGTCTATGCAGGAGCTGACATAATTTTGAGAGCGTTGAGAGATCAATGCTTGAAGTATCTGAAGAAAGGGAAGATACGAAAAGCAAAGAAAAAGGTTCTGGTCTCGTCATTAGCCCAGAAAGATAGCCAAGAGAACATCAATTATTACTCAACCATATGCCTGCTTCCATTTATATAAAAAATGCATGAGAATAATCTACATATGCCTCAAGGGCATCCTTGATGAGAGCATTCAGGGAACAGGAAGGCTTTCACAAACAATATTCCACAGTAGACTATATCTTTATCATCATACAAATGACAGAAAAAAATTTTAAATGCTCAGTATTCCACTGCTCTTGTTGTTAGTTAACTATAAAAAACACATTTGATTCAGTAGAGTAAAATACCATGCTAAAAGCATTTTTCCAACAAGTTGTCTCCCATAAATATGTCAAAATGATGCAAGATTCCATGAAGAGCAAAATCTGATTATTACTACAAAGCAAGACATAAAGCCAAGTGGTTTTTGCTCACTAAAGGTGCTTGCCACACTCATGGAAGAACTCCAGCACACAGCACAAGTCAAGGAAAAACTTTCTATACGTGGTAAGGTCTCCAGTATCACTGCATGTGGATGCTACTAAGCTAATAGCAGCAAGACCCAGAACACTTCAGTGGTTCCTAAGCCAGATAAACAATTCTTCTAAAGAATTTGGCCTTATTAGCCACAAAGGAAAAAATCCAAGAAAATGCACGTGCCCATTATTCAGACAATGATATAACAACAACAAGAACACTAAAATTTAGATAAGCACTTTAAGCTTTGCAAAGCACTTTACAAAAATTATCTGATTTTTAACGTCACAACAACCTTGGGAAGCAGGTTCTAGTATTAATCCTATTTTATAGATGAGGAAACTGACTCAGGCAAAGGTTAAGTGACTTAGCCATGATTACACAGTATCTCAGGCAAGATTTGAACTCAGGTCGTAGTGACTCCAAACCTCTATCCACAGTACTATCTAGCTACCTACTGAACTCATCCATCAGAACAGGTATCTTGGACAGTCACCTGGAAATTCACAATGAGCTAGGACCAGAGATGAGCCAGAAAGATGACAGTAGACAGTAGACACTAGACAGTAGATGACTGGGAAATGTCATTGTTCTTTTACTGATATGTTTCTCCCCAAAACAGAGGCTCATCTTTACGTGTTATCAAGATCCTTGCAGTGTTTCTGTACATCTGTAACTGAAAATTAAACACTCAACAGTTTCTAAAGAATTGAAGTTGAGTATCACCCAAAGAGCAGTGGAGAGAAATGTGACTGACATGCGACAACATAACCATAATGTGATAGGCTACCTACAGGGTTCCATGGCAATATAACCATCAGCATATGGCAACCCAGGACCAAGCAAGGAATACAGCAAGTTACAATAGGTTTGTAGGCAACTGGCAAAGGACTAAGTATCAGATGATGTCTATGGAGAGAAAGCATACTTCCTGAATGATGGCTGGAGCTAAGCCTTAATTATAGCTGTGATCAGTGCTGTTCCTCTGTCCCAATAAAGTGAATGAGTGCTTAATGGAGCAGCTGTGCTCCTAATAATCTTTTGCTTGCTGTGACAGTCATGTCACATCCAGATCTATCATTCTGGGACTCTGAGATCCAGTCAACCCCAGAATCTGAAAGCCTGCTGGTAACAATAATCTGACACAAAGTACTTGCCTTCAAGCTGATTGGTGTACAGATGTATCTCTGTTGTGTAATTACTCAACCCATACAACATAATCTTTGCCTTCTAAGGGCTTACACTACAAGGCATGAAACCAAACGCATAATAAAGACTGTCAATATGAAGATCTTCAGGAGCTTTGCTCTTTGGTGGCTCATGGCCACAGATATAAGACTCTGGGCATTGGCTTTTAACTAAATCTTGGTTTTGCATCTTTCAGTGTTTTATGAAGGATAATGTGTTATTCTACTTATGATATCATCAGAAGCCAAAGATTTTGGGGGACAAACTTTTACACTCTTGATAATGATACCTATCCTATTGCACCTGGTCCCCCTATCTCCAGGTATTTCCTCCCTTAGCCACCCGACACTCTGCCAGATTAAGCATCCTAATCCACTGTGTGCATCATCATGTTGCTCTCCATCTTAAAGACCTTTTACCTCCAGGATATTACCTCCAGGATAAAGCTAAATTTTTATACTACTTTAATAGCATCTGATATCCTTCTTGAATAATCTGGTCCCAATTTATCTTCTACTACCTTCACTCCAAAAATCCTGCACAAACTGGTCTATTTGTTATTTTCCCCCCTTGCACCTTTGTCTCTAATAATAATGAACATTTAAGTACTTTAAATTCCTTCCCCACTTTCTCCACCTTTCAAAATTATATTTGTCCTTCAGTTTTCATCTCAAATCACACTCTCTAACCACCATGCTAACACAATCTTCTTGAATTTCTATAGAATTTATCTTCTTAACCACTTGTCATGGGCCACCTTGTATTATAGTCTCCTCAACTAGATTCAATTATATTAATATTCACTGGTTACCTCCATGTTCAAGACATTTAGTTATAGGTTCCTGGATAGGAAGACAGCATCTTATACTTCTTTGTACCCCATGACAATAAAGACAGTAACTTGTGCAAAGTGGGTACTCAGCAAATGTTTTTCAGATAAATAAATTAATAATAGCAAACATTCATGAAGCATTTACTATATGTCAGGCATTGTGCTAAGCAGTAGGAGATCACATAGAAAAGAAAAAATAATCCTTGATCTCAAAGAGCTCACATTCCAGTATGGGAGACAATATCCAAACAACTATGAATACACAAGATACAGACAGGGAAAACTGGAGGAATTATCAGAGAGAAGACACTACCATGGATGGGAACTGGAAAAGACCTTTTGCTGAAAGTAGGATTTAAGCTGAGACTTGAAGCCAAGAGGCAGAGATGAAGAGAGAACAATGAAATTGGCCAAGCCTCACAGCTAGTGGAAAGAAAAAGGAAGACTCATAATCCTCCCACCAAAAGGATTCAGAGACTGTGTGGCTAGAGTTCCATTCCTAACCAAGTCTAGTGAGAAGGAATTGTAAATAATGGTTTGCTGCATTTGGTGTCTTCATTTGATGTTGTCTTATTATATGTTACCTAGCCAATGTTCTAACACAGAAGATCTTAATATTTTTGGTGTCATGGACCATACCAGCAGTGTCTGGTGAAGCTTATGGTCCCCTTCTCAGAATGATGTTTTCAAATGCATAAAATAAAATACATATGATAGCAAAAGAAACCAGTTATAATGAAATACAGTTATCAAATATATATATTTTTAAAGTTTTTAGATCCCATATTGAGAACCTCTTTAGACTCTAAAGATCTTAGCCTGAACACTACAATTTGTTGCATATGAAATGAATGGAATTATTTTTTATGTTTAACAAGACATGTGATTCTAGCAGGTATAGGGAACATCCAGCAAGGAAACTGGAAGATTGTTTCAGACACTAATAAATTAAGTGACTTGCCCAGGATAACACAACCAATAGGAGTCCTGTGCTTTCCTGCTTCTGAGCCTGGCTCTCTGTCCACTGCAATATATGCCTCATTCATAAGGAACACAAATCAGATGAAAGAGCCATTTCTGGGACTGGATTTGTTGTTGTTGTTTGTTTTGTTTTACTGTGCTATTTATAAAATCATTTCTAAGGAATAGGTACCCTGTCAGTTTCACCTGACCCTGCCCAGGGGTGGGACTTTTGGGGTGTGGCGCTATAGGGAGTCTTCAATGGAATTACTGACCGGTCTGGCAAAGCATGACAGAATCCACATCTGTAAAGATAGTATCCCTATAATAATTAACTCACACTTTAATAGTACTTTAATGTTTGCAAAAAGTACCTTATGTAATCACCTCATTGGATTTTCACAACCCTGTGACAAAGGTGCTATTTACAGATGAGGAAATTGAGAGTTTGAGAGGCTACCCAGTGCCACACAGCTAGGAAATGTCTGAGCAGGATTTGCTCCCAGATCTTCCTTACTCCAAGTCCAGTGCTCTATCCACTATATCATGCAGCCTCAAAATCCTAATTTCATGGAACAAAATAATTGTACTGAATGAGGCATGCGCATGTACTTTATGTGTTTTGTGTAAAAGGAATACAAGGCAGTAATAGTTGAGTCTTTGGAATGCTGTTTCTGTCTATACCTTTTGACTCAGAGATTCTACTACTAGACATATACTCTCCAAGAAGATCACTACCAAAAAGAAAGGCTCCATGTAAACCAAAATAGTTATAGAAGCATTTTTTTTATAGTAGTAAAGGACTGGTGGGAAGGGAGAAGCATATGCTCATTGATTTGGGATTGGCTAAACAAGTTGTGGCACAGGAATGTGATGGAATATTACTATACTACAAGAAGTAGCAAATATCATACTTTTGACATAGTATGGGAATTTGTTTTGTTTGGTTATAAATATTTGTTTCAAGTTTGTTTCCTTTTTTTCAGAAGGGGAATTAGAAGGGAAAAATTGCTTCATAATTGAAAAATACATAAAATTTAATTTTAAAAAGAACATGAATATAAACAAAGAAACATGGGAAGATTTACATGAACTGATGCAGAATGAAGTAAGTAAAACCAGGAAAATGATATGCATACTGAGCTACAACTTAAATGGAAAAATCAAAACCAAAACAATTGAAGTTGTATGTTGCAAAGTTATAAAGACCAAGGCTAGCCCCAAAGAAGACTTAGGAGGAGGCACCTCCTCCCCATCTCTTTGCAAAGGCATGGTGTGGAATACTACATACAGTGTCAGATATTTTTCAATATATTGATGAATTTTGCTGAGTTTTATTTTCCCTCTTTTTTATTCTTTGTTAAAAGGGATTGTTCTCTGGGAGGAAAAAGGATAATTAGGACATATAAGCGATGACAAAAGATATCAATATAAACTTAAAAAAAGAAATAGTTTCTCATTTTAATACCAAGACATTTAGTAAGTGTCTGAAGCTGGATTTGAAGTCAGATTTTCTTGACTTTAGTTCCAGCACTCTACGCACTCTGCTTTCTACTTGCCTTTTTTTTCTTATATGTATAGCTATACATATATACTTATATAAGTATATATGTATAGCTATACATATATATACACATAGACATATAAAATTGCTGTCCTGATTAGTGCAAATAATGAGTCCCCTGAAGTGGTCACATGTATTCGGATTCACACTGTTTGAAGTTACAATTATTTAAAATATGGTAACTGATTGCAGTCCAATGGAATAATGCTGTGTGAATAAAAAGAATATAACTGCTTCAGAGAATTCTTTGTTTCACTAACAGGGCCCTAGTTGTATATATTCATTCTTCCTACATTATTAGCCTTGTTGTCTATCTCCACATATAAATATGAACAAAAAGATGTAAAAAAAAAAAATCATTGATTTCTCTTTTCTGTGCTGAATGCCTGTAAAGATTAGGTTGGTTTGCAGGTCCAACCACCATTTACAAGGCCCACAACTACCTGTGACTATTCTTTTGCTTCTTATTTTCTCAGAAACAGATTTGTAATTTTTCTTAATATTATAGTCCAGGTAGTTCTGTCATATGCTGCTGTTTTTAGGGCTGCTAGTTCAAACATATCATTTGTGGTTTTCATGAGTGACCTTAGAGCACTTCTTCTTCTAACTCTCTTACTGAAGAGCAGATGCTTGGGTTTCCTTTTGTCATCCATTATTCATACTTGACCAGTCAGGAAGATTGATGTTGCAGTACATAACACTTATCTTGAAATCTGCCTGGGTTCCAGCCCCTGCCGCTTCTTGCCATTTACCATTGCCTGGCAAGTTAGAGTACCACTACCATACTGAAGGTATTCATCCTGGAAATAATCCTAGATGCCTAAATTGTGGATGAGGTGACATAGGTGACAATTCCAGGAAGTATGAATGGGAATGCACCAAAACTGATATTATGATGGTGAAAACACTCAAAATGCTTTGAGGAAATGGAATAAAGTATATGGGCTTCCTTTATGCTCTATCTCTACATTTCCAGGACACAGATTGGTCCAACCAATGGCCTGACCAATTCTTTAATCTGATAGTTTAGCAACATCTCTTACCCCCCACTTCCTATTGAGACTACCCCGTTGTTGTGCTGTGTTCATCCTTCGTTTTCGAAGAAGAACATGACAATATCAGAGAAATGATGACATAACTTGCGCTGGACTTTGTTTTGGGTGAGCAAGGGCTGTGCAAGGTCACTAGCTTCACTTTCTCCTCCTGAATCATCGGGATCCAGTGACCAGATATTTATCATGACTGGAGATGGCCCAGGATACAATAGGAGACCTTGGCCTTTTTCTCCTAAGGTCTGTTCAAATACTTAGAGTGAGGTGACACCCATTCAGTGAATAGGCCTCTTTAAGAAGTAATTAGAGAATGGCCCCTTTAATGAGCAAAATAAAAAAATATGAGTAAATCAAGCTGGGAGAGAAAGAGCAACAGTTATTATTGAGAATCACTCTTAAGCCAGGAGGGTCCAGAAAATAGCCATTAATTGGAGTTTGGGCAGAGATCTATTGTCCAATCGCTGGGCTTCAGAGTGCACTGGGTTTAACGTTTTGGGAAAGACAAGAAAGAAAGGAAGAAGGAAGGAAGGAAGGAAGGAAGGAAGGAAGGAAGGAAGGAAGGAAGGAAGGAAGGAAGGAAGGAAGGAAGGAAGGAAGGAAGGAAGGAAGGAGAGAAGAAAAAAGAGAGAGAGAAAGAGAGAAAGAAGAAAAGAAATCTAGCCAGTAAATCCAAAGTTAACAGGGGATCCTCTGGCCATCCAAATTTACCTTCCGGAAGGGGGGGAACAGAAGGGAGCTGGGTCCCCACTCAGGGTAGATCCCTAAAGAATCCTTGATGATGATGTGGATAAAACTAATGTAACAGGAAATTGGCCAACGAGAGCCAAGTCCTGGCAGCATGCCCAAGGAAGTGAACTTGCTTCTGAATTACATGATAGAAAGGGTGTGGAGGGCCCTATCCTGATTCAGAGAATGTGGAGGTATTCTTAGACTTTTCTGTCTACCTACTGCATGGCAATGTAAAGCTTTTTTTTTTTAATTGGTTGCTTAACTGAGTAATTATAAAGTTGCTATTTAGTCATTTTCCAGTCACGTCCAACTCTCTGGGGCTTTCTTGGCAAAGACACTGGAGTGGTTTTCCGTTTCCTTCTCCCGCTCATTTTACAGATGAGGAAACTGAGGTAAACAGGGTTAAGGGACCTACCCAGAGTCAACAGCTAAAAGTGTCTGAGGCAAATCTGAACTCAGGAGGATGAGTCTTCCTGACTCTCTGCCCTCTGCTGCACTGCAGTTACAAAAGGCATCATGAGAAAAAAGAAATTCCTCCTCTTTGGGAGGATGGATATCTGGTCACTGGATACCGATGGCTCTGGAGGAAAAGTGAGGTGGTGACCTGCACAGCCCTACCTCACTCAAAACAAAGTCAAGTGCAAGTCATGTCATCATTTCTCTGGTGGCATGGTCTTTGGCAATGAAGGATGAACACAAATGAGAGATGGGCCTTTCAGCTCTACATTTAGAATCTAGTGTATAGAGATAAGCAGATATAAAGTATACAATAATTTATTTATGTGCTTAGGGTAAGCAAAGCACTTTAAGTGTATTCTCTCTTTTGATAGTACCATTTCATTTCATTTCAAGAAAATGCAACTCCAGGAAGAGAAATGACTTGCCCAGGATCATACAGCTAAATAAGTGTCTGAGGCAGGATTTGAAAATAGGTCTTCCCAGCTCCAAATCTAAGTCAGAGATGCTTCTTACTAAAGTTACAGAAAAAAGTCACTTTTAGGAGGGAGAAAGAGGAGAGATACTAGAGTTTGGACAGTAGGTTTGATGGAAAGAGGAATGATGAGCCAGAGAATTTCGGAAAAGTTGTTCTAACTTGGACGCAAAAATGGGAAGGAGAAAATGCTTTTCTCCTTTGCAGAGATGAGGGTGTCAGAAGGTATGAAACATTACAAATGTCAGGTTTTTTAAAAGTATTAATTTATTTTGCTAAAGTTTCTCTTATTCTCCTTACCTTTTTTTTTTCCTTTAAAAATGTAGTTATGAGGGCTGACTTTCTGGGAGGGGAGAACAGGAAGGACACTGGAGGAAATCAAGGTGATTAAAAAAAGAGATATCAAAAAAAAATATATCCTTTAAAAAAAAAAGCAGTTCTCAGCAGCCTCTTTCCTCCTATTATGACCCTAGCTCCCTTCTCCAGTCCTAACTGCAAACAGCAGTGCCAGCAGGTACGGGAAGAGAAGCCAAGATGCCAAG
This sequence comes from Notamacropus eugenii, assembly GCF_028372415.1. Classification (NCBI taxonomy): domain Eukaryota; kingdom Metazoa; phylum Chordata; class Mammalia; order Diprotodontia; family Macropodidae; genus Notamacropus; species Notamacropus eugenii. Next base: position 244,721,336 of record NC_092872.1, on the reverse strand, counting down.
AAGGAAGATCAACATGAAGGAAGAGGAAGTAAGAAAGCAGCCTTAGAGGCCATCAGCAAGATTGTCAGCTAAACCAGCTCCTGCCAAAGTTGAACCTGAGCCCAAAAAGATGGCAGAAAAGGATAAATCCGAGGACAAAAACGCTGAAACAAAAGAAAAGCAAGAACTGACTAAGCCAGAAAAGATTAAAGATGATTTCCCTGTAGAAAATGGGAAAATGAAAATAAGGAGGCCCCAGCCTCTGATTCAGCAGAAGAGAGAAGAAAAAAAACAAATCTAAACAACTTATACTGAGTATTTTTAACAATTGTAACTATAACCTCCTTTCTTGTATTTTTTAATTAATTCTTTTATAAATCTAAACTTTTTAGTAGCTCTAGAAACATGTTTAAGAAGGAGGGAATTTCATAGGATGCTAAAAAATATTTAGACAGGTGGAAAATTTTTTTAGAAGGTGAGAAATCATGTACTGGTTATTTATTTTTCTGTAGTACCAAAAATTAATGGAATTTTGGTTAAGGGCTGTTTTGTGGTTGGGTTTAACATCCCATGTACAGTTTCTATATTACATTAAATGAAACAACAAAAATTCCAATTTAGAGTCATGATCGTGAATTTTAAAGATCTTGCTATTTTAATTACTTGTTTTATGTATACATCTTATTTTCTGTAGTATTGTTTCATAAACAAAACTGCTCCCTGACATTAGATTTTCCGTTCAGAATAGCTTACTTACTATTTGTGAAATTTTGGTAGTATAGTGATACAATTTTTTTCTAGTAATTTTGAAAAATGTCCTGTAAAAGATTGGAAAACTTCTAGTGTGTATGATTTTTACTAAACAGTAGTACTTTCCTTTATAAAAGACCTAACAGCATCCAAATTCAGGATGCCCTCTTTTTTAGGGACAATTGCATCTAAACACAGAAATGGAAAAACACTAAAATAACATGCAGTGTTTTGTGTTTTTAAGATTTACATCTACATGGTTTTCAGGGTTTTTTTTATACTAGTATTTTAAAAATGTACAAATGTTCATTGCGTAATGATGGCCAAACAAGAACTAATAAAATGGAACAGGGGGCATCAGAAGAGCTCTTATGCAGGAGGTGGTATCTGAAGTATAATGTGAAAGGAAGCTAGGGGAATGTGAAAAAGAAGGATAATCCACACTTGGTCAAAAGCACAGATGTAGGAGACGGAATGATGTCATGTGTCAGAAATAGCTAACATGTCAGTTTAGATAGGAGAGAGTAATAGAAAGTAATATATATATATATTTTAAGAAAAGAGAGTAATGTGAAAGAAGTCTGAAAAGGGAAGTGGGAGCCATATTACAGTGTTAAATGCCAGGTGGAGGAGGGTGTGTTTTCTTCTGGAGAATAAAGGGCTCCACTGAAGATATCTGAATAAGGGTATAAAATACTGAGTTCTGTTTTGGGAATATTGTCTTGGCAGTTGAGTGAAGGATGGATTAAAGGGAGGAGAGACAGGTCACAGGGAGAGTGTCCAATTTTGGAAGAGTCTAGGAAAGAGGTGATGACCACTAGAGTGATGGAGGGACAGACTTGAAAGACGTGGCAAAGGTAAAATTGACAAGATTGAACAATGGATAGACTCTGGGATGGTGACAAAGTCTTTGTCCCTGTATGCCTTGCTCCATTCACTTTCTGACATTACTGCTTCCCCTTGGGCTCCTGCTTAATCACCAAGCCATGCCAACTAGGTTACTCTCTAACCTCAGCTGTGACCTTACTGCTGGACAGCATCTCTTTTATTCATCTCTTGCTGACTCTGACACATTCCTCACAGCTGTTGTTCCAAACAATAAGCTCTAAATTCCAGCCTCCTCACCTCTGAACAGATGATGTTATTTTCTACATTACTAATCAATCAAGCAACAAACATTTATGAAATGCCTACTATGTGCCAGGCACTGGGGATACATACAAAGACAAAAAATAAAAGTCCCTGCTCTCAAGATACTTTATGTTGGCAGGAGAGCGCCCTTGCCTTCTGAGACAAAAGCAGGAATTCTTTTTAAACTTATATCATGGACCTCTTTGCCCCTCTGGTGAGATCAAGAGACTCTGTAATAATGTTTTTATTTCAATTTCAGTTAGAGGTTGGTGAAAATAAAGATGATTTTTTTCTATACAAGTTCATAGACCTCCTGAAATCTATCCATAGGCTCCTTGGGAATCTATGGACCTCAGGTTAGGAATGTCTGCCATAGAAGGAAGGATGGAGGATGCATTGAATGCAGGACATTCAAATATTTTGAGGTGAGGAGAAAAAAGGTAGGAGTTCATAATAACTCTTTGATCTTAATGACTTTTCAATGTGTACCCTTGACCTCCTCAACTCTGGGACCTTATTCCAGCAATCATCCCTTCTCTCTAATGTATGTTCAATCTCTCCCCTCTCAACTGGATCCTTTACCTCAGCCTAAAAACATCCAAGACACAAAGGCTAAAAAAGCAAACAAACAAAAACCCTCTTTCCTTCACCTAACTCATCTTTTCTAATGGCTCTCCCTTGTTTTTGCTATCTCTGTCTTGTGTTGGTTCTTCATCTTCCTCCTGTCCATTAAATGAATGCTTCCTAAAGTACTAGCCCCTTACCTCTCTATACATCTTTCCACGAAGATTTCATCAACTCCTATGGCTTTCATTATTACATCTATGATATAACTTCTAAATCTCTACATATATACCCAAACTTTCCCAGAAGTCCTGCTCTGCATTTCTAACTGCCCCTTGCATGTTTTCTTCTGGATCAATTAAAAATCAATATTCTCTAAACCAGGGGTGGGGAACCTGTGGCCTCACTGATTGAGTCAAATGGCTACACTTAAGGACCTGGAAGGCCACATGTGGCCTTGAGGCTGCAGGTTCCCTACCACTGAGTCTAAACTGAACTTTCTTCACAAACTTCTGTGTCTATTAACAACAATAATAATAACAAATACCTACTATGTGCTGGGCACTGTCCTAACAGCTTTACAATTATTATCTCATTTTACCCTTAAATCAACCCTATGAAAAAGGTGCTATCATTATCCACATTTTGCAGTTGAGGAAATTGGGGCAAACAAAGATTAAGTGACTTATCCAATGTCACATAGCTTATAAAGTGTCTAAAGACCAGATTTGAACTCCAGGCCTCACCCTCTATCCAATGCTCTACTTGACTGCTCCTCTCCTTCACATCTCATCTGGTGCTAATTCCTTGGATTTTACTTCAACCATATCTTGTGTAAACATCTTTTTTCCCATTCTCACTCTTAACATCCTAGGTCAGGTCCTTGACACTTCTCATTGACCTGGGCTATTATAAAGGTTTAAATGACCTTCCTTCTATCTGTCTATCCTTTTTCCAATAGTCTTCACATTGTAGCTCATGCAATCTTCCTAATGCACTGCTCCAATCATACCACTACTCTCAGAAACTTTCAGTAGCTCCCTATAGCCTATTTTCCTTCATATATTTTGCTTTTCAAAAAACTGAATTGGTGACCATTCAATTTGAGAATTTAATAAACAATTGTCACAGGCTTACTATGTGAAAGAAGCTATACTGGTCACTGAGGAAATAAAAGCAAAAATAAAACAATCTCTTGTCCTCAAGTTTACATTCCTTTTTTAGGGGGGGAAGCGGGGAGAGTGGTACCTGTATATGAATTGGAGGGAGATGTAATGCAGAGTTTAGGATATAGCTAACTGGACCAGGTAGGTGGCCTGAAGTCAGGAAGACTCATCTTCCTCAGATCAAATCTGATATTTACTAGCTGGGCAAGTCACTTTACCCTGTTTGCCTCAGTTTCCTCATCTGTAAAATGAGCTAAAGAAGGAAATGGCAAACCTCTCCAGTTTGTTTGCCTAGAAAACCCCAAAAGGGATCATGAAGAGTCAAATACAACTGAAAAACAATAGTCTAATTTGACTGGAATGTAAAAGTTGTGAAAGAGAATAATAGGAACTAAAGCCAGAGAAGTAGGTTGAAGTCAGATTATGGAATTTTTAAATGATAGGTTGATAAGGGTTGTTTTTGTTTTTGTCCCAGACACAATGAGGAATCCCTAAAATTTTTCAAGATAGGCAATGACCTGGTCAGACAGTAGTTACCATCGAAAGAATATTTTGGCAGCTGTGTGGAAGGTGTGATTAGGAAGCTATTGCAAGAGTTCAGGAGTGAGGTGATGAAATGTTGAATTAGTGGTGGCTGTGTACTTGGAGAGACAGGTGCAAGAGATATGGTGGAAGGAGAATTAACAAGACAGCAACGGATTGGATATGGGAGGGGGAGGGAAGAATTAAAGATGACTCTGAGTTTGAGATACCTGTAAGACATCCAGGTGGAGAAAACAACCCTCTGATTTGGGCCTAGACTTCAGGAAAGATTAGGATTAGACATATGGACTGGGAGACATATGCATAGAGCTTATAACTTATAAATGAATAATGAATCTACAGGAACAGATGAAATCACAAAGAGTACATATATATATATATATATATATATATATATATATATATATATATATATATACACACACACACACACACACACACACAGACAAAGAGACAGAATATAGTTCAGAATATAGTTGGAGATATCCCTACTAAGCAAGGAGGAGATGGAAGATGCAGCAAAGGGACTGGTCAGTTAGGAAGAAAACCCAAATGATTAAAGCAAAGGAAGTGCTATGTGTCTAGGAGGGGATAGTTACTAATATTAAAAGCTGTGAAAAAGTTGAGAATAAGAACCAAGAAAAAACCATTCCATTTAGAAGTTAGAATGGAAATTTTGAATGAAGAAATATCGATAAAGTGGTAAGGCCAACAGATAGATTGTAAGGAGCTGCTGAGTGAGGACACTGGGCACAGAACAACTCTTTTTGTGAGTTTGGTGGTTGAAAGGATGAGAGCTTTCAAGGAAAGATGGCAAATTCAAATGGAGTTTGAAGAACCAGGGAATAAACTAGTAATGATTGCAGGTAGCAGTAAAAGGGCTGATAGATAGAAATCAATGATGAGGAAAAGAGAAAAAAATGACCAAGATGGAATGCTCCCCTCTCAGAAAAGATAGGAGATGGGACTCAGGCTTTGAGTAGAGCATTTAGCAGGTGCAAAAACATGAGACTAGAAAAAAGAAGAGGACAGGTAGAGATGGTGTCTCATAACAGATGGCATTGATTTTTCTTGTCGATGAAGTAGTAATCAAGTAGAGGGATTCAGGAGTGTGGAATTGTTTGACAGCTTAAACTAAAAGGTTTGGAATAGGACCTTTGGAAAGCATGATAATCTGAGAATAGGAGGACTCGTGTGGCAGAAGGGGACAGGACAGAATGAGACAATATGAATTTGTAAGGATTCCATTGATAAAATTGCTTAGCTTTCTCCAGCACCATTCAGGAGCATGGAGTAGCAAAGGTTCTCCTCCTTCCTCCTTCACTTAGTAGCCTTTCTTCTTTTGAGGTTCATGGTATTCATGTCTACCACCCAATCAAAATCCTGGTAACTACTGTCTACAGACTCTAGTCACTCCCCTTCCTCAATGAGTTTGATACCTGGCTTACAATTTTTCTCTCCTCCCCACTCCTGCTCTTGTATCAAGAGATTTCAATATACTTATTTTCCTTTAAATACTCTAAACACTCAGTTCCTTAACCTATTCTCTTCCCATGAGCTACCCCTCCATACCACCTCAGTCACACACAAAGATGGTCACACCCTTGACCTTGTCACCCACAAATATACCACCTTCACATTCAAGAATTATGAAATAATCTATTGACTTCACCTCTGCCTTCCCTTGACCCTATTCTTCCTCCTCACTGTAACCTCTACACCCTTGATCCTCTCCATCCTCTCCAAGGCCATTTTCCTTGCACTAGCTATTCTCTCCTCTTCTCCCTATCTTGACTTCTTGTTGACCCAATTCAACTCTACACCATTCTCTTCTCTTGAATCCCCAGCCCCCTTATCATATCACTAACTATACCCAGTCAAACCTCAGTCTTGGATCATTCTCACTATTTGTCATCTTGCCAACACAGGTGTTATTGAATGAAGGTGAAGAAAATCAAAACCAAGTTTTGACTTGATGTCTCCACTTTTTCTCCTCTCTTAAACCCTTACAAGCTGACTTCTGACCTTATCATTCCACTGAAACTGCTCTATCCAAATTTACTAAATGCCAAAACCAATGGCTTTTTCTCAGTCCAAATTCTCATTGACCTCTCTGCAGCCCTTAACACTATTGATCTATCATTCTCTCCTCAATACTTTCTTCTCTTTAGGTTTTCAGGATACCATTCCACCTGGTTTTCTTTCTACCTATCCATCTACTCCTCTGTCTTCTTTGCTGGACCCTCTTCCAGATCACACCCTCTAACTTTAGGTGTTCCTCAGGGTTCTGTCCTAGGCCTTCTTCTACTTTCCCTCATTTAGTGACCTCATTAGCTCCCATGGATTTAATTATTATCCTATGCTGAAGGTTCTCAAATATACTTTTCGTGCCCCATATTCTCTTCTCATGTCCAACTGCCTTTCAGACATCAGTAGACATCTTAAACTCAGTATGTTCAAAACAGAAATTATCTTTCCCCCAAACCTTCCCCTTCCCTCACCCCCATCAATCTTCCCTATTACTGTAAAGGGTGACACTATCCTCCCAGTCCCCCTGGCTTGTAACATAGGAATTATCCTGGATTCCTCACTCTCTCACACACACACACACCCCTCCCCCATTTTCAAGCTCTTGCCAAGATCTGTCAGTTTCACCTCTGACATCTTTTGAATATGACCCGTCTTCTCTCCTCTGTCATTGCCATCATTCTAGTATAGACCCTCATCATTTTGCACCAATTTACTGTGATAGCCTGCTAAGTGGATATGCCTGCCTTGTCTCTCCTCCAATCTATCCTGCATTCAACCATTAAAGTGATTTTCCTAAAGCTCAAATCCAATCATGTCATGCCCCATACTCAATAAACTCCAGAGGCTTCTTATTGCCTCCTGGAGCAGACTCAAAATGCTGTTTTGTATTCAAAGCCCTTTATAACCCAGCCACCTCCTACTTTTCTAGTCTTACACAGTAGTTCCAGTGACAGTGGCCTCTTGGCTGTTCCATAAATAGAATATTCCAATTTTTGACTTCAGGCATTGTCTCTGGCTGTCCCTCATGCCTAGAATGTTCTCCTCCCCCAACTCCTGACTACTGATCTCCCTGGCTTCCTTTAAGTCCAGACTAAAACCCCACCTTCTAGAGCAGCTAGGTGGTGCGGTGGATAGAGCACCAGAGCAGGAGACAGGAGGACCTGAGTTCAAATCTCACCTCAGAACACCCGACACTCACTAGTTGTGTGACCTTGGGCAAGTCACTTAACCCCAATTGCTTCATCCTGGGTCATCTCTAGTCATCCTGATGAATATCTGGGCACTGGATTCAGATGGCTCTGAAGGAGAAGTGAGGCTGGTGACCTGCAGAGCCCTCTCTCACTCAAAACAAAGTCAAGTGCAAGTCATGTCATTATTTCTCTGATGGCATGGTCTTCTTTGGCAACAAAGGACGAGCACATAAAACCCCACCTTCTACAGGACGCCTTCCCTCTTCATTTCAGCGTTTTCCTTCTTTTAATTATTTCCTATTCATCCTGTATATAGCTTGCTTTGTATATATTTGTTTGCATGTTATCTCCCCTTTTACTGTAAGCTTCTTGAGGGACATGTGAATGATGCCAAGACCTACAACCCTGATGTACCTCCCTAATACAACCCTGAGAGGTAGGTGCTGATTTTCATTCCCATTTTACAGTTGAGGAAACTGAAGCAAATAGAAACCAAATGATTTGCCCAGGGGTCACACAGCTAGTAAGTGTCTGAGGCTAGATTTGAATGCAAATTCAAGACAGAAATGACCACATTGAGATTTTTGGCATTTTTTCTGGTGAGAAGGCAGCTATAAACCTAAAATGACTCAAAGGTATCCTGTTTTGAAGTAGGAAGATTAATGGAGTCTACTTCTAACAAAAATGTAATGTGAGGTATAATGGGAAGTGAAGTGGACTTTGAGTGACCTGGATTGAAACAATGAATTCTCACCACAGCTAGGCCACTTACTGTGACCTTGGGTGCTTATCAGTTAATCTCTCTAGAATCCTGTTCCCTTATCTATTAACTGAATAGACAACTCCTACAGCCCACTACAATTGCACAAGAATCCATTCTTATAACAATTCTTACACTTGGGACTTGTCTCCAGAGGAGTCCAGCTCCCAAGACCTGGCATCCGTGTGCTTTTCTTATAGCTCATCCAGTGTTCATCACTTCACCTATATCTACCTTTTCACCTATAAATTGGATGTGACAAAGGTTGTACAACCTGACTAGGCTTCACTCACTCAAAAGGCATGTGTAAAGTGTGTGTGTAATTGATGTGCAGAACCTAATTTGAGCCACAAAAGCAAACAGTATTCCAGAAATTCAAGGGTCCTTAATAAGTAGTTTAACATAAGGGTAGCTATGTGTTCTTGCTAGAAACAATATAAGAAATAATATTAGTGGACATATGCTCACATAGAAGTTGAACCTCAATTTCTTTTTAACTTTGTAAAATGCAAGGGGAAAAGAGAAAAAAAGCATCTCATGCCTAAAGTCAAATAGTTTTCTTTGCCAAGGAGAACGTTCTTTGAACTGAACTGAACAAAAGCTGAGGCATTTAAACTTATGGATAAGTAAGGATTTATCAATCAATCAATCTATCATTGATTAAGTACTTCCTTTGCTGGGCACTAGGGATACTACAAGTCAGCGAATGAGTATTTAAGTAGCCTTCTATGTGTTGGGCACTGGGGATGTTGGGCACAAAGAAAGGCAAAAAATAATCCCTGCTCTCCAGAAACACAGTCTAATAAGGAAACAACATATAAACAACTAAGTACCAACAAGGTACATAAAATAAATGTACCTACATAAGATAAATCAGAGATGACTGAGAGAGAAGTCACTAGTATTAAGGAGGATTGGAAATGGCTTCTTGTAGAAGTCAAGATTTAGGTTGGGACTTGAAGGATGCCAGAGAGGAAAGGAGACAAAAGAGCAAGAAAATTCCAGGCAAGAGAAACAAACTGAAAGTGATCGTAGTGTGAGAAGTGGAGTGTCTTTTAAAAGGAACACAAGGACAGCAGAACTGTATTGTAAAGAACATGGGTGGTAAATGGGGTCTAAAGTAAAAGACTAGAAAGGCAGGAGAGGGCAGGTTTTAAAGGGCTTCGAGCCACAAACAGGATTTTATATGTGATCCTAGAGGGAGTCATTGGTGGTTACTGAATGGTGGAGTAGGGGAAGAGTTTGACATAATCAAACTGGTACTTTAGGAAGAACATTTTGACAATTGAGTGAAGGATGAATTGGAGTAGGGAAAGACGTGAGATAGAGAAACTTAGCAACAGGCTATTGCAATAATTCAGGCAACAGGTGATGGCTGTCTGGACCTAGATGGTGGTAGTGTCAGAAGAGAGGAGACATGGGTAAGAGATGTTACAAAAGTAGACTTGATAGACTTGGAAACGTAATAGATATGGGGTAAGAATCATAAGTCATGGAGGACACCTAGCTTGGAAGCCTGGATGACTGGAAGGATGACAGTACTTTCAACAATATGAAAATTTGGAAGAGCGCTTAGGGTAAGCAGAGATGGTCCAGTTTTGGACATGTTGAACTTAAGATGTCTGTAGACATCCAGCTAGAGATAAGGTATCCGGAGATATAATATTGGAGGTCAGGAAAGAAATCAGAGCTATGAAAAAAAAAATACCTGCCCTAGAGGAGCTTACAACCTGGCCAGAAAGAAATAATACACACACACACATACATATATAAAAAATAGATATAAGGTAATTTGGAGAAAGGTACAGCTGGTGGGGGTGTAGAGCACCTTAGGAAGAACTTCATATGATGCTTGAACTCAAGCCTTGTAAGAAGTAAACTGTTAGTGGCCATGCCGAGGAAAGAGTAGATTCTAGGCACAAGGCCAGTCACTGCAAAAATAACCAAGACAGGCATTGGAGTATAGTATGTGAGGACTAAGATCACTAGTTTGGTTAGACCATAAACATGCACGATAGGAAATAATAAGGGTAAATAATATCACTTATGTAGTAGTCTTTTAAGGTTTGCAAAGTGCTTTACATGGTCTCTCATTTGATCCTCATGACAACCCTTGTAAACAGGTACTATTATTACTCCCATTTTACAGATAAGGATACTGAGACAGAAGCAACTGTTTTTTGTCCTCCAGTCTCGAAGAGGATCAATGACATCAGGAAGTGAAGTGATTTGCCCAGGGTCACAATGCTAATGTCTGAGGCCGCATTTGAACTCACATCTTTCCAATTCCAGATCTAGTGCTCTATCCCTCATACAACCTAGCTGCCTCATAATGTTGAATAACTAATAAATGAGCCTCTAGGCAACAAAGGTTCACCTAACTATCCTTGATGAATTCAAGTCATCAGGCATGAACTAACAGCCCAAGGGTAGTGAAAGCACTAGGAGCTGTGATTGGTGGGACACTTAGTGAAGATGACTGAAAGATCATTCTGCAGAAGCAGAAAGGTGATAAAAATCTAGCCAACAAACTATAGTCCAGTGAGTTTGAATTCAATTCCTGGAAAAATTCAAAAATGTATTATTAAAGTGATGGCAAGTGGACATCTAGAAAAAGAAAGCAACAAACACTAAGAACCAGAAAGGCTTTTTTGAGACCTGCTCATTCCAGACTAACTCCATTTATTTATTTATTTATTTTTGGGCAGGGTGAGTAGATCAGGGAGGTGTCATAGATATAATGTACCCAGAAGTCAGTAAAACATTTGACAAAGAAACTCATGCAATAATTTTGGACAAAGTGGAGAGATATGAATGAAATGATTATACACAGCTAGACTCAAGACTAGTTGTACAACCCAAACCAAAGGACAATCAATCACTAATGGCTAGACTGTAGAGACCCTGTCAACTCCCATCCTTGGTCCTACTATTCAGAATTTTTATCTGAGTTGGCTCGATGAGGGCAGAGATGACATGCTTATCAAATTTACAAATAACTCAAAGCTGAGAGGGAAAACTTCTATACCATGTTAGAGCAAACATATTACAAAGTTGGATCTAGCATGGTGAAGCTTAATAAGGATGTCATAGTATTACACTGAATTTCAACAATTCACAAGCATACTCTAGGGGACCCCTGGATAGACCTTGTCACTCTAAACATTACCAATAATCTTTTAGATGGCTGCAGAGGTGAAAGTGAGGCTAGTGCCTTTGCACAGCCCTGCCTCACTTAAATCCAATTCACCTGCTGGTTATGGCATCACCTTCCTGATGTCATGGTTCTCTTCCAGGACAAAGGACAAACAGCAATAATCCTTTAATTACCAAATCCAATGGCCCTTTCTCAGTCTCCATCCTTCTTAACCTCTCTGCAGCCTTTAATATTGTTAACCATTATCTCCTCTACGGTACGATTTTCTCTTGAATCTGCCTTGACAGCTGCTTCTCAAGTTTCCATTGCTCAATCTTCATCCATATCATGTCCATTCAATGGTAACATCCCAAGGGGTTCTGTCCTGGGTCTTCTCCTATATCATCTCCATTGGTAGTCTCATCAGCTCCCATGGATTTAATTAACATCCCTAGGCAAATGTTTCTCTGGTAAGGCATGGTCACATTACCAATTGCCTTTTAAACAACTTGAACTGGGTGTCTCATAGGCATCTCAATCTCAAGATGTTGAAAACAGAATTCATTCTCTGTCCCAACCCCAAACTTTCTCCTCTTCCCAACTCTCTTATTACCATCAAGGACACCACTATCTTTCTAGTCATCCACCTTTGCCCCAAAGTTCTGTGTATTATCCTTGACTCCTCACTTGCACATACCACAAATATCCAGTCTGTTGTCTATTCTTATTTCTACCTTAAAAATCTCTTGAACACATCATACTCTCATACAATGAGCATTCTGGAACAGGTCTCATCATTTTTTATACTATTAAAAGTTGTCTGATTTGTCTCCCTTTCCCAGTTCCTAAACCCACTCCAGCTCATCCTCCACCCACTAAAACATGGATCTAACCATGTAACTCCCCACATCCCAATGCAATATATACTTTACTAACTCCATATAACCTAAGATCAAATACAAAGTTTTCAGATGGGCAACACTGGAATTTGTTTTGCTTAACTATACATATCTAACAGGTTTTGTTTTTGTTTTTCTTCCTTTCTCAATGGGTATGGGAGGGGAAGGAACGAGGTAGAGAATCTGGAACTGAAATTTAAAATGTAGGCATATAGTTTTCTGTTTGGCATTTAAATGTCTTCACAATGTTTCTCTCTACCTTTCCAGTCTTCTTAGGCTTTATTTCCCTTCACACCGATATAGCTAAAATGACCTTTTACTGGTTCCTCACATGACAATCTCCTGACTTTTTACCAGCCATCCGCCCTACCTGAAATCCTCTCTCTTCACCTTCACTACCTGTTAGTTTGCTAACTAACTTAGTTAGTTAGCTGGTTCTTCCCTCCCTTCCTCCCTCCTCCTCCTCATACTTACATATACTTATTTTCTTTTCTACCTTATTAGAATGTTTATTCCTAGAGGAAAGGGGTGGATTTTTTTCCCCCTTTCTTTGAATTCTCAGTGTTTAGCATTGTGCCTGGCACATAGTAAATGTTTAATAAATATTGGTTGAGTAAAAAGAGGCAGGAATTTAACAGACTGAATGTTCCAGATAAGTAAGCTACAGCAGCCCAAAAAGCTAATGTGATCTTGGACAGTATAAGATGATGCATGGCATACAAAAGGGGGGGGGGGGGGCAGGGAAGGAGTGATATTCATTGTACTCTGCCCACCCCCTACCCCCGTTAGACCACACTGGAATACTGTGTTCATTCAGGGTGTCCCCCCCACCCCCGTTAGACCACACTGGAATACTGTGTTCATTCAGGGTGTCATGTTTTAGAAAGGTAATGATAAAAGCACCCATAGTTGGGTGATCAGGATTGTGAAGAGTTTCCAAGATCATCACATTTAAGGACAGACTAGAGAAGACAAGACTTAAGAGGGTAGGTAACAGCTGTCCTCAAGTATGTGAAAAGCTGCTATGCAAAAAAGGGATTCAATTTTTCTGCTTGACCCCAAAGTTCAGAACTAGGACCAATGAAAGGAAATTGAAGAAGCTGATCTTTAGCTGTAAGGAAAAACTGAACAATTAAGATTACCCAAAAGTAGATCTTCAAGCAAAGACTGGATGACCACTTGACCATTATATTACAAACAGAAGTGAGAAGAAAGTGAGGTTGGTGACCTTGTACAGCCTCACTCAAATCAAAGTCAACTGCAAGTCATGTCATCATCTTGACGTCATGGTCCTCTTCGAGAATGAAGGACAAACACAACAATAAACAAAAGTGCTGAACTAGACAGTTTCTGAGGTCCTTTATAACTATGAAGTTCTACAATTCTGGCTGCTCCTCAATATAACAATGAGAAATAGCATTTATGAATTCTATAGCCAAGCTTTAGGCTATTAAACTTAAATTACTTTTTTCACAGTCTGAAAACTATGTAATTTTTAAAACTGGTAACAGAGTTTCCATCTCCCAACAAGAACATTAACCCTTCCCAACTGGATTCTAGAATGTCTTATAAGGCAAGACAAGGGTATTTGGTTAACACTGAACTGGGAGAAAGTCACAGGGGGCAAAATGAAAAGCACCAGCATATGAGCAGATATACAGGTTATCCTAATCATACCAAGTGAGCATTTTATGATTGACCCAAATAATAAAGGTTCCTGGCTCTGGCTAGCTTTAGATTCAGCAACATTTACAAAAAAGTTTTGATACCTTATGGCAGAGCCAGGTAATAATGTATTCATTATATCATTACAAAACATTAGTTGAAATAATCTTGGCATGTTATGCCTCTAAAACTGCATTAAGCCCAACTTATATTTAAATAAAATTGTACTCATCTATTTCTTTCAAATTTGTTGGGGAGACTGGAGTTTTATTGCAGTGCTCTGGATTTGCTGGAGGTTATTATTTCTATTATCTGCTTTTAGAAGAATTTTTATGGCATTTTGTTTTCTATTTATCTGAGAAGTACTTCTCATTAGCACTTGTGTAGTAAGCTCTAGGCAGGTAAAGGCTGTTTATATTTGTGGCCTTGGAAAAACCAGAAATCCTTGGGTGTTGTCTTTTCTATTTTTAACTGGAATTGTGATTTCATTGGCATAGCAATATCTTTTGGTAAGGACACTCCCTCTCCTAAACCAGATGTGCATTTGCTCTATAGCTTAAGAGTCTCAGAATTGTCCAAAGCCACACAGCAACCAAACATGTCCAAAGTAGGACTTGAACCCATGTTTTCCTTACTCAAGAAGCTTGGTTGTCTCTCCACTATGCCAAGTTTGTCTCTCTAGAGTTCTTACTTTGCAAAATATCAGATTAAATCTTTTAAAAAGCCTGGTCAGTTTTAAATCATGATTTAAGATGGAAGATGAGAAATTCTTGTGAAGGAATCATAGAAGGTGTATTGAGACAAAAGTCTTTCCCAAGACTGCAGAGCTCAGGGTGCACCATCAGTGTGCTGCCTTACTCATCTCTCAGATGACACTGATGCTTTAGACAAGGAAGCATCAGTTGTTTGTTGTCTATGGCATGGGTCCCTCATCCTGTTGTTTATGCATCATGATTGATATATTCAACAATTACCACAGCTTAGAAATAATAGGCACCACCTTGATATATCACCTGATATATCAGTCACTTTAAAAAAACAATAACATATGTGGGTCATCTGTTTGTGGTCAGAGTAGTTGTTAAACTGGTTTACCTGGAATAGCAAAAACTCAACCTGAATCCAGACCAGAGTTAAAAAACAGGGCCCAGAGGTTTATCTTTGAATATGAGGCCCAAAGCCACAGTTCATAATTATATACGATATGGAATACTGGGGAAAACATATTATTCTGGTAAAACACTGGAAGATCGAATAATTTCCTACCCTAGAAAACAGAGGATAGTTCAGTGATTTGGGGTAAATCTATAAGAATGAAGTCAAAGTGGCCAAACCTTCAAATTTAGTGAGTCTGATAGTCGTTTTGGTTATTATGTCAGCTACATGGTGCTAGGCTCACTTGTTGCACAGTATTAAGCCAACAACTGTCAAATTCGACTTGCCAGATTTTTTTCAGTCTGGCATCAGACTGTAATGTTAGTAATAACACACACAATTAGTTCATCTCTGAGGCTCTACTTCAGACTGGCCTGGAGGCAAGGAAATGGTCACATGACCCCAGGTCAACACTAGGATGAAGTGAATTGCTTAACCCATTATGGAAGTAACTTTTTAAAAAAAGTATTTCCTCTTACTTCAAGCTTCTTATACCAAGGATGTATAACAGTAAACAACGATATCAAAACCAGCTGAGCTTCTACCAAAGACGATCAATTTTACAGTGGAGTTTAAAAAGGAAGATAATTCAGGACTGATGCAATCTGATGAATCCTTCGCTGATCTCAGCAATACCAATATCCAGGAATAAGTAAAGCTGAAGTCCTGACAGCTTTCACACTTCTAAGCTGGCACAATTTTATTCCTTTTTCTCTCCTGGGGTGTCCAAGATGTAAAAATAATTAGGCAAACACTGGAGAGAAAAAAGTGAGAACCAACCCAGTGCTGCTATGAAAATGGGTCCCGTAGTTGCGCCCCAGAATCACATTAATGTAGAACTCGAATGCGGACTACTAAATCAACGGGGCTCCTTCATTTAATAGTTGAGAGAACTAAAATCCAGAGAAGGGCAAGGATGACTCGCTTGGGTAACAAAAAATCACAACTCCAACACAAGTCTTCTGATTCCAGGATGGAGCTCTACTTAACATACAGCATGCCTCAAGTTTTAGGCACGTAAAACTTCTGGGATGTTCTCTATTATGCTACCCACACCCCCACTTTGAATGTTTACTATGCATACAAATTAGGGGATCCTGGATTTAGAACTCTAAAGGATCTCACAAACCCCCAATTTTTAACCCCTCATGAAATTAAGACCATGTGAATGCCGTAGCAGCTGTGCCCGATCCTGGCATAAACTTATATGCCCAGACAGAATCGCTACCCTCTTCAGAGGTCAGCTGAGTCGTCCCACCCCACAGGAGGGTCATCCTCCTGACCCCTTCTCCCCTCCCAGAATTTCCACTGTATACAGTAGACTCTTTCTATTAGGGTCCACATCCTGATCCAAAGGCAGAATGGGAGTTCCCCCAACACGGGGCAGTTTTCCGTCGTCTCGGCATCGCAAAGGCGCCGATCAATGCTCGAACGCGGAATCCAACTTGTCGCACGAGGTCCTAGGCGGTGATGACGGGCAGGGCCCGGCTCCAGGCCAGGCCGATCCAAAGCTGCCTTCCTAAGTCTCTTCCCGGTCTGAGGCTTCTTTCCTACGAGGTGATGCCGCCCTCGGTCGGAGGACGGGAGGAAGGTGGGGGGCGCAGGCTAGGCCCAATTCCGGCCCGCGGGTCTCGACCGCCCCGCTAATTCATCCACCCATCTGCCCCGGGGAGTAGAGGGCCCCGGGAAGCCGGGCCGGCGGCCTTGGGATTGCGTGGGCGGCGCAGGTCGGTCAGGCCGCGGGCGCTGGTCACTCCCTCCACTCGTAGGAGCCGAGGAGAGAGGAACGGGCGTGAACCGACGCACATGACAACGGTTCTCGCCCGGCCGCCCGCCCCTCATTACTCCACCAGGGCTGTGGCACCGCCCGCCGCGCCAACATGGCGGCGCCTCGGAGACGCTTCCCGCGCGCGCGCGCGCGTGCGCTCTCCACAGTCTGGGCGCGGAGAAATTAAACCGGAAGGAAGGTAAAGGGCCGCGGGGGCGTCGGGGTTTCCCCGGGAGCCGCGCAGGGGCCACGGAGAAGGCGGCGAGCCGTCGCAGCACGTCTCCGGCCCGGGGAAGAAGGCGGGGCCGTGATCGACGGGAAGAGGCGGGGCGCGCCTCCTGGGCGGGGCGAGGCGAGGCGGCGTGACGGGACGCGGTGACGTAGAGCGGCGCGGTGACGCACGCCCCTTTGTTGGCTCAGTAGCGGTAGCAGCGGCCGTGGTGGTGGCGCTGGGGGTTGTTTTCTCTCGGAGGCCGGAGCGGAGCCGTGTCTGACCGAGGCGAGCGGGGCCCCCCTCCCTCCCCTCCCCCTCTCCTCCCCGCCGCCGCTGCCGCCGCCGCCGCCACCACCAGCCCCGCCGCCGCCACCCACCCCCGGCCACCACCTCCCGCCGCTGCCGATCGGGCCCCCAGCGTCCGGCCGGGGAGGAGCCGCCGCCCGCGCCCGCCGGGGCCGGAGCCGGGGCCGGAGCCGGCCAGGCCCGGGCTCTTCCCCCCACTCCCCGCCCCGCCGCCGCCGCCCGCCCGCCCGCCCCCCTCGCGCCATGGACTCGGACGAGGGCTACAACTACGAGTTCGACGAGGACGAGGAGTGCAGCGAGGAGGACAGCGGCGCCGAGGAGGAGGAGGACGACGACGACGAGGAGCCCGACGACGATAACCTGGACCTGGGCGAGGTGGAGCTGGTGGAGCCCGGGCTGGGCGTCGGGGGCGAGCGGGACGGGCTGCTGTGCGGGGAGACGGGCGGCGGGGGCGGCGGCAGCGCCCTGGGGCCCGGCGGGGGCGGCGGCGGGGGCGGCGGCGGGGGCGGCCCCGGGCACGAGCAGGAGGAGGACTACCGCTACGAGGTGCTCACGGCCGAGCAGATCCTGCAGCACATGGTGGAATGTATCCGGGAGGTCAACGAGGTCATCCAGGTGAGGCGGGCGGCGGCGGGGGCCGAGCGGGGCTAGGCCCGGCGGGGCGGGGCGGCGCGGCCAGGCCAGGCCAGGCCCCGGCCACTTGTTGATCGGCGCAGGCCCCGCAGTTCTGGGGGGCCCGGGAGGAGAGGGCGGAGGCCTCGGGCCGAGCGGCGAGAGGGAAGAGGTGGCCGGAGGGAGCCGAAGGAAGGCAACTACTTGGGAGAGCCGGGAGCCAACTTGGAGGTGGGGGCGGGGGCGCCGGGGCTGACCGGGCGGCGCGGCGTGGCGTGGCGTGGCGTGGCCGGGCCTCCCCGCGGGGAGCGGGCCGGGGCCGCGGCAGGAAGGCATCTGTTTACATCCTCGCAGGCCCGGCGTGGGGGAGGGGGCGCCCGGCCTGCCTCTGCCTCTGCCCTCGACCCGAACCTCTTTCCGTGCCCTGGGTAGGGGGGGCACGATTTCATCCCGCACTCTGCACTCTCGCTTGTTAAAATGGGAGAGAAATCGTGCGTTATTGTTTAGATTGAGACAATGCTCCGATTGTGAGCTGGAAAACCGAGGCCGGCGCTCTGCCTCCGGACTGCTTTCCCCGCTAACTTCTTTCTCGGGCGGGGAGCTTTGTCCAGGCCGGTGACTACCTCCCTTTGAATTCTCCTTTCCTGTGGCTCAGATTGTATTTTGAGCTTCAGGAAACGATGGGAAGTTTCCATTTGCTTGGAAACATTCTTTACAGTGGATAAGAGGTTGAGGAAGAGGAGTATAACTGCAGCCTTGATTTAAATGAGAGTTTCGTGGGTTTTTTTCATTGCTTAGTGTATAGAAACTAAAGGATATTTCTGAGCATCACCAAACTGCCTGCTCTGCCAAGTTGCTTGGTCATTTTTTTTCTTTGCTGAATGTGCAGTGGTGGAAAACCCAGTAAGATCTTAATGATTTTTTTTTCTGTTTTGCATTAAATTGAAACATAATAATCATTGAAAACTTTGAAAATAGATTAAAACATTCAGTGACCACTTGTTAATGGTGTCCCTAAAATCATGAAAAACAGTGAACACAGGTTTAACTGGTAGCACATTTTTAAGCCTTGTTTTCATAGACACACAATATATAACCTATATTTGGAAAGGATGAGACCATACTTTTAATTAAAGTACCAGAAACCTCAAACTTTCTGGAGGCAGCTAACTACAGTGGAAGCAGCATTGAATTTGGAGTCAGAACCTTGGGTTTCTGAGCTTGAGTTCTCCTCTACTTTACTGCTTGTGTGACCCTCAAGTCACTTAATCTTACTGTGTCTCAGTTGTTGCATATCTAAGATGAGGGAGGTTGAGCTAGGTAACCTTTTAGCTTTAAATTCTATGATTTATAACTCACTTCTTAAAAGGAAACTAATACAGAAGTGATTTTCTGAACCATAACGCTGTAAGTAGCTTTTCTGAATTTGAAAAATACAACTTATAGGTCTCTGTGAGTTGAACAGATTCTAGAAGTGTTCGTTTTTGGTTTTTTATAACTTAGTTCTAGTTCATTTGTGTGGGTCTCAGAGCCTTTGGGGAAACATTTCATTCAGCAGGATTCTGTGTTGCTGAAGATGCAGTTGCATCTATGTGAAAATGATAATCGTTTCTGCCCTCAAGAAACTTGTAAGTCAGGCAAATTTGATAATCAGGTTTACAGAGTTAAAAATTTTCAACTGGTTTCTTTTGTTTAACCCTGCTTTGATCTTTAAAAGTGACTTTTTTCATAGAGCTGAAATCCCTGCTACATTTCTGATAGATTTGAATTACTTTGGCGTTTCATTAGGACCATACTGTCAGAGCTAAAAGAACAACTTAGCATATGCTCCAACACCAAGTGTAGAGTGAGTACCTGTTGTGGATCTTACTGTAAGAGGCCACAGGAGAAGATGCAAATAAAGTGTGACTAGGCCTTTGCTTTCAAGGAACTTGGATTCTCAGTTTGCTGGGTAGCTGACAGTACAAAAATCTGGCTATTGCCTTTTTAATCTTCTTTTAGAGTTTGGAGAGATAAATTTAATTCTGATCCTCAGGATTAGCAGGACCCACTTAAATAGTAGTTGTTGATCAACCATTGAATGGCATGAAAATTTTCATGTCCACGCTACTATATTGGTTCAAATTTGAGTAGCCCCCCGAAAAATGAAATACTTATGAATAAAATGTTAAAGTAATAATAGTCAACATTTACTTGGTGAAAATACAGGATGCTTTGAGGTTTTTATACAAACCAGATTAAGGAGTGTCACATAAAAATACAACCTGTGTTTTTACAAAAATGATAAAGTAAGTTTAGGGGCAGCGGATAGAACAGCAGTGCAGGAGTCAGGAGGACCCGAGTTCAAATCTCACCTCAGACACTTGACACTCACTAGCTGTGTGACCTTGGGCAAATCACTTGACCCCAATTGCTTCATCCTGGGTCATCTCCAGTCATCCTAATAAATATCTGGTCACTGGATTCAGATGGCTCTGAAGGAGAAGTGAGGCTGGTGATCTGCACAGCCCTCCCTCACTCAAAACGAAGTCAAGTGCAAGTCATGTCCTCATTTCTCTGATGGCATGGTCTTCTTTGGCAACGAAGGACGAACACACAAAGTAAGTTTAAGGTTTCTTTTGGACATTTCCCTAATTTGAACCTAAACCTTTGTTGTCTGATAAGTGAATTTATTTATCCTAAACCTTGTCTTTAAAACTAAAGATAGTAGCTATCATCTATATGGCACTTTAAGGTTTGCAAAGCACTTAACTCCTATTTCATCCTTACAACAACAGTAGGAGGTAAGAATGCTATTATTATCCCCATTTTACAGATGAGGAAACTGAGACAGAGGTTAAGTGACTTGCTCAGGGACACTGCTAGTAAATGTATCAGAAAGCTTGTTATGTATGATTTTAAATATTTGCTAGTCTAGCATTTTGCATATGGGGAACTCAGAATAGTGTGACATCAGAAAATTAATATTACAGCTCAAAAATTTTCCAGATACATGCTTACCATGTCTGTAGTTTGTAGAGAAACCACCAACTGACTACCCCTTCTCTCCCTCCCACCCAAAAAAACCCCAACACTTTATAAGTAAAATTTTAAAGACGCATTCACTGATTTTTTTTTTAACCTATTTGAGGGCAAAAGTAAGATTCTAAAACTAATAGCTAAATTGGTATTTGGCTTTGAACTTCGGTTGCAACCTTTTGTGTGAGAAGGTATTAAATGGCCATTTTTCCTGGCCTACACACAGCCTAGGAACAAATTGCCACTTAGACATTTAGGTTCAGCAAACTTTGGTGTAGTGAAGCCATGCAGTAGGACTGACCCAAGGCTGGGCTGCAGTTATTTAATTTGTATTCTTGTTCAATGATCAGTTAACTTTATGCCCTTTTTGTCTGGCCGCATCAGAGTTGCCTCTTTTAGCCTTGGAGTTTCTAAGAGGTCAGGGACTATCTGACTTTTTACACATATAAAGGTCTTTAAACTTTTTAAAAAACAATATCATTGAGTGCTATGTTAGTGTAATTTAAAGTTAGTCTGGACTGTAACTTTTAAGAGTCTCTATCTTTAATTAAACTGACATCACAGCTGCTGCTTGTTATTCTGTATTCCATAATCTGAATATGAAAGTTAGGGTTGTGGAATTCCGAGTCAACCAAACCCTTACTGGCCCAATGATCCCCAAATCTTGAATACAAATAAAGTACTGTCATTTGTGCTATTTCTAGCGGATTGAAATATTATTTTAATTTAAAAGTATGTTTAATGCAAATAGGAATTTAGCAGTAGCAGATTTTTCCTAATTGAAATTAATTTTTTAAACTTGTCTCTTTGACTATTTGTAGCAGACTGTTTGCTGTTGGGCAAATTGCTAAATAGAAAATCTATTTACTTGGGATCCCCCCCCCCCCCAGCCCAAGGCTGTGTATGTTTTGATAATCAGATGTAAACCCTTATTAATATTTATAACTTTTTTGGAATGGAAAAGGGCATGAAACAGTTACTCTTAGGTATTAAATTTGAAACAATAACAATTGTGGATATTAAAATTATTTTTGGTGAGTCTTTTAAAGGATGGTAAACTTCCCTTGAAAATAACTAAGATTGAAGTTATTACTTATGAAAGTTAAACATTTGAAGAAAGTTTGTCATCTCCAGTGTTAAAGGCCAATTTGCTGAGCATATTAAATTGAGTTATAAATAAATTAAGCTTTAACTTAAATACATTTTCAGAATTCCATTTGGAATTTCTTAGTAGTTACTACTTTAAAGTACTTGTCTCAACTAGTCTTTCTATACTCTTAATTTCATTTGTAACATTAAGAATGTTATTTTCCAACATTATTATATAGTAGAAATAATTTTTAAAAAATAAAAATTGTAAGGCAGAAACAATCTTCAGACTGTTTTAACTTTTAGGAATACAGCAAGAAGGGAAGGTTTGCTTGGCAGAGATGACTCAACAAAATTAAAATTGGGATTGCATGTTATTTTCAGGCAACATAAAATCATGCATACTATGAAAGGAAATCTGGGAATTTTATGATCTTGGTTCTAGGAGTCATGACCTCTTTTTCCAAATAGAATTATATTCATATGCCTGTAAATCTCCTCCACCATAGGTTCTAGTAACCATTGCCAAGGATTAAAATGCATTAGCCACTACATTATTATATGATCCAATACTTTATTTGGGGATTAAGTGAACTAGAGCAAAGTACATGGCCTAACACAAACATCCAACTCCAGGGTATAAAAATAAAAGGTCAAGGACTGACTTTAAAATAATGCTGGTTAAAGTACATGGGAGCACATAGGTTTATATAGGAGAAAGACTTGCCCTTGCTGACATGCACAGTAGGTATTCAGCAACAGCATGACTGTGAAATGGCAAACAGCTGCATAAACTTCGCTTTTCGTTTATGTTTTGATGTACTGTTCATCATGTGGTGTGAGGGGACCGACCAAAAGCAGGATGATGAGAAAGTAGAGATCACTGGTGGGGGGAGTTGCTGGGAACTCTGGAAGGCTGATACATCTAATTGCCTTGACCTTTTAGAATATTGTTACAACATAAAAGATGTAGTGTGTACATAGCCTGTTGCTTTATGGTTGTGTGTTTTTTACCTCTGTTATCTAAAAGTGTTTTACTTCAAAGAAGGAAGGTTAAATAAAGAACAGAAATAAGTATTTGAGAAGTAATGTTTTCTAACCTCATTAGGCCTTATGGGGGGTGCCTTCCACTTACAGTTGGAAATCAGTGCAGGTGGGAAAGCACCACTAATAAAATGAAATTGGAGTAAGGAAACTTAGCTCACTGTATGGTGCTTTGGAAATGTAATGACCTAAAGTTTCGTGAAGGGAATTTATCAAACAGTATGCTAAGTGTTATGGGAGCTGGCAGGGAGGGTATGTTTACTTTGTTACATTTTTAAAACCTTAGACATCAGTAAATGGTAATCTGTGACCAAGTTCTAAGTGCTGTGTTAATAAATTGAAGTAGGATCTGAGAAAAAGGAAAGAGACACTGGGGTGTGCCATGTCAGAGTAACTGGAAAAGGATTCTGTGTTTGAGATAATTGTGGACCTTTCTAGGCCAGAGGGGAAGGTGGGGATAGGTGAGGGGAGAGAAGGTTGGCCTAAAAATTGTGGAATAGGCTTTTGTTTGTTTTACAGTACCTTGATAATTAATAGTTGAGGGGTTTTTTGGAGGAAGTACTGAGAGGATGAAGAGTTTACTGGCTCATCTCAGATGGCTGTGCTGGCCACCTTAAGCTATCAGTGCTGGTGGAAGGAACCTGGTTTGGATCAGTTTTCCCATTTTATCCGCAAATCATTTATCTTTGCTTTTGGAAAGCTTTATATTGTGACTTAAAAGTAAATTTCCATCTTTTTTTTTTCTAAGATTAAATTTAATTTGCAGCTATAAAACTCTGGGTTTCTCTGGTGACCAATCTTTTTGTGTTCTGTTTGAATGCTTCCAGTTTAGTAACATGGGAAACTTGTTCATTCGTAAGGATGTCTATACCACTATTAGAAAGCCCTTTGTTTACTAAGGCCTAGCTTATCTCCCTATAACAGTGGCTTTTAACTTATGACCTCTGTGACACCTAAGGAAACCCTTGTCAGAATAATGCTTTTAAATGCATAAAATATGTAGGACAAGAAAGGAAACTAATTATATTGAAATACATTTATCAGCTTTTTATTTGCTTTTTTTTTTTTTTTAACCAGTTCGTGAATTCTTGAGTTAAGAATCTGGCTTACAGTCTGTCTTCATGGGTTCTGGTTCTGCCCTCTTTGGAACACCAAGACACAGGCAGGGTAGGCCCTAGATTTTGCATCTGCCTCTAAATCTTGGTGGTTGTAACTGTTGTGAGATTGTGCAAGTCATTTATCCATTCATGACCTCAGTTTCCTAATCTGTAGCATGAAAAGAAGATTGAACTGAGCCTCTTCTCTAAATGTTTCCTTAAATCTTTTCCCTAGACCCAGATCTTTCCCAGTCCAGTCACCAAGCCATCTTGCCTCTCACCCTCTCATTTTTGTGCTTTTTAACTGAAGGGCCCAGGAACAGTGGCTTACAAGAGAATACAGTTGGACTCACTGAGGTCAGCTAAAGACCTTTATTCCACCAAGGCAATGGAAAAAACGTTGCCATGTTGTTTTGAGAAAATGCTAAACTCTGGCACCCAGACCCTGTGGCTCTGTAAAGTGATCAGCTGACAAGTTCTTTGAGCTAGAGACATTTAACCTGCCTAATGAGTGTAGTACTAAACTTGGGAGACAGACTGACTCATCCTACCTCTGTGTGAAATGGCATATATACCTAAGAACCTACATCTGAGGGTTGTGAGATTCAAAAAACAACTTGTTATTGAAAAGCACTTCAATCAATGTCAGGTATTATTATTCATGGTTGATCCAAAAGGAATGATTCATTCAAAAATGACAGGTTTTTATATCTTTGGTATGGTGAAATAAGGTGGAGGAGACACCTCATTTCCCAGGTGAGCTGACCAAGATGCAACTCATACGTAATTGATCAGTTTTCCCAGCTATTGGTTAAGCTTTCTTACTTGAATGGAAGCATAGAGATGGGCTTTCCTAGGACTTTGTTTTGTCATTCATTCAGCCTTTGAGTCTTAAAACAATAAACCAGACTTTGTTAAGGCCTGCACATTATGTTCCTGAAGTCTTAACTGCAGTTTCAAGCTTTATAGCTTAATATTACCGAGATAAAAACTAGAACCGCTGCCCTACAAGGATATATATTCTTTTGTGTCAGCTATCACCCAGCTTTGTACCATCAGCAGACAGATTAATATGCTGTTTCTTCATCTGAGGACCAACAAATCCTTTCTTTCATCAGTTTTTGTTTGTTGGTTTGTTTGAAATGAATTTTGACATTCTGTTGAGTTATTGTCCCCCAGGTAAACACCACGCTATCAATAGGTGGCTACCTTGATAGAAAAGGTATTGAGGTCTCCATGAAGACCTCATGTCAAATTTCTATTCTGTGTGGAACTGAAATTCTCCTCTTGGATATCATTGATTCAGGAAGAGACCAACAGAGGATAACTGTATGTAGCTTTTCTTTACAGATATTTGTTTATAAATCCCGATGTTTTGGTTCAACAAATAAATAAATTTTTTTTAATCAAGAAAATTGCCTTTTCTCCCTTCCTACCCCTCCCCACTCCACATTTGAGAAAGGAAGGAAACAAATCTGCTGTTAGAAACATGTATGATTAAGTAGGGAGAAATTTGTCCATGCCCAACCTGTATGACTTCCCATCCCTTCCCACAAAGTCTCAGTCTACCTGTCAGGAGGTATGGGTATAATGCTTCTTCATAAGACTTCTGGAATTGTGTTTGGTTATTGCATTGCTTAGAGGATCTAAGTCTTTTAAAGTTGTCTTTATAGTGTTGGTATGATGGTATATATTTCCTGATTCTGATCACTTCACTCAGAATCAGTTCATGTAAGTCTTCCTAAGTTTCTCTGAAACGGATATCATCAGTTTACAACACAATAGTATTTCATCCCATTTAACATAATTTGTTCAGTTATTCTCTAACTGATGGACACCCTTTCAAATTCCAGTTTGCCACTGCAAAAAGTGTTCAGCAAACAGTAAACCCTTAATGTGTGAAGGCACACCACTGTTGGGAACTAAACAGCCTCACAGTGAATTTTTCACTGAAGTTAAGTTATGATCAGGAATTAAGCTTTGTTTCATAAAAATGCTGTTCTCGTGTGCTGATGAAGCTACTGCAAGTCTTGAGTTCTAATCCTCTTGAATAAGCTTTGCCTAAACAATGACTGTCATTAAAAAATGTTTGACTTTTTTTTTTGTCATTCTCTAACCTGTTTGAGGCACCTTGAAGTATCTCCACTCACTCCTCTTTACTGTTTGTTTGGTTTTTTACTATAGTTTTCCTTCCCTTACACAAGATGCCACAGGCTCCTTGTTCTACTGCTTCTATGACCTCTTCTGTGTCATATTTCATTGATTCCTTATCTTTTTCTCAGTCTTGGAGGTTCCCTGAACGTGTGTCCTTGGTACTTTTTGTGTACTTTTTCTTTTGATGGGAACTCTTATAATTCCCATAGGACTCTGAAAATGATTCCCAAGTCCCTATTTCTAGTGTTGGCCTCTCTTCTGATCTAATTTTCCAACACAGGTAAAGACATCTCCACCTGAATGACACTCTGGGACCTCAAATTAAGCGAGTCTAAAACTAAGCATCTTTCTACCCTAAACCTTTATCTCTCCATGATTTCTGCATTTACCTAATCAGATGTCACCAAGAACATGCCAACTCTATGTCTTTAATATTCTTCTCCTGCCTAAACTATTATTTAGCTTCTTAATAGACCTTCTGACCTCCAATTGATGCCAGAATGATCTTTCTCACATAAAAATACAGTTGCTACTCCTATTAATTTTTGTCTGGCTTCCTAAACTTTGCAAGTAAAATCAAGTTCCTTTGCCTGGCATTCATTCATAATTCTTCTCCACAATCTCAACCTATGTTCTAATTACTACTTACTCTGCACCTCACCCACCTATACACACGTATAAGTTTTCTTGCTGCATCTTGGCTGATCTCTTTACCTAGAATGGCCTCTTGCCCTTTTAATGTGTTGAAATCTTATTTATGTGCTTGGATTACAATTACCTATGGCTAATCTAAATATGATCCTAACACAATCCTTTGTGTTACATAGTAGGCACTTCAACAGCAACACTTGTGACTGCTTGTTTTAGATGCATAACATGTGTCCCTAAATTTGAACCCCCCCCCCCACCCTGATGTGTCATTAGGCACTAGTAGGAGACCCCGTCAGTGAAGATGATTAATACTAATCTGTCACTACTGGAAGCATAAAACTATCCTTCATCTTAATGTAGGAAGGATAACATATCTGGTAACTCTAGCCTTTTCATACTTTTTTTAAAAACATGGAATATCTTTTTTCCCTCCATTGTTTGCTTATAGCCAGAGAGTAATTTCTACATCTTAGGTGTTTGAAAGGATGTGAGATCAAAGAATCAAACCTCTTCCTGAATACAGCAATCCTAACATGTCCTTTTAGAAGAGCCTCATTCCATTTGGAGACAGTGATAATTGTTCTTTGTAGCATCAAGACAGACTCTGCCTCCCTTTAAAAGTTTGTTCCATTTGATCTTTGGTTTTCTGGCCCAGAGGTATCAAACAACACACAGTCTGCAAAATTCCAAGTGTGACCTGAACCCAATTAAAATGTAATTGGAAAATGTTTAACGAAAATGCCAATTTATTGAAAAATAAAACGATAACGTTTATTTGTATTTTTCTAAGTCAATGTGCAGCCGGCTGAGATCTATTTATTTGAATGTGACACCACTATTCTGGCGTATACAGGACAAATCTGTTTTCTCATATATGACGGTTTACTTGAATAACGAATAACTGTAACTGCCCTCCTTGCTCACCCACATTTCATTTTATCTTCACTGTAAATTTATCCCAGCTCCTTGGAACTTAAAAAGTCATCATTCCAGCCCATGAACAAAACCTAACCCTGTTACCTTACAGCACAGCAGTTTTATCAGTCAAGAGCATTAAGTATGGACTATATGCTGGGAACAATTTTTAGCATAAGAATGAAAATAAAACTTCCCCTACCCTTAGGGAACTTAACATTTCTGTTGGAAGGGGTTCCACACTTCTTTTAATTGACTTCCTTTTGGCCACCTTAATTTATCTTGTAGTGTTCTTTGTTATGTACATGTTCCTGTAATTTATCCTCTAGTGTTCTCTGTTATGTATGTATTCTTGTCTTTTCTGGTGCCCTTTGGGTAATTCTCAATTTCAGGTTTTTGGTGATTGTTGATCCAGGGCTCCCATTATCTTTTTTTTAATTGATATTTGTTTCAGAGAGGAGCTTGGGGTCCTCAAGAGAACTGTAGTTTCCCAAAGGCAGTCTTGCCCACTCTCCTCCTGTTTAACTCTTTGCCCAGCTCTACCCATTTGTAGTTTCTGTCCAAGACAACATAGGAATGAAAACTCTCTTTTATGCCATAGTCTGGACAATAGGCTGTAATCATCCACTTAAGCTTTCTTGCATAGAAGAATCAAGTTCTTTGGAGTGATTATAAAGCTTATTTAGGAGATTCTGCAGTGTTAGGGGGCTTGAATGTCATTCTCAAACAGGAACATCTGGAAGACCTTAGGGAATCCTTGCTCTTCAGCTGGGACTTTGCATTAAATCTCTGTGATGGAGGCTAACATATCTGGCAAACATGTATCTGGTTTTTTACCTCATTATTAATGATCAGAGGGGTCATAGAACAGCATTCTCTCTTGAGGAATCTTAGATTTTGACATAGACAGTAAAGATACTTTGTTGGAAATGAACCTCTTTTGGAAATGGAGATACTTTGTTGTAGCAAATCAAGTCTGTACTCTTTGGTCAGTTGTGTGATTATTAAGATGTGGTCTGTGAAATGTTGATAGCAAAAGCTTCCTTGTTCCTTTCTCAGAATTTTTTTTTATAGCTTGAAAGTAGACATGAGTTGGATAATAATAGAGGTTTTTACTCATGTTTTAAAACATACAGAAGATACACACATATAATGGACTGAGATATTTTTAGTATCTTCACCCAGATACATTGAGAATAATTGATTACAATAACATTAAAATTGTCCCTACAGGATGGGAGGGTAGCATTATGATAGTGCATTGATAGTGGGGCTGTGAATCAGCACAAGCGTTTTGGAAAGTAAGTTGCAAGTATACAAATAAAGTAAGCAAAATGTCCATACCCTTTGATCCAGAGATTCCACTACCAGCCTTAAAGAATTGGAAACAAAGTGGATGCCCAACTAGAACTGGTGGTACATGAATGTGATAGAATATGACTGTGCTGTAAGGTGTGATGAATACTATCAATACAGTGAATCACCTAAGATTTGCATGATCTGATAAAAAGTGAAGTAAACAGCCAACAAAAACAACATACACAATGACTACAGCATAAATACAATAACTGCAAAACAATTTAATGAATTTTTAGATTATAGTGCATTGATTGGTTTTACTGATTTTTCTTTTCTTTAAATAAGTTATTATGGGAAGATTCTCTGGGAGTGGGTAGGGAGAGAAATACTGACTGAAATTCTGATGGTTTTTAAAAAGCAAAAGATGGCAATAAAAATGTTATTTTAAAAAGATGGTCCATTCCAGCATGGACCTTCTCTTTGTGGTTTCATTCAGAAATTTTTCCTTTTGTTTTCTTCACTACTGTTTTTACATCCTTGAGAACATAGATTCCTGGGGTTCATGAATAGATTTCAGAAAGACTTTGAAAAAAACTTTTTTATTTCAGTGTAATTAATTTCCTTTGCAAGATATGTGTTTTGTGCATTTAAAGAATGTTCTGAGAAGGGATCCATGTTTCACCAGATAGCTTAAAGTGGGGGGAGGGGGGTCTAGTATCATACACAGAAATTAAGAGCTCCTGCTATAGAAGCACATCCCCAGGGCACTGTTAAAATCCAGATGTGACTACACTCAAAAAACTAGTCAACTGTGTATGCTGTAACACCAGGACTAAGAGAAATCAAAGAAGAGGAAAAGGCTTTATATGAACAAAAGTAGTTACAGCAGCTCTTCTTGTGATAGCAAGGAATTGGAAACAGAGGAGATATCCTTTAATTGGGAAATGGCTGAACAAGATATAGTATATGAATGTGATGCAATACTATTGTACTTTAAGAAATGATGAAGGGCATGGTTTAATAAAAACCTGGAAAGACACATGAACTGATTCAAAGTGCATTGAGCCGAACCAGGAGACCATTTTATATAGTAACAGCAATACAACTTCGAAAGACTTGATAACTGATCAACATAATGACCAACCACAGTTCCAAAGGACTTCTGATGAAACATGCTATCCACCTCCAGATAGAGAGTGAATGGACTCTTGGAGTACAGATGAAAACTTTTTATTTTGTTTGTTTTTTGTCTTTCTTGCCCTCTCAATGAGAGGGAGAGAATTTGGAACTAAAAATCAAATTGAATAAAGAAAAAAAACCTTTGAAATTGAATGTAGTGGCTTAATTAACTTTGAGAGTTAGAAAGTTCATTATAAAAATTCCTGAAGATCTTTTCTAATTTTCTGTTACAGCTAGTTTCATCTTGAAATGCTGTCTAGATAACTTTGTTTACTCCTTGATGAAGTGGTGGTGATCATATTGTTCCACCATCATTCTGAATAGTTTTCCAAACTGATCTTGCCATTGGCTGTCTTATCTTTCCATTTTTAAAATAGGACAAGCATTTCCAGATTAAGATCATTTTTATTGCTTGGCAAATGATTTACATCATTCAAAGTCCATTCCCTCTGTTTGCTATTTTTCATCATCAAGAAATTGTCCAAATGAGTTTGGGGTGGTTAAAATTATATCCCATATCTTTCTCATTTTTATTCTAGCTGATCTTTTGTCTCTATACAGCTGGTTGAAAAATCTATCGGCGTTTTTTCTTTTAAAATACCAGCTTTTCATTTTTAGGTGACCCTTAGTTCTCATCCATATTTGGGGCTTGCAGATAGTCATGAAACTTGTGTAATCCTTACAAAAACCGAAACCTCTCATTTCTTGCCACTGAATCATGTGTGTATGTATGTATTATGTGTGTATGTATGTATTTGTAAATTACTGTCCTTCCCTTTTGCCCAGTTCTGCATTTCATGGTCTGTGAGGAGGGTCCTAACAGGTAATATCTGGTTAAGTGCTAAGGGAATTAAAAATTCCTTGACCTCAAGCTTATAATATTCTAGTAAAAAGTAAAATATATAATTTTAATGTAAGAAGAGGTGTTAAATGCCCAAAAGTATCAAGTAATTGGTTGAAGGGGTAGAGCAAAGTCATTATGGCTAGGAAAATCAAAGAATGTTACATATTATAGAAGTTGATGTTTGAACTGGTCCTTGAACCAAGATAGGTAGCTTGCCAATAAATAAATATTGGGAAGGGAAAGTTATCCCAGATTTGGGGGAAATGCATAGCAGATTGAGGCAATTATGAGTTCCCACTTTAATCTCGATTGTGAACTATGGGAGAAGGGAGAAATATGTTGCCAAATTCTAGAGGGATTTCAATGCCAAGTTTATAATTGTTACACAGCTAGAAAGTGTCAGGGGTCGGAAATAAATCTAGATTTCATCTGATTCCCATGTCCAACATTTTTGACCACATCATGTTGTCACTTGGGGAATTTATTAGGCAGGTAGTAGGGAACTGTTGAAGATTTTGAGGAGGCAAAGGAATTAAAACAGGAATGAGAATGCTTTATTATGCATTTATTAAGCACCTACTATGTGCCGGGCACTCTGCTACATACTGGGGTTACAAATATAAAGTTTGAAACTGTCTGTATTGAAAATGAATTTGAAGAAGGAAAGTTAATAGAAAAGACATGGTTTTCAGTATGACTGTGAAAGCACTCTTGCTCCATATTGTTGCATTTTATGACCACTTATAAATACATAGTATAAAACATCCTTTGCTGGGAGGAATTATTTCTGAATTTCTTTGACTTTGGCATGCAGCTGTCAGTCATCATCTTTTTCCTCTGCATGTCTTAATTGACACAGGCTTTAGTAACTTCTTGCCCAGGTCACAGTAAGCAGGCGAGATGTTGATATAGGGGTTGCTCAATTAACTTGTTAGTTTTTGAGTTTCCATCTGATCTGTCATAGTGGCATTTTTGCATAACAGTACTGTTTGATGACTGTCTAATGTCATCTAGAAGCATTGTTGTTTACAGTTTGGATTCTTTGTACCCATAGGATTTCAGAGGGGCCTTTCAGCTTCATTCGTGCTGAAACTTTTTTGATGGTATATGGTTTTTGTACTGAAAATCAGGCAAGCTAGAAATACAGCATTACTGTTCATTGTTAAAGTACCATGAATCCTCAAATTCCCACCACTTAATGATACCAGCAAAATGCCACTATTTGGATCTTGGAGTTTACCTATGTTTGATATCCATTATATAAGTAAGCTTATTTTAGTAATATAATAACAAATAATGATGGAGCTTGTTGAGCAGGGATAAATTTTTGTACTTCATTATGTATTTTTGTATCACCAATTTTCTAACTCTCTGTGGAACTTTGTCAGATGTTGACAACCAATACAGAAATTTGGCCAGATTCTTGTGAAATCTTTTCTACCTGATTGTTTCTTCTGATACAAAGCATTGTTTACCATTCATTTAGATGACTCCAAAAATTAAAGATAAAAAAGTTCTATACTTCCGGGGCGTGAGGGAGGCAAAGAAGGAAGTTACTTGTCCTGTGCTTTTATGTGCTACAAAAGAAATCAAACTTTTATGAAACAGCTCTCCAAGAATAGTATTCTTGATTAATAACTAATCAAGGCAAAACTTAGAATTCTTAATAATGAATTTGGTATTCCTGATTTTACATAAATGCAAGTGTGTGTCTTTCTGTAACTATAGTAGGAACTTAGGGGGGGAAATAAAATGGAGTACTGAGTTTGAGAAATAAAAATACACAGTATCAGGAATAGATGGTGGGGAGGGAGTAATAAACTAGCTTCTTGACACGTTAAGTGTCAATATACCTGTTTCCCAGATACCTACTTAGCCCTCTTTCATGGTGAGAGCCAAACCGTTGAAAATCCACTTTCTAGTGACAGCATTTGAGAATCATTGATATAAAAACTTAGTGCTCATTTAGAAAGATGTACATCCACCGCTGGACATATGCCTGGCCTTCGCAGCTGATAGAAGCTACAGTAATCAAAGAAATCATTAGATTTTTTTTTCACGTTACCGAAGCATTTGTGTGTTTGTCCTTCGTTGTCGAAGAAGACCATGCCATCAGAGAAATGATGGCATGACTTGCACTTGACTTTGTTTTGAATGAGGGAGGGCTGTGCAGGTCACCAGCCTCACTTCTCCTCCAGAGCCATCTGAATCCAGAGACCTGATACTCCTCAGGATGACTGGAGATGATGCAGGATGCAGTGGGAGACCTTTACATCTGTGTGAAATTAAGAATAACTAGATGACTGGAAACACATTTTTGGCCATACTTGCAGATCTTGTATGAAAAGTAGGCATTTTCTTCATCTGAAAAGAAAGTTTTGCTTCAAATTCAATTCAATCTGTATACTTTTATTAAGACTGCTGAATTGTTCGATGCATAGTTCTTCTAGAAGTACTGAAACATGGATAGAAATTGATGGACAGAAATCTTTTCTGTGTGTAAGGAAGAATTTTTAATATAGCAAAGTTTCAAGTCATATTAAAGTCATGATCATTTGGATAGGATTTCTTATTTTACTTTGCTTTATAAGTCCTTGCTTCATACATAATACAGTGCTACTTTGCAATATTAAAAGAAATTCCAGGAGGAATGCTTATGATACTGTTTTCAAACACCTTCCATACTGTAGAATCCATTTATAGTAAACTCTGTTATCCAGCATGCAGTGTTATTAACTGGAGCTTTCTATTAACCAGCCCAATGATTGATGGCACTGCAAGATTCTGAAGTGCCTTCTGAGTCATCAGAGAAAAATGAAGTTATCTTCAATATAGCTTTAGTGTAAGTATATTGTTGCATACTTTTTGAACATTGGCAATCCATATGTGGTATAGAGGCTAACTGTTAAACAAAAAATTTAACTTTAACAAATAACTTTGCTCACCATGCTGGATAAGAGTTTACTGTACATGTGAACAACTGGTGTGCAAGTTAGAAGTCAATATAATATAGGATATTGTTTGCAAAGATACATAAAGAAGTAAAACTTAAAATAGGACCATTTAGGGAAGAATCATAGAGACAAGGAAAGAGATCTAGGTTTTCTAGGTATAGAGTACCAGGGAATATTGCAGCACATTCATAGAGGTCAGAAGTTTGTGGAGTAATTTTGGACCTTGAAAGCCATCCAGAACAGATTCCTTATCACTGGATATTCATGGGATAATGGTGGATCACTAGGTCTGAGAACACTGTGGCATGACATGTGAAATACCTAAGCAGGAAGCTGGAATTCTGTTAAGCCATGCCAGGCTGTATCCTGGACTAAGCATAGATCTACCTACCTTCCTGCATCTGTGTATAGCTCATTATACTAAAATAGACTTTTCACAAAGCAGCTGAATTGTGCCATATTACAAATCAGGAGTTTGGGGATAAATTGCAGTCTTTCTCTTTGGAAAAACCCTTAAGACAACCCAAGAGTGGTATTAGAATGGACCAGAAGTTAATTTGAGCAGCTTTTTGAAAGATAGCCTAGGTGCTAATTTTTTTTTCTTTTTTTTTTTTTTTTTTGCAATATAGTACTCATCTGAGTAAAATTCATCTCTTTAGAAAAGTAGCCTTCACATTGTCGAAAAATATACAAGACATTCTCAAATAGAACTACAGAGGTTTTATTCATTGATTTTATTATAAACATAAAGTAAAATGTTTTAACCTTAGATGTGTAGACTTGCACTATGATATCCTGGGAGATGCTCTTGTATTCTAAACTATAGAATTCCCCCTTGAAGGCAAGGTCTTCAGCTCCTCACAGACAGCACAACAGAACATGAACTTGAAATAAATACGTATTCCAGTTCCTCCTTTGTCACTGCAAGTTTTGGGACACACTGGTCTAGCTAACCACATTGCATACATAAATAAAATAGATGAAAAGCACATTACCCACAAATGTCATACAGTGCTAGAAAGTTATTGTGTTTCATCACTATTAATCCTATAGGATATTGAACTGAAGTAAACACTGAAATTTGCATCAGGTTTTCAATGAATCCAGAATTGCAGAGATTTATCTTTTAGTAGCATTTCTTGCATTGTCATATGGTTGTAAATTATGGAACATCACTATCTCAGTGTTGAAATTAACCTAAATTAAATGTAAAAGGGCAATAGAAAGGTGGATTGTGGGCATAAATAGGCTGTGGGAAACAAATTCCTCCCAGCTTTAAGTGAGAGCAGTTAATCAGTTGTGACCTAGCATGGTCAAGTAAAAGGTCAGAAACTTGTGAGCAGGCTTGATGAGCTATTTGAGGGAAAGTCTCAAATAGAGAACATGAAGTGGCCAATAGATGGTGTGGCAGGAAGTTCAAACCTGGAACGGTATAAAGAGGTTGCATTGGTCTGAACAAATTGTAGTCAGCCTTACTTAGGAGCTACCTGTTCATTCAGGGGGAATGAATGTAAAGATTAATAAAAGCTTTCCTGATTTCACAAGTATTGTCCATTGTTTAAGGTAAGCACGTTTCTCACAGTTGGGGGCTTGTTGGACTCATTTCTCAAAAGAGTAAAATAATCTGCGTTCAAAAAGTGCTTAAAAATATTACCAGGTCCGTATGTTACTGAAAAGTGAGCCATATAGTAAAAACCATAAGATAATTAATGGACAACTCAGTACATATTAACGTTTCCCTGATCCTCTTCACCAGCACATTGAGTAGATACTGTGGTGAATTTATGGGAGAAGCTGACAAAAATAATAAGATGAGGTGTATAGATCATGCCTTGGGTACCAGTGGATGAAGTAGCTCAAAGCACTATTGACATAAGATTTGAATTAAGTAGATACGCTTCCATGTGAATCTAGCCTCAGCTAATCCCCTCACCTACCGGCTAGTGTGTATGCCACTTCCCTTCTTGTCTGGGTAACCTGGTCCTAGCTTAGCTCAGAATCTGAGATAAGCCACATAAGATGCTGTGAATTTTCCTTAGAGATTGATGTTAGTCATCATAAAAGGTTGTGAAAATTCCACCACGAACCCATGAGGCTTTGTGTTAAGGGAAGCAAATTCTCTGGAGGCAGAGCAGCATTTTCTGTTAAATTCTGCCAGTCCCCCTGATTCATTTGCCAAGCTTTCTGTCCTCTCCGTTCCCAGTTCCTAAGTCTAATTAAGATTCTCACTACTTCTTGCCCAGATTATTTCATTTGCCTCCTAACCTATATCCTAGTATTCTTCTTTCCTTAGATCCTCTATTACTGTCAAATTAAATTTGCTTCTTTAGCACAGCTCTTAGCTTCTACTAAAATTCATCAGTGACTCCCCAGTTCTGAACTCAGCCTGGTACACACACACCCCCAGTACTCTGGCATAATCTGCCATTCAATTTTATCTCCATTACATGTACCTCTAGACCGCTTGTTTCTTGGCTCAACCACATTTTAGAAAATATACTAGACTTGGCCTGAGGCTCTAAAGATAAAAGATCATTAGACTTCACATTTTTTTTTTTAGAACTTAAATGTCAAAAAATGAACATTTCCGAATATACAGCAGAACACAAAAAGAGGATTGTCTAAGAGACCATGAATATCCATTTCACAGCATTTGATTTTTTTTAACCGATAAATTCTACACTCTACTTTCAAAACTTTGCTGTTTGTTTTATGCTTCTTTCTGAACTTAGGTGTATTTTTTTTAAAAAATGTTTCAATGGCTCTCTTTTGAGATTCGTCACTATTGTTATCCTCCCCTGCCCCCATTTTCTTTTTTAAAAGAGGAGGGAAAAAACCCTTGTTACAAGTTTAGTCAAAACAAATCCACACTGTAATCCTGTCCAAAAATGTACATGTCTCTTTCTCAGGAGGTGGGTAACATGTTTAATCGTACATCATCAGGAAATAGTTGAATGAACATTGCCTTGATTATAGTTCTTAGTATTTGAGTTTTTCTTTACAGTGTTCTTGTATAAATTTCGCTAGATCTGTTTGCTTACGTGTGTGTACATTTTCCCAAGATTCTCTGAAATTCTTTCATCATTTCTTGTGGTGCAGTATATTCATGTATTGCAGTTCAGCCATTCCCAATTGGTGAGACATAACAGTTCTTTGCTTTTCCTCCTTTCTGTTCCACATTTTTTCACTTTAATTCTCAATTTCAGAATCAGGAAATTTCTTTCTGTTTTTTGTCTTCCTTGTATTGTCCTCCCTACAAACTCTGCCCCATTATCTGACCCCTGCTCATTTCCCTTTTGAGCTTGATGAATGTCTGCACCAAATTCTGTGTAAGTAATTAAGTAAGCCCTCTTTTATCTAGCTCAATCAAATAATTACTGGAATCCTTCCCCCCAATCCCTCTTAGTTCTAGTGCCTTTCTTCTATGTGTTATTTGCTGTTTATCTTACTCTGTTTTTGCTTGAATGTTGTCTTCACAAGGACTGTAAGGTCCTTGAAGGCAGGGACTGTCTTTTCCTCTTTATATCCTCAGAACTAGGTAGAGTGCCTGGCACATAGTAGGTACTTAATAAACATGTGTTGATTTGAATTAAGAGTAAGCTTCATCTGATGGTTTCTGGTGTAATCCATTTGCTCTGCCTTTTTTCTCATACCCCAATTAGGGAATGATTAAGATTCACTTTCTTCATCTCTTCCACAGTAGTATATTTCTCTTTTTGCCCTCCCTTCTAATTCCCTTCTTGAAACCCTGAGAACAAATCAGTCTACCTCCAGGTCCACTGTGTTTCTCATTTCATTTCCTCAGTACCCTTTGAAAACCTTAAGGTTCTAAAGGAGCACTTATTTATTCTCCTCTTAAAATATCAGCATTGCATCATCATACAGACCCTTCTCACTGTTTAATCAAGTAAGTTGACCTAGCTAGATTTCTTTGAATTCTTGTGTTTTGTATTACTAATTGGCTCTAGTCTTTTCATCAGCAATACTTGAAAAATCTTTTTTCCATAAAGATCCATTTGTTTCCTTCTGTATAATGATACTTTTGCTGGGTGAGTTGTTACGTGCTTATAAAACCCCCTACTATCTTTTTTGTCTTTTTGAATACCGTATTCCAAGGTGTTTGCTCATTTGTTACAGAATCTGGGTTTTCTATTATCCTGACTATAGTTTCTTGGTACTTGCATACTTGTATTTTTCCTTTTGACATGAGAACTCAAAATTTAACTCTTGACATTTCTGTTTGCTCTTTGAGTTTCTTCCAGGAGGTGACTGGTAGATTTTTTTTTTTTTCTATTTTCACTGTGCCTTCAGGTTCTAATAGATCTGAGCAGTTTTCATTTGTGATTTCCTGAAATTGTCTAGGTCGAGTTGACAGTTATCCTTCCTTGACCTATTTTCTAAGTCAGTTACTTTATATATCAGGTATCTTACATTTTCTCCCCCCTTTTTTTTTGTGCTATATTTTGATTTT
This sequence comes from Notamacropus eugenii, assembly GCF_028372415.1. NCBI lineage: Eukaryota > Metazoa > Chordata > Mammalia > Diprotodontia > Macropodidae > Notamacropus > Notamacropus eugenii. The sequence continues at coordinate 244,682,752 of NC_092872.1, read as the reverse complement.
GTTCTAAAATTTCTTTTTCATGAAGTTGATTTTTTGCTTGGTCTGTTATAATTTTCAAGGAATCTATTACTTGAATAAGGTTTGCCTATTCATTTATTCTTCCCATTCCTTCAGAGCCTTTATTCCATTTCTCTTTTGCTTTATCTCTTATGGGTATTCATGTAGTCCTATAGAAAATCTATTTTCTTTCTTTGAAGCCCTGCTGTGTGATATTATAACATTGTTCTTGTAAGTTGTTGGATCTGTAATAACTCTTTGCAGTTTTTATTTTTTTCACTGGTTTATTCGTTTCTCCAGTCTTGGTTCTTGAAACAGGGCTTTGTGCCAGGGCCAGGTTCAGTCTCCTGCTGCTCTTTTGGATTAAGCGATCTGTCCTGCTTGTGCTTGTGTAGGGTCACCTGGATTTTTGCACTGAAGCACCAGAGAGGCCCTTCCTTTCCCGCTTCCCTGGATATTTAAGGTTCAGAGTGCCAGGGACCTTTGTGATAACTTAGGACAGGGTGCTAACAAATTCAAGAGCTTTTTTCTGTCCTAGTATGAGTGTGTTGTATCATGACTGATCTTCCTCTCCCGGTGACCTGTGCTCTAGCATTCTGACTGTGCTGAGGCCACCATGGGGTACTTTGGTGGCTACTTTTCCTATTTTTCTTGGGCTTCTTTTGGCTGACTGCAGTTCTGGAGTGGGAGTCACTTAACTGTAGTGTTTCTTATTGAATTTCTTGATCAATATTTACTCTGGTTAGATTTGTAGATTTTTGCTTTAAGTTTGGAACTCTTACCCAACACACCCCAGAGTCTCTCTGATTTGTGAACTTTCACCTTCTTTGCTGACCATGAATAAATTCTAAAGCTAAAGCTACCTGCCTCAACCAACTTCTGGCTTACTGTGATCTTGCCTAAGCTTCATACCTGTTATCTGGCCCAACTCTTCACTGCCCTTGACTTTGCCATCTATTTCTGCAACTTGTCCTCTAAGTTAGAAGTCAAGTATCCTGGCCCATTGTTTAAAGTGATGTAGATATGCTTATCTATGTCTTTGGCTACAGATTATCTGTACACACAGGCTCTACTAATTTTAATTATTTGTGATGTGCCATGCTAATTTCACTATGAATGAGTTTACTGTCTATTGTCCTTGCTTTTGCTCCTTTGGTATAGACTCTACATGGCATGCAGGATGAGCCCACATAGCAACTTTGCATTGTATTATTTAGAGCATAGAGATCTAATATTTTACCTAAGTTTCTTATTTATATATTATTCACAGCTATCCCTATTTGCAAGAATATGGATGTCATTTTAATTTAAACTCTGAGAAGTGTGCTAACTCTTATTCCCAAGAAGCCAGGTGCTGGGATGTAACAAAAATGAAGAGCCCATTCAGCTTAATTTATTGGTAGAAATGCAGTTGGAAATAGTAGTAGTAGTGATATTTATATACTGTTTGCTATATAACAGGCACTGTACTAAGTGCTGTACAAATATAGTCTCATTTTTATACCCTGAGGCAGAGGTGCTATTATTATCCCCATTTTATAGTTGAGGAAGCTGAGGTAAACAGATCAAGTTACTTGTCCAAGGTCACACAACTAGTAAATGTCTGAGACTAGATTTGAACTCAGATCTTTCTTAAGCCAGGCCTAGAACTCTACTGTGCTACTTAACTGCCTCTAGAAATAGAATTTCTGGAAATTTGGGGACCCAGTAGTTTTGGTAACTCTGAGAGAGGAATAGATGGGCAAGAAATTGGGAGATGGGGACCACAAGAATCAAGCTGTGAATCTGAGGCACATTTCCTCCCCACCCCTCTTTTTCCTGGACCTTTCCACAAGAAATTTCACATGGTTTTAGCACATGTCCTATCAGTTGTAGGCAGCTCCCACAAATACACTTATTAAAAAAATTTTGTTTATAATGAAAGTTATTTGCTTTTCAAATTATTCAACTATAGGAAACTATTCCATCCATAGTGATTTAAGGAAATTTTACTCTGTGACTTTTATTACTCTATTAGTGCCTTGCCTTGTCATTTGAACATAATGTCAGGACAGTGGCTTAATTTACAAAATGCTGCTCTAAGTTGAAAATTAAGCACAACAAGAAAATTGTAATAGAAATAGGTCTGGCCTCAATAGTCTGTCTCTGGGAATTCAGACTATTAGAAAAAAATAAAACATTTTAAAACCTGCTTGCTGCTGTGAGACCAATGTAAAACATAATAAAGGGCTAAGTTTACTGTCCTTTGAGAATATTAGGGTTTTTTTAAATAACTTTTTTCTAATAGGTTCAGCCTAATCTTCTGAGTGTGATTGACAGTATTGATCATTACTGACTTGGCTTGTATAATTTGAAGTGAGCTCTGTAAAAAATTGAATTTCCTGTTGTTTCCCTGTGTCCTTGTATTCTGATGATTTGATAATTGGTAGTTTCTAGTTCATTAATAGTCTTTTGAACAAGATTCCCCTTTTTCCAACCACTATGAATAACTAAGAGCTTATTGGGAGGTTGGGGAGTGGGGAATGACCCAGAAGTTTACAGAGTAATCTAGACTGAGGATGAATATCTAATATCATGAAATAATATAAATGCATAGAAAGCTAGAACTTAAATAGAGCATTTGAACCCCCTCACAAGACCTCCTTCCCTCCTCTACTTCTCTGAAATCATTACTCTTCTCCTTTCCAAGCTTTAAGTGCCCTTTTGTATATTGTAGATAATACTACAGCTCTAAATGTTATAAATGCTAGTTGTTGCTTTTATCCAACTGCCTCCACTTCTTACAACAGACTTAAACTAGTCTCCTTGCTTCCAGGTTGTGCTTCATGCTGCAGTAGGGAGCATCTTCCTAAGGCTAAGATACAGCCTTAATGCTGTTATTCCCTGGCTCACAAACTGTCAGTTTTCCTGTTAGACTATAGAATAAATTCCAAACTACTTTCTGATACAGTTCTTTCATTCAAGTCTAGCTAGTCTCATCACTCCCCACCACACATTTTACATGCTTTTACCTCCATTTGTTAAAATCATTTCTCTCACTTGAAACATTTTTGGTGATTTGAATCTTTGAAGGCTAAACCTTATTACTTATTTGAACCTTTCCTTGGTCTCCCTGAACCAGAGTGTTCTGTCTATACACTTAAGCCTCACTGCTTAATGTTCACTTTGTATTCGATATTCAGTGAGTTTTTTCTTGTTTAAGGAAAACTGTACAAAATAGTATGCAGAAGACCAGAAACTGAGTCCTGACATATCTTGATGTACCGGCTTCAGTTACTCCATTTATAAAATAGTTTTCTACTTAATGCCTTTGTTGTGGGAATCATGAAATAATGAATGTTAAAAGACAAAATAGCATATAGTGGTTTTTAACCTCGTTAGTCCCGTTTGACTCTCACCTACCTTTCTAGTCTTTGTATAGATCTACCTTTCCCCACTTTGCTCTCAGCTGAGACACATAACTTGTATCGAGAAAGTAGATGCCACTTGCCATAAGCTTCCTTTTTATCTCAAAACCACTTGACACCTTTTCTTTATTTCAGTCTCTAATAATAAGGTTCCTCTTCTACATGAACCCTGATCCCTTCTTCCACAGCGCATTGCTTCCTCAGTTTACTCTGTGTGCCCCCTTCCTCACCACCACCTTTATTCTCTATCTATTGGTTTCTCCCAGGGTTGCCCTCGTCTCCCCACTAATTAAAAAAAAAAAATAAACTTCCCTAAGCCCTAACATCCCCTTAAACTATCATCCTATATCTCTTCTCCTTTTCTAAGCCAAAGTTCTAGAAAAAGCTTTCTACTGTTACTGCCTACATTTCCTCTTTTCTGCCTTTCTTCTTTAAAATCTGATGTCCAGCTTCACCACTCAACTGAAACTGTTCTCTCTTTAACCTTCACAGTGATCTCTTAAATGTCAAATCTGGCTTTCTTACCCCCAACATCTTTATAGCATTTGACATTGTTGACCACTCTCTCCTGAATAACACTTCCCTTTGGGTTTTTGTCACACTTCTCTTAGGTTTTCCATGTTTCTGACTTCAGTCTCTTTTGCTGGCCAACTCTCTGTTCACCCCCTAATCAGACTCTCATTACTTTTCACTTAGATTATTGCAGTAGTCTGTCCTTACTATACAGTCACCACCCCAGTTCAGGTTCTCCTCACCTGAACTATGCATTGGCCTCCAGTTTGACCTCCCTGTGTCGTCTGTTCTGTCCCTTACTCCACTACATCCTCCACATTACAGCCAAAGTGATTTTCTAAAGTGTAATTGTATCCCCAGGGGCTGGCACATAGTAGATGTTTGTTTAATAAATTCTTGCTAATGATCTGATTTATGTCATCAACAGGTTGACTGGCCTTCTGTGGTGTTGCTCACACAGGATGCTCTAGCTCCTGTCTCTACCTTTTGACAGGCTTTCTGAAAAGTTTTCCTTTCTCACCTCCATCCCTTACAGTCACCAGTTTGCTTCCAAGTCAGGCTTTTGCATCACCTTCCCCCATGAGATAATTTTTTTTCTAAAGGTTGTTAATTCCTCTTCTTTGCAAATTACCTTGTATTGATATAGGATTTTTTTTAGCTTTATATTTTATTTCTTTTAAAAACTTTTAACGTTTTTTCCCAGTTAACATGTAAAAAACAAATTTTAACATTTTTTAAAGTTTCAAGTTTCAAATTCTATCCTACCCCACCCCCAGTAGTAAGCAGTGTGATCCAGGTTATACATGTGCAATCATGTAAAACATTTCCATAGTAGTAATTTTTTGCAAGACTTGAATGAAAGTGAAAAATAGTCTGCTTTGATCTACATTCTGGCGCCATCAGTTCTTTATCTGGAAATGGAGAGCATGTTTCATCATGAATCCTTTGAATTGTCTTGGATCATTGTATTGCTGAGAAGAGCTAAGTCATTCACAATTGATCGTTGTACAGTATTGCTGCTGTTCTGTACAGTGTTCTCCTCATTCTGCTCACTTCACTTTGTATCGGTTCCTGTAAGTCATCATTAATGTGTTTGCTATATAGCTAAAGAAATGCAGGTTGTCTTCACTGACAGAAGGTGATCTCCTTGAGTTCAAGAACTGTTTGGGTTTGGGTTTTAGGGGGTTTTTTTGCATTTATTTTGTCTCTTTATCTCTAGTGCATAGTAAATTGTTGCTGATTATTACATAAAGCATCAATTCTTGCTTGCCTTCTTAAAATTGGCCTAAATCATGAATTTCACCCTCTCCAGCCATAATCCCCCTATTTCCCATCACTCCTTTGTAGCCATTAGCCTCACTATCTGTCCCACACCATGCTAATTTCCATTTTATTCCTTTGTTTATGCCTTCACCCTTTCTTACCTAGTCAATTCTCCTTTCAAAATCCAGCGTTAAGTTCTTCTGTGAATCCTGATTATGCAGCACTGATTTCTTCTGTGTCTGATTATATTGTATGGTTTGGTTAAAGCACAATATTTTGAGTTCTGAACCTGGATTCAAATTAGTAAAACATCATGGGTAACCTAGGGGAAAATCACTCAACTCTTTGGTCCTCCATTTCCATATGGCAAGGTCCAGAGACATTGGAGGGCACTAGATGACCTCGAAAGTCCATTTAGCTCTCTGTTTCCATAGTCTTTACCTTGTTAGTCTCTAGTTTTCATTGTGGTTAATTTTTTTTAACCTGAAAAAATGTTCATGTTTTAGTTACCTACTTACTGAGTTGTAATCATTCATACTCTTTTTTAATGTGTGGGGGAGTAGGAAGGAGAGTTCATAAACACCTTCCAATTCAAGGGCACTTATTTGGCTATATTAATATGTATATATTAAAATAATGCATGTTTTATATATATACATATATATATATACATATATTGCAATACTGTATTTTTATTCCTGACATATTTTAATTCTGCAAACTTCCTTCTCCCTACTGATAACTGGCTAGCTTTACTCCAATACTGCCTCCTTTTTCCTTTCTCATGCATATGTCTTATATACCCCATATAGAGCTGTAGAGGAAACTGGTGGTACAGTGGGTACAGTGCTAGACCTGGACCCAGGAAGACCTGAGCTAAAATCCTCTCTTGGATACTTAGTAGCCATGTGACCTTGAGCAAGCAACTTCACTTTGTTTCCCTTAGTTTCCTCCACTGTAATGTAGAGATAATAATGGCACCTACCTTCCAGAGATGTTTTGAAAATCAAATAAGATAATATTTGTAAAAACCATTTAGTACAGTGTCTGGCATACAAGAGGCTTTATATAAATATTCTCTTCCTCCTCTCTCAGCATCCTTTCTCTTTTTATTGTTTTAGGGAGTCTCATTTGTATAAACATCCTTAACGTTTCTTTTTACTTCTCTAACCCTTGACTAGTTCATTGCCATAGGAAAATCTACATATTGTTTTAAGTCCCCCAAAAAATTCCAATCATGATTGATGCAGATAAAAAAAATGGTGTTAGGAATTTTCATATTCTGGTGAAAAGGAAAAACAGCCTCCAAAGCCTTTGTGTTACCTTTAGTCTCCTGCACAGATAACTCTAGAATCTACCTCATTTTCCACTTAGTGAAATCTTTCATAAGTGCAGCTCTCAGGAAAAAATAAAGACTTTCATATTTTTTAAGATGGAGAATAGTGAAAAGTTTATCAGTCATATGATCAGAATACCTGTCCTAATACCAAATACCTAGTCCTAATCCTGCCACTTGACTGCACCCTGCATTCATAGCCACATCACTTAACTACTCAGCCAGTTTCCTCCCAAATACAAAAATATTGAGGGTCTCTGTCTATAGAATTGTTAAGAGAAAAAAGTATTTGTAAGCTGTTAGTTTGGCCTGTTGATTTCCCTCCTTGCTCTCCAATTGCTACAGTTTCAGGAATATTTTCTACTGTTTCTAATGCTGATTTCAATTATATTGTGGGTCAGATATATTACCTTGGGAACTTAATCACACTTCTAACCACAATTAATGACATTTTTTTTCCTTTGGGAAACTGTTCTGAATTCCAAACAACTAACTTATTTAACACAACCCTTTTGGAACATAACCTATTTATGAGGGAAATTATTACAATAAACCTAATTTCCTTGGGTAGGTTTCATTGGCTATCATTTTTAATGCATAATTTGGTGGCAAAGCTCTTGATACTTTTTTATCATGAACTAGAAAATAAAAAATAAACATTTCTATGTACAAAGAAGACTAGAAAAAGAATTTTCTGTAAAACTTTACTACATAATATTAAACGTGTTATATATTAAATTTAACATAGTCATGCCAACATTGCCCTACTTGTCTTATGTTTTCTTCTGTGTGTTTTTAAAAACATATTGCTGGCACTCTCTTTTCCCTCTCTTTCCTTTCCAACTATATTGTTTCTTCTCTCATCACTGTCTCTTTGTGGTATGGGTATACTCTCTAAGGATATGCAGAGTTTAGTGGCTTTTTGCTTACAGTTATAGATTATTTTCCATAGGGACCAGTTTACAGTTTTCTTATTAACAGTGCTTTAGTGTGCCTGTCCTCCTTTAAGCCCTCTAACAATTGTCATTTTCCTTTTTTTTTGGACATATTTTACCTATTTTTGGTCACTTTTAAATATGAAATCTTGCTTTTTAGATGAGTAATTTTAAGTAATGTATTTTCCTGCTTACGAACTGGAGGTGGAATAGGATCCAAAAGGAATAAGCATAATAAAAACATTTTGATTGCAGATATCACAATTTTAAAAATAAATTAAGCTATGAAATATAAGGCTTTACTTAATGAGAGAAACAAATATTCAGTATTGAAAGGCAAATTCTTCTACTTTAAGGAAATAATGCAGAGTATAACTTAACACAATTTCACTAAACATATCTGAGAGCAAAGAATTGAAATCCAAAATTTCATCAGGCTTTACTCTACCTGATGATGTTTCCAGTAAAACACAATGATAGATGAAATGTGGTTACGCAGAGCAGTTCGATAAGAATGATGTTAATTCTGTGAATGTGCTATTGAGCAAATGCTGTTCCAGTGGTTACCATGGGATTTGGATAGACACCAAATCTTGCACTTTCTACCTGCACATCACCTCTGTCTTAGAAGTCAGCTCCTCTCATCTTGGAATGTTGGGGTAGGGATCCTGCTCAGAATTGAATCAGACATGTGAGGTCCTCTCTTACTAGAAGTGTGTTAAAATCAAGGAAAAGATTTTCTGAGGTTTAGAAGGTAGCTAACTGACAAATATAGGCAGCAGCCTATAGAATCTGAACTAATTTTTAATGCCACTTGTGCATTATTTAAAAAAATGTTCTGTTCCTCTTCATTTTTTTCTTAATAGTATGCAAATCTATAAAAGATAGACTTCTTCAACCAGTACCTACTTACTAGAAGATATTCAAAAGTTCCTGAGTAGATTTCCTACTATCATGTGAAGTATAGTTATTACCAGGGAATGGCAGTAGAATATTTCCATCTGCATGTTAGGATCTTATCACTAACCCTGTCAGTTATCAATTGGCTCCCATCAGAAAAAAGTTGGGAGGCCTTTTCCCTCTGCTGTCTAGTGTATTTTTTATTTGTGAAACTAAAGAGCTTGCTGAATCCTGGTCAGCTAGTTTATACTGGATATGTGTACTTTTCTGCTGGCAGTGTTAAAACAACTTCTTCTGTAGAACTCAGAAATGCTTAACCTTCAGGTGTGGTAGTTGAATTGACTGGTAGTTTTATTCACACATTTGGTTGTCAGTTAACTTATTCTGATCCAGATCCATTGAGTCAAACGTCTTCTTTTAAGTGGCAGGTGAAATTCATCAAGTCCGAAGGGCTAAATTCCAAATTAGTTAGTGGGAAAAAAGTTGGATAGTCTTTCTGGGGGAACATGTAACTATCATTAAACTTCCTGCTTTTGAGATGAATTTTTTTTCCAAGAGATCCTAAATAGGTTGTAATATTGTATTTTTCCAAATCAAATTTATTCCATGTTGAACACAGGAATATACAATTTTGGGTATTATTTAATAAAAGACATGAGGTGTACTAGATTTTTTTCCATTATTTGAGGTTTTTAATTTAAAGCTAGATGATAAACTGCAGCTCCATGTGGTACAGTGAATAGAGAGTACTGGGCCTAGAGTCAAGAAGATGTATTTTCCTGAGTTCTCCTGAGTTCTCAGACACTAGCTATGTGACCCTAGGCAAATCACTTAACCCTATTTGCTTCAGTTTCCTTATCTGTAAAGTGAGCTGCAAAAGGAGATGGCAAACCACTCCAGTATCTTTAACAAGAAAACCCCTAATAATGGGGTCATGGAGAATTGGACAGGACTGAAACAGCTGAACAACAAAAAGATGATCACTCCCTTACTTGGAATCATGCAGAGGAAGGAGGGCCCCTGTGTTGGAGAAGTGTTCACACATTCTCTTGTCTAACTGCATGCTGAATTTAGCCCTGGTTTTTGGAACCTCTGATCCTGTTTGAGAGTCAGCCTTTTTTTTTTTTTTCCAAGTGTGGTATATTGGAATCAAACATCATTTTCCCTCCTTTTCATGATGTGCGTTGTGAGTGGGCTAAGAGGAAGGTTTCCTGACAGGATGCCTAAGGTGGTGTTCTTCCAATAGGAGAGCTTCAACCAAGTCCATTTTTTGAAAGTCAGTGTTCATTGTGTCTCTGTCTCTGATGACAATATGTTTGCCCTCAGGTTTTGTTTATGTTTTTTTTAAGGATTCACATCTAAGAATTTGACAAAGATGAAGCAGAAACCTATTTTTGAATGTTAACTAGTTCTTTCCCTGAAATGCCGTTTGGATATATACATTGTAGAGGAAGAGGCAGTTTAGACTGAGTATAACTTGAGGGAAGTGGATTTTTCTAATTCCCTTTGAAGGTAATCTCTTCTGCTTACCAGAGGCAACTAGTGATTGTACTTAAAAGATAGAAACTCTATGAAACTTTAAGAAAAATTTTGAGCTCATACTAAAAAAAGATTATAGTAATTTTAAGAAATTGAAAGGTAATGGAGCCATAATATGGCCTGAGCAGGTGCTTATTTAGGACAAAGCTATTGGTTGGCATAAATGCTGATACCATGAAATTCTTATTTTCCTATTTTGTATTTTAGAGGGGGGAGGGAATGAAATGACTGCTAAATGTGAAAATGCTTTTAAAGAAAAGCTTCTATTCTGAATAATAGTTCGCATTGGTAGAGCACTTGAATGAAGGTTTGCAGATGCTTTAGGTACAAGACCTCATTCATCTAACCAAAATACTTAGGAATTTGGATGCTAACAGAAGAAAATCTATGCACGTAACAATTTTCCTTAATGTTTCAAATAAGGAATATAAAAGTAGTTCCATCTTATTTAAAAGACAGGTACAATCAATAATGCAAGACAACCTGGGTCCAAAGACTTAATAGTCTGCCTGTATTTTTGATCGTGTAGAGGGAGCTTTTGAACCACACAGTACAGCTGAGTAGACCCCCATCTAGACCCTTCCCCTGTTAATATCCCTTAATTTTATTTTTATCAAGTCTGTCAATCTGACCTCTGCCGCTGTGGCCCATTGATCTGTCCATCTGTCTGTTACAGTGCTTAATGGGTACTTCCAGAAGTGTGAATTCAGTGATGCAAAGGACAGGCGGGCTGCAGCAGCAAAGGTAGGACAGAACTACTCCCAAGTCAAGTCATTCTTAAGGACCATCTCTAATCGATTGGCAGTAAGGACACAGTTATTCAGGCATAGAATGTTTGTCCTGTAAATCTTTGAGGAAAGCAATCTCTTCCCCCTCTCCCTCCACTCCCATCCCCACCCCTTTTAAAGCAAGACTACATAGGAAAAACGCTGTTTGCTTAACCAGAGACATACATAGAATTTCATTGGAAAAATGATTTAGCATTTAATGAAAACACTGATTTAAAAGGCGATGTTGACTTGAGAACCTTCCCCCTAGCCATAGGAACCAGGCTAAATCTGAAATTGAAATTTCAAGAAAAGGGCATCATTTTTAAGTTGAGGAGGGAAAAGGAGATGAAGAAACATCTGACAGTTTACATGGAAGACATTTTCCTATTGCAGAAACAGTTAGGGGAACTAACTAACTAACTAAAAGAAAATGTAGTAACTACAATAATATTGAGGTGCTAAAAATTCTGGACTTTCTGAATAAGTCTTGGGTTTTAAAATATGTACTGTACTAGGAGTGAGCATTTTGAAACCTGGAAGCCCTCTGCTCAAACAAGTTTTCAGGGCTTCTAAGGGTCCTGACAGGGTCATTGAGTCCAGCTCCCATATTTTACAGACAATGTAAAAAGAATGTAATGTAAATGTAAAATGAAAACCTTGAAAAGTGAGTCATCCTCTATGTTGGGACAGTCAGCAGCCCAGGCACCAAGCTCTCTGGTTCAGGGTTTGTAACCCTTTTTCCAGAGATGCATATGTGTGATAAGGGGACCAGTAGAGCGCAAAACAACAATGAGGTGTTATGTTAATGTTGTACTTAAGTTTCTGCAATGTTTCCTGGCTCTAGAGAATTCAGTTTTTTAGTTACTTTTATTTTCTCTGCCTATCATTTTAACCTTGCACCTCCTAAGCCCAAATCTGTACTTTTGCATTGAATTATAGATGAAGAATGAGATTAGACAGTTTTATTGTAAAGCTGTTTTTAACTTTATCCAAGACTTTTTAACCTGTCTTTTCCACTTCTCTGCCTATTCCCTGTGTCCCTCAGAATCCCAGCCTTTCCATTCTATCTCCATACCTTATCCCTTCCCTTTAATGAATGATTAGAAACTACTTTCCATCGTGCCAGACTCTACCACTTCCCATAACTATGTCCTCTGGGCTTCATCAACTGAAAGTTCCAGAGTAGGTTTCCCACAATTTTTGTATTGTTAATTTAACTCAATCACTCTTTGACCACCTAGTTTGTTAATTTGTAGGTTTTACATTATTGAATTGTCCTTAATGTTTTGCACATTATCTGCTTTAGTGTATTCTAACTTTACAGAAGAGGTTAGATTTCTCTAACTTAGTATTAATGCCAAACATCAGGATGTGAAAAGGATCTTTTCCCATCGTGATGGAGGCCTACACTAAGGAGCATTACAGCATCATCAGCTACAATCCCAGCATAAGGAGGCCACGGGCCTTGCTTATTATGTTATTCAACATCTTACTCCTGGTTCCATTGGAAGACTCAAGTATATTTCAAGAAGACTTCTGAAAGATCTAATGGTGGAACATAGAAATATCTTAAATGAATGTTACAGTCTTCAAACCAAACTCCATAAAGCCTTGTTAGTCTGGTGCTAAAACAGAAGTGTGCCTCATCATCTTTGGGCAAACAGATTGGATTAGGGAAGCCTGCATGCTGGTATTGCCTTGCAGTCTTAGCAGTGCAGATCTGTGTAAAGTCACAATCCAGGGGATCAGCCAAAACGACCTTTATATTTTCGGAAATCTAAGTATTATTTGTTATCACAAGCAGCTCACGGCTTTTTAGGTTCATTTTCTCATTTGATCCTATTAAGCCCTTGTCTAGGAAATAACAGCAGACATCTCCAGACTTGTCCAAAGCTACAGAGCTGTGCAGATCTCCAAACTTTTCACTACACTAAAATGATGCTGCACATTGGAAGATTTTTAAAATCATTGTGCCAGGAAGATTTTTCTTTTAAAATTGTTTTTGGTACTAATAACACACTTACCAATTTAAGTGTATTTCAGACTGAAAGGCACATGCTGTGCATTTTGAAGTACTGACATATTTTGAGACTGATATTGTACCAAGCTACATTCAGAAAAAATGGCAACTATTTTCTTATTGATGGATGGAAAGTTGTTAGTTTACAAATAAACAGAGATTTGAGGATTTTTCTTTGCAGTAAAACTATGACCTCACAGGGGCAGGTAGGTGGCACAGGGGATAGAGCACTGGCTCTAGAGTCAGGAGGACCTGAATTCAAATCTGGCCTCACTTGACACTTATTAGCTGTATGACCCTGTGCAAATCACTTAACCCCGATTGCCTCTCCCCCCCCCCCACCTTGAAAAAAGAATATGACCATACCACCAAATTCACACATTTTCATAATTTTTTCCTAAGTAAAAAATAAAATTGTGATACTTATAGCTATATTAACAAATTGAGTTTAATTTAGAGATAAGACATTAACATTTTTGTAACACTCCAAAATTATAAAATTCTTTCTCCCCAATAATCCTTTTTGATCCTCTTTTCCCCCAACAAAGCTAAAGCTTTCCTTCAGCCTGTACTTTTGACACTAAGGACTAGACTTGGTTTTTTTATGTGTTCATGATGGCAGTTACACTAATATGAATGATAAAATATAAATTTAAGAGCGTCACTGAATTCATAATAGCTTGTCATGTACCATCTTAATCACCATTATCTTCTGTACATTCTGAAAAATAATAACATGTATGAGTCACTTTTCCATATACAGATGATATTGTTTGTTTATTTATGGAACCACAGCCTTTTTATTACACTAACTGTGGACCTGAATGTCTGTAACCCAGAGGTTGGGAACTAATTTGTTAACCTCTGCAAGTTGCTGATTTAAAGAAAAAAAGGACTTATCCCAAAATTATTTTGAACATTCCACACTTCGTAGCATTTCACTTTTCTGGTTCTTTTTCCTTTTCATCCTTAGATCCCTATAACTTTGGACATTTCTTTTACATTTAGTACTGGGCATTTGTTCCCCAAGTTACACCAGCTCCTATAGCAATTTAATCTATTTCTGTGGCACTCAATACATCATTTATGCCATTGACTCTTGATTCAGTTTCTGTAGCTATAGATCTGACTTCCAATACTGTTTCCTTTTTTGTTTCTCTAGTACTTCAAAATCAACATGGTAGAAACTGACCTCATCAGTTTACCCCTTTATCTCAGCAGTATTTCTTGTATCTTTCTCATTTCTATCTCTACCATCCTATAGTTTAGGCACTTCACTCATCCTATCTCCCTGCTTCAATCTCTCTTCAAATCATCCTGTTCGTGTGTGTGTGTGTGTGTGTGTGTGTGTGTGTGTGTGTGTGTGTAAAACATTTGTATGTATAACAGTATGCATTCATCTATTTATATTGGATGCACAGGTGTGATAACAGTATCAGGTGGTTCTCTGTTGTCTGGTCAATACAAGACCCTCCACTATCTCGCTTGATTACTGAAATACTTCAAGTCCAGAAGTGCATTTATCAATGCCAGGCACTATACTAAATTCTAAGGTTACATATCCAAGCAAAAGGACAGTCCCTGCCTGCATGAAACAATATATAGTCTAATAATTGTATAACCCACTTGAAGGAAAGGCAGTTGCTCAACTTACTCACATATTCAATTCTCTAGTAAGTCCCTCATTATCACCTTTTACCAACAGCTTCCTAATTATTCTTCCAACCTCAAGTGCCTACATTTTGAACCCATCTTCCAAAACTGCTGGAGTGATATTCCTTAATTTAAACACAGGTCTGAATGCAACACTCCACTATTAGTAAACAGCAATAACTCCTTCACAACTAGGTTACAACTCCCTTTTCCTGCCTTACTTACATACATTACTCTGCAGCTTAGCCCAAGTGGCTTTCTTGCTTTTTATTGAACGCCACTCCCTATCCGATTCTCAAATTTTCTTATTCAGAACCTCTGCTTGTCAGAATTTCCAGTTTGCTTTAAAAATCAGTTTTTTGATTCCTGTTGGGTTTTTTTGTTGTGTGTATAAAATTTTTATTGCCATAATTTTTCCCAGTATCCTTCCCTCTCTGACTCACCCCAAATAGCATAATTTTTAATTTAAAAAAATCATAGCTAATCTGTGCATTTTAAAAGCCTAAAAATATATTTCTGACCAACACTTGTGAACTTCCCACCTCTGCCAGCAGATCAGGTGGCGATGTCTTCTCATATTTTGTCTTTTGAGCCATGCTAGGCCTTTGTGATTTTGCAACACTTTTAATTTTTCTTTTGTGGTTCTTTTCATGTGCAGTGTTGTAGTCATTGTGTGTATGCTGTTTTCTTGGCTCTCACTACTACATCCTACCTCATTTGTGGGAATCTTTACATGTTTCTTGCTATACGTTGCATTTCATAATATCTTATAGCACTGTAATACTTCTTTACATCCGTATACATACATAGGTGCACATTGTCTTCACCAAATAGAATGTCAGTTCATTGCAGGCCAAATTATCTCCAGTTTTGTTTTTGTCTTTTTCTCTACCTCAAGTAGGTTTGATGGTTGAGGAGAACTTCAGGTATAAGTTGCAAAGAGGTACATTGAGGCTTGAAGTTAGGAAAAATTTCCTTACAAATTATATCTATTCAAAAATGGACAGAGTCCCTGCATTTGGAGTCTGTAGGCAAAGACTAGCAGGTAATCATTTGTCCTGCGTATTGTGTACGGAGGGAATTCTTATTCAGTAAACAAATCTACCCTTAATGTTCTATTAGCTCTTCATATCCTGACATTAATGGATTTAGTACTGGATTTAGAAGAACTTGGGTTCTAGTACTTTGTATAACACCATGACCATTGACAAATCAACTCAACATCCATGAGCCTCGATTTCCTTGTAACCCAGAAATAATAATGATAATTTAACTAATACTGTGATGTGTACTTTCTAGCTCAGTTAGCTTTCAGCTAGCTGGTTTATGAATGTAGTCAATCTTCAGTTGTTCCTCTGACTTAAAATGTTCCCAGTGTTAATTTGGAAGTCATTCTGCCTGTTTCTCTCTGTATGTTGTCAGGTAACTCCCATGGCCAAACTAATAGCACCTATTAACTTGGTAAAAACTGATTCAGATTAGCTTGTACATTGTGCCTTTCATTTTCATAGGAAAAAAATACACTGAGAAAGAGTAACCATATAAGTATGCTTTTTGTCATTTATCAAGTCAGAAAAATACCTGATGTAATAAAACCAGGGTGTATTTCTCCCCCTTACTTAGTCAATAATTTGTTCTTGGTACCCTCCACTCTTAAGGATTTTAGAAAATGTTTCCAGATGGTTAAAAACAGGAGTAATTGTTTTGAAGTGTTAGCACCTCACAGCACTTTATGACTGCCTATCCATAAAGCATATTCAGTGGGAACATAGATTAGAAAAGCTTTAAGATAGGGCCTTAAATGAACATAATCTAAAATACTCATGTCAAGTTAACTTGATTTCAAGTCCTAATTTGAGAGGAGTAAATTGTTTCTGACTTTTCTAGTATCACATATGCTTCCAAATTTATTTCAGATCCAATTTTATGTTTACTTTGTCAAGGTAATGACATCTATCATTAGGGTTTTGGTTTGGGTTTTATTTTTTTTTTTTTGTATTTGTATAAAGCAAATTTGTTTGCTGGTAATTGTTTAGTAAATGAAACACTGTTGTTATTCTGAGTCATTACCCTTCGACATTATCTGTTGTACCTGACTGCTGGGGTGAGAGGAGAGGGTAGCGGGAGGAAGTTGGTCTATTTTCCCAAAAGCAAGAGGCTGCCTGGTTTCATTGGGTCTGTTAGTAGCAATGTGAAAGGTCTGTATACTCAGGTTCTTACCTTTTTTCAAATTGAGAATTGTTCCTTGAATATCAGCTATGGAAGACTAGATGAAGACCTTCAAGAAGTCTAGGAAGGTAGATGATATGTGTGTTTCACTCTCCATGTAGCATGTAACACTATACAAATACCTACTGCAAATATTCAGGAAAGGTAAATGAATGTGCTTAAAAAAAAAGATGGCATCTTTCCTTTCCTTGGATTAGCATAGAAACTGTTGAGTAACTTAGCTGTGCTTCAACTGTGTGTTCAACCTGTGTGACTTTTATTCTTGATATGGGGAGGTTTAGAGAGAAGGTAAAGAAAGGATATGGGCAGTTGCTGAAAGCATTGGCATAAGCCACTTGCATGTGGGAGACTTAAGTTGCTTGTTAAAAGCTCTAGGAATACTGTGAAAAAGGATAACCTGCTGACCTCAGGGTTATCCCCTTCTGACATGCTGAGGTTTTCCCTTTTCATAATTTTTGCAAGAGTTTTACTTCACAGTGCCCGCAACACTAAACTGCTTCATTCATGTGTAGTGTAGTAAAAAAGATAAGCAAATTCCAAATCAGAGCAAGGATTCAAACACACACTTTCATCTAAGATCTGGGCCTCAGATTCCTAATGTGTAAAGAGAGAAGTTGTAGTAGGTCTCTCTATTTTCATGTCCTGCCCCCCCCTCCAAAAAAAAACTTTAAAGAAACAGAACAGCTAAATTTGTTGCCTAAGAAAATTATTCATAAGATTCTTGTTACGAGTATTAATATGTAGAGGAGAGAGTGTGGAGAGTGGAAATATGGGCATTCCATATGTATTATAAGGGCATAAAAGCTTCTAATTTAGAGTCAGGCACAACATTTCATAATTAACTCTTTATAGTGGACACTAAAATTGCTTGGTTTGGTTTTTTTTTTAACAGAATGCTGTGATAAGAAACTTGGGAACAGACTAGTTAGTCTGCAAGAGCAAGTGAATAATTAGTGAGGGGAAAAAGCTCACCTTAGGGAAAAAATGAAAGTAAAAGCCTTCATACCCCCTTTCTCAATTTCGTTTGGTAGTGTGGGAACTTGGCTGTCCACGGTGCTAAAAAAAAAAAAGGGGGGGGGGGGGAGGGGGAATTAGCTAGGGGTGATAAAAGCTAATGTTGATATGACACTTTACTTACAATATCACTATCAGTAAGTATTCCTATTTTCAGATAAGGAAACTGAGGCATAAAGTGTTCCCTTGAGTTCTTT
Organism: Notamacropus eugenii; assembly: GCF_028372415.1. Lineage (NCBI taxonomy): Eukaryota > Metazoa > Chordata > Mammalia > Diprotodontia > Macropodidae > Notamacropus > Notamacropus eugenii. Next base: position 244,664,979 of record NC_092872.1, on the reverse strand, counting down.
CTGCTATACCATGCTAGTTCTTATCTTTGAAATGCCCTCCCTATCTCCTTAACAAGTAATAGATATGAAAAGTGGTATGGATAAGATCCCAAAGGAAAGCCCTTAGTAACATTTTTCTTGGGGAAATTGTTCATATCCAGAACATTAAAATACTGCTCCTCATTAAAATACTGAATCCTCATCAGGAACATGGAAAGAAAAGGTCTACAGAGCTCTTCTTTATACTGTTATTTTTGAAGTTATGGTTAGCATTAGGGTAGTGATGCCTGGTTTTCTACAAGAGACAACCCAGCTACAAGACCACTAGCATACTTGTCAACCTTTCCTAAGTTGACACTGCTTATCCCTTCCTACTCTTCACCTTGCCTTTTAAACACACCATAATCCTATGTTTTTCCTATCTCTCTTGACAATCCCTTCTGTCTCCTTTCTAGCTCTTCATCCTCTTCCTGACCCCTTAATAATGGTGTCCCCCAAGGACATGTCTTTGGCCTTTTTCCTCTTCCTTTGGTTTCAACTAATGCACACTATTTGGATAATGGTCAGATTTTGCCTCTTGTCCTTATTTCTCTTCTGAAGTCCTAGTTGACTGTCTGTTGGACATTTCCGCATCATGTGGGGTATGTCTTACCCACCAGCACTTTAAACTACATTTTCAAGCTTGAACTCATCTCTCCCTAAAATAAAATGATTTTTCCTTTCATGAGACTTTTATTATAGGATACAGAATTTTTTAAAAATTATTTTGAGTATGGAATGAGAGAACAGACTCTTACTGTGTTCATAATAACCTCCTTCCTCCTGGCCTTCTGTTGCTTCTAAGGTAAAATAACAACTCTAGCATTTTTAAAGCCTCTTCACCCTTACTCCAACCTATATCTCCAGCTTCATTGGACTTTATTCTTCTTTGAGCACTTTTGTGATGTGAACACTTGTGATGCAGCCAAACCTGGCCTTGTGCTGCACATAGCACATACCTGGAATGCACTACCTCCTTTCTTTCACCTCAGTCTCTGTCTTTTTAAAATGCTGTTCAAGCACCATCATCTTGATAGGCCTTTCCTGTTCTTGCTCCTCAAATACTACTGTTCTCCGCCTGTGCTGTTGTATTTACTTAGTGTGTATAGGGTGCCCCAAAAGTCTTAGCTACAGTTTTAAACTCTGATGACTTGAAACTGCATGCACTGAGACTTTTGGGATATCTCACATTTGTATTCATTTACTTTACATTATGTTTATATTTGTATATGGTTTGCATTTATGTTTATATTGCTGTATATTTTTGATGTCTCATTAAAATGTAGGCCTCCTTGTGTAGTGATTATTTCATTCATTGTGCTTGTGTCTCCATTGCCTAGCACAATGCTGGCATACAGTAGGCACTTAATATATGCTTTTTTGATCTCTCATATTTTCTTTATATTTTAACTGCCATGATCCTAAAACAGCCGTTAATTTTCACCCACTTGAGTAGTTTTCTTTTTAGGTCTTTTTTTCTTCCTTTTTGATTATCCTTTCAATCCATTCTTTTATAGCGAAGCCCTGGTAGTAATTTACTAATGCATGCATCTGATACTCCCCTTGCATTGCCTGTCCAATCAAGTTCACATCCCTTAGCCTGCCCCTCACGGTCAGCCTGCACTCTAACTTTCCATTCTCATGCCACATTATTCTGTTCTATCCAAACTGATGTTTTTCACCACACTTTACTTCTCTTCAGTCTTTCACTAGCAAATGCAATTACAATCAGACTTTTAGAATAGTTCCTTGCCTTGCTCACTGTCTATACCTTGATTGAATGCCCTTTTCTCTGTTTTGCTTGTTGAATTCTTACTGTCCTTTAAAATCCAGTTCAGTTGCCTTCCCTAAAGAGTGTCTTTCTCTCTAATAATTCTGGTTTTGTGAATTACAAGCTCATCAAAATTTTTCAAGATAAGCAAGTTTATGGTGCTTTCCTCAAAGGAACAGATAGATAGATGGGTTACTAGGACTTTGAGATTATTCCATGGTTGTAAAGAGTTTCTCCTTTGCCCTGTCACTTTTTGCCTTATACTTCTCTACCTACATATTTTATCTGCCCCCTAGAAAAAAGATAGGGCCCTTGAGTACTGGGGACAGCCATTTTTGTTTTTTTTGTAAAGACTGCTGCTCCTTCCCCATATAAAAAGGTACTTAATAAGCGTTTGTTGCTGTTAGTCTTTATACTTTGCTTGTAGCAATAATATATCAGTGTGATTTTCTGTGTAAAATTATCACCTTGAACTTTTTTGTTATGTAGTTGTTTTAACTTAACTCTGAATCACCCTAAAAAATATAATGTATTCAAAGGCAAATATTGGAACTCAAATTGATGGTGTATGGAAATGGAAAGTGTTAAACATTCTGATACAAATGAATAAAAATTACAATTAACAAGCATTTATTAAGTGCCTTATTAATCTGTTCAAATTTTTTTTTTAATTCTACTTGACTTTTAGGAAGATTATTTTCCAACTTGGCAATATCTTCTAGAATCCACTTCAGTCTTTTTTGTACAGTAATACACAGTGACTTTTTTTTCCCTGCTGATCTTATAGTTAAGAGTTTAGGTCCTTGAAGTAGGGACTGACTGTCTTGTCTAAATTTTTACCTCTCGATATCTAGAAAGGAGGCAAGGACACATTTCAGGAAAAGAAAGGGGAAGATGTTCTGTTAGGATATTTTTCTTCAGTACTTGATTCATTCATTCAGCAAGCATTTATTACATACCTCCTGTGTGCCAAGTACTGTTCTAGTCACAAGGGATACAAAGACATTCAGCAAAAGAGTTCACTGAATGTCATTGAAATGGTATTACTCTAATGTGACTTCTTTCCCTCCTTTAGAATCCAGCAACTATCACAAGAATACTCCTTAGCCATTTCAATTGGGATAAAGAGAAGCTGATGGAAAGGTAAGATACCACATTGACAGCTTTGTGACTACAAATAAGGGGAAGAGAATGTAGGGAAGATCCAAAACCAGATGCTCAGACTATTGCATGGTGAACCCCTATCACTTCTTTTAAAATTTGGAACAATTTGTAAGACCAAAGCTCAGAGTCGGAGGGGACCTTAAAATCCTTGTAGTTCAGCCCTTATCAGACTGATAATCTCTACAACATCCTCAATTAGTGGTCATCCTTTTCTCTTTTTGAAGACCCCCTAATGATTAGGAACCATTCTCACCATTTCTCCCCCTCATTTGAAAGAACCTGTTTTTGATAGGCTTATTTTAAATTACAAAAAAAAAAAATTGTCCCCTAAGGTTCAATCTGCTTACTAACTCTCCTTATATACTCCATTTTCTCTGAAGAAAAGTCAAGGCTGTTCTGCTTGGGTTTAGCCCACCCACATGTTCTAAAGCGTGCATGTAAGATTTGACTGGAAATTGAACCAAAATCCTTTCCTCTCCGTAGTATTTGAAATTAAAGAAGCACTCTTGCTTCACTCCCAAAGGGAAATGAGATTGCCCTTCATGATCCTCTGTCTGAGGAGAGCTGATTCAGCTGTTTTGCCATGCAAAATTGGGTTAGGTGCTTTAAAAAACAATTTTGTTTTTTATCCTGCCTGTCTTGAAAAACAGCTCCCCTGTAGTTTAAAAAAAACAACAAAAACTTTTTTGTTGTTAGTTATAACATACTAAAATCTGCTTATCCTTGTGTAGGTGATCTATCCACAACTAAGAAACCATAGTTAGTGTAAAAAAACAAAATTCTCTGGGTCCACAGGGCCGTAATTTTAAAACCAGCAGTTGGTTTGAGGAAAGTTTCCCAGGACTTTGCAGTGAATTCCAATAGTTAGAAGGTGTTGGTGAGATATTATTGTTCATAGGCTTAAGCAGTGTCAAAAATTAATCTTGGTCAGTTCTTTTTTATTGAAACGTTTCTTTTGAGTTTGGTAAGTTGTAAAGCACTACCCCCCATGTTACTGTAGCTATTCTTAGCAAATTTCCCATGACAACTTACCTGACAGCAACAATTTCTCCTAATGTTTAAGGGAATCACCAATAAAGGATAGTCTAGATTTTATTCAGTGAGTCTTTTCAAAATTCTATACTTAAAACATGTGATGATCCTGTTTCATCTGAGTTTTTATATCATGCATGACTTGTCTTACATTGTTCATTGCCTTGTTGGTTGATAAGCTCCTCTTTTAATTATTCAGAGGGAAATAGGAACATAGTAGATTTTTTTTTAAGAAAAAAAAACCTTAGGAAATAATGAAAGGCTTTTAATCATGAGTATATGGAATTCATAAAGTAAATCTTATAAAATGGATGAGTCCCAGATTATTTTTCAATTTAATATTTTTCTGTACTTTACATAAACAAGTTCAGTTTTTTGATTATTGCTTTTAAGCAGTGACTTGATGTGATTTAGGAACATTCTGATTCCATTGTGTCCTTTCCGATCTAATTCAGACTATGTCCTTTAATTTTGGATACTGATAGAAGGAAATGCAGACAACTAAGACAGCTTTGAAAGTTGCATGTTGGGCCTACTTTGTATTCTCCATAGGGAAACAAGCTGTACATGTGTGATTTGTGTACAGTACAGTATTCTTGTACTCATGTACAGTATTCTTTTCTATTCTACTTTGTAATTGGAAATATTCATTTTATTTGGTGTTGAATTTTTTCTGCTAATTGTGGGACTGGGGCATAGCATTGGACAGGGAACCTTCAACAAAAGTGCTGATAGTGTTGGGAAAGGCTTTTGCAGGGTAGTGGGATTGGGCAGTAAGGAAAAGAAGGTTAAGAGGTTAAGGAAGGGAGATAAATGTCCAGACAAACTCTGAGAAAGACTGGGTTTCTAACATATTAAAAAGCGCACGCCAGACGACCTGAGGCATTCAGCTTGCAGTCTACCAAACTTCCCAGAGCTTTTCAAGGAAACTTCTATTTGTTTTCTAGTTACCCTCACCCACCCTTGCTCCTCCTACTGTTTTGCATTTGGGGGATTTTTTTTTTTTCAACCAAAATGTTACATTTAGCATTAAGTTTTATTCTGTATGGTTCAATATGTTTTAGCCTTGCAAAGCCTTTTTAAATCCAGGCTCTAATCCAGTGTCCTAGTTATTTCCTCCAAGTCCTATTATCTGTAAATTTCATGAACATTTCACCTATGCCCCTATCGTTTAGTACAGGGCACCGGTCACTTCCAAGTTGATACCAAAACATTAAATTACCACTCTTAGATCTGCCTGTGGCAGCTAGTTCTTAAATCCATCTACTTGTACTTTGTTTCTAGCACACATCTATTCCATGTTAGCTCTAAAGGCTTTGTCACTTTGCTTTGTTAAAATCTCAATACGCTATAAGTGCATTCCCTCTGAACTGCCATTTTATCTGGGATGACCTGTTGATGAAACCCTGCTGCTCTGGGTCGTTTGTACTTACGAGATATTTACAATCATCTCTTCAATAATATTAAGTCCCAGATTTATAAAAGATAAAGTTTGGGAACTGTAGGGATCCTAGATCTGTTAGAGAATTGTTGAGTCCTATTGAGGATAAAATTGAAATATTTTTGTGTACTGAGTCTAAATAGGCAGTTTCGGTTAATGACAGTTACCCTTCACTAATCTTAGTGCCACAGTCACTCCTCCTTGTCCTGTAAGACTGTTGTCCATTCTGATAATGCTACATAGGGAGTAAGTACTCCCAGTGTTCAAAACCCTCTACAAAATACTTTCTTTAAAAAATGTATCATTTGTTAAGTAAAAGGAGAGATGTTCCCTTTAACTTTGATAGTATGGTACTAACACTGACCAGTTGTTCTTGACCAGAGTTTTTGTTGCCTCTCGTTGACTTTATGTCATTGTAATTAACTTTTATATTCGCTTTGTTTTTCTGTATCATTTTATAAAAGTGTCAGCCATTTTTCTCATCTTTGCTAATTTGATGGTTATAGGTAGAGTCATCAAGTTATTTTATTTGCATTCCTCTGAGCCTTTGTGATTTTGAACAATTTTTATAGTATTCTGATAGTTGATGTCCTTAGACCACTTGTCTATTGAAGAAGGATGCTTAAACCTATAGATTTAAACCTAGAGATCTTTTAAGAGATATATCTCATCTGTTCTAGCTTAATCTGTTATCTGCTGTCCTGTCCTCACCAAGCATAGTAATTCTTCTTTGTTCTTAGAATTTGTGAATTTCTGTACTTCTTTGTTCCTGTTCTTACTGGATAGATAGTACTCTTTCCTGTGCTTGAGTCCCTCACCTGTGGATGTCTATAGCTAATAGGAGGCACATAGGTTTTAGATTTGGAAAGAACATTGGGAAACGTTTAGTCCAACCTCTTCAATTTACAGATTAGGAAATGGATTTTAAGAGTAACTAACTTGTGTAAGAAGAGCTCACAGAACTTAGTGGGCCTCTGGGTCTATTCTGTAACAAAATCAGATTTGGTGTGACCAGTAGAAAGTAATGTCATTCTTGTTATTCGTACCTTAAATTTTCCAGCTTTTTTTTTTTTTTCTAGAATGGATAGTAAGTAGTTAAATATCTAAAAGAAACTTCTGGTGGGGTTCCAGGAGCCCCGTAGGTTCAGATTCACTGGGGGAGTCAAGATTGCTTTGTTTTCAAAATGTTATTGGTACCTTTTGTTTTTATACCATCATTTATTTCCCATCATACCCCCACCTCCAGTTGAACTCTAAAGTAAAACCAACCAACTGGTTGAGACTGTTGTAATATTATGTGGTAGTGTACAAAAAAATTTGACCTAAGTAAAAAAATTAAATTTGTCCTTAAAGCTTCATACCTCACTTTACAATTTAATATTCAGTATGTCCTGCATTTATTTTATATAATTGGACCTGGAATTAAAAGATTTTGACATTTTTCATCATAAAAACATTCTTAGCACATTAACTATTAAGTGTACCTTTGAACATTCTACTTCAATGATGCTTAGATCCATTGAGTTCCAAGACCATTGAAGCATGTTTATTTCCATCTCTTGGACAAATTTCTTGTTGTTTTTGTTTTTGATATTATGTCTATACCAAAAAGAGACCAAAGAAAAGAATTTGTACAAAAATATAAATAGTAAATTTTTCGTGACCCAAATCAAAGGAGGAGACAACAACTGTGGGGAATGACTGAACAAATTCTGGTGTAGGAATGTAACAGAATATTTTATGTAATAAGAAATGATGAGTGTTTTCCCAAAAACCTTGGAAGGCTTTGTAATGAATACTGGGGCAGAGTGAAGTGTAAGCAGGGCTAGGGAGATTGTTCACACAGTAACACCAGCATTATAAAGACAAACAGCTTTAGAGAATTAAGAACTCAGATCAATGCAGTCATTCCCATGGACCAATGAAAAAGCATGTTATCCCCTGACAAAAGGGGTAATTGAATAAAGGTGTGTCCAGTTTTAGATACTGCATATTTGTAAAGAAAATATAATTAAGTAGGAAATCTCAAAGCCAAAGCAGTTTTAAGATTGTTTATTTGGAGGATATTTTGAAATCCATTGAAGCTGTTTATCTAGGTCCTTTTGAAGTTGGTATAGGGTTTTTTGTTGATATTTTCTGCTTTTCAAATTCTCCCTTGATTGGGGGGTAGGGGGGACACGAGCCTGTTTTATTCATTTATTTTTAGCCTGAAATTCAGCTGCATTTTACTGCATAGATTGCTGATCTTCAGTGCCTTACAAAAGAACTTAGCACTTAGGCTTCTGTGTTAAGTTGACAAAAGAGAGGTTTTAGTGATTCTTTCAATTACAAATGATCTGTTAACTGAAATTTATTTTCAGTTCTATGAATACTTAGTGTACCTTCTTTAATTTTATATCATTTCATCTAGTCCTTTTGATAATAGTTTTTTTGTCATTGCAGTTGCTTTAATAGAAACATCTTCTTGGAAGGGAGGAGGAAGTAATTGATTTCTTCTGATTAGCCCCTCACTAGTCCTGTTTAGAGTGCACTGTGCAAATTAACACCTTAGTCTGGGTTCAGTCCCAGCCCTTTAGTCCAAGAACTTTTGATACTTGTTTGATTCTAAGTAACGTGTTCCATTTTCGTACCCTTCGTCTAATTCTTCACTATTGTTGAGAGGAGTTGCTGTTACAAACTTTTTCTGAGACCTGCTGAATGAACATTGTTAAATCTTTCATAAAAAGCATTCTCTTTCTAACCTGAAACATTGAAGAGTTGAAGCAATCATATCAGCATTTGGGCTCTTCCTCAGGAGGTTTGTTCAGGCCTTTGTAATCCCTAGGTATGTATGTATATGGTATCTTTATTGTCATTACAAACTTTCTTTTGCAATAATAGTTTCATTAACTGGTGACCAGAGTCCTCCAATAGCTTTCAAATCTGTAGACACCAGTGCCCTCAAAAGTTAACCTTTCCGGGTGCTTTTTAAAGTCCCTCCTGAGTGGTAGGCATTTCAAAAGCCCCCTGCTTGAAGCAGTTGGTTCTAGTTACATAGCAAAATCGACCTTTGGTGAAGAAAAGTTATAACTTGTTATCTGCTTTAGTTTAAGTTTGGTATTTTATTTTTAAGGCTGGGAGGTGGTGCAATGAATTCCAAGCTGGGCTTGGAGTCAGGAAAACTCATTTCCTGTTTTCAAAACTGGCCTCAGACACCTACTAGCTGTGTGCCCCTGGGCAAGTCACTTAACCCTGTTTGTCTCAGTTCCTTATCTACAAAATGATCTGGAGAAGGAAGTGGCAAACTATGCCAGAAACTTGGCCTAGGAAATCCCAAATGGGGTCATGAAGAATAGGATGTGACTGAAACGGCTGGATAACATTTTATTTTTCCATTGCTGTTCAGAAATACCCCTAACATTGTGGGTATTGATCAAATTTTATTACAGAATAGCTCTATTTCTCATTCAGTTTTTAAGTATTTTTAGTTGTACATTTGTTTTTAAGGTAACTCATTATGCCTTTTAATACCAGTCATTTCCAGATAATTTTTCTTCCCACCTTTGAGCTTCTCCCTGTATAGCACCAAAAGTTGTTAAGCAACATCAGACCTTGTTGTCTTAACATTCTGCACAAATAGTCTGCCCCACACCTCTCAGATGAAAGGTGAGGAGCGCAGTTCTTCTCTTCTTTCTGGTCCAAGATTGGTCAGAAAGATTATGTATTACATGGCTTCTTCATGGCATTTCCAACTGGGATCCACGGTGTTGACACTGGTTTTAGGTGGATGTGTCAGTTTTCTCTGCACCAAAGTGCCTCTCCCTGTGTGTTATCTGTCCTGCTAAAATTTTAAGCTCTGAGGACAACGGACTCTGTATCCACAGTGCTTGGTGTAACTTGCAGCATTCTAGACAGTCTAGATGGTATTACCAAATTATAGTGTTCGGGAAGATTAAAGTGGTTTCCACAACCATGTCAAAAATGTCTAACAATTAAGACGTTTCAAAATGTTTTGTTTCCAGTGCTACCCACTGGTATGTTAAATAAAAAAAATTAGAAAATAAACTTTATTTTAGGATCATAAATTACTTACTAACCGTAGTCCTGTTGGTCATGACTTAAAGAACAGCACCTGCTTTGGGGCCATTAGTATTTTTAGGGTGAAGGGGGGGAGATGAGAAATCAGAATTTTGGCCCTAAGGGAAGGCCTTTTGAAGAAATAGAATAGGCAGGTATATGTGAGGGTTGTGACTTGGGTGTGGGGGGGGTGCTTTTAGTCATTTAAATCTGATTAAATATTTTATTCTTAAAATGAATATTCTTGATCCTTACATTTTAAGGTCCTTAGGCATCACAAGGACCTTAAAGGTTTATGGAATTAACACTGGAAAGGACCTGAAAAGTCCTCCAATCCAGCCTCATTTTACAGATAAGGCACCTGATATCAAGAAGGATGACATGACTTACTGAGGGTCACAGAGATGGGACTTAAACTGGTGTGCTCTTGACTTCAAATTTGATGCTCTTTTGAACCACATATGTTATTTCAGTACATGTTGAGTTAGTGCTATGTAAATGACTGCTTTTAGCATGATTTTAGAGTGGTTGGTAGACATCAGACTTTGCTATAACTTGCCTTCCCTCTACTCCTTACATGTCCAGTATGATTCTTTTCCAGGACTCTCTACAGATTCTCCATAAAAGATCCATCTAACCTTTTGGAGACCTTCATCTTTGTCTTTTAATATCTTGTGGGGGGGTTGGTATTAGTGTCATTTGAAGCTCTCAAATGTTTTTACTCAGTCTCAGTATTTACCTTATTTCCTTTGGATGTCTGTCTGGATGTGTTATTCAGTTTATCCATGCAGTATCCTATTGTACAGTATCCTACCTACTTAGACCCCGTAAATATCATTTTCTCATTGACCTTTGGATCACCTTCTCTGTGTCCAGAATGATGGACACAGATCTAATGGGATAATATTCGTAAAGCATTTAGCACATAGTAGGCCCTTTGTAAAAGCTTATCCTCTTCCTTTGTAGTCAGCAATTTCCAGAATTTTTGCTGAAGATAGAATCTTATTTAAAATTTGGTTTTTTTCCCAAAATATAATTTATACTGTGCATGAATTGGTCATTTCAAATATGCTTTTAAGAAAATATTTAAACATCAGAGGTTGATTATTCACTATATAAAATCTGGAAAACGTTCATGGATATCATTGAAATAAATATGTACGACTTTACACAAATATGTATAAAATTGGTGAATTCCACTTTTTCTGAATCACATCTATACTGTATAATTTGATTTTTAATTTACTGACTTGGGTCAGCCTTTTATTGAAAGAATATCATGATTGAAGTGAATTTAACGTATTTGTGGTTTGTCAGAACAGTTGTCTCAAGGCAACTATAATAGGTGTCCTTTGTTGTCCTTAGAGGTTTATTTTAATAAGATTATGGTGATCTATCACTTCTGAAGACCAGTGTTCCAAAAGGCTTTGTATATTGCGTTCTGGGTTGCCTTGTCAACCCTTACTCTGGGCATTCATTACCAGTGTGATGTTCTGGGTCTGTTTTAATTTTTCCACACCCTTCCCTGTTTGTGGTCCCAGGTTTGGGGAAGTTGTCATTGGACAAATTTGCCAGGTTCTCATCCCTTCTGTCTGAATAACACAGGTACTTTGATGGAAACCTGGAGAAGCTCTTTGCTGAGTGTCATGTAATTAATCCAAGTAAAAAGTCTCGGACGCGCCAGATGAACACACGGTCATCAGCCCAGGACATGCCTTGTCAGATCTGCTACTTGAACTACCCTAACTCAGTGAGTATTTGCTTAGTCATGTGGGAGCATGGCCCAGGAAATTTGTGCAGCACTGTGTCTGAGAAGAGCAGCTTGGCTTGGTGTGACTGTTACTGAGTGGACCTTTTACAGGCTGCTGCTCCTAATGTCCAGCAGGAGAAACTCCCTGATAGGCAGAGCACATGATTCCTTTCCCATAAACTAAAACTGAATTAGTTATTCTTAAATACACCCAAAATCCCTTAAATACCAAGCTTTTAAGGAGATTGCTGGGATTCACCATCTGAAAAGGTTTTTCCTAATTATCGAAATCATTCTGATATGGAACCACATGTTAAGAACTAAAACAATCCTTAAAGATAAAAGAATGCTAAGTATAATATGCACAGGAAAAAAAGGCTTAGGAATATTGGTGTTAATTAAATACAATAATGATCTTATATCTTCTGATAAGTAAGCAGAGGTTCAGAATCTTAAACTTCCTAATGTAGAAGTTTCTTGATGTAAATCTAGGTATAGTGCAAAGAGCACTGGATTTGGAGCCTAAGGATCTTAGTTTAAATCTAGCCTCCGCTATTTCCTACGTAGGGTTGGGCCAGTCACATAACTTCTCTGGGCCTCAGTTTCCCACCTGTAAAATGAGAAGATTGGACTAGGTGCCTTCCAGTTATTCTTCTAGCTCTAGAACTATGATCTTATTTGGATGGTAATGAGTTACTGGGCCAAAATAAAGTTAGCATAAGATTAACAGATGAATTTATCATTGCATTCCTTTATCCTTATAACTATTTTGTTTTCTCTTATCCTCCCAAAATAACAGCATCATGTTCTTTCTGTTAAGATTTCTTAGTCACATTACATACTCTTTTTAAAAACAATTTTCGTTGTCTTCTACTTTTATTCATGTGCCTAATAGTAGCAGTGAAATAGAATCACAGTTGATATTAATGTGTTCATAGAGTAATAGATTTAGAGGTGGAAAGGACCTTTGAGGTCATTTAATCCAACCCTCTCATTGGGGAGAAGTATATAACTAAACTTAATAGAAATAGCAGTGAGAAAAGGGATGATGTGTTCTCTTGACTATAGTGTATTTTTCTGAAATGTTTTATGAGTTTATCTTATTAAGTCCCATTTATAATTAGAAAATGATGCAGATAAGACTCTGGTTCAAGTCACAAAATACAAATAAAATAAATTCTTTAAGTGAGTTAAAGTAATACTATTGTGGCCTGAAGTAGATCTTAAGGGTCTCTAATGTTTTTCTTGCAGAAGTGAGCTCAGACTAGCTAAAAAGGCTTCGTTAGAGACCGGGGCAGACTAAGGAGAAATTTATCCAAAACACAGAATCTTTTTTCAGCAAAAATAATTTAATTTTTAAAATCATTTTGTTTTAGAGTATTTGTGAGTCTGTATGAGTGACAGGTGTTTACATTAATAAAAGAATGAGTCCTTAAAATGCTGAAGCATGCAGAAAACCTCTTTCTATACTCTTCACGTACACTCTTCTTTTACTGTTTATATTAATTTATAAAATTTGTTTATTGAGTTGATTGCATTTTAAAAAATTTTATTTACTTAATGTCCTGATTGTTTTGTCCAGCACAGTTTGGTCTTATTTGCTATTTCCATACTTCATGAAAGTTTTGTAGTTCCTAACCTATGTAAAAATTGGCATTATCAAGGTAAGGAATATTATAATATAACGTAATATAATACCCAGATATTTTTAAAACTTTAAAGCTTTTCAAAGTCATGCCCTTTAAAAGCCACATCACCTTTAGAAGTCTGTTAGAACCCATCGTATTATACTGACCCAGACAGTTCTTTATATTGTGTAGTCAAGGGAGTTTATTAGAATTAGTAGACTTAAAAACCTCACTTTCCCTCCTCAGTGTGTTAGGGGAAAATACCTCAGTGTGTCTGTAATTAATAAATTTTTTTCAGCATATACCTGTGTATTATTTCTGTTTTCCAACATATTTTATGGCCTTTGTATATATTGTAAAAGCCTTGATGTGTTATACAGGTGTGGGCTCTTTTAAACATCGCTTCCATCATGATACTGGAAATAAAATAGGAGCCTGCCTTATACAACCTTTTCTCATCTACAACCCAGGAGTAGTGTTTGAGTCAGTTCCACAAGTTCAGAAGAATACATCACATATAGTGCTTTCTTCCAGTATAGCCATTTTTTTAGTTATGGGTATTATGTGTACAAATTCTTAAAAGATCCATTTTGTTTTTTAATTCATGCCATAGTATCCTTTAAAAACGTATTAAAACATCGACTAGACTTAATTAAGTTAGGACCCACTTAAGTAATTGATAGCCTTCTACTATAAACTTGAAACTTTTTTAAACTGGCTAATATCATCCTGTTTGTGAAACCTTCAATCCTTGCCACGTTCTAGAAGCATTTTTGTCAGGTTTCTTTTTTTTTTTTTTTTTTTAATCTCTTAGCTAGGCAAGAATATCCATAATACAGAAACCCCATAAAACTGAATAAATTTCTACAGCCAGGGGGAAGTTGCTTTACTTGGCAGATGTGCCTTTGTGTTTAGAAACAATCACTTTATACTAAAACCCTATAGGCTGTATAGAGATGTAGAGATGAATGATCCCATTTAATTGTTGTTTCCTTCTAGGAATCTTAAGTTGTATATGGAACCTTTAAGATCTTGATGTTTTGTCTTAACATGGTCCCTTTCTGCTTATTCTTTGTGAGAACTTTTGTGCATCCCTCTTTTGGATTTTCCTATCCTTGCTTGGTCTTGCGCATCTATAGTACAGCTTAGTTAGTGACAGAAATAATAAACAGGAATTGATCTAATGGCGTGATAAAAGGTGTTATGGCCCTTAAGCTTAGATATTAAACCTGAGCTCAGACTATACAAGCCCCAGGTGTAAAAATTTTGGATGCCAGGCTTCAGAGGAAGATGCAGAAAGGACCAAACATGAGGACGAACCAGTCCTGTCCCAGTACAGAGATAACACAGGGAGGATTCACCAACCATCAGACCATAGACAGTTACTTAAGCTCTTCCCATGTACCTGACACTGTGCTAAGCATCTGCAAGTGACATCACTAGTTGAACTGGATTGCAGTTAGGCAGAACTGGACAAAATCATCAGCTTCCCTCTCTCTAGAGCCATCCAAGTTCAGTCTGTTCTATTTGTTATCAGAAACACCAGTGTAAGGGAGTCAGTGTGGCATAATAGAGAGCCAGTTCTCAGGTCAGGAAGAGTTTTACATATGTCACTAACTGTGATCCTGGACAAATCACTTAACCTCATGGTACCCCAGGCAGCTCTCAAAAATTATATATAAATATTGGAGAATCTTCAACAGAAACTTCCTGTACCAAAGAAATCCCAGATCCTGTTCTCCTCCCACAAAAAAGAAAAAACCAACAACATTTTAAATGTTGGTAACACAGGCATTTTTATTTTAATGAGAAACATTTCTGTTGAGAATGTTTAGTCCATGGAGGAACCTTGTGTATGAACACAACTTTATGAATTATTATCCATTGTTCTGTCTACTAGTAACATCTTGGATAAAAACATTTAACCTTTTAAACTTCATTTTGCTCGAATAAAGTAGAATTGGATACCATGCGTCACAGTGAGTTTAATTGGTACATCAAGTAAAATAATGTGAAAAGCTTTGAAAATTATAGAATGACTGTATGAGGATAATACAGGGCCATTCTTAGTACTGTGAAATACAGCAAAAATATGTTTAGGAGGTCTTTGATGAGGGGGAAAGTGTTCTCTTGTCCCCAGAGCAATTTTTAAAGTAACCCACAAAAATTGAATCAGAAACGATTTTCCATAGGTTACTGGGAGTAGTCAGAACCAAATACTGTGATATACATGATATGCAACTATATGTTTATACAAATCTATAAGCTGTTTTTTTTTTCCCTTAGTCTTCCTCACTCTCCACACCCTACATTTTGTATGGCATAGGTTGATTTTTCCAGATGTGTGTGTGTTAGGGTTTTGTTTTGTTTTGTTTTGTTTTTTGCTGTTATCCACAGAAATATTATTTGTTTTCATAGAGACTCAGTTCAATATTAATACCAGTACTCAACATGTTAGTGAATCCTTTTTTTTGTTTCTGAATGTCAAAAGGTGATACACGTTTCCCTGGACTAGAAGAAAGCAAAAGAGACAAAGTAATCTCCAATATTTATCCACGCTGTGCTATGTCTCTCACAGGCTAGTGGTGAAGAGCAGCACTCTTCGAAAACCTTAATGCACTTAAGTATGAGCATTATTGCAGAGACACGCTACTCAGTTATGGAAGAAAAATAAATCAAGATCTTCTAGTATTGTCTCTTAATAAACATGAAGAAAGATCTGCAGTTGAGATCCAACATTTTGCCTGTGTGGGATAATACTCAACAGCCGAACCTTTCCTTGTTGTTTTTAGAAGATTTGTCATTAACCAGATTTTCATTTTGACATTAACCCGAAATTGGAACTTTAACCACAAGATGTTTTTGAAGTAGTTTTAAATTACTGCTGTTTCTGGCATTGTTCTTCATTTACCATACTACTTTAAAACTTAAGGCCAGGTATTTAGTAGACACCAAATGAGGGTGAGTAATCTTTTTTAATTTAGCATATATCTTTGATTTGAAGGTTTTTAGGTTTTGCTTCTGAGTTTTACTTTGAATAGTCTTTTCCAGTACCTTTGTTGAGGCTGAAAAAATGCTATTTTGCCTTTTATCCAATTCATGTATAGGCATACGTGTACACACACGCACACATACACACACACACTCATTTTTTTTATTCATGCGAAACTAAGGTGAATTGGTGTGACAGAATGTGTTTGACTGTCTAGAGTTTCCCCTCCTCATGACAAGTTTTTGGGCTTGACCCTTTAATTTCTCCATTGGACATTGTAGGCTCTGAAGGAATATGTAATATGATTTAATATTACTGCCTTATCTCAAGGTATTTTCTGTGGTGATTTCAAATAAGTCATTGCTAAAACCCCTTCTTATTTTTGCTGCAGTATTTCACTGGCCTTGAATGTGGACATAAGTTCTGTATGCAGTGCTGGAGTGAATATTTAACTACCAAAATAATGGAGGAAGGCATGGGACAGGTAAAGAAAAGTGGTTTAGATCTTGAAACTTAATAGTTAAGTAACTTTATGATTTTCCCAACAAGCTCCCTGCAGAGGGGACTTTAAAATATGCTAATCCATAACCTGAGGGGGCTTTTTTCTTTTCACATAAGTTTTCTGTGCTGCCTTCTATTTTCCATGCGAGCCTCACAATTGGAGTTTGTTCAGCAAATGGACGTTTTCTTCTTCCCTTTTGATCACCCACATAAAACAGGAGAGAGAAATTAAATTTTTGTACCTGCTGCTGGTATTAACGTTCTACTTAGGTTTGGGGCATGCCAGATAATACAAGTGGGTGGAAATATCAAACCTTTTAGCTTTGTACTTGACATTGTCGAATAAAAGAATCCAGACCCTAAAGATTGGAAAATGAACTTTGAATGTGTGTGATTGACTCTTTTTCAGACTATCTCATGTCCTGCTCATGGTTGTGATATCTTAGTGGACGACAGCACAGTTATGTAAGTACTTAGGGTAGATGCCTGTGTGTTTTCCTCTTTGTTCAGATACCAGATTAAATTGGCTTTCTCAGAGCATTGTGTAGTTGCCGAATTTTAAATGTAAAAATATTAACACTTTCTTAATTCCTTTCTAGTGGTGTGGGCCAACATTGCGTTTACTACTTGAAGCACTTCTTGTAGTAAAATACCCAGTCAGTATTCAGGCAAACTATGGAATGTGATAAGCACCTTTTTATTACTCCCCCATGCTAATGGAGAGAGGGGAAACATTGGGTATGTGGATTTCACAAATATCATTTTAGCTGTTAGTTTCAATTCTTTTTTTCCCCCCAAACTTATAGACCAGTAAACAATTAACAAAAGTTTACTCTTAGGATTTTCCACTTTTCCTGTTTCCCATTCTTATCAACATGTAGGACATGTGTAAGCCAAATGTAAGGAGAAATCACATCAGTAAATAGCCCTTGTGAATAGTCATCTGTTTTCTGAACATAAATACTTAGTGATGGGAGACTCACTTTCTATGCAGGCAAAACATTACATTTTTGGATGGCTGTAATTAGGAAACTCTTTTGTCACATTATATAATCTGCTCTTTTGAAACTTCCACCTATTAACCTTAGTTCATAAAATAAAAGATGTAGAGCTGGAAGGGACCTCAGGAGCTAAGCCCAGCCCTCTCTACCCAATCACCAAACTCAGATTACCTGACTTTGGCCCTTGTTGTCTAGGGATTAGCGAGAAGAGCTGGGATTTGAACCCAGGTCCTTGGGTCTTTTCTTCTTTACCATAATAGGAGGCCATTCAGAATAAGCCTTAATTACTTAAATTCAGTTCAGCATACATTAAGTATCTATTGAGTACTAAGTAATTGCCAAACACTGGGGATAAAAAGATGAAAACCATCCCTGCCTTCCCTCAGAGAGCCCCCTAGTTCTTATCTAGTTCAACTTTTTCCAAATGAGTAAACAAAACCCTAGAGCATTTTAAAGTAACCTACCCATTATCTTAGAAGTAGGAAGTAGCAGTGTCAAGATGTGAGCATGAGTCTTACAGTCCCAAATCCAGTATATAATCTTTCTAGTTTGCCAAGTTGCCTCCTAGACGAATTTGGTCCTTCTCATGTTCCCCATAGCAACATCTTGTCCAGGCGTTATGGGTCCCAGGACGCTGTACTAGCATTCTGCACCAACTATTGTCTTATCTTACGTTTCTCCTAAGGCTAGATGTGCATTGCAGTAGCATCAGTCCTTCCAGAATTCAGAAAGCTACATACGCCCAAGTGGGATAAGTAGCATTCAATTCTTGTTCTAGAAAACATGAACTTTGTGACCAGTTACAATAACTTGAAATATCTTGCTTACCAAGTAGCTACCTTAATCATCCATTACAATTCTTCCTCTATCCTCATAGAAAATAGGACATTCATTCAAGAAATTTATTGACTGTGAAACGCCTTCATTTGGATCATAATAAATGTTCAGAGCTTTGAAAGTATCTAATTCAACCTTCCTCATTTTACACTTAAGGAAAAACTCACAGAATGAAATGAATTGCTTTAGGGTAACATAGCTAGCTAGTTGATAGGAAAGCCTGACTAGAACCCAGGTCAGCTGTCACATTACCTAAATGAGCCTGGATAACGAATCTTGGTTTATTAAGTGGGATATAGATACATATTTAAATTGATACCATTGTGGAAGAGTTACATAAATTTTTAGCATCAAATTATTTTCAGTACTGTAAGAGAAATTTTCCATTTAAGGGAATCAAGCTTTTAAAGCAAATACATTAATACTCATTATTGCAAAACTTCAAAATTTATGTACAATTTTACATTTTTTTCTCCCAACTTTTGTTATATACTAAGTTCAGATTTCTTTGCATATCTTTGTTTTCTAAAATCATATATTCTTAGCAGATGTTAAAAATCAGGCAGAACACTTTGGAATTTTGAAGGAAAAATAAGAAATAGAAACCTTTCTTTGCCCTTTTACCATCTCTGGACTTGGGCACATTTGGGAAAAAATTATATTTGAAAGAGAATGTCTTGTTTTTGTTGTTGTTATTGTTGCTTACACTAATTGCCTTAATTTTTAGTTCATGAAGACAAGAACTTTTAGCAATTGTCTAAAGATAACTAAATTGATTTTTAGTGACTCAGTTTTGCCTTTTACTTCTTTTGTTCTCTTAATGATTAGCTGTCCACCAATTAACATGGGAGAATGGAAAGTAAAATAAGGGAACTACTTTCTCAATTTTTGTGTTGGGAAAAAATGGGGAAAGTTTTTGCAATTGGATCTGGATCTATCCAGAATAAAAATAGCTATAAATATCTCACATGCTTACATAATAGGACACCAATAGATTCAGAGTCATAACTGATAAGGACCTTGTGCCTTAGTTCTGAAGAGCAGACTAACCATTGGTCAGAATTTCAGAGAATCTTCTTGATATAGTCACCTTCCACTGCAGGTGAATTAGATGTTTGTATGAACAATGAAGTGAAGAGGTAATTTTTTTAGTTTGAAGAACTAAAAGGTATATTTGTAAAATCTCTCCAGGCTTTCCAATGAGATTGAGGTAATCTGTTTCTGTTCTCCCTAGGCTTTTAACCTACATAGAGAGTGAGTGTTCTGAATAAATGAGCTCAGCATGATGAATCCTCGATGGCCATAGCCATCGTGAAACACCCCCCCACCCCAGCATCATCTCTCTGATACCATGTCCCCCCCACCCCCAAATCTGTTTCTTTACCTAATTGTCCATGCTACCCTTTTTTTTCCCCTCCAGATAATGGAGATATTTAAAATGTCACATCCTGACATAATGGAAGAGTTAGGATCTCTGTAGGTTTGGTCCAAGTGAAGAGGGATAGGGGACGGTAAAAAAAAAAAACAACATTTATGCCTGTATCTCTTCCAAACACTAATTACTGACCTTATTGATTTGATCCTTTAATACTGACAGGATCAACTGGGCAATATTTCCTTGTTCCTTCCTAAATCACCTCTTATAACTAAACATTGATTCAGGGTTCCAAATATGGACTCGGTTCTGCTAATCTAGAGATTTAGTTTTGTCAGTTTCATGTAAGTGGTTTTGATTGAACTTTTAGAGTGTATAGAAGATGTTTTGATCATTTTGTCACATGGTGAAATAAACAGTGTCTGTCCCAAATGCAAGTGTGTACAAAAACACAGTTACTGATATTTCAGCTTAGAAATGAAGCACAAAAGTATTGGCTCCCAAGAAATGGTCTCCTATGTCTGAAAGATTTTTAGGAAACAAGCCAAAAAGTATGTTGAGTGTATGTCCTAAACTAGTGCTATAAATTGATGTGCAAAACTGTATTGAGGTGCTCTGTTAGCAGGGAGTTAATGCTAGCACGTAGGCTGGCTTAAGGAAACCTTGCTGATATTTGTCAACCTATATATACTTTCAAAGCATAGATTCAGTGAGTAATGCAATTTCTCTGTTTTCCATACCCCACTTACTTCAGCAGAGTATAATTGTTTGGATCATGTGACCAAAGGTTCTTTTCATCTCAGATTAGTTGTAGCCATATGGGATAGGGACTAGATCATTATATGAACTTTAAGGTTTTACACTGAGTGTGTCTGAAGCACTGGGAAAACACAAAGATTATTGGAGGTCCATGCTCTCTCTCATGGAGCAAGCTGTACTAACGGAACGTAGACCACAGGCTTTTACAGGAAGGGTGACTAAGGGCTGTTATTGCTAACTGGAAGCTTCAGGAAAGGCTTGGTGAAGCATGTGGCATTTGAACTTGAAGTATTCCTTAGGATTTCATCAGGTAGAGATTTGTAGTATACTAAGTAATAGCATAAAACCTGGGAAGAAAGCACAAAACTTCTACAAAGGATACCACATATATTGTGCTAGATAAGATCGGGGGGGGGGGGGGGGTCTGTCAATGAGAGGAGTTTATGGGACAAGACCTCACTCCCTCTACCAACACAGGTCCACAACTGCTCTGATTTTTAGTAGATTTCCAAGGAGAGTTAGCAAAGGGACAGAGGCTTAAATTATTTGCCCCAGATCCTACAGTTGGTATCAGAGGATAGATTGAAAATCCCACCTCTTCCTAACTTCAAGCCCAGCTCTCTCAATTACACCACAGTGTCTCTGCAGTTTGAACTATGTTCAGTAGTTAGTAGACTGACAGATTGGAGTCAAAATTGTGAATGACATGATCATCTTGTGTATGGTGGTAACACTATCAGTTGTGGTAACTTAAGATCTTGGAAAGAAGAGCCAGGAAGGCAAATTATGGGACTAGAGACATAAAACTAGATGCAAAGGAAAGAGAAGTAAAGAAACATGATAGTTGTATGAAAAGATCTTTGTTTTATAGCTACTTCATTTGAGTGATGGGGGAGATGTCAAATTGTGAAGGTCTAAGTAGGTTTTGAGGAAGTAGGGCATTGATTATAAACTTCCTGGAGTAGTTTGGGCCTGTTTATACAGTAATGGAAAAGGGGACATTAAAGGAATACAAATCAAAATGATTCAACCAGTCTTTTTGGACTACTCAATAAAATTAGCTTTGGCAAAGAGTCAGAAACCGTCTCTTTATCTTGAAAAGGAGGGAGGTGACTAAGGATAGGTAAAGAAAGTGACAAATTCCGAGTATGTTGGCAAACAAGCCTTGAGCAGTCTGTCTTGTGTTTGTCTCATCATCTGCTGTGAATAGACTGAAGGCCAAGGGAGTATTTGGAGATATGAGGGAAGAAAACAAGAATCGTAATATAGGAAAACTTAATAGAGAATGGGTTAAGATAATTGATGTTTTAAAATATTGAGAAGGGTTGGATCAGCTTTGTTTTAGACCCAGTCTTAGCATTAGGACTTTGTTACTTGAGGTACCTTTCTAATTTGGTTAAACCCTGCTTGTCTTTGGTTTCAGAAAAATTAATTTCTCAACAAAATGAATTTCTAAGTGCTTCTTTACGAAAAGAAAAGCTATACTGCATATTTCCCCATTTGTCCTTAGATTGCCCAATGATTTAGAATCAAATTTGCAATTCAGTTCTATGTTAGCTTACCTTAAGTACCTGTTAGCCTCTATTTCATGTTTCTTTTATATCACCCTTTTAGTTTTTATCCTTAAATATTCCATTTTTATTACTAATTTGTGTCATCATTTTGTGGATAACACGTAAATCTATAAAGAAAACTCCCAAATAATTATCCTATTGTAAAATCTGTATAATAAGAAGAAAGATAAGCCACAAAATGAGCAGAACAAATTGATTATACATTTTGGATTCCAGATAACTTAGCCTGGTTGCAGCTCTGCATGTGGGCATCAACTTAAAATTTATAGTAGACCTTGCCAAAGTTATATTTAAGTTCTTGATTTCATAGAAATGATGTTGATAAACTGCTTTGATTGGTGCCATTAAGTTGGGTCGTGGCAAGCATACTAATGTCATTATTTACAGCCCTTCTCCCCACTTGTCATTTTGTAGCCATCAGCAGAGATTAGCAATTATGAAATAATGTTTTATAATTGTTAATGTGATATATTCTAGGCAAACCTCCCAGTAAACTGTTTTTGCTTCTTTTCTTTCTTGATAGGCGTCTGATCACAGATTCAAAAGTTAAATTAAAGTACCAGCATTTAATAACTAATAGTTTTGTAGAGGTGAGTGGTTTTCTCCTGAAAATTCATTGTTGTTTTAACGTTTGGGTTGTTTCCTTACTGTTATTACCATCAACATGAAAACTCTCTTAGAGTAATTGGATTGCAGATTTGTTTTGGTAGCTAATAAATAGCTCTTTTGAAAAACTGGAAACCAGTCTATTATCAAAGAGGTGTGCGTCTCCTGAGAATTTGGTCTTTGGCCATCTTTTTTTAAAGTTGTTAAACCATTTTGCCAAAAGTAAGGTAGAATTAACTCAGTATTTTGTTAATAAGTCATGTAAGCATGATGCCTTTTTTTAACGTAAAATAGCACATTTTCAGTCTACAAAATCATAAGTCAGTGGAGATGCGTAATTAGAAAAAAGCATATCAGCATTCAAAATTATCTCATTGTCTTTTTCAGAAATTTATTTTCACAAATATTTTTTCTAATGTCCCTTCCCTCAATTGAACAGCTTTTAAAAAATGAAAAATCACTTTCCTAACAAGAAATTTCCACTGTTCATGACAAAAATGTATGTCTCATTCTTCATTTTAAGTCCCTCACCCTTCTGGCAGGAGATGAGTGTCCTCTGGACTTGGTATTGCATTTTTTATTGATGTTCTAAAGTCTTTCAGATTTTTTTGCCTATTATTTTGTTGTCATTGAATAAATTGTTCTGGTTCTCACTTCATGCTGCATAAAGTCATAGAAATTTTCTTAGTTTCTTCTGAAATATATCATTTCTTTTTACACCATTTATTCAGTCAAATCAGTAGATGGTCATATACCTATTCCTCTTAATTTCCAGTTTTTTAATACTACAAAAAGTGCTGCTATAAATGTTTTTGTACATATAGACACTTTACTGTTACATAACTGGGTAAGAAGATATACACAGTTTAGTACTTTTTGGCACATACTCCAGATGTTTTTCATAATGGTTGGCACAGTTTACACCAACAGTGCACAACTGTGCCCAGGTTTCCCTAGTTTATTCTAAGAGAAGTGTACTGTCCTCCCCTGCCCCTGCCCCCCATTTTCCTCTCTGACATTTGCTTTTTTCTTCAGCAATCTTTGCCAGTTGGATGGGTGTGAGGTGTTGCTGAGTTGCTTTTAGATTGTAATTCTTTAATTGTTAGTTGTGTGGAGCATTTTTTCATGCCATTGCAGAGAACTTGAATTTCTTTCCTTGAGAACTACCTGTTGACATCTTTGACTATTTAGAGAATTTCTCAATATCTTACTTTCCCTACAAAAGTTTTTGTTTTCTTTGAGTTCCTAAAGATATCTTAGAGCTAAGTGCTTCTGAGCAGATGTCCTTTAGACTGATGTGAAGTAACTAATAATCTTCCTGAACAGAGTGAGAACATAAGTTTCATTTTCCATTAAATAAATGTCATTTGAAAATAGTTGTAAATGGATTTATACTCAGTGATAAGTGCTTATAAATAGTGCAAAAATATAGTCATCTAACAATTTACAAAATAGACCAAGAGCCAGTGGAGGCCGTGTACTAGTGATCATTTCATAAAGAAGAACATTCATTCCTAAAATGAGTAATTTTTTGTCAAGCATTTCCTTTGTAAGGGTGATTAACTGTTCAGAATGTCTCTACCAACTATAAAATGAATAGTATTTTGAACTAAATGTGGCCTGCCCAAGAATAGGCAGAGAAAACCACTTAAAACACCAAGAATTTTCACCATGGTTTTATGAAAGTGTAGTTCAGTGCACATACTACCCCAAAGCCCCCCAAAATAAGTCAGCATGTTCTTTGTCATATGTCATACATAGGAGCTTACCTTTGGAGCTGTATTTGTTCTCCTTTCTTATTTTCCCACTTTTTTTAAATTCTATTTTTTTCCCCAGTGCAATCGACTGTTAAAGTGGTGTCCTGCCCCAGACTGTCACCATGTTGTTAAAGTCCAGTATCCTGATGCTAAACCTGTTCGCTGCAAATGTGGCCGCCAGTTTTGGTAAGAAGTTGTAGCTGTTCTTAAATTATTAGCTCATAGAGGTAGCTTTGTGATCTTGATTGTAGGTCACATGCTTTTTTTCAATATTTACTCACCAAGTAAGAATTGATGAAAAAATTTCATGTTAAATTTGAAATCTTTTTCCTACTTATTTATTTTAGTGGCACATTCTTCCTTGCACAAACAAAATGTTAGCAGTGTTTTTGTTGAGTAAACTATATTCCATGCAGTAGAACTGAACTTAGGAAGAGAGCATGTGTATTTGCCTTTGGGCCTAATAGTACCAACAACCAAAAGAAGTAAATTCCACAATTACCTGGAAAACTAGTGGTTTGAACTAATCTGGGCCTAGCCCCATAGTCTGGAAGTACACATTCCAGATGGATTCTGAATGGTCTGACCATCCTTGTGGTGATGGAAAATGTAGAATGTAACTGTCAAAATGAGATCAAATTTTATTGACTTTCAAGAATGCAACATCTATATCTTCTGTCATTTCAGCTTTAACTGTGGAGAAAATTGGCACGATCCTGTTAAATGCAAGGTGAGTTTGCCTGGTATATTTGTTTTTAACATTTTCAAATGACTCCAAGATGATTGCCAGCATTGCTAATATGTTTATCATTCTGTCAGGAGACTTCATTATCACCATCATCCATTCACATATAGCAGATCTCTTTTACTATATTCAGAGAACAGTATTTGAAGCATAAATCAAAGAAGAATGCTGGTAGTTTAGAAAATTAAAGTAAAATTATAGCCTAACTTTCCAAACTATAGGATTGAAGTCTTTGGAGTAAATTAGCATTATATAAAATGACACTTCTGCACACCTGCCTAAGTTAGAAATTGTCAGAAATCTTTTCATGTTTGTTACCTATTAGTTATTAAGGAATTGGTTACTCATGAATTGGTCCTGCACGTACTCATTATCACTTCTAGGCCGCTTGGGCTGAAATCAGATGTAGTAGTATTTTTAATTTGGAAGTAGTGGTAGGTTTGGAAGGTAGCCTTCTATACACCATGACAAGAATAGAAATCTAATTGTTAAAATCTTACATTAATCATCAAGAAAATGTATATTTGGCAAGAGATGGTTATTCCTTGTGAAATTAGCCATAAGTTAAGCTTCAAGAATTTGGGGGGGGGGGGGGGGGGCACCGAGTACCTTTAATATTAGGTTTCCAGTCAGAAGACTTAGGATTCACTGGTGATATGCAGATATATTTGGCTTTTTAACAGAATTAAGAGGAAATGTGTGGGGGGGTGTTCATATATAGTCATTTTTCTAAGTTGTCACTTACTATCCCAAACCATTCCCCACCTTACTCCACCCCCAAAAACCTTAGATATTATGCGTAATAAAACCAAGACTCTCCACCAAAGTAGCACATTTTCTCTGTTTATGGAAATCTTGATATATTGTTAAGTTCACTGATCTCTAGACAATGCTCGGTATATAATTCTTGCTCAACACAAACCCCAGAATTCTCTGATTTCCTGGATTTGTACAGTGATGAGAAATTTGGGGTTCTGGTTTTTTGTGGGGTTTTTTTGTCTGCTTTATTCATCTTTTCAAAACCTACCTTGCCCCACATACTGGCAAATTTGTATAAGATAAAAGCTTCATGAAAAGAAAGGTCTTTAAAAGTCTTCAATATATTTTCCCAAAAAACCTTTTATTTTGTATACTAATAGCTGTTGTTTCCAAACAGTGGTTAAAGAAATGGATTAAAAAGTGTGATGATGACAGTGAAACCTCTAATTGGATTGCAGCCAACACAAAGGTTTGTATTTTATTTGACCTATCTCATGATAATGAGTAGCTTTAGTTCTTCCCTTTTCTGTACTTTGTGACATCTGTGTAAAGGACTTTTGGGGAGTTTTGTTACATCTGTTTGTTTAGGTCTGAGCAAAAGTTGGAAACTTAGATTGAAAATGTGTGACTTAATAGTAGTAGTTACTTCGCTTTGGTTGATAACTGTAGAAAATGTAGCTAGTTTCTTATGTATAGTTTATACTGAAGTTTTTGTTGTTAGATTCAGATTATTTCCTCGCTAAGGGGCTTAACATCATTTCCATTGTATGAATGTGTGAAATAGTAATGCTTTCCCTACTGCCGTTTGCTTGTCTTGTGTTGATTTGCATGTCTCCTTTGAAGAGATGCCCTGAGTTTGCTTGGTTGGAATTTCCTTTTGGCTTTTTAGAAAGATTAAAGGTCAGAATAGAGCAGAGCAGCTGCTGAGAAAGACCTTGTCAGTGTGGCTGGATCATTTATTTTGTGTTCATCATAATTTAAGAATTTGGGCATGAGTGTAGTACTCTTTTACTCCTCACCATTTAGTAGTTTGTGTTTGTGATATGACTTAGTTTGTGCATCTGGGAAAATTCCAAGAGGTTTAGAATAAGCAATGTACATGTTTTTGTGGAAATTTGTACTTTACTATTTAACAAAGAAGGACGTTGATTTAGTCATCATGTTGTAGCCTCTCAGCTGTTTTAGATGAAATAAGTATTTTAAATGGGAGCATTAAAAGCTTGTACTCTTGTCTTGGTGGAGCTCCCCAGACAAGTTATCCAGGGTTGCCATCTAACCATAGGAGCATTAGGCAACTTGACTGAAATACTGAATATGAAGAGCTTTCTATATGAATGATTTGTGAATGGATGACAGACAACTCTTATGTGACCACATCAGTTTGAGAGGGGTGCTCCAGTCTGCTGTTTTCTCATTAGGAGTGCCCTAGACCTGTTAACTCACAGGCCCAGACCTCCACCTCAAACCACCCCCCACCCCACCCCCAAGCAAAACCTGCCTCTCTCTCATGATAATTTGCCCAGCTGCCCTTCCATTAGTGCAGCATTGCTAGTTTACATCATGCTTTGTGTGCCCTGTAGTCTGTTCTATATGAGACTTAGGACCAAAGGCTTCCTATAATTAATTAATATTTTTATATTTAATTTTTATAATTAATATTTTTAAAATCCTTTTCATGCATGTTGAGTTCAGATGTGCCTTCTCTGTCTTAGAGTGAAAATGCTAAAGTAAACTTTGTGGGGTTTCTTCACAGGAGTGCCCTAAATGCCATGTTACTATTGAAAAGGATGGAGGCTGCAATCACATGGTCTGTCGTAACCAGAACTGTAAAGCAGAGTTTTGCTGGGTGTGTCTTGGTCCCTGGGAACCACATGGATCTGCCTGGTAAGATACAGGAACCAAATGAATTGGAAATAGTACTTTTCAAAAAAGGATAGACATTAAAATAACAAGAACCAACACTGAATTAAGAGTCAGGAGGCTTGCCTGCTAGTTGCCTGCTCAGTGCTGCTACTGCTGCTTTAGAAGTTTCATCTTAGTTTTCTAATTTTAAAATAAGGATTATAGACTAGATGGTCCATGACTTCTAGTTCTAAAGCTTTTCATTTGTATTCTTGGTTGATGAGTGGCTTTATTAAACCTTTATTCTGCTTTTAGGTACAATTGTAACCGTTACAATGAGGATGATGCCAAGGCAGCAAGAGATGCACAGGAGGTATGTATGTATCCCTAAAGTTAAGATTCAAATGGGAGAACCCATTACACATACTCATGAGGGAACCATTTGCCCCAGAGTATAAAAATTATAAACTCTGGGAAAATTATCCTAATAACTGATAGTTTCTCTTATGTAGAGTAATATAAAGTAAGGTAGCTTTTAATATTTGAAGGAGAAATCTGGTGAGAATCAATGCTTTCATGTCACCTATGACTTGTAAATCATGTGATTCTCTTCTACACTACCTTTCTAGTTTCCTTGTGTATTGACATTATGTAGATCATGGCTTGATACTGGTCACAGGATACTTTATTTATTAGATTCATATTTACTGAGAAATGTAGAACACTTCTGTAGTTCAACATGAAGCTTTTTCTGACCAGACTCTTCTGTAAGAGTTCGGGAATTATTTGCAGTTTTTTTTTCCCAGCTTGCAGATACTCTTGCCCTGCCCATTTGTAAAACTTGAAGCATTGGGCAGCCTTCCATGCATCTAGCTGAGATCTGAGGGTTCTAGGACCTGCCAATGAGATGTTTCAAATCAACTGAAAGAAATATCCTAACTAGACATCTGCTTTTTGTTCAAATATATTTCATTTTCATTTTTTAGGGATTTTTCTCATTTTATGTTTATATTTATCTTTTTCTGATTATCTCCGGATATTATTTAATCCTATGTTTCCATGGCTAAAAATTTGATCTTGAACAAACACTTAGTCTTTTCTGTGAACTGTGAACTGTTTAAAATGAATACTGAAAAAATATATGATTCTCGATCATTTGCGTATTTCCTA
This sequence comes from Notamacropus eugenii, assembly GCF_028372415.1. Lineage (NCBI taxonomy): Eukaryota > Metazoa > Chordata > Mammalia > Diprotodontia > Macropodidae > Notamacropus > Notamacropus eugenii. Next base: position 244,636,201 of record NC_092872.1, on the reverse strand, counting down.
ACATAAATATCCATAATTAATGTAAGTAATTTCAAGATGTTTTGTTTTGTTTTTTAAGAATTTTCACATAGAAGAGTGTACGTATGCCTTTGGAACCTCATCAAGGCCCACACATTTATCTTTGTGTGTTATCAAGGCAATAACATTTGGCTAGCTTGAATTCTGCTGTCTTGATGGTGAGCCTTTGAGCATCATCCTTCTTTCATAGGCAGGGAAATGGAGGCCAGGAGAGATCGATGAACCCTTCTGCTGCCCTCACCATCTGGGAGGGACTCAGATTCTTGCTTTCTCACCCTAAAGTACAAGTGTTCTTCCTCTAGGCATGCTGTTTATATAATTAATGCAAAACTGTCAGGGACTCTCAGTAGTTAGTTCTCCTTAGCAAAGTGACCAATCATGATACATGCCTATGATTTCACGCTTAACTGCAGTACTTGATTATAAGAAAAGAGTTTTATTTGGTTTGGGTTTGCTTTGTCAAAATTTACTCTTCATTTGATAACCACCCCACCCCCCAAAAAAATAACTTTCCATATATGAATTAAGAAGGAGGATTATAGGTGAAACCACAATCTATTCCATGTACCTGCTTTGGCTTTTAGTATTTTTCACAGTTGCTGTGCTTGATAGCTTTTATTTTAAAAAATCAAAAGTAAATTGATCTCCAGTCTAAAAGTTAACATTTTGTAAGCCCACCTTCATTGAGTTTCACAAACAGTGAAATAGGAATGGATTTTCTTCACCCATGAGCACAGCTTCTGGCCACCTTCTGTCTGTCTCAGTACCTTATCTCCCTGCAGCTCCATCCCAGAAGCCAGGAAGAACCTGGTAAGGACCATTGTGCTCAGCCTCGAGCTCTCTTGTCTGTTCACAGCGGTCCCGGGCAGCCCTACAGAGGTACCTGTTCTACTGCAATCGCTACATGAACCACATGCAGAGTCTTCGCTTCGAGCACAAACTCTATGCTCAGGTGAAGCAGAAGATGGAGGAGATGCAGCAGCACAACATGTCCTGGATTGAGGTGCAATTTCTGAAGAAAGCAGTGGACGTGCTGTGCCAGTGTCGTGCCACTCTGATGTACACTTACGTCTTCGCCTTCTACCTCAAAAAGAATAACCAGTCCATCATCTTTGAGGTAGGAGACACCCCAGCCCAGGAGTCAGTCATCATTTGGAACTCACTCATGATGTGTATTCCTGTCCTTCCCCGTAGAAGCCTCTGGGTTTCATGGTTTTAAATGCTTACAATGAAATCCAGGGGCAGCTAGATACCACAGTGAAAAGAGCACAAGCCCTGGAGTCAGAAGGACTGGAGTTCAAATCCAGCCTCAGACACCTGATACTTAGTAGACGTGTGACTTGGCAAGTCATTTAACCCGCAGTTGCATCACCTCCCCCCTTCAAAAAAAAAAGTGAAATCCAGAGATTACAAATGAAACTATTTAGAGTAAAATAATTATCGATTTTTTTTTTTAAAGTTCACCCATCTCATGTTCACAGTTCAGTTCTAGAGGCAGATGAAAACACGGACAAGGGGCTTAGGTTTCTCTGTTGAAAAGTCTCCTTGAGACCAAATATCAATGATAGAGGATGTTTCCAATGGTCACTGGACCAGAAAGAATATAAAGCATCCTCTTAGACGCTCTCCAGGGCCACTGCTGTGATTTACCAGTGAAGAATTTACATTTCCTCAGATCAGACACCAGCATTCTAAGGTACATGAAAAAAGTTCTTAGATTTGATTGAGAGCTTTTCAGCGGGTTGGCAAGAGCTACTTAGAGTTCCATGGAAAGAATAGAAATTAGGCCTGTTAATGAATTTCATTCTTGGATGTCTTTGATCAGATTTGTCCTCTGGGGCTGGCCACACCTGAGCAGATCTTGTATACAACTCCTGTCTCAGGGCCTTCACAATGTTTTTACTAAATGCAGGTGATATCTGTGCCTGCTGTACTGTAACCTTGACTCAGCTCTTTAACCAGGTTTTGTCTTAAGTTTCATGCCAAGTGTTTACCAGAAATGAGCTTAAATGATCTATTGCATTGTAAATCCCTTGAGGATGGAGGTTTTTATTCCTCATCTCTTTGTCCCTCACACCTGTCCAAATCCATTGGCCTATTTGGAGTAGGTGGGAGTCTGGGTCTGTGATCAAGTAGGTGGGGGCAGCTTCACTGTAACTTAGCCTCTTTCTTAGTTGCCTGGGGCAGTGACAAGTTAAGTGGCTTGCTAAGTCACATGCTATTATGTGTCAGAGGCAGGAATTGAACCCAGGTTTTCTGACTCCAGTCTAGAACCACTGAGCCATGGTACCCCCTCATAGTACATAGCACAAAGTAACTGAAACTATTTAAATACTTTTGAATGAATCATCAAAAGATGTTCCAAAGCTGGAAGCAACCTTAGAGACCATCTAGTCCAACCCCTTCATATGACATAATTGGAAACTCAGGCCCTTGAATGTTAAGGGACTTGCCATTGTCTCATAAGCAGTAAATGTAAAAAGCAAAATTTGGCCCCACACTGACTTCAGAGTGAGCCGATCTTCTTTGAACTGTACCTTGCCTTCTGCCATGTTTGATTCAGAAAGAGAAACAATGACAAAGCATTGCTATGGGTTTATGATTGTGCCTGTATTATACTTGTCCATAAATAACATGTTTTAGATCTTGTTTTATTGAACATCAGTAGTTTGGTTTAGTGCCAAAGAGAAGAAAACAATTTCTGTCTTTGGGGTGTGGTTCTAAGACACAAACTTGGAGAAAGTGTGCTCTGAGACATTTCCTGTTCTGAGATTATATGGAACATGTCAGGGGAGGATTGGAAGAAGTGAAAGATTGTTTGGTTCAGCGAGAAAGGCCTCAGAGCTTGTCATTTGTAAGCAAACAGGACAAGAAAGGTTTAATGACTGACTTAGATACTTGGCACTGGTTCTCAGGGTCAGAAAAGTCAAAACACAATAGATTCCTTGCCTTTGAGGAGTTCATAGTCTAGTGGCAAAGACAAGACCCTGAAAGCATCTCCATTGCCCTCTTTGACAGTGATTTCTGTCTTCCACCCCACCAGCTTGGTTCAATCCTTTTTCTTCCTAACAAAGAAAGTACAGTCTCAGAATGCCTACTACTCATGACTTACACTGAGCTTTTGATCAGTGCATACAATGCTAGTGAATTCCGATGTAACCCCAGTAGTATCTGAATCATATTAATGTTGAGCTCTTCTAATGAGAAGAGAATGCACAGACTTTAAAAAACCATGGGACTTCAGGAGAGAAAACACATTTGATTTTCTAGAGCAGTCACATCAAGCAAGGCTCCAATAAGGAGCCCCCAGGGATCCTTGTGGCTGCACTCTAACATAAATTTTAAGTGTAATGGGTTCTGCCCTTCTGAGTGGCATCTATCCTAGAGCCTGGGGAGAGAGCAGGTGCAGAAAGTGGAGGAGCAGTTAAGAGAAATCTAGAGGCAGCCAGGGGTAGCATAGTTCTTTAAAGTGGAAAAAACTGAGGCCTCTTGTTGTTTTTGCAGAATAACCAGGCAGATCTGGAGAACGCCACCGAGGTGCTGTCAGGGTACCTGGAGCGAGATATATCCCAAGATTCATTGCAGGACATAAAGCAGAAAGTGCAAGACAAATACAGGTGAGGTGTGGCAAGGTGGGCTCACAGTGCAATCAGCTCCCACAGCTGTTCATGTTTCTATACATTGGGCAACACTCAGAGATAGAAGGAGGGTGCTGCCTCAGAGGTAGAGATGATCCGAGTTGTCCTGGCTCTCATATATTTGGGGGGCAAGGTTAAAAAAGGAGGTCGATATAGATACATTTGCAGCTCTACAGACCACAGGAAAGTACGGAAGATCACAGTACTCTGTGTAAGAAAGAGGGAATCATAGAAAAGAGCACTTTTAGTGTATCTCAGGTTTTCAGATGGGGTGACTAGGTATATTGCAGCATTTGGGACGGTGGGGATAAGATATGATTGGAACAGGTTGAAGTTTCAATCCCATCCGATGTCAGTGGGTAGTTAGAAATGTGGGGCTAGGGCTAGAGATCAGGGAGCATATAGAGCATTGGGCATCTTCCTTTCGACTTGGGAAAGATAATAATTGTGGTGAATGAAATTGAGAGGGAAAAGAAGACTATTCTGGAGCCGTCTATCTTGAAAGGACTTGGAAAAAGAGACAAGAGGAACCAGTCAGAGGTAACAGATTGTCTTTAGTTTCTGTGGCATCACAGGGTGTTAGGGCATGAGGACTGAGAGTACACACAGATTTGGCAGTTCAGTTTGGCCTTTTGATATGGGAAAAGCATATTCTCTATAAAGGTGGCATTGAAAGCCAGTTTGGAGGTTTGAGTTCTCATTGGGAATGATGGGACAACTGTTAATTAATGGAGTGAAAGAGTGAAGGGAATTAAAGAGATCTAGGCAAAGGGTGAACCTAAGGATTCCTGAGAGATGGCAATGGAGGAAGAACCTAGGCAAGTGAGACTGTTTTCAGGATGTGCTCCTTCCTGGAGCAGGACTTTACAGGAGCATGTTTTTAGATATAATGCTGAAAAGAGCACAAGGGAAATCACATTGGTAAAGAATTTGCCATTCATCTTTCCTCCACAGTGTATTAAAAATACAAATGTTCTCATTGACCTCTTGTTTCTTCCCCCACAGATACTGTGAGAGTCGACGAAGGGTTTTATTACAGCATGTGCATGAAGGCTATGAGAAAGACCTGTGGGAGTACATCGAGGACTGAGAAGGGCCCTGCATACAATGAACTCTGAAAACTTTACCATCTAGAGTGCTCATGCAATTAAAACAAAAAACACAAAAAAGGAGGCACTAAGCCTGTTCTGACACCGCTGGTCTGTAGTACCGGAATTCTGTTTTGTTAACGGAAAGTTTAAGTAAATTATATTGTAATAAAAAAAGGTAGATAAACCATTGTACAACAGTATTCTAGGCCGCCAACAAGTGTGACAGATGCACTAAAAGCCCTCCAACTTTGACTTGTAACGTAGCTTCATCCTCCCAGCTGCCTCCTCTCTCTTCTCTTTCTTTTCTTTCTCTGTGTGTAATACAGTTCACCCTAAAACACAATTTCTTGACACTGCTTTTCATGTCCAGACCAGCCACTTTGTTGTATTTTGGTGAGGGATCTCTTCTCCTCCCCCTTCTCCCCCCCTACTTCCTTTCCCTCCCTTCCTCTGCTCACCATTCAACTTTCCCCTGAGTGCCCAAATGTCCAATGCTGACCCAGCTCTGTGGGGGGGAGGGGGGAGCAAGCAGCAGGGAAGGAACTTTGTACATGACTTTTAAAACCCAGAGGACAACACAGTATTTTTCAAAATTGTATATAGCGCATATGCATGGACAAAGCAAGCGTGGCACGTGTTTGCATAATGTTTAATTACAAAAATATTTATTCTTTAAAATTCTTCAAGATTATGTCTATTTGCTGTGCATTTTCTTTCAGTTTGCTTCCTTTTCCAGGGTGGGGGGCTGGCGTGTTGGTCTCTCCACTCCTTCCTGACTATACTTAAAACTGTTTGGTTCCCCTCCGCCACTTCAGTGGCTTCTCCTGTCTACAACCTGGCCCATCTCTGGTGTGCCATTGCTGGCAGTTGGCGTCACACCTGGAATTCTGGCTCCCCGTACAGAGCAGTGAGGAGGTCAGTAGGCAGCGCAATGGGGGCCACATGGAGTCAATGTTATCAGCAGGGTTTCAATGGGCAGCAGCTTTGTCTCTGGCTCTGATGGTCCCTCCTCCTTGTCCAGCCTTTGTGCACTGTGCGGAGCTGAAAGCTTCGTCTATTGGCCAAGGGTCAACCCCCCAGGAAGCGTTTTTGCATCATCTCGACTTCCGTTTTTTAATGCTGCTTCAGAGCCTTTTAAAAGATTAACTGTGGCTCTTCACCTTTCTCCAGAGACCCTGTTACCCATTACCCACTCTCTCCCCCATAATATTAAACAGAATGTTCTTTGCCTTGAAGACTTAAACCCCAAACCAAAAAAAAAAAAACCATCACTATTCAGTTCATGAGAAACTGGATTTGAAAGGAAAGGTGGTGAGGCTGTCCACCTGTGTTACTGTGGATTCCCTTGGAAGGTAGCAGATCCCCAGTTAGGGTTAGCTTTGCCCCAAAGCCAGCAGGGACAGTGGAGACGGGATCTGCAGTGTCCATGCTGGGCAGATCTGTCTTAGAGCTGTGCTGATTCTGTTTAATGTGTACACACCTGTTAGGCACTTCCAGGGGTGACGTTTTTCACTAGGCTGGCTTCCCTAAACTTATCACCAGTTGGAATGAAAAAAATGAACAGTGGTCCAGGTGGGCAAAATCAGTTTGAGCTATAAGGATCTCTTGTTCTCTCTCTGTAAATGTTGTGCACCCAAGGAGTGATTCATTCCCTGTAACCTCCATGAGGCAACTTTGCCCTGACCTTTGATTGCCACGATATATTTTAGGGACAAAGTTCTCTTCCCTGTTTGCCTACACTGGTTTTTACAATGTCTACAGCTCCTTTTAGGAAAATTTGTGTAAGTGCTCTTTATCAATCAGCTAAAGTCAGCATTGTTAGTGTGAGGTCCTCCCACTATATTACTGCATTATGCTGCTTCCTGAAATAAGCCATCTTACAGGAGCGCAATCCTGTACCCTTCAGCCATCCCTCTCTTGCTACACTGGTTTCAGATCTGAGCTCTCTAAGAGTTTTTGTTGTTTTGGTTTTTTTTTTGGCTGAGTGATCAACCCTAAGATGCACTTAGGATTGGCATTGGGGAACTTTCTGTTTAAATATTAAATAAAGGTTCTTTTCCTGAGGTCTTTCCAGGTACAGCCAGTGTTGCTTCATAGATGTATGTGGATCATTTTTTAAATGCTGGAGTTGTTTGGTTTTTTCTTCCCCTTTCCAGTTAATCCTGCAGTTTTTAGGTTGGAGTTTTTAAAATTATCCCTCTTATATCCATTTCTTTGCAACAAGTAACCAAAAACAGTGTGTGCTTTGTGGTAGCCTCCAACAACGAGAGGGAATTGCTTTTGAGATAAATGTTCTGGTATTGTGTTGGAGGCTAAGGATGTTGCATGTGGGTAAATTCAGTAGTTAGTCTGAGTCAGGGGGTTCATTTCATTCTGTTCCCTGGTTCTTCACAACTGTCACTGTATTTGACACAATTGCTTGTATTTAATGACTTTCTTGTTGGCTTTAGTGCCTATAGCTGCTTCCCCGTTTCACCAGTCTACAGGCCTTTGTTAGTAGTGGGCTCAGTTCACATCCAGCACCAGGGTCAGTTTTCTTTTCTTCTTTTAATTTTCAAATGCACATTTCAATTGATTAGCATAGTGCACTGAGCAGTAAATGAGATTTCAGTGAAATCCCAACCAGGAGCTCAGGAGATAAAGCAAAATGTTCAGTGGCAGACCCCCAATTCTGTGTAAATTTTTGCAACCCAGGTTGTATGTATGTGTATACATACATGCATATTGTATATATGTGTATACGCAGATCCAAGACTGGCTTTTGATTTTCAAAATGGTTGAATCTGTAGTGTTAAATGTAGTTCAACCACTATTAGGAATGGAAATTAATACAAAGAGAACAGAAGGGACTTCAGTCCTACTTGATGTAACTGAGGTCCTTTTAACTAAAAAAAAAACAAACCCATTATAGAGCACTTGGGGGTGGGGGGATGGTAAGACAATCAGATTGGTGGATTGATTAAATGCTCCTAACCCTGTAATTTTGTGCATAGAGCACCTTGTGCTGTGGAAATTAATGTTCTTAGATTTTCATTGTAACTGGACTGTTCAGGTTGCCCAGAGGGAAAGAACATTCCTAATTCTAATAAAATAAACTTTTATTTTGTTATTCCATTAGTTATTTATGTTTTGTTTTAATAGTAAAATACTGGTGGCCCAGAGGGGCCTCTCATATATTGTGTGCCTTAGTCACTGTTCAAACTTTGTAAGAAGTCAAAAGTTAGGTCTGTTCTTGAAATTGAGTGTGGATGAAATAGGCCTGTCTCCCACCATCCTTTACAAAGAATCCTGTTACTGAGGCCTTAAGAGAAATTTGCAGAACCTTTCTTTTTTTTTTTACCACATCTTGGGAATTCAGCCACAGCATTGAATGTAAGTTGTTAGCATTTCTCAACAGAGGAGACAATTCTAAAAGTTGCCTCATAGTGTAGCTGTCAGCTAATTTTCAACACTACACATAGCCTGTTTAATCTCACACATATTCTTTCTCTCCCTCTCTTTCTCCCAAAACAATTCAAGACAGACAAGACCAGAGATGTCAGACATACGGACCCAGGTAGCAGCATTCCTGAAAACTGTGACCTGCAGGAAACCTTGAATACGGTTTAGTGGACCCTTTATCCATTTTAATTTGACAGCACTAACCTAACTCATCTTCATTGCCCTTCTGATTTAACTAATTCCCAAGTCACAAAGAAAAGTGATACCCTCCGTTTGTTATCTTTCTACTTTGAAAAGCATGTATCAGGGAACATGTGACCTCCAAGACATTGAACCAATAGGAATATTGCCTGTTGGCTTTGATCTTCCCTTAAGTTGTTGATGGGCCATTGAGTGAATTTGGCAACATTGTCAAAAAACACTGAGGTCTCCCCTACCCTACTTGCTGGCCTATTTTTTATTTTGGCCTTTTAGAAACCAACTTTGAAGAGGAAGCTTTGCTGATGTGGGAAATGTTGCTGTACACATGGTATCATGTGGAGAGTGTACAGGTCCAATGCCATTAGTGCAAAAGATTTTTAATCTACAAATGATGGACTTTTAAGAGGTGTGTGACTTGAAATAAGGGAGAATATATAACACCTTCCTACAGGCTGATATTTGGTGATTTCAGTGTCGGTTATCTGGACGATCTTTTTGGAATGCAATATGATATTTAGTCCCCCACTTCCTTCTTTTGTCTTGGCCAAGTTATTGAACCTCTCTGCCTCAGTTGCCCCGTGTGTGAAAAGAGGAGCCTCTAACCACATCCTAGAAGTTCCTTCTAGCTTTCCACAGGCCTAGATCATTGTAGGAAGAAGCTAAGGGACAGCGTGATGGGCAAACCCAAACTGAGGGACCGTAATCGGGAGTGGTGCAACTCTGAAAACAGGAAAAGGAAAATCTGAAGCTCTAGAGCTTTCCTTCACTTTCTTTGGAAGAGAATATAGTCTGTGATCTTTGCTAGACCTTTGTGATTTATCCTGCTTAGGTGCAGGTAAGTCAGTGGTCTGAGTCCCTCAGTAGTGAGTGACTCGAGTTATGAAGAGGTCAGGTGACTTGTCCGGGCTCACAGCTCCATCAGTTCCCCAGTTAGTGGGGAAAGCACAACATTTTGTTGGTGAAAGAAGATATGACAGCCTCAGAAATAAAATGCTTGGAAATTAGGAAGCATTTTGAGCCCTGTTATTCCCTCATGCGAATGAGCAGAGCAAATGAGACTTGCGTTGATTTTTTGTTGTTTTAAACTTACCTTTTTTTTGGTTTCAGATCTCTATTTTCACTAAGCAACCATGTTGGGGATAGAATTGGTTCTGTGGCAATCTGGATATTAACACATTCAGCAATTAAGTTCTTAATCATGTACAAGGAATTTACCCTAGGGGGTAAGATATGTAGACAGATAAGTATGAAATCTTTGAGAAGCAAAGTTTGACACTTACTATGATCATTGGAGAAGTCTCTGTTACACTAGGTGGAATCTGAGCTGATCCTTGAAAAGAAACTAAGAGTTCTAAGGGAAAGGTGAGAAGGGGGCATTTCTTCCAGCACGCGGATCAGTGGTCTCCCTTTGGGGATCTCCTCCAACAGTGCCCATCACAAGCCCATCCCTTCTTTTATGTATTCTCCAATAAATCCTCCACAGGAGATGCACCCAACACTGGTGCCTGCTCCTAAACTAAATGACATAATTCTATGAGTGGTACCAAAGGATTAGTCTACCTCCTTTTTTCTGGACATATTGTTCACTGATAATTTGGCCTCTCCTGCCAAATTGTCATCTTTTGTCCACTGGAAGTGGGATTTGGCAGGAGATGTTTCCACAGATTTTTCATTAACTTGCAACTTTAACTTCTTCAGACTGTGATATTAAATGGTGAGATAGCCAGTTGTAGAAGAAAACCGGGCCCTTGCTTAGGTTTTCTATGGAAATTACTTGTCTTGACATTAAAAGGTAGATGGGTTTGAACCTGTGACCCCAGCTAAGACACAAACCTATCACAGTTGATACTCATGCTAAGAGATGAATTCATTGTAAGACAACTTTTATGCATATGGCACTTTATTAGGATTGTAATAAAGCACTTTCACAGACTAACTTTTTGTGTTTTAGGCTAACGTTTGTTCATTTGATTATTATGGATGAATCAGCCAGCAACAACTTAAAGCAAGAGTCAAGACTAGAAGTGGACAGGTTGATCTGTCATTTTGTTTCAGCAGAGTTCTCTAGCCACTGGAAACAACAAAATTGGGAGGGGGAGAGGAAAAGTGCTTAGGCCCTAGAGGACACAAAAATTTAGAACGGAAGGATGAATATGCAGTAGTAAAGGTGGTGAATGTGAGCTCAGTTTTGGTCTTCCTTTTAAAACAACAGGACAACCCAAATGTCACTAGGCAGAAAACTTCCCTATGGATCTTGTATTTCCATTATGGCATCTTGGAATGATTTCTGTAGTTGTGATAGCACAGTGATTTACCCCCTGGGAAGCTTACTGGAATTACAAGCTCCCTTCAATCTGGCTTTTCCCAAGAAATAAAAATTTTTAAGTGGGCAATGAGGAGGTACCTGTTTTAATAGGTAGCCAAATGTGGGGTAAGTTTAAAAAAAAGTTCCTTGCCTCTTTTTAAACAGGTGCATTCTCATTTGTAAGGACTAGCATTTGATTTCAGTAGTTGAATCTGAGTTGTAAAACTTAAAAAAATCTCTTTGGTATGGATATTTTCTCTGCCAACACAGATTCCAGCTCTGCCATACTTCAGTAAATGGTTTAGGGTGTTAACAGTTATAACCTGTTGGCCAAATGACTTGGTTTGTAAGACCTAAGAGTTGTAATCCCTCAGGGACACAAAAATGACATTCTGAGTCTCATTAGGTGGGGACATTTAGCATTGTGCTTAATATTTTTCCCTTTCTTTTGGGGGTTTGAGTTTCTCTGTTGATTTGAATGATTGTATTAGATTCTCCTTTCTCCAGAGGATCCTTCCCTTCGGAAGGATATTCTTCATAACACCAGTCTAGTCATTTCATTAGGATTCCAACGAACACCAAACCACATTCCAGAGAGAAGAAGAAAGCCAAAATCAAGCACCAATTTCCTTCTTGTGTTAACTGCCTAATATTGGCTTCTCCTTTCTGCCAGGGCTGCTGGACAGATATTATGGCTCTTAATTTAGGTAGCTCTTTCGTTCATTTGTGTTTCTAAGAGTAGTTCTCAACCTTTTTGGGTATGAGGACTCCTTTCTCATGTCAAAATTTTATCGACTCCCTACATGGGTTGCGGTTGCACTATTAGTATCAGGGTTTGAGGATATTTCTGATGACAAATTATTGTGAATTCAGTGGGGGTAGGAATGAGACTTGTGATTTCATCAATCAGAGAAATTCCCAGAAGAGGAAACTCCTTTTCCAACAAGTCAGCACCCTTTAGTTATCTAGAGCTCTAGGAAGTTAAGTGATTTATCCAGCATCACATAAGTCATGATGTATCAGAGGTGAGACTTGAACCCAAGTTATGTAATATTTCCTCTTGTGAATTCAATAACTTTTAAATAAAATGGTGTTTCATTAAATGTGAGCTGTTCTGTTTATTAGGAAGTGTATGGAGGGAAGTTTGGTTATTTATTATATTTAATCACTTCATGCACTTCTGGACCACTTGCAACTTTTCCATTGGCCACAAGTTGGGAACTCTAGTGAGGAAGATGTAACAAACGACAGCCAATGAAAATCCTAAGGACTGCTTCACACAAATGTCTATCGACCTCTAAATGAATTAGGATAACATACATAAAAACATTGGTGTACCAACTAGCAGCAAACAAGGCTTTGTCAGCTTGAAACCTGGGGGAAAAAAATAATTCCAAGTAGAAGACAAGGCTGTATTCATTGAAAAGAAGAATTCCAAGTTCATAGTGTGCAGTTCTGAACATCCTTTGGAGCAACATACACTTTTGCAATAGTAATACCTGCAGAGGTCAGTAAGTCATTCTACCAAAGGGGAGCCTTGAGAGAGTCCATATTTGTCCTTAAGGACTGAGGAAGATGTTTTGGTGTTCAAGAGCTTGTAGATAAGAGAGAAATCCTATACCAGCGTGCCACCTGCTTTAGGAAACTGCCTAGCTCTGGAAACTTTTGGTACCAGATTGAAAACTGGTTTCCTTCCTCATCAATTCTCCAGGGATGGATTTTTTGAGAGATTTGTATGTTCAGAGGTGGTGGCCCTGATGCTTACCAAAGAAATTGCCAAAAAGCATGAACATTTAGTTTTCTGCACGTACATTAAGGAAATGTTTCACCTTTATCCTATTCCCTTGAGTAACTTTCTCCAGTTGTGTTACATTCTCATTTCTGAAGAATTCTACAAAATTGGATAAAAAGTGGATTGCAGTCAGGATAGTGCCGAACACTCAGACTTTACTCAATGACAAATATGAAGTTTGGTTCCAGAAAACTTATGATTTATTATCAAAGTGACCCACTTTGTAGGGGTAAGGGGTAGGTTCTTGATATTTTCCAGGCTTCTTAAGAAATACGCATTTAACCACTCACTGTGCGCCGCACCCCAGTCCACTTAGCTCTCCATCCACCGCCTCGTGGTAAAGGTACCTGCATCACCATCTCAGAATGGCCCACAGGGGACCTGCTTATGGACTGAGCCGAGAGGTACAGCAGAAAATTGAGAAGCAGTATGATGCTGATCTGGAGCAGATCCTCATTCAGTGGATTACCACACAGTGCCACAGGGATGTCGGGTGACCCCAGCCTGGGCAAGAGAATTTCCAAAACTGGCTCAAGGATGGCACGGTGCTATGTGAGCTCATCAATGGGCAATACCCTGAAAGTTAGGGCCCAGTAAAGAAAATCCAGGCTTCAGGCATGGCCTTCAAACAGATAGAACAGATTCTCAGTTCCTGCAGGTGGCTGAATGCTACGGCATGACTGCCACTGATATCTTCCAAACTGTGGACCTCTGGGAAGGAAAGAATATAGCCTGTGTGCAGCAGACACTGATGAACCTGGGTGGGTTGGCAGTGGCTCGAGGTGATGGCTTCTTCTCTGGAGATCCTAACTGGTTCCCTAAGAAGTCCAAGGAGAATCCCTGAAACTTCACGGATAGCCAACTGCAGGAGGGCAAGAATGTCATCGGGCTGCAAATGGGCACCAACTGTGGGGTATCTCAGGCAGGCATGACTGGATATGGGATGCCACGCCAGATCCTCTGATCACCACTCTTCATTACCCTCCCTTGAATGGTTAGTATATTTCTAGCAGTGACATTCCCAGGAAGCCTGTGGAACTTTCAAGCCCTTTCTGTTCCCAGTTTCTCTTCTCCTGCTCCTTACCCGTTGGTGGCACTGCTTCTCCTGTTGTGCCTGCAGGTGCTGAGCCAGTGCTTTCTCACCTTGAACTTGCTGTAGTATACTCCCTGTACCCAAATCAGCAAAACTGGACCAACTGCACCATCCTCCCTTCTCCTGGACCAAAACTGGGGGGTAGCTGATCCCTTCAACATTCCTATTCATTCTCCCACCCTGGCTTATCTTCCCATTTGGGAATTTGCACCTATATAGCCATTCTTTAGGCCAGGGTTCAGGACACTGCCTTGAAAGGAGATGAACATGGGACCAATTTATCATCCACGAGGTGGTTCTTCCTGATCACCCCACCCCCAGCCTTGATACTGTGGGGACTTAATTTATAGGAAGGGGCGTATGGGGGCTGCTGTTCTGGCCACAGCTGGACTTTGAAAGCCACACATCTGTGTAAGCCTCTCCTTGGCAAAGGCCTCTTTTCCCCTTGGTCCTTCCCTTCTTGGCATTCCCTTCGGCCTATTCTCTTTACCCAGTAGCCTGAGACAGGGCTTGGGGGTGGAGGGGATGTCCAGGGAGGTGGGTTGGCCTTGCCTTCTCTCCTCCATCCTTGCCCTCTTCCTGAAAAGACCCACCCAACGTCTGAAACTTGAGGAATGTGAGTTTGCTGATCTGAATAAAGATTCCCAGTCTTTGCAATAAATAAATAAATAAAGTAATATGCATTTATTTCTCAGAGAACAAGATCTACTCCCAAAACAAAGCCTTAGGCCTAGAACCAACTCATTTGGGAATTCCAGGGAATATATATGTATATTAGCAATCAGAACATAGGCTCTTGGACTTGCCTTTCATGGGCACAGCAGGGACAAGATGGGGATACAAGCTGATAGTTCAAAGCTTTTCTGCCTAAAACTCTGATGCACCTGGGATGTGGACCTGCTGTATGTGTCAAAACAGCTTCTTTTTAAGGTTGAATTGATCTGTACCCAAAAGACTGGTGTTTTTAAGTCACTGAAGTTATTTAAATACCACTGTACTCAGCCTTGACTCCTGATGAGCATCTGAAGTATCTCATGTATCTGTCTGAGCCTCAGTTCCCTCATCTATAATATAGGGATAATAGTGTCTACCCCACAAGATTCTCGTGAGGATAAAATGTAAAACACTTCACGGATCTTAAAGCATGACTTAAATTGTTTGTCCTTCATTGCCGAAGAAAACCATGCCATCAGAGAAATAATGACATGACTTGCACTTGACTTTGTTTTGAGGGAAGGCTGTGCAGGTCACCAGCCTCACTTCTCCTCCAGAGCCATCTGAATCCAGTGATTCAGGATGTTCAGACCAGATATTCATCAGGATGACTGGAGATGACCCAGGATGAGCCAGCTGGGGTTAAGTGACTTGCCCAAAGTCACACAGCTAGTGAGTGTCAAGTGTCTCAGGTGAGATTTGAACTCAGGTCCTCCTGACTCCCTGCACTGGTGCTCTATCCACTGCACCACCTAGCTGCCCCAGTAAAGCGTGATTTAAAAATCTATTTTGTCAAGGATATAATTATTCAAGAGAAGAAAACATCTGTTTAATCCCAGCTTTAGTCAAGGCAAAATATAGGATTGGGAGAGATGGGGAAGACACTTAAGTTGGAGAGCACAGAATATCCTTTGACACTGGTTATGGTGTACCCCAAACTCTTCAGTCTCAGATGTTACTGCACTGATTGATGAGCACTGAGCATCATTGGAATCGTACGACAACCCTGTAATGTAAAAGCCATCATCATCATCATTATCATTGTTGTTACAGATGACGAAAAAGGCAGAGAGAGGTTAAATGACTTGCCTAAGGTCACATAGATAGTGACTGAGGTGGTTGGGATTTGGAGGTGTGTGAGTATGGGATGCCAGAGTCAAAGGGCGCTAGTGAGTTAAGTACCTGGAGCAGAAATGCAGCTCAAGTTGATTCAAGTCCTTGAACCCCATTGACTCTATTCATTTAAATATCTTACATGCCAGGTTCCAGAGGCCATGAAAGAAGGACTCATGTTACTAACAGAATTCTCCGCCAATTTAGTGTTAGCATGGACATTTCCAAATAAACTTCCTCCCCAGGTCCCAACTCTGTCTTCCTCCTTTCCCCCCACTGTGCTCACACCACAGAATTTAAGATAAGAACACAAAAAGCTGTGTGCTATTCTTTTTTTTTCCAATCCAACAAACCCTTAGTTAATGATTACTATATCCAGTGCACCCAGATACAGTTCTAGGCTTTGTGAGAGATACAGAGATGAACGGGAGTTTATAGTCTAGCCAAAGTAATAATTTGTGCAATATGAACAAATAGAACATAAAACAAGGATATGATAAATGGCATGAAAGAGATTAAAATATGACAGGAATTCTGAAGTTGTCAGTCTGTGGGTCAATAACCATGTATTAAGTTCTCATGCTCAGTCACAGCATTAAGGTCTGGAGATACAAAGAAAGGCAAAAGATAATATCTGCCCACAAGGAGCTCACAGTCCAATGGAGACAACATGCAAATGATGGACAATCTATAGCAACAAGTGAATGAGAGATAATTGAGGGAGGAGAAATTGCTGCTGACTGAGTAACCAAGGAAACAATGGAATATGGTAGAAAAGGCAAGGCTTGGGAGGACTTGGAGATCAGTTCAAGTCAGATCACTGGCGTGCATTATATGACACAGATTCCTTTTGTTTAAAATGGAAAAATTAATCTCTGTCTTGATTATTTCAAAGCTTTGTTAGGAGGGTCAAATAAGACTGTAAAATACAATATAAATCTAAGCCATTTTCCCCCTTTCTTTTAGTCTTGGCTGTCACACTGAAGGGCTCAGTTGATTAATGTAGATAGGACAAGAACCAGGTCATGTCTGATCAACAGTCTGGTCAACCTGGTAGGTTAAGTATAGGTACTGATCTCCCATTCTCACTTGGGGAGGTACATGACAACATTCCAGGGGTTCTGGTTTTCTGGGACTAGGAATAGAGTGGCCTCATGAAGGGAAAATAATTAGGCAACAGTGGAAGTAGAGGCTTGGGAAGGGAAGATTGCGGGAAGAATTGTAGCTATTGTTGAATGATGAAGGGAAGCAGGGCTCAAGGAGGCAAGGATTTATTTTAAAAGACTGAAAGAATAAAATGAGTAATGATGTTGGTGAGTGGTAGAAACTGGGTCTGTGGGATCTGAGCATACTGAGGTTCTTCAATGGGAAGTATATCAAACAAAGGTAAAAGATAAACAGCATAAGATGACTTCCTTAGAAATGCTGGTTTGCTGGGCAATTCAGTCTTAAGGACTTGAAACATAAATATTTGCACTCATTTCCTAGAAATTCCATTTTTTCAAAGAAATTTGACCCTAAAGTTATTATTTGGAAAAAAAAAAAAAGGTACATCTGGCCTCAGATCAGATCAACAGGGATGGGGGTAGATGAAAATTATTTTAAACTTGCATCTACTTGGTGGTGGTATTTAGTATGTCATCAAGGCCCATACAAGAATCAACAAAGCTGAGTTAAGGTGAAGGCACTGGAGAAGTATTTATTGTCCTGTGGAAGGTGAGTAGCAAATGAGAAAGAAGGGTCAATAATGAGCGGTCCCTCTTTCTGCTCTCAGTAAATCACCTTTTCAACATCTCTAAAAAGAGAATTGTACTCGATTATCTCTTCAATCTAACATTCTATCATGAAGACTATGGCTGAAATTTCAAGCCAATATCACCATAAGGATGAGACTGGGAAAGTCAATGAGAAAGAGAGGATGGATGAGCTTGGCTTGGGACTGGATGGGAGGTCTGGGTGGAGCTGTCCAGCAGAAAGTCAGAAATGAGGGAAGGACTCAGAAGTCAGTTCAAGGTTGGGGGTTGGGGAGGTGTGGTATTGACTTATGCACATAGAGGTCAAAATTAAAGCTACAGGAGTGAATGAGATCACTGTGGGAAGGATTGTGGAGAGGGTAGAATACAGAGAACAGAAAATATTAGAGCTATGGCCAATATTTAGGAAGTAGAAGGCAAAAGATCTTTCAAAGTAGCCTGAGAAAGAACAGAAAAGTAGAAGGAACCCAGACAAAAATTTTAGCGCAGTTTTAAGTTTGAATAGCTTTGCCAACTGAAAGGGGGAAAGGAAGGAAAGCAAAACAATTAGTTTTATAGCTCTATCATGTGCCAGACACGGGGCTAAGTACTTTACGGTTATTATTCTATTTGATTCTCACAAATAACCCTGTGAAGTAGGTGCCACTATTATCTCCATTTTACAGGTGGAAATTTGTCCACAGTCACAAAGCTAGTAAGTGTCTGAGGCCAGATTTGAACTCAAGGTCTTTCTGACTCCAGGCTTGGTGCTCTGTCCACTGTGCCAGCCTCATTAGGACTTTTGGAATCCCTTGTATATTGTCATGGAAGACAAAGGGGAGACAGCATTTTTAAGAAGGAAGATGTGGTTGATGATGTCAAATGTTATTGAGAGGTCAAGAATGAGTATTGAGAGGCATACTGGATTTGGTGTTCAGAAAGCAGTCTCCATATAAAGGAGAGTAGGAGGAAGCCAGACTATGAGGAGATAAGGACAGGTAAAGGAGGAAATGAAGAAGTCTCTGAGAAATTTGTCAGTGAAGAAGAGAGGAGATGGGACAGAAGTATTCATTCATCAGATACTTACTGAATGCCTAAGGCACTGTGCTGAGTGTTGTACATGGTACCAAGATGTAGAAGACTCAGTCCCTGCCCTCAAGGCAATTGCAAGGCAGTGTTAGTGTTAATATAACAGCAGCCTCAGCATGTTTGTAGGCCGGAAGAAGAAAGTTCCTCTGGTTCCTTCCTGAGCTGTTATAATGTTAGACCTAGAGTTTTGTTGCCTTCTTTGTTTACTTTAATGTCCTGTCCCAGGGGTTTTTTTTTTAAATAAATGAATAAACAGCGGAAGATGAAGAAAATCCATTTACCCACAGTTCATCAAAGGATCTTGGATGTAAAAATGTCCATTTTAAGACACTATTGTGACTCATGTCTGACACTAATTCATGGTCTTGAACAAGTGACTTCCTTTCCCTGGACCTCAGTTTCTATGTAGGTAAAATGAGAGCACTAAATTAAATAATTTCTAAACTCCATCTCGATTATGGAAGTTACTATAGTTAAGGGGAGGAGATAAGGTCAAGAGAATAAATGGAGATTAGTCTTGGCAGGGGCAGTTTGGTGGCACAGTAGATAGAGTGCTGGGCTAGGAGTCAGGAAGATGTGAGTTCAAATCTAGCCTCTGATCTGTGTAACCCTGGGCAAGTCTCTCCACCTCTGTTTGCCTCAGTTTCCTCATCTGTAAAGTGAGCTGGAGAAGAAAATGGCAAGCCATTCCAGTGTCTTTGCCAAAAAAATCGCAAAAGAGGTCATAAAGAGTTGGACACTATTAAATAACAACAAATCTTAGCAGGGCAGAGGATCACCTCTTTGAGACAGAAGAGTGAAGTCATAAATTAATTTTGAGACATGAAGGAAGATGTCGTTAGTCTCCAAATTCTCAGTTAAATAGGAGGTGAATGCTTTTAGTTGAGAGGCATGGAAATGAGATTGAGGAGAGAGGATTATAAGGAAAGGAAATCCGGGATGTAGAGAGATGTTACCTTAGACCCATACAGTCCCTCTTCCAGGAAAGGGGCTCTAGCTCCCAGCTCAGCAGACATAGATTCAGTGCTAAAGGAGTATCAAGCACATTTTCCTAATAATTCAAATAATACATTCAAGCATAAGTCAAGCAATTACAAGGCAGATTTTTCACCTACATAGATTCCACCATTCTACCACTGTTATTGAAAGATGCCTCATTGGACTGAAAGCAGATTTCTATTTTTGCTTCATGGTCCAAGATCTCATCACGAATCAGCCAAAATACTGGTGATGAGCCTCTCCCACCTTAGCAGGGCTGATCCTCAGACAACAGATACCCTCCTCCCCCAGGCAGGTGCCTGAAGTCTTTTCATGGGAAGACTGTGTACGATTACACCAAAGACACTTCAGTGGTTCTCTTGCCCTGAGGATCGAATACAAACCCCTCTCTCTGTCATTAAAAGCCCTTTCCAGTCTGATTCCTCACCTCCCCCTGCCCTCCATCCAGACAGCCCTACTGGCTGACCTAGGTTCTGGCAGTTCCCACCTCACTCTCCACGCCTTTGCAGAGGTGGGTCCCTACACCTGGAGTACATAGCATCCTCTTCTCCCGACCCTTAGAATGTCCAGCTTCCTTCAAAGCCCGGCCCAGAAGCCATGTCTACAAGACCTTTCCTACTTGCCCTATTTGCTTCTATCCAAAAGAGTTACTTTGTATCTATATTGAATCCACATGTGCAGACACATTTACAATACACACCCCTACACATATCCACTCGTATGGGTATACACATGTACATGTATATACATTTGTACACACACATGTCTGTGTGTCTGTGTGTCTGTCTGTGCGTGGAATCTCCCCCTGTACTACTCGGTTGCTAGCCACCGGGCTACTGCCCATCAGTGGATGTTACTTGTTCTCTTCTAACTTTGCCTTGCGAATCAGACCCTGGGTAGGTCCCCCGAACCGCCAGGCGGCGATAGAGCTTCCATGCGCCAAGGTCCCTTCTAGCCAAACGTCCGCCTTCTCAATGGTTCACTTCCCTTCCAAAGGTCAGGAAGAGCTTCCGGGGTCACGCGTCGCCTTGGAAACGAGGCTTTTCCGGATGCTCCGGGGGCGGGGCCAAGATGGCAGAGGAGAAGCCGTTGACGGTGAGAGAGGGCTTGGGGTTAGAGGGGCCCGGGACGGACTCCCCCCTCTCCCACTTCCCCAGCCCCAGCCCTGGCGCAGGGGAGGGGGCCGTGGGCGTGGCGGAAGCCGCGTTTCCCCCTCCCCCCGCGGGGGTCTCAGAGATCTTCAGGCTTTTCTCTGAGGGAGAGAAAGGCCGGACCAACCTGGGCTGCTACCCTCGGCGGAGAAGGGTCTCCTTTCGCCTCTTCCTCGGGAAGGGAGACTCCCTCAACCCCACCCCGCCCGAGCCCCAGAAAGCAGAGGCGGGGGGGGGGGGGGGGGTCCCGAATGTTTTTTTTGCTCCAGCCCTTATGCAGCAGGGACTTAATTAATGCTCGTCCCCCGCAGAGGGGCGGGCTGGGGCCCGTGCCTCAGTTTCCCTTTTATAACCCACCACAGATGCTCTCTCCGTTTTACAGCTGAGAAAATTGAGGAATGTGGCAGTTAAGCCAGTTAGCCGTGGTCATCGCCGTATTTTTGAGGGCTCGAGGTAGGATTCGAACTCAGATCTTCTAGGGTACCCACGTGCCTGGGGCCTTCTCCTTCTGGGCTCCCCTCCAAACTGCCTCTTTCGTTGCTCACTACTTTAATATTATTATCGTTAATTATATTAATTACATTATTAATTATAATTAATTATATTAATCCCATCATCTAGGGTGCAGAAAATAAATCCCTGGATTCTGTGGAGCGAGAGTGTATTGTCTGGCTGTTTAGTCCAGGATTAATGAAAGCCTAGGCTGCAAAAAGAATTGGTTCGAACCTGAGTGCCCTCGACCTCCCCCTCATCGTCTTTTACAACGGGGATGTGTTGCACAGACAGGAGTGAACGATTTTTATATAAACGTGTTTATATAAAACGTGTTTGTATATATAACACGTTTACATAAATGTGTTAGCTGGATGAAGTATAACATATGCCTTCGATGTTAAATTTAACAACCTTAAGTTTTTGGTAATGGTAAATACCCTTTAGTGTGGTATGTAGAAACATTTTTCTGCTACAGTGTTATATATTTTGCTTGAATTGAACATAATTTACTTGTTAATGAGTTGATAAGTTCATCATTTTCATCTATTTCAGTTAGCTTTGATGAATCAAATAATCTGTTTTCTGGCATAGAAAAAATTTATATCCAAATGACTGCCTTAAAATATGTTTGCAGTTTTTCAAAATGAAAACTATATCAAATAATCAGCATACTTATTTTTTTCAAATCATAAGATCATAGGTTTTGGTTTTGGTTTGTTCTCAACCTATTTATTGAATTCTGCTGGCTACCTATTCTCTTTCAGAATCTCAGTAGAGATTCTTCAGAATATGAGTGTGCTTTTTATAGAAAAATGGAATAAGTTTTCTGTATTAATGACTGAATTCAAAGCCACCAAAATTCAAATCTACACATCAGCTATGGAGTAAAGAAGAATTGTGCATCAAGTAAACAGCTCTTTATCCAGTGTTTTTAAGTGGTAACACTGGCCCTTTCACTTTTGAGTTTACACAAGAGAAACCTAAGTGGATGAAGATTATTTCTTGTCTAGACTCCAATATTCAGTTGGATGAACAACTTATACAGCTCATCTGTTTTAGGCAGATAGTGCAGATGGTCAGCAAGAGGGCCCAGAATTAAATAGGAAGTGGCAGGCAGGCTGGATTACCTTTGGGAACGTTGTTTTCAGGAGCCCAGGCTCCTCCCTGAAGCTTTGTATAGGATGATAGACAGGATCATAGATTTAGGGCTGGAAAGGATTATAGAGGCCATCAAGTCCAACTTCCTCATTTTACAGATGGGGAAACAAGCCCAGATAGGTGAGCTTGCCCAGGGTCACACAGCAAGTAAGTCTCTGAGGATTGAACCCAAGTCTTCCTTAATGTTACCAGTGGTCCTGTTTCAGGTGCTCATCACTTCTAGCCTCCTGATTGGTCTCCCCTACTCTAGTCAGCCCTTCACATGGCTGTTCCAGAGTGATCTTCCTGTCACACCCCTTCTCAATAAATGCCAGAAGTTTCTTCTTGCCTGTAGGATAAAGTAGAAATTCCTCTGTTTAGTTTTTAAAGCCTGGCCCAGTTTGTCTTTCTAGTTTCATTGTACATTATTCCCTCTCCCACATTCTGTGAACCTGCCGAAAAGAGCTGTGCCTCCCATGGGACATTCTGTCTTCTGTCTTGGTTCCTTGGCATTGGTGATCCCTTGTACCTGGGATGTCTTCCTTCCTCATCGATGCCTCAGAGAGTCCCTCTCTTCAAGATTAGCTCAAACAGGAAACCTTTCCTGATTTTCCCCCAATTACCAGCTGGAAAACTATATGATATTGACCATGTCGTATATATTCTCTTTATGTTTACTCTGTACGTATTTAGAGAAATACTTGTCTTTCCTGTTACAATATGAGCTCTTTGAGAGTGGGGATTGTTTCCTTCTTTGGATTTGTATCCCCTGCTAAGAACAAACAGCATCAACCTAGGACAGGGCCTGGCACAGAGTAGGCTAGGAATACCTGCTCACTGATTGACTGAAGCAGACTCACCGTTATTCTTTTGAGGAATGTGGTATGTCTGTGAATCATGACTGACATCCAGCATCACTCAAAGGACAAAGGAGGTGCAGGTGGTGGGCACTTTATAAACAAGAAGTTAGTCTGAAATGACTTAAAGTGGGTCGTGAAAGAAAGAGATGCTGGAGCCAAGATACACCTCCTTCATAGGGTTGTTGTAAAGATCAAAGAAGATAACAATGTAAATGCTAGCCGTTATGATAGTCCTTAGCATTTGGGGTTGTAACTTGTAACAACAAGATCTTTTTGCCTATTTTTTTCCATGTTTCAAATGAGGAGTGATTCCACTATACTATATACTCACTATACACTTATATGATATTTTTAGATTGTTTTCCCACTGAAGGTTGGGGAGGAGGGGGAACACTGGATTAGGGAAGAGGAAAGGAAGGGAAGAAGCATTCTTATAGCACTTACCATTACCAGGCCCTGTGCTGAGCTCTTTATAAAAGTATTATCATTTCATTTGATTAGTATTTCAAATCATTGAATCTTACTGTTAATATCCTCTGATTCCTATTAAGGGAAATTGGTATATTTACTATATATTCCTTTAGTTAACATCATTAATTTATCTTTTTGTGGTTAAATTGTGCACTGTGAGTCTCTAGGCACAGTATCAGTCTCTTTTTTTACACAATCATAGGATGCTTTGCCCTTTACACATACCATCTTATTCCATTGTTCATTGAAAATTTGATGTGGAAACCACACACTTTCATTTTAGAGTATTTTACTGCTAATGCACCTTATGGACTGAGAGGCATCTTGGCATAATGAGTAGAGAGCAAGGCTCAGAGCCAGGAAGACCTGGGTTGAGACCTCCCTCTGTGTGATCCTGAGCAAGTCATTTTACTTTTCAGTGTTCTAGGCAACTCCATAATACTGAAAACTGCAGAAGTAGTGCTGTCCTACATTGTTGGAGGCTGCTTCCTCACCTGGGAGTCCCTTCCACTAAGGAAATCACAGTTAGAATCCCTATCCCTAACTCTTATCTTGAGCCCATGGAAATATAGAGAAGGGAGATAAGAGTCAGACCACTCCAAAACTCTAATGGGTCTAGGATCTCCTTAATGTCCATACTCTTCAGTGATACAGATTGCAACTCACCTACGCCTGCCCATTCTTTGTGACCCTTCTCATGGCACGCTAGATTTAGATGGAGGCCCACTCAGAGGGAATCTAGTCCAGCCCTGTTATTTTACATAAGAGAAAACTGAGGTTAGAGACTTTCTTGTGTCTAAGTGTCTAGTCCAAGGTCACACCAGTGATAAATGTCAGAGCCAAGGCTTGAACCTTTTATTCCAGATCTTGCCCACGTCCTTACATAAATGTGCCACCAGGGGTCGCCCAATATGCTTGGGTGCCTTTTCTGTTGACATTACATAGATACTCATGGGGCATGTGGTCTGTCAATCATTCTTGCTCTTTTTGGCCCCAGACATCACATTTTAAAATGGGTGTTGGGAAATAAGTATGTCCAGAGGAGGGTGGCCAGAATGATAAGGGATCCGGAAAATATGTTGTAAAATGACAGTTTAATCTGCAGGAGGAAGCTAGGCTGGGAATGGAGGGATTGGAGAATGTGACAACTACCTCTAATATATGAAGAACTCTTATGTGAAAGAGGTCAGATTTAGTCTGTGTAGGTATAATATGGGCCAGAACTTGGACTAGTGGATGGAAGTTAAGGGAAAAGAACTTCCTAATGGAATTTTCGAACGGTGGAATTGACTGCCTTGGGGGTGGGCGTGGAGAAGTTATGACAATAGCTCGTCACATTTATATTGTGCATTAAGGTTTTGAAAGTACTTTCCTCACACCAGCTCTGTTAGGTAGGTACTGCAAGTTTTACTATCCTCATTGTACAGTGAAGAAACTATGGTTTTTAGAGGAGTAATTTCCAGCCTTTTTTATTCTGCGAACTCCTTTCAACTACCACAAATATCTTGAGAACTCCAAGAGTAACTTAATATACTATTCATAATATTCTGCAATTGTTTTTACTACCTAAGAATTTTTAGTGTGAACCCTAAGGGTTTTAGGAACGAACCACTAGATGGGAACTATTTTTAGAAAGTAAGTGATTTGCCTATGGTTATACAGTTTGTGTTTCTGAGACAGAATTAGGATCCAAGTCTTGTGATTCTAGGTCCAGTATTCTTTCTGCTAAACTGCATCGCCCATCCCCCTCATTGGAAGTTTCATAGAAGGTAGCTATTAGGGGTTGTAGAAAGGGACCAAGTTCTCCCTTGGTGTACTGTCCACTCTCTCCAGATTTTAAAAGTCATCATTATGAAGTGCAGCAAGAAATTTATATTTTCTGAAAAACTATATCCTTAAAATTTCTTCTCACCCCCAACCGTGCACAGTAATACTTTAAAAATAATAGCATCAAGTAGAAGCATAGCCAGCTTTAGAATATAGTCTGCCACGCTCATTAAGTGGTTATGAACTAGGTTTCCTATGAGTAGCTTAAACACCTTGCACTCTACAGTTGAATTTATAGAACTTGCAGGGAAGTGCTGTCTGCATAAATCTCATTACTGTAAAGGAGTTTTCTCTCATCTTTTTGATTTCTTTTTAAAAAAGCAGTTTTTAACCTATTCTGTATAGTTATTCCAAAGCACTTAATGGACTTCTGAGACTATAATGTGACTTGTCCTCAGTCTACACTGGACTTCCAACTACTGTTTAACATCTTGGTTCTTTAATACTCAGAAACATTTTCTCTCTATAGTGAGGGTGATAAGTACGCAGTTTTTGAGAATCCAACTTCCAAGTCATCATTAGAAACACACCAGTTTTTTCTGGTAGACTTGGAATTTCGTAATAACGCAAGAACATATTTAAAAAAAAAACCCAATGGTGGTTTTCTAAGGCAAAACACCTTCCATACTCAGAGAAAGAAATATGGAAGTCATTCGCAGAATGCAGCAGATCATGTTTGTGTGTGTGTATTTTTGTGTATCATGTTTTGATTTGTTATATGATTTCTTCCATTTATTTTAGTTCGACTACATAGCATGACTATAGTGAAAATGTACTCAATAGGAAAGTATATGCAGAACCTATACAGAATTGTATGCTGTTGTGGGGAGGGAGGGGGGTAGTGGGGGGTAGGTAGTGGGGGGTTAAAATCTTAATTTTATGGCAGTGATTGTAAAACATTAAAAAATAATAATAATAAAAAAAAAAACACACCAGACTTGTCTTTGTAGCTTCTGCCTGTTTTGTAAACTCCATGTCATGTAAACTGGACATAATCCTTTTCTCTTGTTTCAGACAACTCAGTTTCCTGGGACAATAGAACCTCAAAAACCTCGCTTGAAAAAAGGTCTGTAATCTTTGTGTATGTGGGCTTTGTTCTTTGTTCCATTGAATGCCACTACAAGCTACTTCTTTGAGTTCTGTATATTTTAGGAGCTAGGATAGCTGGTGTTGGGGGCCCTGCCGTGTCAGCCCTGGGATTTCGGGGGCATGTTTTAATCTGCAGTATTCTCTCATGCTCTCATGGGGTTTACTGTGGGTAGTAACTGTGTTAGTGTTACAACACAGCTGACCAGACTAGAGACATGGATTGCAGTGAGTCACACAAGAGCATATGGGAATCAGAAGCTCTGCATTTTATTTTACCAGCCTCAAGTGGGAACCTCAAGCTGCCGCTTCCTTAGTCAGAGATGCCTAGTCTCTGCTAGTGGAGCTGCAAGGTTGCCCCAAGTGCTGAGGTGGCCTGTTATCTCCCTAAAAGAAGGCCAGATGGAGAAGTACTGGCAGTGGCCTTATGACACCTTCTGGGATGTTCTTGTGCAAGGCACTGTGGAAAGGAAGCTTATAACAGGAAGCATAGGATTTATTTTATTGCATTGACAGGTTTGTCACTGCTGTCCTGAGGTTTATGGACTCAGGCCTTCTGAGGCAACCTGGGGGCTTTCAGTATTTGGCATCTCCTTTTCCATTTGTGACAAATTTTTTTGTCAAGCATATGTGGTTACACTCTGTCCACAATATTTTTCTGTGCACTAATAAACTTTTTCTACAAATAAACTGATTTTCTACAAATTGAGTATGAGTAAGCATCTCCATATAAACATAATAAAAGCTAAAATTATAAATTAAATAGGGTACATCTGTGCATTTAAAAAATGTGTTCCTTTCCTGATATTCCCAACTAGCTGCCTAAATCCAAGTAATGTAGAAAAAAATAAAACAAAACCTTGCCGCTCAGTGACCTTGGTGGACTGCACATACAACATTCTGCCTTCTTAGTCTCCCACCTCTGTAATCTGCCTTGCACAAAATAAGCACTTAATAAATATTTATTGGCTGACTGACCCTACTTCCCTCCTAAGAAGGGAAGTGTGTTTCATCCTTTTATCTTTCTGGTCATTGTTAAACTTAATTGGAGTTCATTGTTGCCTTTCATTGTTTCTTTTGTTTAGAACATTCTGGTCAGGGTGTGTATTTTTTTCTTGGTTTGGCTTATGGACTGAAACTGTTTCATTTTGCAAAATAATTTCATGGATTTAAGAATCTGTGAAGTTCTTGCACCAGGTGTATGGAGCAGGTTACAGCCAGCACCTTCAGATATTCACAAGTGAATTGTTTAATAATTGAAGTTTCCCACTTTAACAGCCAATACTTTTTATTTGATCTTTTTGGGAACAGATTCTTTCCAACATGTATTAACTTTAAGCCTCCTCACCTACTTAAACAGATTTTACAAAGTTTGAGAATGTTAGAAATCTGAGATTGAGAAGTAGATTTGGTGGGGTTCCAATCAGTCAGTGAATCACTAAGCATTTATTAAGTGCTTACTATGTGCCAGGTACTGTGCTAAACCTGGGGATACTAAGAAAGGCAATAGACAGCCTCTGCCCTCAAGGAACTCACAACTTAACGTCCTGGTGCTGTCCCAAAGTAAACAAAGTGACTTACCAAATCTCTTAATCTCTCTGAGCCTCAGTGTCTTCATCAATAAAATTCGGAACTTAGATTAAAAATGTAGGGTCTGGATCATAGTTTACTTTGTGTTATGCTTATTTCTGAATAGATAATATCTGTTGGACTGTGGGCTTGTTGAAGGCCAGGATTATGGAGTATCTCCTTCCTGTGTCTTCAGAGCCTACACTACAGGCCCTTGCACATAGTGGATTCTTAACACATTTGTTGCATTGAATTGAGGAATACTGTATAAGGCAGGAAAAGTATGTTAGAGTCAGATTATTGAGCACTCTAAATGCCAGGTTAAGGAGTTTATATTTTGTCTTACAGCCACTAGAGATTACTAAACAGGTGTGGAAATGACATCTATAAACTTGTGCATTAAGTTGCTACCAGTGTAGATGTCAAAAGATTCTTCAACAGAGAGGGATTCCAGCTGAAGTCAGTTGGATAGTATGTGACAGAGAATCTTACAGGGCTGGCCAAAGGATTTCCTTTACGTACAAAGGATGTTTTCCTCTACATTTTTCCCTGGACCACCCAAAATCAAGGGGCTGAGAGCTAAAGGTTGTGTAGGCCTACTCCAGGGCATTCTTGCTGTGGGGAAATGGGGAAAGTGCAGTAGGGGTCTGAACACTTGAACACTAATTTTCAAGGCCCAGCTTGCTGGGAGGCAGGCTGAGCTAGCTCTGGGTTTGTGTAGAAATGACCTGCCTCAACTTTTCCTCCACCTTGCTTTCAGTAGTATCAGAGGGACTGCCTCCAGTCCCTAGAAAATACTCTCCCTCCTACACCTGGGTAAAGGTAGAATGACCACATCTCAGGATTTGGTAGAAGAAATTTTGATTTAGGTCCAGGTCAAACTAGATGATGTCTGAGTTCCAAGATTCTGTGATTCTGATTCTGCCCCTTCTTATCCTAACGTCTTGTCTTCACTGAAGATATTCTGATGCTACTTAACGTTTTCTTGATGACACCAAGTCACCATGATGTGATGTCATGGAAAGTACCCTGGATGTGGAGGCAAAAGACTTGGTTTAGGATTGGCATTTGCTCCTTAGCTCTGAGCTGGGTGCTCTGGGGCAAACCCTTTACCTTCTCTGAGACTCAGTTTCTAAATCTGTAAAACAGGAATAATGTCTAGCATGCCCTCTCCTAGGATTGCTTTGAAGGTCAAGTGTGATAATGAATGTGAAGAGGCTTTTGTGAAGTAGTAAGATTATTAGTAACATAGGTGATGATTATCATGAAAAGGCCTGGGGCTCAAAGCTGGCAGCTCTGGCTGTGTTGCTATGAGTGAGTCCCTTGGCCTGTCTGAGCCCTAAGGTATACAAGATTTTGCAACCTTCCAGAGTCTGAAAACCACAAGGGAAACAAAAAAAGTCATGGCACATTGAGATCTATAGGACTTTTGTAGGGTTACATAATGCTATCCTTTTTCATTTCTTGTATGGACTTTTTAAGAGTTTTCCTGATGCTCCTTCTATTGTCAGGCTGTCTGTCGGTATGCTTTCTGATGTGCAGTGAGGAAGGAGACCAGATACCTAAGCTTGTTAGAATCATATTAAAGGAAAAGTAAACAGACCATGGCTAGAGGCCTGACAGGCTTTTTCAGAAGTACAGGGTGAATTTCCTTTGAAGTGTGGGCTTTGTGTCCTTTTTGCTTGTTCTTTGATTCAGGACTTTGTTCTTCGTAGCTGAGGGTATGGGATAACTGTAGTGCTGCCATAAGTATAGTCATGATAGGTAGTTCCATTTATTGAGCTAGGGATAAGAAGTCATGAAGAGCAATCATGTTCTCCCTTCAAAGGTCTTTTGACACAACTGTCAGATGCAGAATTAGTGGTAGAAGGGACGTTGATATGACCCACTTTGGTATGTATGTTAAGACATTTGATAAATATCCACAGAGCCAGAAAACTGACCTGCTAATTTATCCTCACCCTGCTCAGAGCTCTCCTATCTCTCCTCTGTTGCTAGGAACACATTATCACTTTTTGGACTGCTGAGTAGCAAGAACCAAAGCAGCCAAAATTTTTCTCTTAAGTTTTTGATAATTAAATATTTTGGTTTAAAGGACTTTTAGCTTCCTTTGGGAGATCCTATTTATATTGACACTAGGTGACTGGGTCAGTAAATACTTGAGATTAATACTCATCCCAGTACAGATAAGCAGATTTGATTGTTTGAGGACAGAGAACCACTTAGTAATGTAGCAGCTGTTCTACCAGGAGCTTAAATGGGATCTTTGAGGACAAAAAATACTTTAAGCATTCACTAAGAAGTGTAGCCTCAGCACTATGCAATATAAAAGAATCAACTAGAAACCTAGCTAATTGCTGGCCTCTAGCTAGAGAGTTAGGGATTGAACACTTTGAGCAAAGGCTTCTGGCCAAATGAGACTCAGACTGAAGAGGTAGGTTCCAGATAGGTTGTGAAGGCTTTTAAGCAGCAACCAGAGGAGTTTGTATTTCATCTTAGAGGAGAGGTTTTTCACCTTTGTATCCTGGGCCCCTTTGGCTGGCAATCTGGTGAAGCCTTTGGACTCCTATGGTCACCTACATTCATAATTGAAAGAACTGCTAAAGTTCGGGGAGAGGTTAGTGATGTAATTTTTCCCATCCAAGTTCATGGGCCCCTTGAAATCTTTATATGGATTCTTTGGTGGGGTGGGAGTGTGGGGTCCATGGATCCATGTCCTAGAGGTAATAGCCACTGCACCATATTGAGAAGAGTGACTTGGTGTGACTTATACTTTAGCAAAATCCTTTTGGCAGCAATGTGGAGTTGAGATTGGAGAGGCAGATTAAGATGAAGTCGTAATAGTCTGGGTAAGGAGTAGTATTGTCTATGAATAGACAATAGGCTGGATGCAGGAGTTTTTGTGTAGTAAACTTGACAAGACTTTATCCTTAAAAAACCTTCTCTAGTCCTAAATTCCCTCTGCTTCTCATTCATCCAAGCTTGACTTTTCAGTGTCATCTTTGATTTTTTTTATCCTTCACACTCAGTGTCTTTACGGCCAAGTTCTGTCAATGCTACCTTCATGTGGATTCTTTTTTTACCACCTTTCACACTGATAACACCCTGGTTCTGGCTTTCATCACCATATATCTAGGATATCATAGACATATCCTAAATTATCTCTATCTGCAGTCTTTCCCTTTTTTAGTCCTTGATACTACCAAAAATCATCTTTTTTTAAAATTAAATTTATTTTCAGTTTTCAACATTCACTTCTACAAAATTTTGAATTTCAAATTTGCTCTCCATCTTCCCTCCCTCCCCTCACCCCAGAACAGCATGTATTCTGATTACCCTTTCCTCCAACCTGCCCTTCCTTCTATCACTCCCCCTTCTCCCCGGCCTCTTATCCTCTTCCCTTCCATTTTCCTGTAGGGTAAGATAGATTTCTATACCCCATTGCCTATATATCTTATTTACTATTTGTATGTCAAAACAGTTTTTAACATTCATTTTTAAAGCTTTGAGTTCCACATTCTCTCCCTTCCCTCCTCCCCATCCACCCTCATTGAGAAGGCAAGCAAGCAGTTCAATATAGGTTATACATGTGCAGACTTGCAAAACACTTTTCTAACAGTTATATTGTGAAAGACTAACTGTATATCCCTCTATCCCGTCCCACCATCCATTTATTCTATTCTCACCTTTGATCTGTCCCTCTACATAATTGCTTCCTATTACCCTTTCCCCTAATCTGTCATCCCTTCTATTTCCTTCCCCCTTTCTTATACCTTTTCCCCCCTGCTTTCCTGTAGGGTAAGATAAACTTCTGTACTCAATTGAGTGTATATGTTATTTCCTCCTGAAGCCAAATCCGTTGAAAGTAAGGCTCACTTATTCCCTGTCTCCTTCCCTTCTTCCCCTCCATTGTAAAAGGTCTTTCTTGCCTCTTTTATGTGAAATGATTTACTACATTCTACCTGTCCCTTTCTCTTTCTCCCAGTACATTCCTCTCAACACTTAATTTTATTTTTTAGATATCATCCATTCATATTCAGCTCACTCTGTGCCCTCTGTCTCTGTCTCTGTCTGTCTGTCTCTTTCTCTCTCAGCCAGGAGAGATCCCCTTTCCACTGACCTTTGAAACTGTCTTTGCCATTTGCTGTTAGAGAAGTATGGAAGTGCTTGAGAAGTACTGGTGCTGTAGCCACCAGTGATTCAGTTCCCTAAGGCTTGTTCCAGCTCTGTCCATGCCCACGCCTGCACTCTATTCCCAGCCCAGTGTAATAGACTCGTTCTGTCGACCTTCCAGATTGTCTTGGGCTAGAAATTTGTTTTAATGTGTCATTTTGTGGTTTCTGTTGCTGTAGAATTTGTTTAGAGTCTTTTTTTACAGGTTTTTTGAGGGGTTTGGGAGGAGAGCTCAAGCTTGTACTCTGCCATCTTGGCTCTCCTCCCACACTGGTGACAAAAATCATCTTCTTAACACAAAAATCTCACCATTTCATGCCTACATCATAAAAATAAAAATTCCTTAATCATACTTTTAATGTTAGTCTGACTACCATGTGTTTTTTAGCAAAAGGCTGGAGGACCTATTTTCAAAATAACATTTTTAATGCATAAAGTAAAATACACAAGATTACAAAGAAAACCACTTGTATTGAACTATAGTTATCAGAAGTAAGAAAGAAAAAAAACAAAGCAAGTTGTGAGACCCTAGTTTTAGAAACCCTGTCCTAAGAAGATAAAATACAAACTCCTTATCTAAAGGATTCTCCAATCTGGCTTCAAAATCCAAGCCAGCATAGCCAAATGAAAAAATGATCCAGATCACTAATAATTAGAGAAATGTAAATTAAATCAACCTCACACCCATCAGATTAGCCAGGTTGACCAAAAAAGGAAAGTGACAAATGTTGGAGGAGCTAGAAAATAGGTACATTAATGTATTGTTGGTGGAGCAGTGAATTGCCTCAGCCATTAATTATTAAATGATTACTAAGTTCTTCAATTCAACCATACCACTGTGAGAAGAAGAAAAAGAAATCAAAGAGAGAGCAAAAGGACATATGTGTACAAAAATATTTATAACAGCTCCTTTTGTGTTTGCAAAGAACTAGAAATCAAGGAGGTGTCCATCAGTTTGATGAATGGCTGAACAGATTATATGTAAATATAATGGAATACTGTTGTACTACAGCAGCATTATAAAGAGAAACTGATCAACTTAGTGGTCAATTACAGTTCCATAGGATCCATGATGAAGCATACTACCCACTAATGATAGAGGAGGTGATAGACTTAGGGTGAAGATCAAGACATGTTCTTTGGACATAGCTATTATAGGAGTGGCCAATGAGGGAATTTATTGTTTTGATTGACTTCATATTTGTTACAAGGTTTTTGTTTTAATTTTTTTAATGGGGGAGGGAGTAGATGGGAATAAGAGAAAATATATTTTTTGTTAATTAAAACAATTTAATTAAAATTTAACAAAACTGACTACAATCCACCCTTCAATTTATTTATTTATTTTTTTACCACTTAACTGAACATTGTAATCATATCCTTGTACTCAGAGTGCTGGCTTAGATGCTATTCCTTTAATGGAAGTAGGAAGCTGGCTTCCAAGGAATCTCACATCTCTGTCAGTGCTCAGTGTTTTAAGTACCTGTTGGAGCAAAGGGACTGCTCTGAAGGGAGCTTTTCCAACTTCATCTCCCTGTGCTCTCCTCTGTAATTGGGGGAGTAGGAGTTGGTGTAAGGACCTCTAGAATTTATAAAGGTTATATTATACTGAGAGCTCATATTTCTATAAGGATTTTAAGGTTTACAATAATCTCACAACAACCTAGGAGTCTGGGAATCTAAGGAGCGTTATTCCTTTTTTACATATCAGTTAATTGAAGTTCAGAAGGCTCAAATAAGTTGCCCACAGTAAGTATGAGAGCCTGGATGGAGGCCAAGTCATGTGACTCTTAAATCCAGTGTGCTTTTCACCATACACGCTGAATCTCATAACACATATGCAGCCCATTTTAAGATCATCTCCCCCAACACCCATCTCCCTTCCCACAATTGATATGATATAGGGAAATGGTATTTGCCCAATATTATAGATGACTTGGGTGATTTGAATAAACTGACGCAAGAGCTTGAGAAAGCTACTAATTTGTGTGCTTTTATGCTTCCTAATCAAATGTGAAATGTTCTTTTGAGTAGAAACCCACCTCTAGATGTCAGAGGGAGAAGGATGTCAAGATTTATGGTCATTCTAGCTGAAGTGAGAGTTTGTGAGTTGCTGCTGTTGCAGGTGTCTATTTGTATATCTAAGAGAGTGTATATGTGTACATATGCATGTGTGTATGTGCACACGTATGCATGCTGTGTGTGTGTATATGTGGTGTGTATATGTCTAAAAGCAGACAGGGGTACTGGTAAAAGGGAAGATCTTTGGTAAGATACAGCCCCAAAAGGCCCTGTATCGTTATATAACTGATGTCCTGCAGGAAGGGCAAGGAAAATTCCTAAGGTATTTTTCCTTGGGATGAATACTATGCCAATAAGAGAAAGATTTTTTCTTTTGTGTTTTCCTGGCCAAAAGAAGATGGTTTAGTTGAAAGAGAGCCACATCAGGGGCCCCTACAAGATCTAAAAGGAAATGCAGCAGGAACCAGGTCAGACCAATTCATGGGAGCAGTAAGGGGCAGCATAGAAGAAGCCACCCTACATGGGACAGCTGCAGAAAGCAATACCCTTGACCACTTGATGATAACAACAGACAGAGAGGAGTCCTTCTCATATTCGGAACTGTAAGTGAGTGGGGATTGAAATAGATCTTTGGGATTAATGGAGCCCTAATTAGAGCAAGGTAACTGGGGCTTTATCCCAGAGAATTGAAATTTATAGTGCCCTGGCAGCATTTGATGGGCCTTCCTCAGGTGTAAACAACTGAGCTTAGCACTTAGTAAGCAAAAAATTAGTTTAAATAAGAAGCTAAGCTCCTAGGTTTACACCAACCTGGTTCAACTGATTTTGTTTTAAAAAGTTGATTTGATGATTTTTATGCTCTATGCCCTAAGTACAAAGTTTGCTAATTGCAAGTATGGTTTCATAGGTTCCTGATTTATTTTCCTCCTTTAAAAACGTAGCTAAACCCTTTTCAATTATAATATTTCAAACTACATCTTAGTTTCTTTTGCTGGTTTATCATCTATATTTATGTCTTATAACTGGGTGTTCCCCAAGGATTCATAGGCCCATTTCTACTCTCTCACTAAACTCACTGATTTCATCAGCTTCTCTGGGTTTAATTACTGCTATGCAGATGACTCCCAGATCTATATATACCCTAGGAATTATGGACCAGGCTAGCCCTGGTCTCTTCTGAATTTTGGTCAAGTATCTTGAATAGCCTTTTGTATGTTTCAAAACAGATATTCCACAAGCATTCCAAACCAATAGCCCAAACTGAACTTACTTTCTTACCCCCAAGCCTTTGCCTTTTTTTCTAGGATGTTGCCCAAGTTCACAGACTTCAGTGTGATTCCTGTCTCTTCACTCTTCCTCAATCTGCGTATTGATCAGTTGCCAAATCTTGTTTCTACCTCTTGCATGTCCTATATCTGTCTCCATCTTAACTAATCTGGCTGCCATCCTAGTTCAGGCCCTTATCCCTTCTTGACTAGACTTTTGCAACAGCCTGATTCATTTTCCTGTCTGGAGTCCTTTTCTTTTCTAATCCCCCCTTCACACAGATGCTGAAGTGATTTCCTTGTGGTGCACATCTGACCATGTTACTTGCATCCTGTTTCTTCAGTAGTCAACTATGAGCTCCTCTATTTGTCTTTTAAAGCCCTTCCCAGCCTGCTTTTCCACCCTGTGTATCACTTCCCCTTCCTATGCTTTATGATCCCGCTGAACTGGCCTTTTTGTTATTCCCCCACATAATCCTCCCTGTGCCTGAGTACTTGCTCTCCCCATTCCTACAATGCTCTCTTTCTTTGTTGGACCCTTCAGAGTCCCAGGGGTCCCTTTATGAAGCCTGGCCTGAGCCTCTCCCAGTTTTTGGATGTTTATCTTGTATATAGACTTCTTTATGTATGTGCTGTCTCTTATATGTATGTGTTGTCTCCCCACTAGATTGTATTGTGTTTGTCCTTCGGAGGACCGTGACATCAGGGAGATGATGACATGACTTGTAGTTGACTTGGATTTGAGTGAGGGAGGGCTATGCAAGGTCACCTGCCTCACTTTCTCCTCCAGAGCCTTTTGGGTCCAGTGGCCTGATATTCATCAGGATGGGTGGAGATGGCCCAGGATGCAATGGGAGACTCAGACCCTTTTAGGCTAAAGTCTTTTCAGGTCCTCACTTTGAGTAAGATAAAGCCCATTCATTGAATGGACCTCTTTAAGTAGTTATTCAAGGGATAGCCCCTTTAATAAATAAAAAAAAATCAAACTGGGAGGGGAAGACCTTCAGGGTTCCTAGCCAAAAGAAAAATCTCTCCTCTCCTCTCCCCTATCCCCTTACCTGGGGGTGCTCTGCCCAGGGATAAAGTATATTTTGGGTGGCCAAAAGCTGCCTTTTTTTCCTTTGGGTTTACTAGCTAGATTTTTCTCAAAGACCAAGCCTTAAATTCACTTCACTCTGAAGCACATAAATTGGACAGTAGGTCCCTACCCTCCTAACACAGAGTGAATGTAAATTCTAAATAGTAACTGTTTCTCCATTAGAGTGGTATTTATACCTTTTTTAGAGCCAGAGGGCATTCTAACCCTTAAGAACCAGTGCTTCATTAACAAAGGCTGTGGGTGTTCCTACAAATCTTCCCTAATCAAACTCCCCTTAATGGGCAGGCTCATTAATGGGTGGGAAAGATCCTCCCCAATCACATTATTCAATCAGAGGTACTTTTACTAAAGCAACAACAGCAAAAAATCCTAATCTGATTGCCATTATGGCTAGGTACTCTGCAGGCTCTAGAGGTACAAATACAAAGAAGGAAACTAGCACTAGTTATGAGAAAATTCCATTCTAATGGAGGAGCCAATAAGTACATGGAAATTATGTACAGGTAAATGTAAAGTTAATAAATACAAATGTATGTGAAGTAGTAAATATGGTTGGTTGGTGTCCTTAGTTTTCGAAGAGGACCAAAATAATATCACCATGATAAAGTGAAATTTCAGCATGTCCCACTGTGGCTGATCAGACCAATATGAGCTAGGAATGCTCTACCATAGGTTGGGCACAGATAGTACGAGTGAATATTTGGGGTGGATATCCTAAATTTGTGCATCCTACATTTACTTTGTGCTGTCTCAATTCTGCTTTGCTCAAAGAGCACAGTACCCTTTCTGATGTAGGCGTGCCATGCTAAGCGATCCTGTGCCAGCGTCTCCCATGTTGCACAGTCAAATCCAGAGTTCTTGAGAGAGAGACCTTGAGAGTGTCCTTGTATTGCTTCTTCTGACCACCATGTGATCGCCTGCCCCATGTGAGTTCTCCATAAAATAGTCTTTTTGGCAAGAGTACATTTTGCATTGAAACAACGTGGCCAGCCCATTGGAGTTGCACTCTTTGGAGCATAGTTTGAATACTTGACAGTTCAGCTCGAGCATGGACTTCAGTGTCTGGTACTTTATCCTAACAAGTGATCCTCAGAATCTTCCTAAGACAGTTCAAATGGAAGTGATTCAGTTTCCTGGCATGGCCATGTTTCACAAGTATATAACAATGAGGTCAGCACAATGGCTCTATAGACCTGGGTAGTCAGTCTAATACCTCATCTCTCCCAAACTTTTCTTCAGAGCCTACCAAATGCTGAGCTAGCTCTGGCAATGTGTGCATCAATCTCATTGTCAATATGTACATCCCTGAAAAGTACACTACCAAGGTGAGTGAACTTAACCACAGCATGCCATCCTGAAATTGACATACAATACTGATGAACTTCTCAGGCAACCAAATTTTGACATAATTTTCCATAAGTCCTCATGACTAACAGTGTCAAAGGCCTTGGTCAGATCTACAAATGTTGTGTACAGACCTCTGTTCTGCTCCTGGCATTCCTCTTGGAGTTGTCAGGCAGCAAACACCATATTGACTGTTTCTCAGCCCTTTCTGAAGCCACACTGGCTCTCAGGTATATGCCCATCTTCCAGCTGAAGAATCAGCCTATTAAGGAGGACTCTAGCAAGAATTTTGCCAGCAATGACTAAGAGAGAGATCCCCCTGTGATTGTCTCAGGACAATCTATTCCTTTTACCTTGATAGAGATGGACGATGGAGGCATCCTTGACTTCCTGGGGGATAACCTCCTCTTTCCATATAACCTGGAAAATTTCAGTCAGCTTTTGTATGAGCATTGGTCCCCCTACCTTGTAAATCTCAGCTGGAATAGAATCAGCACCAGGTGCTTTGCCACATGAAAGGAGCCTATGGTCCTCAAAACCTCTTCTTCAGTTGGAGCTTCAGCTAAGGAGGGATTGACTTCAACTTGAGGTAAACAGTCAATGGCCTCAGCATTGATTGATGATGGTCTGTTGAGAACACTATGGAAGTGTTCAGCCCATCCCTCTAGTATCATGTTCTTATCAATAATCCATGTGGCTCCATCAGCACTGAGTAGTTGTGATGTACCATAGGTTTTTGGTCTATAAATAACTTTCAGGGAATCATAAAAGCGCTTTGGATTGTTACTATCAGCATAAAACTGAATTTCATCTGCCTTCTTACTGAGCCAGGAATCCTTTATCTCTCTAAGCTTTACTTGTACTTTGCTTTTGATAGAATTAAATGCTGCCTTCTTGCATGTGGATGAACTATCCTGCTGGTAAATCCTGTGGAGTTCTCATTTTTCATTTAGCAATTTTCCCCATCATTTTCATCAAACCAGTCTTGATGTTTATGAGTGCTCTGACCCAGATGAGCAAATGCAGTGCTGTACTCCAGATCTCTGAAAGCTGCCTACTCCTTCTCTGTTCCACTGTTGCCAGCTGTGTGTTGGCTCAACTTTCCTAAGTTACCAACAACTGTTCACCCTCAGAAAAGAATTCTAATTTGTTGACATTAATTATTCTGGTACTCATTTTGCCTTGGGGGCAGCACTTTTGATGAATGCGAATATTCAGCTTGGAAAGGATAAGTCTATGATCAGTCCAGCACTCTGCACCACACACATTGCCTTTGTCAGTCTCACATCTTGTCTGTCTCTCCTTACAGTCACATAGTCTATTAGATGCCAGTGTTTGCTGCGAGGGTGCATCCATGAAGTTTTATTGCATTTAGGTAAACAGAAAACAGTGTTGATGATGAGAAGGTCACACGATGCACAAGTCTTCAGGCGTAGATGACCGTTGCTGTTGCTGTTTCCAACTCCATTCCTCCCTCACACTCCCTGCCAAATCTGGTAGTCTGAACCCACTGTAGCATTAAAGTCTCCCAGAATTATAAACTTGTACTCTTTTGGCATGATAATGTTTAATATAAAATTTTGGAATAATCTCTTTGTTCTCTCTGAAGCAAACTCAGAGAATGCCTCTTCCTATGTCAACAAAAGCCTGCCAGGGCTGACTTAACATTCCTTAAGAGACCTTTAACCTAAGACACTATCTTGAATAATGGGATGTTTTCCATATCTTAATATTTGTAGACATATACTATGTTATGGCATGTTAATGGTAAAGAAAACACAGGCATCTTGGGTCGTAATTTCTATGTGAAACTTTGTCAAACTCTGTTATCTTATTGTATTTACAACCTATGCAATTAAGAAATTCCTTTACTAATGGTCTAGTTAGTCACTTATGGAGATCATAAATCTGAAAGACACAGAACACTTCTTTGTCCTAAAACATATTTAAGGCTGCCCAATTCTTTGTATCGGCAGCCAGAACATTTCTGGCTCCATAATGCATTATGTTACCGTTATCTTTAATAGGGAATTGATTAATTAATTAATTAAATCATAAAATGTATGCATTTAGCCTGTTGCCTTTTCTTTAACCAAGTTTTCAGGTCAACAGGCACATTGATGATAAGGGTCTCTAGATCTTCATAAAATTTTTCTTTGACTTCATTGGGGTTTGTTGTGGTGGGAGCATAGGTACTAATGATGGTGGCATGGCATTTTCCCATGAGTGGCAATTGCATTGTCATGAGCCTGTCATTCACTCCTTTTGACAGGCATACCAGCTTGCTGATTAGATTAGTTTTGATTGCAAAACCCACACCATCTTCACAGTGCTCCCCTTCATTGCATCCACTCCAGAAAAAGGTGTATCCAGCTCCAACTTCAGTAAGCTGGCCTTCATTTGCCAACCTTGTTTCACTCAGGGCTGCTATTTGGATGTGATACCTGTTGAATTCTCTTGCACAAGAGCAGTTCTTTCAGGTCTACTGGATTTTTGTGTTGTCTATAAGTGTGCACATTCCGTGTGCCAGTGGTGAGTGGAATCATCTTTGCACATGTTTTGGTACATTTTGTACATATTTTTGTCTTTTCGATCGCATAGTGGGATTCCCCGCCTGCCGCAGTAATCAGGCCAGGGTTGGGTAAGCAGACAGTGTTTCGAGGACCTTTTCTAGCTCCCTTCCTCACACCAGGAGGTGGGCAGTGCAATCCTTAAAAGGCTGCTCAGACTCTCAGGGGGCTGCCTAGTCCCAGTGCTGCTTCTATGACCTGGGCTGCCTGTGTGTGGGGTTGTGACTACAGCTCCCAGTGTATCCACACCTGCTGTTTCATCACTTGCCTGTTGCCACAGGACTTTGAAACATAATAGTGAAATGCTATGGGCAATGTCTTTTGGTTAGTGTGTACATTGGATTTAAATGAGCAGAATTGCACGAAGTCGTCAGCCTCACTTTCTCCTCCAGAGTTATCATAGTGCAGTGGCAGGACAGAGTCAAGACCGCTGGCCATGGCTCTGGATGCAGTGGATGACCTTGCCATCTTTGGTGTCTAACCAAGCTCTAAGCACTCCACATTGCCTGCTTCATCTGCCTTGTGGCTGTTGGAACAAATTGTTCTCATCCACCCATTCCACCAGAGGAAGTCTTTACATGCTTGAGGTAGACACCCCCCTAACTCACCAATGGGTTTGAGACCCCATGGTTACCCTCAACCTGATTTGGCCTGTCTGCCTGGTTTACCTGGCTGTGGCTACTGAGCGTGCTGCAGCTTCTTGGAGCCACAGGTGAGAATTAGGTGGAACAGGTGGACTCCAAAGGTGGAAGGAGCCCCCAAAAGGGCTCTGCAGCCATTAGAAAATAAGCTTTTTGAGAACAGGACCTTTATCCTTATCACTTCCACCTGGCCTGGCCCATTATTGGTGCTTAATAAGTGCTGGTTGATTGATTCTTATGTACTTGAAATTGAGGAGTGAATCTCCAACAGTGATTAACTAGACTCTCCATTCTAAAGGTTTTCCTGGTAGGATCATTTAAAGGCTAAAGAATTCAAAGAAATAACAAAAGCCTCATTGTATAACTGAGTCCTTCCCGCCACTGGAGTCTCTGACACAAAGATTAGCTACAGAAGTTCTTGGTCTCACTGAGACGGATCTCTTTGTTTCCTGTCCTTTAAACATGTTCCTCATTCCATTTGAGGGCCCTTGTTCTCTTTCTTTTTGTCACCTAGAATATCCTGTGACCTCTTCTGTCCTGTAAGGCCTAACTCAGGCCACTTTTTCTGTGAAGCCTTTCTTGTTCACCCCAGCCTGAGGGGCTTTAGAGCAAGCACCTCACACTCTCTCCAATTTTAATGGCACTCATTCTCTGTTAACAGCCATTTGGCACGTACCCTAAACAGCCTTACTTTGTTATCTTATCCCCTGTAGCCTCCACAAAATAAACAAACAAAAAAGAAGCTACCAGACTTAAGCTCCTTTGAGCCAGAACCAGGTTTAAAATCCTGCATATGCCCTACAGCACCTTCCATGTTAGTAGGTACTCAAATATTTATTTGTCTTATGTTTATTAATGTATTAGTATGGAACAAGCCAAACTAGCTATATTTGTGCAGGGTTTGGTCGTGTATTCTGTGGTATAAATATGTAACATAAAACTGAACCCTGAGGAAGTTGAAAAGAAAAGCTTAGAAATGTGAGTTGAGCTCTTGGGTGTTAACAGGGATGCCTGTCTTCCTGTGGGATTTGGGATTAATAGACATGATGTCTCACCAAAGGCTGTGAGAAATGTGATTTTAATGTCTATTAGACATAATGGATTTCTTTAAAAAAAGAAATGAAGTAAAGGTTTCTTTGGACTTCATGTTGGATTGGTTCTTGAATACTCTCCCTGCCCTTGATTTCCTGGCAGAACTGGCCCACGGCTCTCTCATTATTGATAACTAGAAGGTTGAGATTAAAGGGTGTCTCTTGCACAGACAGTTCAAGTCAAAGGAGATATTAAAAACATTCCATGGATGTTTTGTATAAAACAGCCTAGAAAGGAGTTGGAAATCAGGTTTGAAACCTTTAATGATACAAAGGGAAACCAAGGACTATGTAACTGGAACTGATGAGCATAAAACTAAAACCTGTATTGGTCCTCTACCCTGCAGAGGGATTGTTGGTCTGGAAAGCAATTCCGTTTGTTGTTGAATTGAGAGCTGTACTTTTCCCTATATTGCTTCTTTTTTCAGGCTCTATGGTAACAGAAGAAAGATTGCTGCTAATTGAAGCATCATGGTGGAATTATTCTCGGGCTGGAATACTCTTATCATGATAGGATTTTAATTTCCTAATTGCATTTGAAATTAATTCTTTCTGAAATGCTTTTCTTGTTTTGAATTGAAATTGTGGCTCTCTTTTCCTGATTTCTTTTCCCTTATTATGCTATGGAAAATAATAGGGCTTTAAATTTAAAAAAATTATCATAGAACTTAATTATGTTCTTCATTTTATCACAACAATGTAATTGATGAAAGGCACTTAGGGCTCTTGGTTAAAAACTGGGTTTTATTTTATTTTGTTTGTAATTAAGAGGACTTGGATTTGAATCTCTGATTTTCTCTGTACCATCTTGAGCATATCACTTAACCCTTTCTAACCTCTGTTTTTTCTATGTAAATAAGAGAGTTGAACTAGGTCATCTCTTAGGTCCCTTCCAGTCATAAAATCTTGTGATCAACTTTTTTAAAGTGATATTTTCCTATTTTAGTGAAAGGTTAAGGGGTAAGTCACGACAAAGTTTCAAGTATTTCTGACAGTTTTTCTAAACTATTCAGTAAGGTTGAAAAACAGTGGGGTATTTTTTGTTTGTTTCTACAGATGATGTTGACAAAGGCTCTAAACTGTGGAGGTGTTTTTGTACTATAGACAAGGACTAGTCTTAAAAAGGCTAAAATAACTTTGTCTTACTTCTGAGAAAAATCTTTCAGCTAAAAGGCATTAGGAATCATGGTTGAAAACTCCAGTCCTCAAGATGAGAGCTCTCCTATCATTTTTCTGTTTCATGTTGAAGTTGAGTTAAGATTAGTTTCCAACCAAATGAAGAACAAGTGTGTCTTAGTCCATTTTATATTTTGGTTTGATTAGCTTCTTTAAAAAATCATATTTTTATTGATATCTTTTGTATTTATGTCAGCTTCATTTCCAAATTATATCCTTGGCTCCACACGTGCCCAGAGAACCATCTCTTGTAACAAGAATTAAAAAAGAAAAAAAATCAGTCCAACACAACCCACTACTATGTAGATCACATTGAAAATCCCATAACCCTTCATGTCTGCAAAGAGGAGTGGAAGGTGCATTTTCTCAACTTTTCTCTTGGGCCTGGCTTGGTCATTATAATTAAAGCATTCAATTTTGAGGATGGTAATTTTTATTTTGTCTTTTCCACTTACATTGTTGTCTTGTGTTTTGTTTTTCTGATCAGCATTCATTGCTCTGTTTTAGTTCCTAAAAGTCCTATCATACTTCCTTGAATTCTTCGTATCTGTTGTTTCTTACTGTACAGTAATCTGTTAAACTCTGCTACCATAGTTTGTTTAGCCATTCTCCAAAATGATGGGGACCCATTTTGTTTGTAGTTCTTTGCTACTACAAGAATGAGGGCTACTGTGAAGATTTCAGTGTCCATTGGATATTTCTTTCCATCTTTGTTGGTTTTGAGTGTCATATACTGAATAAACTTTCTTCACTTGCTTTGTAGGTAGCTTTTCTTAAAGACAACTCAGCTGTTTGGGCTAGGATGAATACTGCCATGGCTAAGGTTCTTAAAAATACTTTAGATGGTCTCTTTTTACTAGGAAAATTTGGTGACAATGGCTGAAAAAGAGCAGAAGATATTGTTTTCAACTGTAGTTCACCGTGTTCACCCTGACCACTGAAGAGAAAGTGTGTCTTCATAGGCTTCCCATTTGGCTGGTGAGTGCCAGGGAGGCAAACCTCAGGGAAGTACCTCTCCACCTTTTGCCTCCAGAGGCCAGACAGACTGCAAGTTACCAATGATACAAGCACAGCATTGCCTAAGCAACAAGCATGGAGTGCTACACCCCAGGGGCCCTCTGCTAGTGCCTCACTCACCCTTTCCCATGAAGGAAAGAGACACTTTGGTAAGGACTGTGCTGACC
Organism: Notamacropus eugenii; assembly: GCF_028372415.1. Lineage (NCBI taxonomy): Eukaryota > Metazoa > Chordata > Mammalia > Diprotodontia > Macropodidae > Notamacropus > Notamacropus eugenii. The sequence goes on along the minus strand of NC_092872.1, from coordinate 244,591,813 downwards.
AGGCCATTGTATAGGTTTTTCTAACTAGATCAAGGGAAAAAAAGCACTATTTTCTCAGAAATTGTTGGTAAATATGTCTATGTTGTGTCTCAGTGGTTAAGTAGACAGGAAATGACTTACTTAGAGAAAAAGAAGTAGGGTTCTAAGATAAAATCAGCTACAGAACAAACAAGAGAACACATTTGAATGTAAGAAATTGTTGTAGGATGGGCCTATCTGAAGCCCTCTGCTTATTACAAGGGGGCTTCAGTTCTTTTGCTGAATGCTGCATCTTTGATTGCTGGCTTCCCATAGTTAAATAAAGCTTCCTAGGTTTTCCAAACTTTGACCTTGGTCACCAAATTGCTATACTATTCCTCAATTTTGTTGTTGCCTTCTTCTCCTCATCCCTCATACTACTGAAGGATTTTGGAATTCAAAAATGATGCACAAGATTATAAACAGTCACATGGAGTGAACATTTTCTAGCTGAGCCTCCTCTGTTAGAGCCTTGCTATGCCCTTCTCCTTTCTGCCCCACCTTCCTCCCATCCATGGATCCTGATTGGATTTGGAGTTAGGGAATCCTGGTTAGAATTAGGGCTTCTCTACTTCCTTGCTTCATGAGCTTGAGTGAATAACTGTCTTTTTTCTGAAAAGATTGCATAGTTAGATCTCTAAAACTCTTGTCTATTAGTGATTCTTAGATTTTTTTTTTTTTTGCCTAACTCAGTTAAAAAACCTAGGTTTTTCCCACCCACTCCCCCCTTCTAAAGGAGGGAAGAGACAAGTCCAGCCCTTCCTCCTTCCCTCTTTTTATCTTACACCCTGTTGTTTGTCCTTCTTTCTCAAAGAGGACTATGACATCAGGAAGGTGATGCCATGACTTGCAGGTGAATTGAATTTCAGTGAGAGAGGGCGGTGCAAATTCACCAGCCTTACTGTCTCCTCTGGAGCCATCTGGCTTCAGTCAAGATATAGATCAGGACAACTTGAGATGGTTCCAATGCAGTGGGGAGATCTTGGCCTTTTTAAAGTCTTTCCTAGGTCTCAGTTAAACTGAGGCAACACCCATTCAGTAATTAAGGCTAGGTAAGAAATGAGGCAAAGAATGGCCTCTTTAAAAAAAAAATCGATCTGGGAGGGGAAGACGTTCTAGGCCTTCAAGGACCAAAGGATGAGCAAGTGAGGCTTGAACTAGGACCTATTGTTGGTCAATCAATGAGATCCAGAGTGATTTGGATTTAGGGTGTTGTCCTTAAGAAAGAAATCTAGTCTGTAAATTCTAAAATAGCTTTTGAGGTTTCAGTGATCAAAATTTACTCAGAAGCACTTTGATAAGTAATATGGAAATCATTCTTCTCTGCCAGTGGGAGTGGGCTTCTTGTATTTAAAGAGCCTTGTTCCTTGGCAAGCCATTCTGATCCCTCTGACTTGATCAGGAAATCAGATTTTTTGAAGTCAGCTCCTTATTGATCACTCTTCTAAGTAACTAGATAAAAGTAAAAGGATATGTGACAAATCCAATAAATACAAGCAGGTAAAGACATTGTCACCATTATCTAAAAGCCACACAACTGCCCTAAAAAGTCATAATGACCCTCACTTTCTTTTCAGCATTACCAATCATCCCGTAGTATACGTAATATTTATGTGGAAACAGCTGTATTTGCAGGAGGTTTTAAAATTAAAGACTGAGTAGAAATGCAATATAAGCCAAAGCCCATCATGCTGCTGTTGATCAAATCTCTGGATAGCAGATTATCAAGCCTTACCCAGGAGTTCACCTTTTTAAATAATAATATTCAGTGGATAATGAAATTGCAGGAATACTGAAAAATGTGAACTGTCCTTTGAACAAAGTGCTAGAATTTTATGTTTGCATATTTTCTAGCATTGTCGCATTATGGAATCATGAATAAAAGTTACAATTTAAAATAATTTTTAAAAATGAGGCACAATTCAAAAGAATTTCCTATAAGGATACCACCTTTCCACTCAAATCTATTCTGATCTGACAAAATACTTAATTGCCACTGATGCCTGCACCCAAAGTATTTTGTTTTGGTATCAAGTAGTTTTGGTTGTTGGTGGATATGGTTTTCCTTAAATATATAAGTTGCTTATTTTATTTCATGCTTAGGTATTTAAATTTTGACCTACTTGAGTCAAACATCTTGTTAAAAGTAAATTGTTGAAAAATTTTAAAGAGAAATTTATTTCTCAGTGTTTTGGACACTGGTGAAAAGGACCCGTTTAAATGTAAAGAAATTCTTGAAAAATTCTGTGAACATTCTGTTCCAGAACTTTAGTGAAAGGAAAAAATGATACTGGCAATACTTGGTATGTCTTCATAAGGCATGTAAATGTCTGAAGCACAAATAGGATGCCACGGTAATGTCTAATTGGTTGAATCTGAAGAAGAGGTGAGAGAACAATTTACTTTCCTCATGACTTTGTTTTAATACTTTTCAACAGGTTCTTGAGTGAAGCTAAATACAGTGTCTGGCACATAGAAGTCACATATTAAATGCTTTTTGAATTGAGATTATCTTTGGGCAAATAGCAGTATGAATAGCTCCATAATTTCCAGAGATTATATGAATAATTAATTATAATCTTAAATTTAAAGTGACAGTGATATATTGAGCATCCCAATATGAGGAGTTAGTCAGTTAGCAGGCATTTATTAAGTACCTACAATGTGCTAGACATTGTGCTAAGTAAGCTCGGGGAATATAAAGAAATGCTAACAAATATGTGCTTTAAAAAAAAACAACGGGGGGGGGGGGGGGGGGAGGAGCCAAGATGGCGGAGTAGAAAGACACACATATGCTAGCTCGGAAACCCACAGACCATAGATTGCTTGTAAAGAAGAACTCCCAACAAATTCAGGAGCAGCAGAAGCCACAGAACAGAGTGGAGGAGATTTCTGTTCCAGAGAGCACTGAAAAACTGACGGGAAAGGTCCGTCGCGCACCGGACCTGGAGCAGAGCCCAGCCCTGCCTTGGCTGTGCGGCACTGAGAGGAGCCGATCTGAGCAGGCTCCAGGGACGGGATCTCCATTGGCCCAGCAGGTCCCTCCACCCACAGGTGCTGAAGGTTGGTGAGAGGGTCTCTTGGGCTGGTCGAGAGGGGAGTGGGATGTCCCCATAACTCAGGCCCCCTCGGGAGGCAGCAGCAGAGGCAGCAGGGGACAGGGGCTCCCAAAGCAGGCAGGAGCATAGATCCATTGTCAAAGGTCTCCACATAAACCCCCTCAGGGAACTGAGCCCCACGTGGCGGCCCTGCCTCCACCTGAGCACCTGAACTTAATCTCACACTGAATAGCAGCCCTGCCCCGCCCAAAGCCCTGAGGCTGGGAAGCAGCATTTGAATCTCAGACCCCAAGCCCTAGCTGGGTGGATCTGGAGGCGAGGTGGGTGTGGAAAGGACACTTAGAAGTCAAGTCACTGGCTGGGAAAATGCCCAGAAAAGGGGAAAAAAAAATAAGACCATAGAAGGCTACTTTCTTGGTGAACAGGTATCTCCTTCCTTCCTTTCTGATGAGGAAGAACAATGCTTACCATCAGGGAAAGACGTAGAAGTCAAGGCTTCTGTATCCCAAACATCCAGAATAAATATTCCATGGGCTCAGGCCATGGAAGAGCTCAAAAAGGATTTTGAAAATCAAGTTAGAGAGGTGGAGGAAAAACTGGGAAGAGAAATGAGAGAGATGCAAGAAAAGCATAAAAAGCAGGAAAGGAGACCCAAAAAAAAGCTGAAGAAAATAACACCTTGAAAAATAGGCTAACTCAATTGGCAAAAGAGGTTCAAAAAGCCAATGAGGAGAAGAATGCTTTCAAAAGCAGAATTAGCCAAATGGAAAAGGAGGTTCAAAAGCTCACTGAAGAAAATAGTTCTTTCAAAATTAGAATGGAACAGATGGAGGCTAATGACTTTATGAGAAACCAAGAAATCACAAAACAAAACCAAAAGAATGAAAAAATGGAAGATAATGTGAAATATCTCATTGGAAAAACAACTGACCTAGAAAATAGGTCCAGGAGAGACAATTTAAAAATTAATGGACTACCTGAAAGCCATGATCAAAAAAAGAGCCTAGACATCATCTTTCATGAAATTATCAAGGAAAACTGCCCTGAGATTCTAGAACCAGAGGGCAAAATAAGTATCCAAGGAATCCACCGATCACCGCCTGAAAAAGATCCAAAAAGAGAAACTCCTAGGAACATTGTGGCCAAATTCCAGAGTTCCCTGGTCAAGGAGAAAATATTGCAAACAGCTGGAAAGAAACAATTCAAGTACTGTGGAAATACAATCAGGATAACACAAGATCTAGCAGCTTCTACATTAAGGGATTGAAGGGTGTGGAATATGATGTTCCAAAAGTCAAAGGAACTAGGACTAAAACCAAGAATCACCTACCCAGCAAAACTGAGTATAATACTTCAGGGGAAAAAAATGGTCTTTCAATGAAGTAGAGGGCTTTCAAGCATTCTTGATGAAAAGACCAGAGCTGAAAAGAAAATTTGACTTTCAAACACAAGAATGAAGAGAAGCATGAAAAGGTAAATAGCAAAAAGGAGTCATAAGGGACTTTACTAAAGTTGAACTGTTTACATTCCTACATGGAAAGACAATATTTGTAACTCTTGAAACTTTTCAGTATCTGGGTAGTTGGTGGGATTACATACACACACACACACACACACACACACACACATGCACACATGCGCACATGCACGCACACACAGAGACAGAGAGCACAGAGTGAATGGAATAGGATGGGATCATATCTTTAAAAAAATGAAATTAAGTGGTGAGAGAGAAATATATTGGGAGGAGAAAGGGAGAAATGGAATGGAGCAAATTATTTCTCATAAAAGAGGCAGGCAAAAGACTTTTTAGTGGAGGGAAAAAGAAGGGAGGTGAGAGAAAAACATAAAGTTTACTCTCATCACACTTGACTCAAGGAAGGAATAAAATACACACTCATTTTGGTATGAAAACCTATCTTACAATACAGGAATGTGGGGGAGAAGGGGATAAGCAGGGTGGGGGGGATGATGGAAGGGAGGTCAATGGGAGGAGGGAGCAGTCTGAAGTCAACACTCTTGGGGAGGGACAGGATCAAAAGAGAGAATAGAAGCAATGGGGGGCAGGATAGGATGGAGGGAAATATAGTTAGTCTTACACAACATGACTATTATGGAAGTCATTTGCAAAACTACACAGATATGGCCTATATTGAATTGCTTGCCTTCCCAAAGAGAATGGGTGGGGAGGGAGGGATGAAGAGAAGTTGGAATTCAAAGTTATAGGAACAACTGTCGAGTACTGTTCTTGCTACTAGGAAATAAGAAATACAGGTAATGGGGTATAGAAAGTTATCTGGCCCTACAGGACAAAAGAGAAGATGGGGACAAGGGAAGGGAGGGATGATAGAAGAGAGGGCAGATTGGTGATAGGGGCAATCAGAATGCTCAGTGTTTTGGGGTAGGGGACAAATGGGGAGAAAATTTGGAACCCAAAATTTTGTGAAAATGAATGTTAAAAGTTAAATAAATAAATTAAAAAAAAAAAAAGAAAAAAACAACAACAACAAATAAATCTTGAGTTAAACCATATAATATTTCTGTAAGAATGACTCCTAAAAGGCTTTGAGTCATCTAGCATCTATTTAATAGTTTACAAGATGAAGTAATTGAAATTAAACAAGTTGTAATTTATAGTGAGCCTAAGGAACATTCTCTGTTTCTATGTGTGACATTTCCATCTGCAGACAATGATTATAAATACATTTGGTGCCTAGTATTTTCTTACATTCATAAGATACAATTTTCCAGTATTTTGGTTCTTATTGTATTTTACGGTTGGAAGGGACATTAAAGATGACATAGTGCCACCTTGTTATAATTTATTCAACAGGTGGTCATTCAGCTTATTTGTGAACATAACCATAACATAAGGTTGTCTGTTCACTTGTCAAACAACTCTGTTAGGAAGTTCATTCTCATTTCTGCTTTCCTGTGATTTCTAGTTATTTTAGTTATGTTATATTATATTACAGTTATATTACAAGGGATTAAATAAAGTAAATTTCATACCTTAAATAAGGGCCTTAGATGTCTGCTTCCTTTGAATGCCTTGTCTGGTATCAAATCTGAAAGTTTGGGAATCCATGAATTAGTCTCACTACTTTTGAAAACAGTTTGTAACTATTCTAGAAAAGTGCTTAAGGGCAGAGCCAAGATGGCAGAGTAACAGCACACACTTTCTAGAGTGCTGCCCCCAAGGCCAGCCAAATACCTGTAAAAGATGGCTCTAAAGAAATTATGGCTGCAGAACCCACAGAATTATGGAGTGAAGCATATCTCCAGTCCAAGACAGCCTGGAAGGTCACTAGAAAGTGTGTATCATGACACGCAGGGGGCAGTCCAGTGTGGACTGCCCTGGCACAGACAGGACCTGAGCAAGCCTTGGGGAGACTGAATCTCTCGCACTTGTGGCAATTTCCAGACTTGCTGAGGACAAATTGGAAGGTCAGTGAAAAAACCTGTGGGGCCAGTATGAGAGAGTGGAGTGGTCTGGGCCCCAGCCCCAGGGCGGCAGAGGGGGAAGAGGGTGGAGTAAAGTGCAGCAGCCATGGAAGCAGCAGGGGCAGAGATAGCTACTATTCCTGAAGCTCTAGGCCCACAGATAGTGAGGGATTCAAGCAGCTGACAGTACATCCACCACCACCACTGGAAGCAGAGATCTATCTTGACAACCAATAAAAGAATCAGACTATAGAATTTTACTTTGGTGACAAGGAAGACCAAAACATGCAAACAGAAGGCAGCAAAGTCAAAACTCCATCCAAAGCCTCCAAGAAGAATATGAGTTGGTCTCAGGCCATGGAATAGCTCAAAAAGGATGTTGAAAATCAAGTAAGGGAAGTAGAGCAAAAACTGGGAAGAGAAATGGGAGTGATACAAGAAAATTATGAAAAACAAGTCAACTGCTTGCTTAAGGGGACCCAAAAAAATGCTGAAGAAAATAACACTGTAAAAAATAGACTAACCTAAATGACAAAAGAAATCCAAAAAGCCAATGAAGAATGCCCTAAAAAGCAGAATTGGCCAAATGGAAAAGGAGGTCCAAAAGTTCATTGAAGAAAATAATTCCTTAAAGATTAGAATGGAGCTTGGAATATGATATTCCAGTCGAAGGGCTTGGAATATGGTATTCCAGAAGTCAAAGGAACTAAGATTAAAACCAAGAATCATCTACCCAGAAAAACTGAGTATAATACTTCAGAGGAAAAAATGGTCATTCAATGAAATAGAGGACTTTCAAGCATTCTTGGTGAAAAGACCAGAGTGGAATAGAAAATTTGATTTTCAAACACAAGAATGAAGAGAAGCATAAAAAGGTAAACAGGAAAGAGAAATCATAAAGGACTTACTAAAGTTGAAGTGTTTATATTTCTATATGGAAAGATAATATTTATAACTCTTGAGACTTTTCTCAGTACTAGGGTAGTTGAAGGTACTATATACATATAGACAGAAGGCACAGGATGAGTTGAATAGGAAGGGATGATATGTAAAAAGTAAAATTAAGGAGTGAGAGAGGAATATATTAGGAGGAGAAAGGGAAAAACATAATGGAGCAAATTATCTCACATAAAAGAGGCAAGAAAAAGCTTTTTCAATGGAAGGAAGAGAGGGGAGGTGAGAGGGAAAAAGTGAACTTTACTCTTATCACATTTGGCATAAGGAGGGAATAACATGCATACTCAATTTGCTATGAAACTCTATCTTACAGTACAGGAAAGTAGGGGAGAAGGGGATAAGTGGGAGACGGGGTGGATGATAGAAGGGATGGCAAATGGGAGGCGGGCATAATTGCATTCTAGATTTTTTACCATCTTTTTTTGCCAATATTCCCTTTGAAATGTGGTATCCAGAATTGTATAATACTTTATATACTTTGACCAGTGCAGAGTAGAATGTGACTGTTCTTTCCCATATCTTGTACCTCTGTAATTCTATTAGTTTAGCCTAAGTTGGTGACTTTTTTTTTTGGTAGTTGTAGTACTGCTGGCTCATGTTGAGCTGAGTTCTCACTAAAAATTGTAGGTCTTTTTTTAAAATGAGCTGCTATTAAAGCAGGTGTCCCACATCCTATACTTGGCCATCTGATTTTTTTTAATCCAAATATAGAACTGTATATTTATCCTATTTTGTTTCACCCTGTCAGGAATAACAACTATTCACCTTTATGTAGTGCTTTAAAAAGGTTTATTCTCAGAGTTCTTCCTTCAAAAAACACTTCTGTTGGGCAGGTAGCACAAGAATGATTATCACCTTTTTACAGATGAAGAAACTGAAACTCAGATAAGTCACAGATTCATAAATCTAGATCTGGAAAAAAGCCTGGGTGATCAATGAGTCCAACTCCCTTGTATCTGCAAAACTTTAGAGCTGGAACTTGAACTCAGATGTTCTGACTCCCAAGTCCAGTTACTCCATCTACTCTGCTTGTTTCCTGCTAATCGAGATAGCTTTGAATCTTGATTCCACCTTCCAGGTTTTCTAGTTCTGTGTATCTACCAATTTGAACAGTACACTGCCTTATTTCTGAATGCAACTAGTATTTTCAAATCAATATCAGTTAATTCCTTAAGGCAATTTTAAAGCCAGCTTTGAATTTGTAGGAGTGAAACTTCACATGCAAAAAAAAAAAATCTACCCAAAATAATAAACAAGTGAATTCTTTGATTGTATTAGCATTTATACAAGTTATGACAAGTAAAATGTCAGAAAAATGCCAGTGCAATATACTTAATATTGTAACTTTTATTAATACCAAAAAATAATTATAAAAATTGTCTCCAAGGAGCAGTTCTGTGGAATATATTGTAAAATCCCTAAGGATACGCACAGTAAGATTTTTCTAGTAGAGTCAGACCATCTACAAATGCTTGAACAGCCTGTAAGTCTAGATGTATTACTTGAGATATAATTTATATTTGCATATTCAAATCCTTTATTGTCATCTCCACTTATACAAACTATTATGTTTACAAATAAAAGAGGGAATATGGGACAGTGGAAGAGTTGGCTGGCTTGAACTTTAGTCTTATTGCTTCAGCAGATTGTTCCCCCTTGTTTAGGCCTCAGTTTTCTCATCTATAAAATAAGAAAGTTGGAATCAGTCTTTATAGTTTTTCTGGCTCTTTTATGATTTCATTATGTATGTAGAAAAATGTTAATCCAAATGTGTCTCTTTCATCAAACATCTCAGAAGAACAGAATTTCTGAAATGGTATTTGCTTTTTGGTTGGGCCCATTCCCAACAACCTGGAAGACCACATGAACATTCAGCAGTTTCCAATATATTCACATTTTGTTCCATTATATTCCAGAAGGAAACATGCCATTCTGACAACCTTCGTAGTTTGTCTCCTGTCTGCCAGTGTCAAAGCCTGTCAACTGAAATAATAGGAAGAAAAAAGAAAAAAATGATTTACTTGGAAAATATATATTTAAGGAAAGCAAAATTTGACAATTTTTTAGGGCACTAGAAAGACACAGTGCTTGTAAGTTGGCTGTGGCATATTGTCAATAATGACTTGCACCTAAGGAAAAAGACCTCATTTAAATCCTATATAACCTGTACAATAAATTGCTGTGTAGTTTGGAAAAGAGATGTGTGAAGGAGAGACAACTTGATAGGCAGTCCAGGTGTTTCATTGGTGTTCTGGAAATATGAAAAAAACTTTAAAAAGGCCTTTAAGCACTTGGATATCTTCTATGGAGGATGGATAGAAAAGCATGGGCAGGGATTGTACAGGATGAGAAAGCATGGAGGAATTGTGGTCTGAACAGAGATCAGATTTATTACAATGTCATTGTGAATATTTAAGGCCTATTTAGTGTTCCAAAACCTTTTTTATAAACAACTGCCTTCTGAATTGTGGAGGCAGTATGGTATTAGAGGTGTTAGGAGGGAGGTAGAAGCTAGACTTAGTTCTTATCCTACCTCAGGTCCTCCCTGTGTGTCCCCAGAACCTTTGATTCCTCATCTGGAAAAATGTTAATAATAAAATGGGGCTGGTACTAAAGGGGCCTCAAATGAGATAACGTGTAGAATACTTTGTCAACTTTGAAGCACTACATCAAAGCACATGATCATCATTCTATTAAAGATTAATGGCTGCTGACTTGTAGATGCAAATGGGTAAGTATAAAAAAAGATGAAAATATAACATGTATACATATATACATACATATAAATACACACACACACATATTATTCTAGAATCCTAGACTCAGCAATCTAGAGCTGATGGGCCATAAGGGCCAGCTGTTGCAACCTCATTATTTTACAGATGAGGAAACTGAGGAGCAGGGAGGTTGAGTGACTTTTGCCAGGTCACACAGGTAGTAAGTATCAGAGACAGCATTTGAACCTAGTGTTCTTTTCACTTACAACAGTTGTCTCTGGAGTTTTTGTAGCAAGTAGAATTAAGATGATTTCTAAAATTTTCATAGATTCTCTGATCTAGCTCTACTACTCACATTCTTTCCAGACTCACTCTTCTTATATCTCCGTCACCCTCCTACACATACACATGTACTCAGCTCTAAAATTAGTCTAGTATGGTAAATAGCCCTCCTTCTTACCATTTGTGATGGTAACTAAGTCTTTCTGGGTTGGCAGGATAATATTAACAAGAATAGTAATAATAGTGAAGGGTTAGAAGGTTGAGTCTGGGGTCACACAGTAAGGAGCTGAGGCAGGATTTCATCTCTTGGTATAATACCCCAGCAGAGCCAGTGTACAGGAGTGTAGTATTTTATGCAACAATTCAGCCCAGCTACATTTAGTAAGTGCCAAACACCATCGAAGTGGTGGGGAATCCAGTAAAAAATGTGAAATAGCCCTTGCTCTTGAGAAGCTTACATTCTACTGGGAGGGAGCAACATGGACACAGATCTCCACAGTGTAGATGAAACAAGCACAAAGTAACTTGGAGGGAGAGGAAGAATGCTAGCATTTTGCTAAGCCTTAAAGGAAGATAAAGATTCTGAAAGGCAGAGATGAGGAAGGAATACTATCTGTATGTGGACAACAGCTTGTACTGTCAACATTCTGCCTGCAGAGGCAGAAGTTAGAATACCAACTTTAAAGAATTTGTCCTTATAATGCCCTAGTCTAACTGGAATATAGAGTGCATAAAGTAAAATAAAACTAGAAAAGCTGGAGCAAGATTGTTCAGAGTCTTAGAGTATATATTTTATCCTAGAGATAATAGGGAGCTATTAATGGTTTTTGAGCAGAGAACAGTCAGGCCTGGTCATTAGAAACCTTTCTGACATTTGTATAAAGAACAGATAGGAGAAGGAGGAGACTAAAGAGAAGAGCCCATAAAGAATATTATAAGAGTCTGTTGAGACAAATTTAGGCTTGTCAGTACCACAGGATCGTGGAATTTCAGAGTTGGAAGACAACCATGTTTTCCAACCCAGCCTAAAAGCAATCAGTCAAGACCGTTTTGGATCCTCACTGGGTCACACATACGCAGATCCCAGAAATATTCTACCGGAGGCCTTTGGTCAAATTGTCTTTGAATCATCAGCACTCACTTTTCAGGGCCAGCCTTTCAGCCGTATTTAATCGTCTATAATCTAGCCCACATCTTTCCATCTTTTTCAAAAGAGCGCCTGAATGTGCTTCACTGAGCGCTGTTGCTGAAATCTGAGTAAACCATGAGCTAAAGCATCGCAGTTGTTGTATAACTGATTAGCTTACTCATATTTTAGCAGAAGCGCTCAGTGAAGCATGTTGGACGGAAAGATGAAGGTTTACCACCATGTCCCATACAGATCTTTGGATATTCAAAGGATAGCACTTTTTTTTTTTCAAAATTACTTTGATCTTCTTAGGTTTATCTATGCAGGACACAAAAATCCTTGAATTTGTTATAGCTTCTATTTAATTCCATTTTTAAAGGTATTCTGTGTGCAAAGTACTGTTCTTCTAGGCAGCACAGTTAAAAAAAAAACTTTGCATTTTAAAAATGCTCTTCCTCTTCTTTCTGGTTTCCTCTCTTGGACACAAAACAGGTATTTTCTATGGCCCGAATTGCCATTGAGCAACTAGGAGGACAGGGTCTGTGATGCCCTGCCCCTTCCCTTCCTCCCGCTCAGTTACCTACGGTGAGAAAGAGCATTCACTGTATCTGGAGTCATGTGGTCTGCATTTTAGTGGGCCTTTTAGCTCAGCCTCCTTGGGTAAATCACTGTCCTCCAGAGCCTCAGGGACCTCATTTGTAAAAGAAAGCAGTCAGACTTGGTGATCTCTAAGTCCCTTCTCACTTGGCGATTCCATGGTCTCTGATGGCTCTCCTAACTCTCTGATCTATGATCTCCAAGGTGTCCTATGCTCCAAAATTACATGCACAGGAGTAAGAAGGCCCACTGTACTCTGCCTTGTTCAGTACTGAACATCTAAAAAATTATTTCAGTTTTGGGTGATACATTTTAGGAAGGATATTGATGGTTGATGAAAGGATTGTTGATAGAGTGACCAGAGAAGGGCAACCAGGGTAGTACAAGGCCTTAAGCCAATGCCATGTGAAGAGTGGTTAAAGGAATTGGTAATGTTTAGTATGAAATAGAGAAGTCCTGGGAGGTTGGGGGAAGGATGGGGCACAATAGCTTGCTCCCGATTTTTTAAGGGCTTTCATGTGAAAGAGAGACCAGTCTTATTCTACTGGACCCCAGAAGGTATAACTTGGAATAATGGGTGGAAGTTTTAAAGAGGCATATTTAGACTTGATAATAGGAAGACTTTCTAACAATTAGAGCTATCCAGAAGTTCATTGGGCTGCCTTGGAAGTTAGTGGCTTTCCCCCAGTCTGAGGTCTTTATAAGAAATTAGACGGCCACTTGTCAGGCATGTTGTAGATGGAATCCTTTTTCAGGTGTAGATTAGACTAGATGATCTATGGTGGCCCTTCAGTCCTGAAATTCTTTGACTCTGTGGTCTATGAGGGCATGAATTAACAACTGGCCTGATCTGCTTAAATCTAAAAAATAAATAATCATTGGACTGTTTTGTAAGGAAGTAGGTAATTGAAACTAAGCACATTAAATATGTGTGTAAGAGACAATACTATTGGCTTAAATAATTTTTACATAAAAGCAAGATCTTAGATGGGTCATATTTAATATACTGTCTTGGTAGTAAACAGTAATATTTAGTAGAAAGAGCTGTTTAGTGTCAGAAAACCTGGTTTCCAGTCTTGACTTTGGTTAAATCTCTTTTTGTATGTATTATCAGTGGTAGATTAGGATTGCTTAAAATGTCATTTTGACTTAAATAAGTTATGGACAGTTAAAAGTTTAAGCACTAAATTTGAGGATCCTGCATAAATTCTGGATTAGGAAACAACATACCAGAATGGGAAGAGAGCAGCACCCTAGGAGCCCCAGGGATCTGATCCTCTGTCCTTAGATACTACAGCCTCTCCACGTCCTCATTTGTTGAGTGGGAATAATAGTCACTGCCCTGTCTACCTTATGGGATGTTGGAAAGATTAAATGAAATAATAGATATGAAAATACTTTTTAAAGTGCACGAGTCAGTGGGGCAAGTTACCTGTTTTCTCTCAGTAAAACACAGGCTTCTGGAGAGTAGGGACTTTTTTCTTTTTGTATCCCTTGCATCTGCCTGCCACGTGGTAGGTGCTTACTATATGCCTGTTGACTTGAGTTAAATAGAATTCATTTCATAGAAACAATGGTACAAGTGAACATTTGGTTGAATGGTGTTACAGCAAAGTTTGTTGATGGTACAGTGCGATTTGACCATAATTTATTAGTAACTCTATTGCAAAATCATATTGATAGGGAGATTGTTCTGTGAGATATGCCATTAAGGTGCTATGTAACTTGAGATAAAAATAGTAAATATGTTGTTTATTATTGAGTTTGACTTAAGGCATCAAGATGATATACGATAATTTTGAATATACAGTATAAATTGATTAACCAGAACCTTTAAATAACTACAATTTTTTTTTCTGAACTCCATTTTTAGGAGAAAGAGGCACAAGCAAACAAGCTGATAACAGGGATTTAGACACACACAGCAACTTCCAGCATATATACTTAGGTCAGTACAGACTTAGCCCAACTTCTGTACCTTCTGCCTCTCCATCTGCGCAGTCCTAGGCAATAAGAATTAATGTTCTGAGTAATGATCATAGCAACATCTTACTTCTTCTAGTTTGTTGTCCTTTCCAATATGCATTCCCATTCATCTCCTCTGAATTTGCAACACCTCTGCAAGGTAAAGAAGGAACTGGACAGATGAGGAAATGAAGGTGGAGATGGGTGAATCACAGGTAACATCACTGGTAGAGCTGGGCCTGGGAGCCTGTCTCTAGGCTTGGCTTATTACAACTCTTTTGACTCCACCTTCTTGTCATCCAAGTCTACAGCACATGAAGAATTTCATTCAGTCCTTAGGAAGAGGAAATGGAACTAATACCTTTTTTCTTTTTCCCTTCCCTTTTCACTTTCTTTCCTTTCCCCATCTTTTACTTCTTTACTTGCTTTGCCTTGATTTTTGTTTTTATACCACAGACATTTTCCTTTAAACCCTGCTGCCACTGAACCCTTCTGTAACAAAAAAAAAATACTGAAGTCAAACCATCAGACATAATGACTGTGTCTGATAGCTTATATCCCACATCACATTCACCACCTCTCTGCTGAGAGAAGGAGTTTTATTTTCACTTCTTGGGAACCTAGACTGGTCTTTACAAAAGGATGTATTCCATATTATGGGATCATGAATTTGACTTTGATTACTATCAGATTCTAGAACATATTTTGGACACAGCCAACCCTGTTTCTTTCTTGCCTCCCTCTTATAGAAATAAATATTAAGAAAGCAGTTTAAAATTATCCTAGTCCAAAGCCTTTGGACAAATATGACAGAGTGTTTATTAGTCTTTTTATAACTCTAAATTCAGAAAGTATCCTGCTCCTCTCTTCTTGATTAGCCTAGGAACAACTCACCTGGAAGTAATTCGGTTGGTGGCAAGACAAGGAAAGGTTCCCTGATTGAAGCAGTTAAGAGTAACTGTAGCCTCTTTCTCCATGCCCTTAAGGGAATTAGGGATGGTCAGACTAGGACCTCTCTTGTGTTTACCTTTGATCACCTAGAAAAGAGTACTCTTGAAAGGACTGGTCAAAGAAGGATAGAATGGTTTTAGGAACATAATTCTTCAAGGGTGTTCTGTTTGATGAAGCAGACTCTTGCCTGCAACACAGTGTATGATACACAATTTTCCTCAAGTTATAAAGGGATGGTTTGTGAGGATTTGGAAAGGGAAGCAGTAATTACTAAGAACCAATTTGAGAACAACTCATACCAGACTAATCTCATTTCCTTTTTTTGAGAGGGTTAATAGATCAGGGAGTACCATTAACATAAACTTTGATTTCAGCAAGGCGTTTGACAAAGCCTGTGATGACATCCTTGTGGACAGTATTGGTAAATATGGGTTAAATAATAGTATATTTGAGTGGGGAGAGGACCTGGTTGAGTGACCAGACCCGAAGAGTATTCTTTAATAACTTGTTGTCAAAGTGAAGGTAGGTCTTTAGCTGACTGATTCAGAGATCTGCCCTTGGCTCTATAGTGGTCAGTATTTCTATCAGTGACTTAAGTCAATCAACAAGTATTTATTAAGCCCCTGCTGTGTGTCAGGCACTGTGCTAGGCACTGAGGATACAAATACAAAGAACGAAATAATTGCTATGGAAGTGCAATCAGATTTATTCAGAGTGAGGGATTTAATATGTTGAATAACAGATCCAGGACCTAAAAAAGATTTCAGCAGTCTAGACTGGTGGGTTGACTTGAGTAAGATGAAATTTAATAGGGATCCATGTAGAGTCCTACGGGTAGCTTCAAAAGGATCAACTCTACAAGCATGAACTAGGGAAAAGCCTGGCTTACATAACAGTATATGTGAAATCATCTAAAAGTTTTATCTGTATATGAGTCAGGTGCATGGTAGGCCTAGCAGGTTCTGTGATTCTCTTGGTGTGGGGAACTCGTAGTGTGAAAATTCTCTGCACTGGCTCAGCTCCTTTCCAACTGAGTCTTACAGAGTTGCCCAGGGTATTCTCTAAATTAAACAAGGAGTTTAATGTCTTGCTTATAGTCACCCAACTGTTGCTAAGACAGTATTGGAACCTAGGACTTCCTGAAGGCAAGGCTGCCTCTCAACATGATTTTAGACTGTATGTATAGATATCACTATCCAGAGCTGAGAGATAATGGTCTTACTGCTCTCTGACCTGGTAGTGGGAGCATTAGTAGTAGGCAGCACAGTGCAGGAAGGATAGAGCACTTCCATGTGAGGATAACCCAGTGGTGAGAGAAGTAGAGACCATCTGAGGATTGGTTGGAATGTTTAGTCCAGAGAATAAAAAGCGTAGGGGGACTGACTACCCATGAAGGAAAAACACAAAAACCTACTTTTTTTTGGAGGATCTTACAAATAGTTTATTTTCATAATATGCCTTATGGACCCCATTTGTAGGAGTACTCAAGGTAAAATGACATGACTATAGTCCTAAACAGTAGAGGATGGTTGTCTTTAAGTCTCTTTGAAGGACTTTCATGTGAAAAAGGGGTTAGACTTACTCTGCTTGGCCTCAGGGAGCACAGTGAACAATGGGCAAAAGTTGCAAAAAGGCAAATTCTGTCTTAATGTAAGGAAAAATTTTCTAGGAATTGGAACTGTCCCAAAGAGGAATGTGCTATCTCTGGAGTTAATGGGCTCTGTTACTGGCTGGACCACTCCTTATAAAGGAGATGTGTGGTTGGACTAGATGTATGCTGGGAGGTTTGTTTCTTCAAACTTGTGATCTATTCCTGAAGCATCCAGTGAATCAAGATTATACTCTAGTGCTCTGAGGATGAGGTGAGCTGGAAAATTCTATTGTGAATTAGCCTCTCAGTCTATTGTAACATTTATATACAGGTAAAATTTGCTTAAAATTATTGCCAAGGACAGTCTTGCTTAAGAACTGTGTTTGGTGGGGAGGAATGTCAGTAACCAGCTTCAGTTTTCTTTTGATTTACCTTGGTAGCAGTAGAAGCAGAGTGAATTTGGTGGATGGTTGCTCATTGTACACAAGGGTCTCAGCTCTTTTTTTTTTTTGGCACCAGAGTATGTTTCTTATCTCCTCCTCCTAGTGCTGCTTGGACACGAAAGCATCATGCTGCCCCATAGTTTCAGCATTGGGGTGATGTTTTACTTTACCCTAATAATGGCTCAGTTTACAATTATGGTATAGTGGGAAAGACAGTGGATTTGTAGTTAGAAATTGTTTTTGTTGTTCAGCTGTTCAGTCGTGTCTGATGCTTTGTGACCCTGTGGACCGTAGCACTCCAGGTCCTTCTATCTATCACTGTTTCCCAAAGTCTGTACAAGTTTATGTTCATTGCCTCCATGACACTATTTATCCATTTCATCCTCTGCCATCCCTTTCTCCTTTTGCCTTCAGTCTTTCCCCAAATCAGGGTCTTTTTCATTGAGTCCCTTCTTCTCATATGGTGAAAGTATTTCAGCTTCACCTTCAATATTTTGACCTTCCAATGAGTGATCTGAGCTAATTTCTTCATATATTGACTGATTTGATCTCCTTGCTGTCCAAGGGACTCTTAGAAGTTGAAAGTGTCAATTCTGTGGTGCTGTAGTTCAAAAACCATAACTTTGAGTATGTGGGCCTTTGTTGGCAAGGTGATGTCTCTGCTTTTTAACATGCTGTCCAGATTTGCCATAGCTCTCCTTCCAAGCAGCAAGTGTCTTTTAATTCCATGGCTGCAGTCATCATGTACAGTGATCTTTGAGCCTAAAAACAGCATCTGATACTACTTGCATTTCTTCTCCTTCCATTTGCCAGGAAGTGATGGGACCATTTGCTAAGATCTTCATTTTTTTGATGTTAAACTTCAAGCCAACTTTTACATTTTCCTCAATCACCCTTATCAAGAGGCTTCTGAATTATTGTTCACTTTCTGCCATCAGAATCATATCATCTGCATATCTGAGATTGTTGATATTTCTCCTGGCAACTTTTATTCTGGCTTTTGATTCGTCCAGCCTAGCATTTCACATGGCATAGTTCTACATATAAGTTAAATAGATAAGGTGACAATATACAGCCTTGTCGTATTCCTTTCTCAATCTTAAACTAGTCGTTCCATCTTTGGTTCTAATTGTTGCTTTCTGGCCAGCATACAGGTTTCTCAGGATACAAGTGAGATGATCTTGTACTCCCTTCTGTTTGAAGACTCGCCACACTTTGTTGTGATCCATGCAGTCAGAGGCTTTAGTGTAGTCAGTGAATCAGAAGGAGATGTTTTTTCTGGAACTTCTTTGCTCTCTCCATAATCCAGTGAATGTTGGCAATTTGGTCTGTAGTTCCTCTAATTTTTGAATACCATCCTGCTGTTATGGTAATTCTTGGTTCACATGTTTCTGAAGCCCGGATTGCAAAATCTTAAGCATAAGTATGTGAAATGAGCTCAGTTGTTCAGTAATTTGAACATTCTTTGGCATTGCTCTTCTTTAGGATTGGGTCATAAACTGATCTTTTCCAATCCAGAGTTTTCCCAATTTACTGGCAAATTGAGTACAGCACTTTAACACCATCATCTTTTAGACTTTTAAGTAGCTCAGCTGGAATTCTGTCATCTCCACTAGCCTTGCTGTTAGTAATGCTCCCTGAGACTTTGTTCTTTAGGATGTCTGATTCTAGGCAGTAGTAACCGCACCATCATGGCTGCTGGTGGTGTTAAGAGCTTTCTTTTGTGTATTCTTGCCACCTCTTAGTCTCTTCTGCTTCCGGTAAGTCCCCACCATTTTTGTCTTTTGTCCTTTTTTGCATGAAATATCCCTTTGATATCTCTAATCTTCTCTAAGAGATTTCTTTCCTCTTCAGTTGTTTTCTTCTATTTCTTTGCATTGCTCATTTAAGAGAATTTTCTCTCTCCTTGCTTTCCTCTGGAATTCTGCATTCAGAAATCTTTCCCTTTAGCTTTCTTTCTCTCCTCAGCTCTTTGTAAAGCCTCATCAGACAGCTATTTTGCTTTCTTGTTTTTCTCTTTGGAGTGGTTTTTGTTGCTGCCTCCTTTACGTTCTTATGAACCTCTGTCCATTGTTCTTCAGCTACTTTTTCTACCAGATCTGATTCCTGAAATTTATAAATCACTTCAGTTTCAGTGTTCATGAGGGATGTTATTTATGCCATATCTATGCAAAAGGAAGGTTTTCCCTACTTTTTTCAATTTTACAGTAAGAAACTCATGATCTGAGTCACAGTCAGCTCCAAGTCCTATTTGAACTGACTGCGTAGAGCTTCTTCAGACCTTTAATTGGGAAGTACATAATCAGT
Organism: Notamacropus eugenii; assembly: GCF_028372415.1. NCBI lineage: Eukaryota > Metazoa > Chordata > Mammalia > Diprotodontia > Macropodidae > Notamacropus > Notamacropus eugenii. The sequence continues at coordinate 244,572,353 of NC_092872.1, read as the reverse complement.
CTGATTTTGATATTGACCATCTGATGATATCCATGCATAGACCTACCTTTTGGGTTGTTGGAAAAGAGTGTTTGCTATGACAAACAGTTGATTGTCTTGACAAAATTCCATTAATCTCTGTCCTGCTTCATTTTGTATTTCAAGGCCGAACTTGCCAGTTATTCCAATTATTTTTTTGGTTTCCTGCTTTAGCATTCCAGTCCTCTATGATGAATGTGACATCTTTTTTGGTGTTATTTCTAGAAGATGTAGGTCTTCATAGAACTGGTCAGTTTTGGCCTCTGGCATCAGTGGTTGGAACATTACTGTGATGTTGAATGGTTTGCCTTGGATTCAGATATTCTGTCATTTCTGAGATTATACCCCAGTAGTGCTTTTTTTCTCCACAATTTTTTTGACCATGAGAGCAATTCCATTTCTTCTAAGGGGTTCTTACCTACAGTAGTACATGTAGTGATCACCTGAATTAAATTCCCATCTTCCTGTTCATTTGAATTCACTGACCACTATGTTGATGTTGAATCTTTTTGTCTCCTATTTGCCTGCATCCAGTTTACCTTGTTTCATAGATATTATATTCCAGGTTACTATCCAATATTGATCTTTATAACACCAGCCTTTCTTTTTGTCACTAAATGCACCCACTGCTCAGCTTCCTTTTGGCTGTGGCCTGGTCTCTTCCTTAGTACTGGAGCTGCTTGTAGTTGTTCTCCACCCTTCCTCAGTAGTGTGCTGGACATCTTCTGACCTCAGGAGCTTTTCTTCCTGTGCCATCTCTTTTATCATTTTAATACTGTCCATAGGCTGTTCTTGGCAAAGATACTGGACTATTTGGCCATTTCCTTCTCCAGTGGATCACCTTTTGTCAGAACTGTCCACTCTCACCTATGCATCTTGGGTTACCCTACACGGCATAGCTCATAGTTTCATTGAACTACCTACAAGAGCCCCTCTGACATGAGGAGGAGGGCTGGAGTCAGAAGACCTGAGTTCAAATCTTAGGGCTCTGCCACGTATTAGCTAGCTTTAAGCAAGTTATTTCACCTCCCTGATTCCCAGTCTTCTCATTTATGAAGTGAAGGGTTTGGCGTAGATGATCTCTAAGATCCCTTCAAACTCTAAGTTATATGAATTTACATGCCTACTTCAAGTATCTTACAAATAACTAATTCTCAGTAGCACCTGGGAAAGAAGATAATAGTGGCCCTGTTTGCATGAGGGTAAATTGCCATGACCATTGTTTCAAATGGTGGAAATACAGTTTTCTATCCTAGAGGTAAAATCTATTTTGGGGGCATCATCCTATTGTTTAGGAATAAAGGAATTCCTAAGACTTCTAGAATCACTTTATCTTTGAAAATTTTCCAGAAGAGCTATACAGTTGAGAGGTTTATTCACATCAAAATAAGAGGACATTTTAACATATTTACAAGTAGCACTTAGGTGCTAAAATTTTGATAGTCAAAATCTCTGAGAAAGTTGAAAATTAGTCTTCTCTTATCTACTTGACATATTACCATTTCATAGTGGGCCTAGTGACCCCTAGTGTTCACCTCTGGAAAGTGTCTTAATTCTTTTAAGTGGTATCTTGAAGCTTAACCTTCCAAGGTGAAAAATTTATGAATGGCTCTTCAGGGAAAAAGCCACAAAGTAGGTTCTCTTTTATCTGGACTTCTGAGTTTGTATAAACATGGAAACAAGAAGCCCTTCACCTCATCTTGGTATTGTGTGATCCAGGAAACTTTTTTTTCCCTCCTATTTTCCATTCTTATCTTGCTTCCATGGTTAGTAAGTGGCCAAGTTTGCCTTGTTTGATGAATGAGAAAGTTGAGATAAGAGGAGTTGTGCCTTGGGTTAAAGGCTCAGTGGGTGTTTGCCACTGGTCTGACCACTACAGGATGATCATTTGTGATCTGTTATTTGGGTGCTTTATATAACTTTGACTTTAACTCCAATGTGAGGGATTCAGTTTAGAAGATATTTACTACAAAGCAAGTTTCAAGGAGACTTTCTATGAGATGGGGGCGATGAGGGAATGGGTGGAAGAAATCAGTGATAACTCTGAGCTTAGGAACTGGGATAATGGTGGTGCCATTAATGAAAATGAGGGTGTTGGTAAGAGGAGGGAAAAATGAATCCTTTGAAGAAGCCAGAGTTTTATCATCTGTGTAGTTACCCCTGTAACTTAGATTGCAATACTTTTTTTCTACCTTGAGTTATAAAGGCTAAAAAATTCATCTGGTGTCCATCTTTCTAATCTTTACTAATCTGCTAGTCTTAAGATGTCTTGAAACTTTTCCAGCTCAGAAGACTTGGGAGAACTTGTTCTCCACTGGCATAGTCTTGGGGAACATAGAGTTACCTACCTGGCTCACTTACATGGAAAAAAGAGGTCACAAGGCACCATTTACTTTGACAGTGCTTTCTTCCCATTCGGTAAAAACAATCACTCCAGAACTGGAACATAGTAAATGGAACTTGGCCCCAGGACGCTGATATAATTCCTCCTTATGGCTGTGAATCAAATCTAGGCTCTTTTGTCATTTGGTTTTTTTGAACATCCCTTTCCCTTGAGGAAAAAAAAAGGATGGGGGAACACAATTGCTTTTGGATTTGTGCTCAGCCTCCAAGATTGACATGAAAACCTGAGCTTACTATGGTTGCTGTGGTTACCTTAGAGCCAATAGAGGTGAGTAAGATGTTGTTTCAAGTCTTAGTGAATTCTTACTGATGTTTTAAACCAAACAGTCAAAGGACTGTCATTTTGTGATCTAAGGTGGCTATCCCAAACTTTACAGCTATTCACTCCAAATTTTATTCTATATCCCTTTTTATGTTTTTAGCACTCAGGTAACATTCTTCTTTTCAACACCAATAGGAAAAATGTTAATTTGATATAATATTATTTGCCTAGAGAATATACAAGAGGAGAATATATGACAGTGATATTTTTTGTTTTTGTTTCGGTAAAATATTCCACCAGCCCCAGAGTTTCCCATCGTGGAGAAGCAGAACTGGTTGATACACCTTCATTATATCCGCAAAGATTATGCAGCATGCAAGGTAAGATATATCCTGAGATATTACTTTGAAAATGAGAGGCAGAGAAACTTTGGTGCTCTAAATTATTTTAAAAGACCCTTTCTCCACTCACCAGTGGATAAAGATGGAATGACAGTTGATCACTCCTGAAAGTTCCAAATTTCAATGATGGTGATATATTCAAAGCTTTTTCTTGTGATATAAGGAGAGATGGAAAGACCATCCATTTCTCGTAAGGGTTTAAGATCTCAGAATGTTAAAACTAAAACATCAAACAGTTTCTTGTACTTCAACAGGTTATGGTTATGTAATTATGGGTCTCTAAGACAAGAATGTCTCAAGTCATGCAGCCACTTGGGAGAACAACCCAGGGGCCTCTTCCTCTCTGCTCTCTAGAAACTTTGAAGATCAGGAACTTTCTTCTGGGCCTTTCTGAAGAGCAGTGTTGACTGCCTGACATTCATCTAGCCCTCAAGTGGCAGTTTTTAAAGTTCAGTTTTCTCTGGTGGTAAATGTTCTTGATATGTAAAGAATCTCGGTCTGTCCTGCAGGCAGCAATCCTCCCTTTCTTCACCCATTTTTTGAAGAAATTCTTTTTAATGCCTTCATCACATCCTGGGTTCTTGTTCCAACCAGTCTTGTACAGGGAGGGAAAGAAGAACTGGTCTCCAAGGAGCACACAAAGGCAAAGCCAAAAATTTCCTATGAGGGACTTATTTTAATTTAAAGGTCCCATAAGCTCCAGACCTTCAGTATTCAGAGAGGACCCTGCTAAGAGGAAAATAGTCCAGAGCAGAGGCCTTAAGGGAGCCAAAGTAACCAATAACTAGTCCTCATCACTTTCCCCACTACACCTTTGAGTAGCTATCTTATAAGCAGGGGGTATGAAATGTTGCCTTAAGAAAATCCTTGATTTAAAAAAAAATAGGAATTTTTGGCATAAACAAATCCTGTACTAGCAATCAGTACCAATTAGAATAATTTCATCAAGTTTAACTTCTGGATGAAATTGTTCTAATTGGTATTGGTACCATTTCTCTGTGTCCCAATTTTTAAGGTGATAAAGGAAATATTAAATGGGCAAAGAAGCCAACAGAGCCCTTAGTAATCAAAATTCAACTTACTTGTCTTAGGAGAGATGGCTTCTGAACACTGGGTTAGATTATAAACTCTTACACTTTACCAGCATTACTATATGGCAGTAAGATCTAGAACATGACTGCCTCTGAAGGGGTGAAAGCAGAGCAGCTTACAATCAGAGCAAGAGAAAGGTATGTAGTGGGTGTGAGCAGCTGCATCATGTAACCTTCGAGGACCTCCAGGGAAGGACAAGAGTAAAGGGTGTCATGAGGAATCGCATGATACAAAGAGAACATAATGTGATCACACAGAGACTGAGAAGTGATCTGGACAGCTAGAAGGCTCCACTGGTACTGATATACAACATGAGGAGAGAGTGAGGAAGGCCTGTATGGTGTACCTGCTGTAGCAGACTGTCAGGGAGACATAGACAGGATGGGCAGGCAGACAGGGTGGCAGTCTGCTTCACTGGAGAGAACTCCTGAATCAGTGAGGTCACAGATCCACCTGAGTATTTTATTTTAAGGCCTATCTTCAATTTGAAGAACTTTATTCCCATGATGATAAACCTCATTTAATAGAAAGAGAAAACCATTAACACAGAGGATGTTGCCTTTGTTTGGTTTTGATGGTGCCTGTTGCTTTTTATATCACAAATATTTTTTTTCCCTCCAAATTTCTTTATTTATTTGTTTTCTGTTTTCAACAGTAACTTCCATAAGTTTTAAATTTTCTCCCTCTACCTCCCCTAGACAGTATGCAATCTTATATGGGCTCTACGCATACATTCTTATTAAACACATTTTCAAATTAGTCATGTTGCATAAAAGAATTAAAACGAACAAGAGAAAGCATGAGTAAAACTAAACAAAACCAAACATAACACAAGAGAAAAGAGTCTGCTTCATTCTATGTTCTGATTCCATAGTTCTTTCTCTGGATGTGGATGGCATCATGAGTCCTTTGGAAATGTTTTAGGTTCTTGCATTGCTGTCAAAAACAGTCCTTGCATACTGTGGCTGTTACTGTACCACAGATATTTCTTGATTCCCCTGCTCTCATTCCATTAGAACCTCTTTAGACGTCTTAGAAGGCATCTGCTCTGTTATTACCATCTGCCTTGTTGGTTTATCTGTTTGTTCTCAAACTGACTGAGTTTTCTTCCTAATGATATCTTTGATAGTTTCCTTTTTTTTCTTATAATCCCCTATTGCTCGCTTTTGATGTCAGATCCCTTAAGGGTTGTACCTCAAACCTGTCTTAGCCTTCTTTCACGCTGTAGAATTTACTTTTCACTGGCCTCAGTTTTTATGCCAAATGTTTTCTGGTGGGAGGATAGCACTGACTTTAACTGGCTGCTAGTCCCCTTTCCTTCAGGTCTGATGGGCTCCCCTTCCCCAACACAAACACCCTTATCCAAGATGCTTCTTAGTTGTGTAGCACAGCCTCAGGCAGAGCAAGCCTCTTCTTGTACTACCACCCCACTCAGGGAAGAGGGACAGAGTGAATTCTGTTCCTGTCGAATGGTAGGATGAGAGCAGGGGTGGGGTAGAGGGGTTAGCTGACAAAAATTGCAGCAGCAAGTGAATTGCTGAATGGATGACAGAGTGCAAACTCATGAGTCATGTTGTTTAACCTTGCCAGAGTGTGGGGGCTATGTGATAGGCATGCTAAGTGGGCACATTGGGGATTAGTCCTCTCTGCTATTGGTTCATCAAGTTGTTAGCTCATTAAGATTCTTGGTGGCTTTAATTGTAGAGAGAACTTCAATCACTTTACTTCTTGTGCATAAATCCTATTTTGGAGAGGTTTGAGAGGTTGTGAGTATTGGAGAAAATGCCCTGTCCTCCATCTAGTGTGTGGCTGCACATACCAGCAGGAGTATGACAGAACAGCCCTGTTGAATGGGGTAGACACAGGGACTCCTTCATAGGGAAAAGAGGAGTGAAGAAACCTTAGCATCACCTGGGGAAGGGGGTTGTTTCACCAAAGGATCCATGTTAGCTGAGTCCTGGCATGTCTTTTTTTTCTTCTAGATATCTGGTCTTCAAGTCCTTGTTCATTCTTCTCTTATGTTTTTTCAAATTAGGCCTTGTGTCTTGTGTGAATTAAAATATGCTGAATAAAGAATCTTGCTTTAGGATCACCTGCCCCTCCCCCTCAAAACCCCTAAGAATTCCCACAGCAGAACAGAGTAGGTTGTTAGATGACTTCCCATTTAACAGCACAAATGGATGACCATGTGTTCTGGGAGCACAGGCAGTTGCTTTCTTATCCAAGTGGCCAGCTCTCTCTCCCAGGTTTTCATTGCTCTTGCTTCTTCCCTTTCTCCTCTAGGTGGCATCCTTTCCTTCTCCAGGTTCTGGATACAGTTCTGGATTCCCTGCTGCCTCTTTAGAGCCTTTTCTTCCTCATATGTTTTAATAAAATGATAGAATGGAAGCTCTCCGAGGGCAGGCAGATGGCTGGAAGCAGTTATTTAAAAAACTTCCACCCATTCATTTTAATTCTTCTATGCAACATGACTAAGGTGAAAATGTATTTAATAGGAATGTATGTGTAGAACTTATATAAGATTGTATGCCATCACAGGGAGGGAGTGGGGAGGAAGGGGGAAAGGAGTGGGAAGGGAGGGGAAAAAAAATCTAAGATATGTGGAAGTGATTGTAGAACACTGAAAACAAATAAAATAATTTCATAAAAAAATAAAAATAAAAACACTTCCTATGGGCCAAGTGCCGGGAATACAAATACAAGCAAAAAAGAGAGTCTCCATCTCCAGGAGCTTCTATTCTAATGGAGAAAACAAGTCAAGTCAGCTAGCCTTTATTAAGCACCTGCTGTCTACTACACATTGTGCTAAGCCCAAAGGATACAAAGAAAGGCAAAAAACCCCTTGAAGATTCTGTTCTCTCTCTATTGGGATCACAGAGTGTCAGAGCTGGCAGGGACCTGAGAAATCACTTCAGCCAGTGTTTGTCTAACAGGTCAAGGGAACAGCAAAGCCACAGTTTCATATTAAATACACACTTTGGTGTAGGGAAGCTGTGACAGGTTAATGTGACACCAGATGAAGCTCTGGACCCTGAGTAACAGAAGGCGATGGCTGCCTGCACTGAGAGGGAAGACGGAGCTGGGACAGTGTAAAAGTTTCCGTGGAGTGGGGTTCAAGGAGACGAGTTCGGATTCTGCTTTGTTACCTCACTGGCTATGTGGTCCTGGGAAAGTCACTTTCCCTTCTGAGCCTGAGGTTCCAGATCTACAAAAGAGGTTTGCTATGAGGCTCCACTGAGGTGATGTGTGTGAGCGCTTTGCAGATCTCTGAATGTACCAGCATATATTTTGAGAGCTGCAGTCAGGCAATGGTGGCTCCTCATACTGTGATTTTTAATTCACATCTCTAAAAATATTTAATTTTTAGAAAATCTTAGTAGATATTCACATGTTTCTGAATATCTGTGGAAATATTTAATTCATTTAAAAAAGCATTTAAAAAACTTGCAGTGCACAGAACTCATTTCTAGTGTGGAGAAGTGGAAAGGAAACTAGGCTTGAAATCAAGAGAGCTCTGGTTTTGAATTCTGGCTTTGAAACTAATGTGCCTGTAGAAATGCTATGGTTTTATCATCTTTTAAATGGGGATCTTTATATTCCTGACTTCTCCCAGGGTTGCTGGGAGAGAAGGTGCTTTGTAAACCTTAAAAGGCTACATAAATGACTGAAAGCAAATCTTTGTTTTCTTCCAAACTGAGCAAAAGTCCTAAGAGATTGCCAAGTTGCCGTGCTTCTCTGAATAAGCAGCTTTATAATGGATAATTTAGTATTTTAAGATTCTCATATAAATGACTAGTACCAGGCTGCAGTTTTGTGAATATCTGACAAACTACATTTCACGGTTCTTTCTTCTTTTAGGCTCTTATCAAAGAACAGCTTCAGGAGACTCAAGGGTTGTGTGAATACGCCATCTATGTCCAAGGTAAAAGAAGTTCTTTTCCCTCTTTTTTTTGTTGGAGAGAGAGATGCAGATTCAAATTCCAGGCTTGAGAACAAGCTTCCAACAAAATATTTTACTTGACTCTAATTCCTTCCTCTACACCTCTCTCTTCAGAAATCTGAGAGGCTGCCATGTTGGGTTGTTTGGAATCTAAGGTCAAGGTGAAAAAAAAAAAAAGACGTGTTCTCCTCTGCCCTTGGTCAGCCCTGTTTAACTGTAGTCTTTCCAAGTCAGTGCTGAGGGCCTTGGGGCTTGTGTAGATTTAGCAGTGGGAGACAACTGGGAGAAGAAGCAGGAACTTGAGAGATCAGGCAGGATGGAGGGTAAGAGCAGAGCTTTGGGGTGCTGGGATAATATTTTCCTGAAGGAAAATTTATTAGAAGCTCAGGACCACTAAACCAACCTGTGTTCTTTAATACAAGAGATCCAAATTAGACTTTTAGGAATGTCTTCTCTTGCTTTTGTGCATAAAGGAATATTTTTTCATTCAGTGTCTACCAAGTAGGTAGTCTTGATAGGACTGATGTGATCCCATTTGCCATTATCAGTGTGTTACATTATGCTGGGGCAGATGTGGCAAAAGCACCACAGTATTACCAACCTTAAAAACTCTGGACTTTCTGAGCCAGTAATTCAATTCATTTCAATTCACTGGGCATTTTTAAAAAATTAAATTTATTTACTTGTTTTTAGTTTTCAACATTCACTTCCATAAGATTTTGAGTTCCAAATTTTCTCCCCATCTGTCCCCTTCCCGCAACTCCAAGATGGCATGTAATTTGATATAGGCTCTGCATATACATTCGTAGTAAACCTTTTTTAATATGAGTCATGATGTAAAGAAGAATTAGAATAGAAGAAACCACGAGAAAGAAAAAACAAATAAAAAAAGAGCAAATAATATGCTTGGATCTGCTTAGTTCTTTCTCTGGATGTGGTCGGCATTTTCCATCATGAGTCCTTTGGAATTGCCTTGGATCCTTGCATTGCTATGGAGAGCTAAGTCTGTCAGTGTTAGTCACTGCACACTGTGGCTGTTACTGGGTACAGTGTTCTCTTGGTTCTGCTTACTTCATTTAGCATCCGTTCATGTAAGTCTTTCTAGGTTTTCTGAAGTCTTCCTGCTCATCCTTTCTTATAACACAACAGTTTTCCATTACATTTATATGCCAGAACTTGTTCAGTCATTTCTTGACTGATGGACAGCCCCTCAATTTCCAGTTCCTGGCCACCACAAAAAGAGCTGCTGTAAATATTTTTGTATATGTGGGTCCTTTTTCCATTTTTATGATCTCTTTGAGATATAGCCCAGAAGTGATATTACTGGATCAAAGGGTATACACATTTTTGTAGCCCTTTGGGCTTAGTTCCATATTGCTCTCTGGAAGGGTTGGATCAGTTCACAATGCCACCAACAATGTATTAGTGTTCCAATTTTCCACATCTTCTCTAGCATTAATCATTTTCCTGTTTTGTCATATTAGCGAATCTGATAGGTGTGATGTGATACCTCAGAGTTGTTTTGGTTTGCATTTCTCTAATTAATTCACTGAGTATTTATTAAGTACTTACTATATGTCAGGCACTGAGCTAGGTGCTGGGGATACAAGAGCAAAAATCAAAAATCCTGCCTGAAGTCACACCTTCTGGAGAGAAGCAACTTGTGTCCCAAAAAATACATAACAAAATATGGACAGAGTCCTATTCTTGATGATCAGGATGGTCCTTGCAATAGGGGCATCCCAAAAGGTTATGCATAGGAGATGGTGCTGGAAGGGAGCTGGGGGTTCCAAGTGACAGCAAGGAGACTTGTTCCTCTACAAGGAGTTAAGTCTCTGTCAGGGGTCGGGACAAGGCCTGGAATGAATGGTGTGCAGGACTAGCAGGCAACCTTAGGGATGAGTGTTAGAGGAGGCAGGGTGAGATTAATTTAGAAAGATGGGCTGGAGCTCAAAATGCCAGACAGTGGAACTCATCTCTTATTCTAGAAGCTTGAGGGACCACCTGAAGTGGCTTCTGAAAATTTTAGCCTAAGAAAAGTTCTTGGTTTTGGATGGACAGAAACAGGGTTTGACCAATCACCTTTTTATTAGAATCAGAGAACAACCTTGGGCCAATTTGTGGCAAGTATCTAGAGGAGGGATCCTTAATCTGGGGTCTATAAACTTGCTTTTTTAAGCTATTTTGATAACTGCACTTCAGTATAGTTGTCTTGCTTTATAGCCTTATGTATTTTATTTTGTGGATTTGAAAGCATTTTGAGAAGAGGTCCCTAGGCTTCACCATACTGCCAAAGGGGTCCATATCAGAAAAAAAAGGCTGGAACCCCTGACCTGGAGATTCCTTCTTGAAAAGATCACGTGGCAGCAGGCAAAGGAGGTCTCTCCCAGGAGGAAGAGTGATAGTATTGGAACATCTGGTGGGTGCATTTTGCAAGAGAATGCTAAGGGAACATAGCTATGGGTTCCTTAGTATAATTTATTTCAGGGACACTTTGACATCCAAATCCCTTCTTAAGTTAGATCCTGATTGATGTAGTACCACTGGGAAAAATATATTAATAGGGCGTATGGTAAAGTCTTTAGTAACAGGCTTATGCTTATGATATCCAGTCTCCTCTCTGTCCAGGGCATGATTTTACTTGCTTTTTGTTTGTTTCCACATAGCTTTAATATATCGCCTGGAAGGGAACATCCAAGAATCCTTAGAACTCTTTCAGTCGTGTGCTGTTCTCAATCCTCAGAATGCTGACAACCTCAAGCAGGTGGCCAGGTCCTTGTAAGTATTGTCCACTGGCACTGGAATTGTGGAGTTAAGATTAGGTTTACATTCTTCACAACATAGTGCACAGTCAATTGCTTCAATGTTCTTGGTATCATCTTAAGAGAATGAGGATCCATAAAATAAGTTGTGCTTCCTTTTTACAGTGTGAGTTACTTCTAGAGTGTGTGAGAGAAATATGGTGGGTAATGAACTGGATGTTTAATTTTAAAGAACTGTTTATTTTCAGTTCTGATTGATAAGGACTGATTTAATCATGTCCATACCCCTTCTTGCCTCTGCTGTGGCAGTCTGCACCACATTGACAGCTAGGGAGTTCTCCTTGGTTAAGTTCCTGACTGTTATTTCTGGATAATGGAAAGGAATCTCTCATTCTTTAAACCTTGATTTTTGTATATCCAAAATTCTATAAGTGGTTCACTCCTGTTTCCTTTCTTCCTGTCTTAATCTCCAAGAAATCAAGTAGGTTTGAATCTAAAGAGATAGGACAGTTTGACTATTGGAGAATATTAATGTGTCTTAGCATTGAGGTAGGAAGGTAGATATTCGTACTGAATTGTACAATTTCAGTAGTTAAATGTGTGTCAGGAAAATAAACATAATAATAGCTTACATTTATTTATATACTTACATGCATTTTTATATTTAACATCTACTGGGATTGTTAGCAATAGTTGGGATGGAATGTAAGGATCCAAGTCACTGACTTCTTTTACTGGTTTCATAGAACCCTAGTGTTCCAACATACATCTCTGAATGTTTCTTAAAAGAAAATATTGTTCTACTGGGCTACAAATACTTCAGAGCTTATCTCAGCATTGTATTAGAAGTTGGAGTTCCAAAGTAGGGAGAACCATACAGAGATTCCTATAGCACCTGTACATGTGAGAACCACTACGTAGATACCTGTGTAAGATTACTTTCTTTTTTATGACTCTTTTTGTCATTTCTGATTTCATGCCTCAGCCTCAGTGGAACTCATTCTCTTTCCTGAATTCCATGGAGAGAACGTTGAACTTTAGGAGAGTGGGCAAATCCCTTAACCTCTCAGCTGTTCAGTTCTTTAATCTATAAAATAAGAATAATAATGCTGGATAAATTGTTGTGAGGATCAACTGAGATGATGTATGTAGGCTTTGTAACATACATGTCATCTATTACTGTTCTTTGGGAAATTAGAGCTTTCCCATCTGATGAGTCCCCACTTGGCTCACAACATTCAGTTCCTTAAAAACTAGACAGAAAAGAAAGAATCGAGGCAGGATAGAAGTTGGAGACAGAAGCCTGCTCTTCATCTTGCTGCTCAAGCAGGCAGAACAATTTACTGTGAAGAAGCTCCCTCAGTCCATCCCAGTAAGGGCTGTGCCAACAAGAAGAGTGATTGTATAATTATGCCCATTCCATTCCTTCTGCAGATTTCTTTTGGGGAAACATAAAGCTGCCATTGAAGTCTATAATGAAGCGGCTAAACTTAACCAGAAAGATTGGGTAAGCAGAGGACTGCCATTTCTGTCCAATCAGGAACCACGCACGCCTGATCACGCGTCAAGTTAGCACATCCCATTGTAATTTGTACTACATTAACAGTCTGTTAACACTCTTCTTGGTCTTATATGGTGAGAGAGTCTGCTAACCAAAGCCTGAACCACAGACATCCAACATGCATGTATTAATTAACATGTAATTGTTTTGAACATATCTGAGATACATGAGCATATGTAAGTATATATGTATACATATACATACATTTATGCATACATACACTGTATACATTTGCACATATACTTTACATATACATACAGATATACACATACATCCACGTGCATGTCCGCACACAGGTGTGACACATGTACATATACACATGCACACACACATACAGGTGTGCACAGGCACATACACATGAGATCAGACAGCTCCTCTGAATATCTTTTCCCATCATTAAGCATTTAGGCACTGTGCTAAGCACACAAAGAAAATCAAAAGCCAGTCCTCTATACAAACAAGATACAGTGGACTGGGAAAGGCTTCTTGTAGAAAGTGGAATTTTAGCTGAGACTTAAAGGAAACCAGGAAAGCCAGGAGGTGGAATTGCAGGCATGGGGAAAAGTCAGAGAGAATGCTGGGAGTCTGGAGATGGGGGTTTCGTTCAAGGAAGACCCAGGAGGCCAGTGTCACTGGATTACAAAGTGCTTGGGGGGTGAGTAAAATGTAAGAAGACCAGAAAGGTGGGGAAGAGGAGGGGAATGGTATACTGAGCTTTGAATGCCAAATAGAGGATTTTATATGTGATCCTGGATGTGATAGAGAAATAGCAACTGCAGGATTATTTATAAAAGAAGACAGAAACAGACAGTTAAGCCCATGGGATTGTTGTTTGTGCTTGTCTAGCGCTATGATGTTTTTCTTCCTTGAACTCCCTGATCTTAGTATGCCAAGGTTCTGCAGAACATAGTTTTAGAAATGCTTTACTGTAGGTGGGTTTCTGAATATGGAAATTAAATTATTTTTTAAAATAAATTTTATTGATATCTTGTTTTCACATCAGCTACGGACAATTCCCACTGTATCCCTCTTCATCCCTCCCAGAGATCCATCTTATATAATAAAGAATTACAAAAGAAGAGAGAAAAAAAGTTCAATACAACTAATCAACACATCAGAAAGGTCTGAGGTTATATGTAGTGTTCCACACTCATAGTCTTTTCCCAAACATATTTCCATATTAGTCATATTGTGAAAGAAAACATAGACTATCCCCCTCCCCAAATAAGCAAGAAAAATAAAGTTTAAAAAAACTGTGCTTTGATTTCCATTCACACTCCATCCATTCTTTCTCTAAAGATGGATAGCATTTTTCATCTTAAGTCCTTTCATCATAAGTCAGATCATTGATCTGAGTAGCTGAATCATTCACAGCTGATCACCGTACAGTATTGCTGTTACTGTGTACAATATTCTCCTGGTTCTGCTCACTTCATTTTGCATTACTTTATAAAATCTTCCCAGGTTTCTCTGAAACCACTCCTCTCAACAGTAGCACTCCATCACAATCATATGTCACCACTTGTTCAGCCATTCCCCAATTGATGGGCATCCCCTCAATGTCCAATGTTTTGTCACGTCCTTTTCCTTTTTGTTTTTTATCTCTTTGGGATACAGACCTAGTAGTGGTATTGTTATGTCGAAGGGTATGCATGATTGTGTAGCCTTTTGGGCATAGTTCCAAATTGTTCTCCAAAATGGTTGGATCAGTTCACAACTCCACTAATAATGTTGTTAGTATCTCCGTTTTCCCACATTTCCTCCAACATTGATCATTTTCTTTTTCTGTCATATTAGCCAATCTGATAGGTGTGGGGTGGTACCTCAGAATTGTTTTAATTTATATTTCTCTAACCAATAGTGATTTAGAGCATGTTTTCATATGACTATAGATAGCTTTGATTACTTAGTCTCAAAACTGCCTGTTCATATCCCTTGAGCATTTATCAATCGAGGAATGACTCTTATTTTTATAAATTTGACTCAGTTCTCCATATATTTGGCCTTTATCTATGTATGAGGCCTTTATCAGAGAAACTGCTATAAATTTTTTCAGTTATGATTACCATGTATTTCCCTCCATCCTGTTTTCCTTCTGTTCATCCTGTACTCTCTCTCCTTTCACCCTGTCCATCCTGAAAATTTTTTTGCTTCTAACTACTACCTCCCCCAATCCATTCTGCTTTGTATCAGCCTCCCTACTTTTCTTATCCCCTTTCCCTCTTACTTTCGTCTAGGATATGATAGTCTTCCGTACCCAAATGAGTGTATTATCCCCTCTTTGAATTAGTTCTGGTGAAAGTAAGATTTAGCACTAAATCTCTCATCTTCCCTTTCAATAGAAAAGCTCTTTCATGCCATTCTAACTCTCCTTTTACCCTTCTCTCAGTGCATTTCTCTTTCTCATCCCCTTTTTGTAATATAACATCCCATCATATTCAACTCACACCCATGTCCTCTATGTATACTTCTTCTAACTACCTTAAAAATGAGAAAGTTCTTAGGAGTTACAAATATCATATTCTCATGTAGTAATGTAAATAGCTTAACCTTATTGAATCCCTTATGATTTCTCTTTTCTGTTTAGCTTTTCTTGCTTCCTTTGACTCTTGTATTTGAAAGTTAAATTTTCTATTCAGCTCTGGGTTTTTTATCAGAAGTGTTTGAAAATCCTCTGGTTCATTAAATCTCCACTTTTTTCCCCTGAAATTTTATACTCAGTTTTTCAGGGTAGGTGATTCTTGGTTGTAATCCTAGCTTCTTTTCCCTCTGGAATATAATATTCTAAGTCCACCAATTGTAGAAGCTGCTAAATTTTTGTTATTATTTTGTTACAGTTATTCTAACTGTAGCTCCACAGTTTTTTATTTCTTTCTTTCTGGCTGCTTGCAAAATTTTATCCTTGACCTGAGAGCTCTGAAATTTGGCTATAATATTCCTAGGAGTTTTCATTTTGGGATTTCTTTCAGGAGGTGATTGGTGGATTCTTTCCATTTCTATTTTACCTTCTACTTCTAGGATATCAGGGCAGTTTTCCTTGAAAATTTCTTGAAATGGGATGTCCAGACTTCTTTTTTGGGGCATAGCTTTCAGGTAGACCAATAATTCTTAAATTATTCCTCCTGTGTCTGTTTTCTAGGTCAGTTGTTTTTCCAATGAAATGTTTCATATTTTCTTCTGTTTTTTCATTCTTTTGTTTTTGTTTCATTGATTCTTGATGTCGCATGGAGTTATTAGCTTATACTTGGCCCAGTTATGGTTTTGAAGGAACTATTTCCTTCACTGAGCTTTTGTACCACCTTTTCTATTTGGCCAATTCTCCTTCTTGAGGAGTTATTTTCTTCGCTGAATTTTTGTATATCTTTTCCCATTGTCCAGTTCTACTCTTTAAGGAATTCTTCTTTTCAGTGAATTTGTTCTTCCTCTCTTATTTGATTTTTTAAATCCTTTGTAAATTCTTTCAGGAATTCTTTTTGACCCCGAGACCAACTGTCATTTTTCTTTGAGACTTTGGATGTAGCAGTTTTGAATTTGTTGTCTTCTTCTGAGTGTGTTTTGATCTTCGCTCTCACTGTAGTAACTTTCTAGGATCAGGTTTTTTTTCTACTGTTTCCTCATTTTCCAGCCTACTTTTTGATTTACAGCTGTGCGTTAAAGTTGGGATCTGCTTCAAGAATGGAGGGGCCGCTATCTCAAACTTCAGGTTTTTCGGGCAGCTGTTTTTAGAGCTAGTTCTGGGGTTCTGTAAGTTTTCATTTCTTCCAAGGTGGCATGATCTGAGGAGAGCTGTGTCCACTGCTCTTCTGGCCTGTGCTCTGCTCTGTGAGCAGTCACAAGAATTCTTTTTGAGCAGAGTCCCTGCGACCCTGTGTGGCAAGCTCACATATGCTAGTTCTCCTCCCCCTGGGACTGCAACCCAGGACTGTGAACCAGGCATGCTAGGAGTTGTTACTGTTGTTGTTTCAGGAATCTAAAACTCTTAACTAGACTTTGTACTCTTGTTCAGTCTTAGTTATGAATAATTTTTTTTTGTTCTTGAACCCTATAAATTGCACATGTCAGTTGGTTTGGGCAGAAAGATTTTCAAAAGCCAGATGGATCTCTGTGTCTTTATGCTTAGAATAATAAATTTGTCTTTGACAAGTTTATGTATAAGACTAAAATCCTGAGTATGTCTTCCAAATGCTGGGTACAGTTTTAAAGCTGAAGAATATGCATTTCTTCCCTTCAAAGACGTCAGCCTCTTATTTGATTTTTTGGGGGGGGGAGGGACCAAGTTTACAACTTAGAACACAGGTGCTTGTCATCATCTCCAAGCCAGAGGACTAGTTTGACTCAGATTCCTACAGGAGTTGTGCTTTTTCATCTTAGGTTCTGCTAATTAATCCTCATTCCAGGGTCATCTTTTAGTTCAGTTTTCACTAGTAGCATTGCTTTCTTAGAGAGAAAATGACCCGTTCACTTTGTGTTTGTCACTTAGAGAATCTGCACTGTTTGTTTCTCACCAGTGATCCCAATTGACAACATTTAATCTGTCTGGTAAATATAAGCAAACACATTTAAAATCCTGGACTGAATAGCAGCTACCGTTTGTGGTTTCAGATTGAGACTTCACTGAGCAAATACTCTGTGCAGGATACTGTGATGCTCTGTCTGTTTGCCAGCTGTGAAAGTATAGCTGATCTTGTTGTTCTCTTGTATACAGGAGATCTGCCATAACTTAGGAGTCTGCTACATGTACCTGAAGCATTTCAACAAGGTAATTTGCACAAACAGGTTTTTCTCTGGGCAGGGAATTTCATTGAGAATGATTCACCATACTTTAGTCTCATTGCAAAGTTGTTTCATGTGACGTGGAGAAATAGATCATTCAGTTTCTAGGACTTAAAATGTTTAGGTCTTATTGCTTAGAAATAGAATAGTAAATATTAGTTTATAAGTTTCTCCCACATTTTCTGCCTTTTACTTTTGTAATTACCTTGTAGTTTTTGGTAATTTTTTTAAAAAGAAAAGGCAGATTTGGGGGCTCCTGGGAGGCAGTAGTAATCTGAAATATGGCTTTCCCTATTCTGTGCTCTCTTCCCTACTCCTCTAATTGAGAGGTTTGCAACATTCTAGTAAAGCTCTTCTATTGAAAATAGACCCTTCAAGTGAATATCTATAAGGGCTATAACCATTTCACAGCTCACCATGGGTTCTGACATCATTTGGTTCAAACATTGTATGGTAGTTTGATTCCCAGCTTTAAGTAGATCTGATGTCTGAGAGTTTGCATAGGTTTTTCGGTCTTCATATTTAATTTCCAAGAGAAGAATTTGTATTTTAGTGTATATTCAGTCAATAAAGATCAGTTTAAAACAACTGTTAGAGGTATCCTAGGTTACTCAACCAAAGAGAACAGAGTTGTCCTGATGTATGGAGTGGGTTGACCAATTCAACTGGTGAATGAAAAGCACCAGATGATGAACAGCCACTGGAAGGACAGGTGGGGGACATGGGGTACATGTAGAGCAGCACAGGGACATAAAATAAGTGATGAAAACTTGGATGACTTCAGGCATGTGTGGGTATCCTCCTAGTAAATGTTAAGGGATGAATAATTCCTTTCTGTCTTCTCCTCATTTAATATGATTCTCTCTTTAACGTACTAGTATTGAAAGAACTCTAAATTCTCATTCCTTTCCCATTGAATCATATTGGTGAAGAAATCATGGCAGAAGCGAGAGTCATTGTGAGAACCTTCATTATTTCGTTTCTTATAGGAAGTCAAATCAGACAAGGTGTAGGTAGTCCAGGGAAAATCTACTGGCTTTATATGGGGAAGTCTAACACAGATGCTTCCACTTATGTTCTGTATGTTAATTGGTACATGCTGGATCTCAGGGGGCACTTCTGAGCAATCTCTTTCTGAAACATGTAGATTTGTTACAGATGTAAGGGGAGGTGCGAATGAGCTCTGGAGCCTCAAGGCAGGGCACAGGGCCAGGGGAGTCCCCTCGAGCACCACACCCTTGGGTGATGACTAAGGTGATACCGCATGTGGCTGACCAGCCTTCGTGCCACGTTGCACATCAGCTGACTGGTGACGCAGTACAAGGTGGGCACTCTCTGAACTGCCAGCAAAGGCGTACATGGGAGTATGTTGTGGCTCCTTAGGTATGTCCATGGGTAAATGCTCACTCAAGTTATTGTGGTATCAGTATCATTAATAATAATAGAAACATAGCCCTCAACTAAGTGGGCCAGAGTTGTCCATTTGCCTTTTCTTTGTATGGCACTGACCTGCTGTTATTTTTTTTTTTTTTACCATATAGGCAAAAGACCACTTGCACAGTGCCCTGCAGCTCAACAGACATGACCTGACTTACATAATGTTGGGAAAAATCCATCTGCTGGAGGGGGAGCTAGAGAAGGCCATTGACATTTATAAGAAGGCAGTGGAGTAAGTAGATCACTTTTTTCTAGTGGTGGAAGGAAACACCACAGGACTGAGTCAGTACTGTAGATCTGAATGAAAGCACACTGACTGACTTTTATGGTTGTTGGTTATTTTTTTAATTATTTAATTAATTTATTTGTTTTCAGTTTTCTACAATCACTTCCATAAGTCTTAAACTTTCTATCCCTTTTTCTCTCCTCCCTTCCCAAGATGGCATGCAATCTTATATGAGTTCTACACATACATTATTATTAAACACATTTTCACATTAGTCATGTTGCATAGAAGAATTAAAACAATGGGAGAAACCATGAGAAAAACCAAACTAAAACATAACACGAGAAAATTGTCTGCTTCGTTCTGCATTCTGATTCCATAGTTCTTTCTCTGTATGTGGATGGCATTTTGCCTCAAGAGTCTTTTGGGAATGTTTTAGGTCTTTGCATTGCTGTGAAGGGCTAAGTCTATCAGAAACAGTCCTCTCACACTGTGACTGATACTGTGTATAATGTTCTCCTGGTTCTGCTCATTTCACTCAGCATCAGTTCATACAGGTCTTTCCAGGTTTTTCTGAAGTCCTCCTGTTCATCATTTCTTATAGCACCATAGTATTTCATTACATTCATAAACCACAACTTGTCCAGCCATTCCCCAATTGATGGGCATCCCCTCCATTTCCAGTTCTTGGCCACCACAAAAAGAGTTGCTATAAATATTTTTGTACACATGAGACCTTTTCCCATTTTTATGATTTCTTTGGGATACAGTCCTAGAAGCCGTATTGCTGAGTCAAAGGGTATGAACATTTTTGTAGCCCTTTGGGCATAGTTCTAAATTGCTCTCCAGAATGCTTGGATCAGCTCACAGCTCCATAAGGTTGACCATAAGGTCCTGATTATTGGGACAGTTCCTGTATTGTGTCTTTAACAGTTGGTCCCATTAAGCTCCTGAATTTCTTCATCCCTGTTTTATTGCTGACATTGAAAAAGTTGATATTCAGGCTTTCAGGTGAGGTGGGGTGTGAAAGGAGTATCTATGTGCCACTTCCTTGAATGATGATTTACACCCAAAGCCCTTTCTCTCCCTGAGGAATTCTTGTGGTTCAGCCAGGGAAGCATCTCAGTGACTGAGGGACCAGCATGAGTCTTTCTTATCTGAAATAGCTTATGTCTATGTAAATGTGAGGGGCACAAACACAAAGCTGGAAACAGATACCCTTTAGATGACCAGAGTTGTAGGAGGGAATGCACAGGTCCTAAGACATGGGGATTAGTGCTTTCTGGAATAGGCCTTCCACCAGGCTTAACGTTGAATGGACCCTGAATTAGCCACAGACAGTCTAATTCTATGTGGGGAGGGAAGCCTCCTGTTTATGTGACACTTAGGTGTTATCTGAACCAAAAGCCCTGATGGTTGGTGACTGTGGGCAAATCTTCTTTCTTGTGGAATTGACTTCCCTCTGGTGTCCTTTGATGTCCTTGTGAGGTATCAGACTCTGATGGGTTTCTGCACACATCAGTTTTCAGGGTATTTCTTTTTGGAGGGACAGCCATCCCAGTACATCCCAGTGCTTTATGAGCTTCATCAGAGAGCAGCAAGTCTGCTCTGCGTTTGTGTTTCTGTTTCACTACATTTTGTAGGAGTGATTTTCTGAATTATTCTGGGATTTCTACTTTGTGTCCTACACTGTCTCATCTCTTACCTCACCTTTATTCTCATCAAGGGAGTGTTTTATTGCTTTGTTATTTACAGTTCTGGCCCATCTGCAGCCACTTTAGTAGAAAGGCAGAATAATATTTAATGATATTCAGCAATGGCTGCCCAAAATGGCTGTCAAAAACCCTTCAGTTTTACCAAACAACTTGGGTATTTTTTTCTATGACCTTGGTGAAGTTCTTGTGGGTAAGTAGCTTGGACCGATACAGCTCCTTTTGGATTATTACCAACACCTTTAAGGTACTGATATTCAGCAACTTAATTCAATCAGCATTAATTAAGAGCTGCTATATTCCAGAGACTGTGTTAGTCACTGAGGATGAAAAGGCATAAACTCAAAGAGTTTATGTTCTATTGGGCATGTATAAGGAGTACACAGAGAAGTAAATGGGACATCATTTGGGGCCCTGACCCCTGGGGGCATCAATTAGGGAATTAGGGGTTCTCAGAGGCAGGGGTGAGGAGGGAGAGCAGTGCAGGCATTTGAGGAGAAAGCACTGCCAAGCCTCAGACTGGAGATGGACTGTCACGCTGAGGAGCAGCATGTTGAGGTACAAAGGGAAGCATATGATATCAGTTTAGAAAGATCAGTGGGAGCCAGAAGAGGAGTTTGTGTTTTATCCCCAGAGGCAGAAGGGAATCGAACAGGGGATGATATGTTAGGCCTGCTCTTGGCAGTTATGTGGAGGGAGGATTGGAGAGGGGAGGGAGAAGAGGAAGAGGCCTCCACCAGGTGGATGGAGATGGAAGTGCCTGTTAGAGGCCTAGAGAGAGGATGAAGAAGACAGCTAGTGATTGGGGGGGAGGGCAAGCAGAGGTTGTGAGCCAGGTGCCTGGCAATCTGGGGCTATGCCCCTGACAGAAATAGGGGAGAGGGAATGAGGAGGCCCATTTAGATGTGTTGTGTTTGAAATGTCAGGTGTATATGGTCAGCAGGTGAGGTGGATCTGGAGCTCAGGAAGGAGGTGACAACCATCCATGTGGGTATGGGCATTACCTGCATAGAGGGGATCACAGAGCTAGAGTGGAGAGAAAAGCGGGCCCAAGATAGAATCCTGGGGTTGGTTTACCTGTGGATAGAGGGGTGTGGATCATGATGCTTTGGGGCTAATTGATTAGAATTCATATTACAAGCCTCACTGGTCTTATGTTACAGGTTCTCACCGGAAAATACAGAACTTCTTACAACCTTAGGACTACTCTATTTACAGGTAATGCCAGCTCTCCTTACTTGAGCTGATTGTGAAGATGAACCAGTAGTTAGATCCAGAGGCACTTCCTTGAAGTCATTTGATGTGAACTTGACACTTTTCACTGAAGGCCACATCAAAAGGCCTTTTATGAGGATTCTCTTCTGTGTCTCCTAATTTTTTGCATCTGTGTCAGAACAGGAGTTCTGTTTGGGGCCCAGTTGTATTTCTTAGACAGCTTGGGAGAACCCAGTGAGGATAAATAACTGTGCTGAGTGAAAAAGTTCAGATTTTTTTTATGAAGACAAGGGGTGATGGTCACCAGGAAGCCAGAGCTCCTGGGGCTGGAGCCCTTTCATCAGAAGACCTCAATGCAAAGGGCACAGGGGCTGAAGCTTTGAGGAATTGTACGCAAAATTAAATTGGCAGGAAAGTCTTCCCTTTTGCTTCCCCAAGCTTCCTTCCTCTCGGGGCAGAGTTCAGGGTGGCTCTCAGAGGAGGGGGTCTGGGTCAGGCTTTCAGCTCCGCATTCCAATGGCTCAGTGCAGTACAGCTGCCTACCCTAAGGGACATAGTCTTTGACATAGTCATAGCCTTTGCATCTTGGTTTTTTTTTCCCCCTTTTCATTGAACTGAGAAGGAAGAAGTCACCTAAACACTGTGTTCCAACAAAGGACTGGGGATTCTGTGGGTGGTCTTTGCTCTGGCAGCTGAGGGTGGAAGGAGCCGTGTGCTACCATGGTCCACTACAATGGTTGCTTTGGGCCAGGTAGCAGCATGGGCGAGGGTGACCTGGTGACAGTGATTTCTTTCTTTTCTTTTTCTTTTAAACCTGATATGCTTCATTTTGACATGGTACAGATGTCCCAACAAACCTAACACAAAGGACATCCCCTGAACATAATGAAGCACTCCCATAGGATACTCCAGACCCCTTCACTTGTTTCACCTCTGACCACTCCGTGGAAAGGATCTGTTTGAACTCTGATCTTTGGTACAACAATACAAGTATCTATTTGATTTTCATCATGGTCATTGTGTGTATTTGCGGCTCTTTTTTTCTTCACTGTTTCATTTTAATCAGATCTCAGCTTCCTCCGAATTCCTAATTTTCTTCCTATCTTGCAGCATAACAATATTCCATTACATTGACATAGCCCAGTTTATTCAGCTCTTCTTCTCCAGGGAGACATGCCAGTCTGTGCCAATGACATCACAGATCCATATCTCCTTCTGTGCATGTTATAGGAAAAAGCTATAAAAACCTAGGAACTACTGACTCCCATCTTAGGATAGACCTGGCTTCATCCATGGGAAACCTCTTGTTAGTCCCAAGATGTGACTAGAGGTCAGAGGACTCAGGTTGTTATGTCCTTGGTCCTAAATGTACCCATAGCTTTCTCTGTCTCTGATGTTATTCTCTTGTTTTCCTTACCTCTTCCCTCCAAGCTTGGCATTTACCAGAAGGCATTTGAACATCTTGGAAATGCGCTGACTTTTGACCCTACCAACTACAAGGTATCAAAGGATATAGCACCCTGGGAATGTTATTGCCTTGCATACAGAACAATTTCTGGTACCAATCAGAGCAGATCCTGCCCAGGCAGGGTCCTGGAGCTTGGGGAGGGGGAGGGCATGGGATGAGAGTTACGAGGTAAGAGAATGGATGGGTGGGCGACACAGATGGGATGTCCAGAGTCAGATGGCTCCACAAGGCTGTGAGATCCATGTGGGGATGGACCTTAGGCTCCCAGTCTTTATAGTCTAATGGGATGGAGAACTGGCATGTCTCATTGTATGAGGAGGAATGTGTTCCTGGTTGCCATTATGTCTTGGTGTTTCTTTAATCAAATAACAAGTATTTACTAAGTGCCTACTGCGTGCCAGGCACTGTGCTAAAGTAAGCTATGGGTAAATACATATACGATATGCAAAGCCCCCCCTTAAAGATTTTACCTTGATGGGTCTGGGCCTCCTGGGAATAATACTCCAGTGGGATTGCTCCTGATCACAAGATGCATTGACCAGAGCTGACGAAAGCTAGGATTTTTCTGAGGAAGGGAGATGGGGAGATGCCTACTTCTTGGTTTCAGTGTCTTTAATGCAACCCTTGTGGGTATTTGGAGAACAGAAAGAGGCTTGAGGTTTGGAAATTGGCCGTGTAGCACCCATTCACACTGATGACGTGTGGAAGAGTCAGCATCTCCCTCTAGGCTCTTGGCTGGAGGGAGGATTGACCCAAGCAGTAACAGATTTTCCTTGTGGACTTTCAGGCCATCTTAGCCGCAGGCAGCATGATGCAGACCCACGGCGACTTTGATGTGGCTCTCACCAAATACAGAGTCGTGGCATATTCTGTGCCTGAAAGTCCCCCGTTGTGGAACAACATTGGAATGTGCTTCTTTGGCAAGAAGAAGTATGTGGCAGTGAGTGTCTCCCTTTGCTTTCTCTTATGTGGCGCCAAAGGAAGGTCAGTGTTGGTGGCCAGAAGCTGTCCTGGGAACTTGGGCTTTACTAGCTAGAGTTCTTCCTTTCTTTCTCTCTCTTTACTTCCCTCCTTTCCTTCCTTCCTTCCTTTCTCCCAGTTCACTCTGAAGCCCACAGATTGGACCACAATAGGTCCCTGCCTATTCTCCACTTCATGGCTGTTTTTTGGGCATCTTAGAGTGCATATCAATGGTAACTGTTTCTCTTTGGAACAGAAATTCTGAGGGTTTTTCCCTCCCAGCTTGATTTTTTTTTTTCTAATTCAAGGGGCCATCCCTTGACTACTTCTTAAAGAGGCCTATTCACTAAAGGGACATCACCTCACTCTAAGTGAGTACCTGAAAATGCCTTAGCCTAAAAGGTCCAGGGTCTCCCATCACATCCTGCGCCATCTCCAGTTATCCTGAGGAATATTAGGTCTCTGGATCCAAATGGGTCAGGAAGAGAAGTGAGGCTGGTGACCTTGCACAGCCCTCCCTCACTCAAAACAAAGTCACGTGCAAGTCATGTCATCATTTCTCTGATGTCATGGTTTTCTTCAAAAACAAAGGACAAACACAACAGCCTTGGGTCTTCAGTAGCTCCTCACCTTCCCATCATACTTCTCTTCCCTGAAGGCTATCAGCTGCTTGAAAAGAGCCAACTACTTGGCCCCATTTGACTGGAAGATCCTGTACAATTTGGGCCTTGTCCACCTGACCATGCAACAGTATGCTTCTGCCTTCCACTTCCTCAGTGCTGCTATCAACTTCCAGCCCAAGATGGGGGAGCTTTACATGCTCTTGGCAAGTATGTGATGCCCTCTTAACCCCAAGGTGGAGTCAAGGGAGCACTGACTAGCAGGAAGGAACACCTCCAATCCCATCCCCTTGGGCTCTGCCCCATTCCCACTGCCAAGTTTGTCAGAAAATGAGGGAGGAAGAGCGGCCATTTGGGAGGGGGTCGATATGTCTGCTCAGGCAGGCCCCTTTGGAAGAAGGACATTTCATGCAAGGGCCGTTTAAAGTCAGGGGGTTCTGCTTCTGGGCTGTCATTAACAGCAGCAACATGAAATTCCAGCTTTCAGAGGCATGGGGTGGGCAAGGAATCCTAGCCTTGGAGTCCCAAAGCCCTGGGTTCAAGGAACCCAGCTCTCTAGAAGAAGGCTTGGTTGCTGTTTGAAGGGCCAACATGGGAAAAAGGGGTTAAGCTAAGTTTGTTTTGTTCAGCACCTGAGCTCAGACTAGAACTAATGGGTAGAAATGTTATGGAAGCAGATTTCAGTTTAATATGAAGAGAAACTTGATGAAAATTAGAGAAATTCATAAGTTGAAGGCCTGTCTTTATAGGTGGTAAGGTCTCCATCATTGGGAATGTTATAGAAGAGGTTCTTGATCAGGTGTTGGTTGGACTAGATGACCTCAAGTCTCCTCCAAAAGTCCTTAGATTTAAGTCTAGGGCTCTGAGCTCAGTATTGGCACTCATTAGCTGTCCATCTGTGAAAAAGTCACTTATCATCTCAAGACATTAGTTAACCTGTCTGTAAAGTGGAGATAATAAGACTTGAAGGTAGAATGAGTCAGAAGACCTGGGTTCAAATTCTGCTTTCATTGGCCTCCCTCTTCTATACAGTCTAGCGATTGGCCTTGGCAGTGATTGAGGTGAGTTCTCAGCCTGTGACCCCCTGCATGAGGCTGCAGTCAGGACAAATGCATAGGAGGATCCAGGAACCCGGGCTGTTAGCAGATCTTGTTCAAACCCCAAGGTTCCCTTGATGGTTGCAGTCACTTCTTTCTTTTCTGTGTTACAGTTGCTCTGACCAATCTGGAAGATATCGAGAATGCCAATCGAGCCTATGCGGAAGCAGTTGCCCTTGATCAGTGAGTTGGGGGATTGTTGGTCTGCCGCCTGCTCTCCCCTTCTTTCAGTCTGTGGTGAGGACATTCCATTCCCTGGGGCAGATCTGTGGTGCTATCCAACCTGCCTCTTGACCTCTCCCACTTTTTCCCCTTGAACAAGTGAAGGACCCCCTGTCCCCAGGAAGAGCAGAAGTAGGAACCTGCCCTTAGCACAGCAGAAATTCATAACAGGACTCATTCTTGGGACGTTTCCAATGATATCCTTAGCCATATGGTGACCAAAAGACCTTGGACCATCAGAGCTAGCAGTGGCCCTGGCCCCTGGAGTCCTTGGACCAAGCCCTGGCAACAGGGGGGCAATGCAGCCTGTCAGCCCTGCTTTGAGTGCTAAGAGGTGCGGAGGGAAGGGGATTCTGAGAAATCCTTTCTTCCTATTAGGTTTCCTGCTAGGAGTCTTAGAGCAGTGGGGGAGAGGAAGCTTTCTGTTGTGGGCAGAACTCAGGAACGGTGGCACCAGTGACCCACATTGTCCTTCAGGGAGGGGCATGGGGATGCTGCAGGACACTTGGATGACTGCTTCTTTGACCTCCTTCTGTTGGGAAAATACCCCATGCAGAGTTGTGAATTTTTCTTGTGTAACACTAAGAGATCTCAAGTAGTCTTTTCTTGCAACGTCACAGTGCACCCATTTTGTGTCTGCCAACCCCAGGTCTAATCCTCTAGTCAATCTGAATTATGCTGTGCTGCTGTACAATCAGGGAGAGAAGAGAAAGGCTCTGGCCCAGTACCAGGAGATGGAGAAAAAAGTCACCCTGTTAAAGGGGAGCAGCTCTTTGGATTTTGACCCTGAGGTATGTCTGACTATCCCCAGAGGAAACAGGCAGGCCCCAAGTAAAGAGAGCCAAGTAGGTTTTGTCTGACCAAGTATGTCTTTAACCCAAACTAGGCCTGCTCAGTAGTCCTGTTTGCAAGTTCTGTGTATGCTGAGGTTCTAACATTGCTGGCACTGTCAAGGACATAATTTAAAAAAAAATTTTTTTTATTACCTTTTGTCTTTATAGCTTTACCCAGAATTCTCAAAGCATCCCATTACTTTCCCCCATTTCCTATTTTAAAAAAAGAAGAAAAAAACAATTTAACAAAACTAATCAATACATTCAAAAAACTGGACATTCCATGTAGACCAGTGTTCCCTACCCATAGTCCCTTTCTGCAAAGAAGGGAGTGAAGTTGAAGCCCATAATTTTCATTCATTTTATGGATATGCTTAAGTTGGAAACAGAATTCATTTTGTTTCCCCTAGAATCCATCCTCCCCCAAGTCTCCCTGGATCACACCCTCAGTGTCACACCACACATCTGCCACCATCCTTTCCTGTTATACAGACCTCCACAATATTCAGCCAGTACCTGCCCTTTGCTCCTGAGGCCTCCAGCTTGGTTCATGGTCTCCATTCCATTTACCTAGAGACATTCTCTGGTCTCCCAGGCTTATGAAATTCACCTTTAACCCTCAGCCCATCCAGGTATCATCACTTTAACCACTTTTTTTGGACAGACTTCAAGTAGTCTAAACTCTCAAGCCTTCTGTTCCTTCACCATGTACTCATTCAACCCCTTGCAATATGATTTCTGTCCCCACTACTAGCACTCACAGAGGTCACCACCAGCCCTTTTGTTGATGAAACCTTAGTCCTCATCCTTCTTGGTCTCTTGGTGGTTTGGTCACACCCTCGATCTGGAGACTCTCTTCCTTTGGCTTTTTCTGGTCCTTTCCTTTTTTAGTCCATCATTTTCCCACTCCTGATTCTGTAATGTTGGTGTTCCCTAAAGTCCTCTCCATGGGTCTCTTTTTTTTCCTCTGCATTTTGTTCTATAGCAGTTTCTTTCCCTTCCATGTTAACTACTCCCTCTATGCAGATTACCATTCAATTAATGTGTCATGCTGTCTCCTCTTGGAGCTCTAAGTATCCACTTCCTACTGTCTATAATTTACCCACTCATACATTCCAGCTGCATTTGAAATTGAACATGTCTAAAACCTCTCACCCTTCTATTAGTGGCACCATCATGCCTTCCACACACCACCCCATTGTCAAAACTTTGGCTGTTGCTACTTTTTCTTTCTCCTTAACCCCCCTGAAGTTTGTCTTCTTTAAAACTTCATGAACCTGCCTTTCTCTGTTTCCCCAATATTATCGCCCTATTGTAGTCCTTGTTTCACGTGCTTTCATAGCTTTGTGACTAATCTTCCTCTTTCCATCCCCTTCCTTCCTACCCAGCCCCCTGGCCTCTTCATCCTTCCCCATCACTGCTATGGAAAGCTTCCTGACTTATGGAGCTTACTGGGTCACTTCTATGTTCCAGAGCCTTTCCAGATCTCTATTCAAATTCCTTAGCCTGGCTCCTGTCTGGGCATATACTAAGTCTTCATGTCCTGTGCTCTGGCAAACTGGACTGACATTTTTCATATATTCCTCTCCCTTGAAATCTTACCATCCTTTAAAAGCCAAATCAAGTAATGTCTTATAAGGAGCTTTCCATGATCTTTCCCTTCTCAACTCAAATGAGTAGTTTTTCTATACTTGTCTTAAGCAATTATTATATACCTTTTTATACTAGTTGGGGTGATTTGTTCTTTCTAGCCTGACTTCACAAAGCACTTGGAGTCTGAACTAGCTTTTGAGGCCCTTGGTTTTGCTTTGTTTTGCTATGGTGGACAATGATTTTCTTTCATGAAGCATAAGTAATAAATCTCTGCACAAGGCATTCTCAGCCCTCAAGTGCCATTATCTCCTAGTGGTCCTTCTCTTGCAAAAATTCAGCTTAAGTTTAGAGTCCTTTCAGGGCCAGTAGGGTAAGAAAGTTAGAGCCAGTCTTTCTTGAGATTATGGGGTTTTTCTGAGATTTATGTTTTTTTCCCTTGGGTGGAGAAGATGGTGGAGATGGCTCAGAAAATGGGCGCAGCTTTGCAAGTTGGAGAAGCACTGGTCTGGACTAAACCAGTTAAAGATTTCAAATCAAGGCATCGAATAACTTCAGCCAACAGATCATCCAATTTACAACAGCCCTTGGGTTCCAACCAAGCTCTAGGGCAAGCCATGTCTTCAGCAGCTGGGTTTGGGAAGACCACACAACTTCCTGCAGGTGAGTAGCCTTTGCATGATACTAGGGATTTCACTTTTGAACCAGAGCTCTCCAGAAGACAGCCAACAAATTGACATTTGACTCTCTAGGCAGATTGTAAAGCCCAGGTATTAGGCTTTGTTTGGATAATTGGCATCCTGGATCTACACGGCCAGTTTGTAAATACTTTGGGAAAATGGCTTATCTAAGTTCCCTGACACCACTCAACTCCATCCAAGAGGCCAAGGAGCTTTTCAGCTGATGCATTTGTAATTACAGCCTTTTCTTATAGCACTGAAACAGATTACTTTATCTGGCGGAAAAAGCCTTGGGACTCTCATTTGAAATCTACTGATAAGCTTCATTTTCTTCTACCAACTGTTCAGGATTAACAGGCCCTTGGAATCGGGGGACTGACAACTAGAACTATATTTCCTCAATTAACTAGGTGCTGGAGGGCCAGCTCAGTTTTCAAAGCCTCCTTCCCTCCCTCTGGAGCCAGAGGTAGATCCAGCTGAAGCGATAAGCTCCGAGATTCAAGAACAAAGAGAGACACAGAAAAGCAGGCTGGCCCCAGAATAAAGATGTCTCCTTGGAAAGAAAGCAGAGCATTTGGAAAGGTAATGGTAGATATGCAGAGGCCCAAGTATGAGTACAGCCCCTTAATGTAATATCTCTTAGTTTCCCCTCCTCTCTTAAACCCCAGACCCAGCAGACCCTTGAGCCAAATGCTCAAGGTAGACAGGTTTTGTCCATCCTGCTGTAAAGGTAGTGGGAGAGAGGAGTCTGTTTCATAACTCAGCTGATGTGCTAAGAGCTAGCAGATGGGTAGGTACTGTTATATAACATTGGACTCTTTGGTTGTTTTTTGTTTTTTTTTTTTTTGATACAGAGCAAGACAGGTACAACCACAGCAGATTGGTGTCCTGTGATTAGCTATGTGGCCTGATCCACCTGCATCTCGACAGAAATTCTCAGACCCTGAGGATGTACAGTGTAGCAACCACTTGATTTCTGACTGGCTATTAGAACAGCTGCCCTCCAGGCCCAGCTTAGCAAGTGTTCCAGCCTTACCTGTCCCACAATCTGGAACATGGCTCTGAGCTCAGCTCAGCTTCTTAAACAGTCAAAGAATTGAGAGCTTAGATCATGTCCCTGGCTATTGAATCAGCAGGAGTGGCTCTTGTTCAATGAAAAGAGCTGCTCAGTCTCAGTTTTTAAGGCGATCACTGACTGTTGTCTATTTGTATATTCTTTATACAATAAAGATCATGCGTTGTCACTCCCTTCTCGGATGTCACAAAAGATGGCTAGCACCCTCCTCCTTGCTCATTTGGTTAGAAGTATATCAGTAAAATATTTTAAAATGAGGTGCAAGGTTCTTGTTCTTCTTTTTCTGTTGGGGAAATTTGGAGTTTTAGTTTGTGAATCGAGCCTTTATACATTTTATCTTAAATGTCGATATCAAGTTCAACAGCAGCTAGGAAGGACAGTGGCAGCAGGTTAAGAGATAGGCTGATCTCCAGTAAATAGTCCCGTACTGAAATGACCCAGTTCCCTATACCACTGGTTCCCTACAGTACTACGGAAATAATTTTCTTTTTTTCTTTTGGTGAGGGGGTTACTTCAGGAGGCCTACAGCACAAAAGATCTTTTCTAAAAAGCCAGCCTGGATGAATTGGGTACAAATGGGGTAAAGAACTAAAGGGTATCTCTTGCCAACTATTAGTGCACTCTCAGGTCTAAGCGCAGCTTTGAAATTGGGTGTATGTATGTATATCTCACGACAAGTTTTGTTAAAAAGATTTAAAAACTGCAATTGGACACAGTGATTTGCAAATGGACCTGTACTTTTGTCATGACCATGTCAGGGTTTTTTTCCCTCAGGAATACCCCATAAATTAAAACTGTTTCTAATGTCTTATTGCAATGAGTAATATTCTAAGGAAGAACACTGGGGGCAAAATGACTTCAATAACAAGACAACAGCATCACTATTATTTTGAAAAAGTCACTGCTCTGGTCACAGCCTTCCTTCTCTCACCAAATGTATGACACTGACTGGCCAAAGTCTTCCTGTTTTCAAGTCCAGAATGTCCTTAATGCTCCTTTAATCAAACCTCTCTCTTGTGTATCATACACAAAGAATGGTTTTTTAGCCTTTAGCTCTAATGGTGGGAGCTTAAGCAGTTGTTGTAGGTATGTATCAACCTGCTTCTTTCAAATGAGAGCAAAAGTTTATGTTGCCTCCAATTTCATGATGCTGGGTTGGCCTATGGCGTTGGTTTACCACACTGACGGTGCAGAACGGATCCTTTGCCGAAGTAAACACATTCCCACACGAAGGGTTTTACAAGGTGGGACTTTCTAAGCTCTGCCAAAAAAGTTTCTATTATTGTTTCAGAATTTGTCATCTCTTTGTCACTGGGTAGAACTGGCCAGTGAGAGGACTAGGCTGAAAAACCAAGTTATGGATGTTCAATAGTTAGTTACACTTGTGCTACTTAGTGGTGATTATCTTTGGATCACTGACAGCTGCATGAATCTAAACAAAACCTGAACTGGCTGTTTAATAAAACTGTCCAAAATAGCTGCACAAGAAACACTATGAACACTGCGGCAACTTTCCAACTGCTTCACACCAGAAAACCAGAGGCAATAATGAAATGGTTGTGAAAAAAACTGATTTTACTTCAATATGGGCAGTATGTTCAGATTTTAAAATCTAGCTTCAAACACTAGCTTGAGTATACTCTTCTCTTTAATAGGGGTTGATTTTTGTGGTTTCTCTTCTGCTTGGATATAGAGGGACACCAATGTATCTGCTAGCTTATTTTGGAGTGAGAGGACAGACTTTCTAAAATTTTTGTGATGCAGTGGGCCCATCTTATTTCCAAAAAACTACATCTTCAGCAGCAGCAGTAATGACTCCAGATAGGCCTTCGTGAAATGCAAGGTGCCACCTTCATTCACCCTCTTCCCTAAAGATTTAAGGTAAAACAGAGTTCACTGAATGAGTGGAGGAACCATTTTCAACACCTGACAAACAAAAGCTTAATAAATGCAATGCCACTGCAGTTCCAGGCCAGCAGCTTAGTGAAGAAACCTGGAGAGTCTCAAATGTGGTCAGTACTAAGGTCCAGAAATGCCGGAGAACAGGATGCCAAACTACAATCACCCCAGTGGTTTAGCCAAATGTTCACAAAAGTTTTCCAGAACCTGTTTTGTAAAGTCATGATGTAAAATGTCAAAACCCTTAACCTGAAAATACTGATTCTTATCCAAATCATTACAAACTTAAAATGCAAGCCAGAGATTCATTTCAGACCCTGCCTCCACTCCGTGCGCTCATGGTTCGTGGTAAGGGAAAGCAGTCCCAGGTTATCATTGGCAATATGTCTTCAACACTGCAAACCCTAGAAAATGGTGCCCGCAGCAGCACCCAGGATCACACTGGCTATTCTTACAGATTATCCTTTAAGTGGAATGAAAACCCCAATCCCTCACATGGCTACTTCTTAGTGGCTTTAGTCATTCATTCATTTTAAACAGTTCCACACATATCTTGAAAATGGTCAGTGAGAGTGATTAATCTGTTGTTCCTGAAAACTATTTTCTAATTAGGTCAGAGATATCAATGAGCAAAACGTCTGGCACCCATGGTCCCTTGGTTCCCCAGACAAGAAAGACCTTATTTGGTCTTAAAAGAAACTTTTTTTTTTAAACAACCCAAATAAATACTGAGCAACTAGAAGGCATTAAAGGGCAAAGTGCCAGGATATTTAAAACAAACTAAACTGTAGGACTATAGCCCTGTGTCAGAATATAATTGACTTGTTCCAGTATCTGAATTTCTTTTGCTGGTGGAAGTCACTTCCCAAACCAAACTTGGCAAAGAAGCAAAGTGGAAGATAGGGAGTAAATATGGCTTTAAAGTTAAGATTACAAAGAGCTGGCCTATAGTCTTGGCTCTGCAGCAGCGGCTCTTAACCTGGGGTCTGTGAAATTTTAAAAAATGTTCTGAAAACTATTTCAAAATAAGTGGTTTCACTTAAAATCCTATCTAGTTAATTTGATGAATTTTAGAACATGATTCTGAGAAGGGGTTGGTTCATAGGCTTTATCAGACTGCAAAAGAAGGTAACATCCTCTGCTCCCTACAACATTCTGGAGGCTACAGGTAAAGAAGCCTAGTTCTCCTCACAGGTATATTTTCATAGGCTGTTAATTAATTCTAGCAGGGCTTCCCACATAAGCCAGTCTACCTTTTCAGGTTTGACCTTGAAAGAAGGTAGCTCCAAATCTTCAAACTGCCCAGGGTGACACAGACTCATATTAGTGTTTAATGTCCTCATGCTGCCTACAGTCACCCCACCCATCAATGCTGACATACCAAACTGATACCTGAGGACTTCGAAGAAGGCCTATTCATATGCAGCAGCACAGCTTTGCAGGAAAAGCTCAAGAAACTAGCCATCCAGAAAACACATATTATTTGTTGGTTTTATTGTAGATGCCCCCTCCTTTTCCCTCTCCTGGAAGAATGTAATGACCTTCAACTGTTGTTGAACAAATGAGTTCGCTCTACCTATACTAATGAAAACAGATGGCATGTTGGCAGGCTGGGAGTTTCCTTGTCCTGAGTTGGGCCAAGTAGTGATGTGATGATGGAGGGAGAAAAGGACAAGAACAGATAATGTGTACCTTTCACTGTGGACTGTAGAACTTCTCAGGTTTTGTCCCTCAGGAGAAAGTCTTCCAGCTTCAAACTCCTCCCCCCTCCCCCAATAAATTGTTCAGTCAGGATTGAGAGGCAGGAGAATGTCCTGGGCTGATACCCGTGAGTCTGTAAAGGAAGAAATCATACTAGGGACCTTGGCTTCTAAAGGGAAATGCTCCCATGACATGCTTGTAAATAATTAACAATCAAATGAAACACTGCTGCTGGCCCACTCCAAATGCCTTCCTCTAGCTTTATTTTGGGCTTTGCTTTTGTGGCAAAAAACAAGAGCAAATTTCTCTTTAGCCTGAAAGTTAGGCCAAAGAGAGATCCACTGAGAGACTGAGTGCTCAGTGGGTCACTCTAGCTTTGCTGCTGTTTCCTCCTCATGCTGCTCCCCTCCACCTGGACATGTCCCATGACATCCATTACTTGTACAAGGCCGGGCTAGAAACAATTCTGACACACTAGAAAGGATAATTTGACACAGGGCCTGGGAGGGAAAAGTGACAGATGTCCAGGAGTGGAGGAATTGACCTATTTCACATTTCCAGGTAGAAGTGAATTTACATTTTATCTGAATTCCTGTTATACCCAGCCACTTCCTACTGTTTCCCAAAATAGAGATGTAAAAAGTTCTTGAGGGAACTGAAATGTAAATCATGTTTTAAAAAGTTTAAAGCACACAGGAAAGTATTCTTACATTATAAAAATAAACACATAATGTAACATACGATGTAATATGTAACATATGATGTAACACTTAGGTGCTCTTGCAGCACCTGATGAGGTCAACTTGCACCTTTTAACGGAATTGTTTGTGTCACATGACTGAGAAAAACAATGTATCATGGACAAGGAAGCATATTCCAGTTGCACGAAGGATGACAGTAATAAAAGGTCAAGTTCCACAGCAATAGCTTAGCCTTCAGCTAGATGGTGAGACCAAGCATAAAGCTACAAATGCTCTGATCTCACCCCACCACCCCATGTGCAGAGGCAGCTCCTGGAGTCATCAAAGGAGAGGAAAGGAGACAACACACAGCTTAAGGGCCCAGGGAGTGTGGATCCAGCCTGTCCGCATCCAAACACAGCAGGCTTCCCACTTTATTCCTATTTATGCTGGAGCAGGAGGTTAAGAGGTTTTCCTTGTTGAATGTTTTGATCATAACAATGAATGGAAGTTTTGCTTCAGCCACTCAGCAATGCACTATTGGGAGAGGACTCGAGAGGCTCTGACTGAGTTTAATCCGCAACAAGGCAGAAGCAAAGGCTGGCTGGCGCGCTCTTCAGGACTGGGCGAGGGGGGAAATCCTCCTTTCAGCTGTCAGTGCTCTCAAATGATGCTAACTGGTGACCTTCTGCAGAGAATGCGGGTTTCTTCTCTGCAAACACATACATACACCTCCCCCTCTCCAGTCTTACCAGTAAAAAGCTAAAAAGTCTTCATTAAAATCTGAAATGCTTCCTGTGTCATTGCCAATAGGCTGGAATGTGTTGATAGTTATTTCTTTGGCTATCCTCTACTTAGATCTACAACTTGCTTTAACACCCTAAATTCTACTTCTTAAACCATCTATTGATAATCCAGAAATTCTCAGGCCACCTAAACTTCCTCAGAGGCATCAACCCTAACCCTGTTCACATCAATGAGGGTATACTTCTGAATAGAACAGTCCTTCTGCTGAAATGGCATCCCCGAGACCCACAGTTCGGATGGGATCCTTACAAACCAGGACGGGCGTGAAATGAAAAGATATTCCCTCTCTGTGCCACTGAACCACTGGCTCATTTGGATTTACAGATATCCTGGAGCCCGTCTCTGAATGTGAAGTCAGAAACTCCAGGGGGGCCTTGAGGGACACACGGTTGGTATCAATCGTTTCTGACGCACAGGCCTGTGTCCCTGCTGCGCGGGCTCCTGCAGCTACGGAGGCAAGCTGGTTGCCCCAGTGCCCATCCACAGTTGCGAGAATGTGGTAGGCCAGAGTATGGAAATGGATCCGCGTGAGATCTGATGCTCTCTCTTTACTCCTGCCATGCTCCTTCAAGATCCAGAAAAGAATGTCACTGACGACACCCACATCAGGGACACCGCTCCACGCAAGGAGAGAGGAGTGAGGACCAGAGGCTGACTGGCTAAGGAAGAGCAGCTCCTGTTCGTTCAACCCAAGGGAATTCACCAGAGGGAAAACCTGCTAACAAAACAGAACGATAGTTTTCTTCTTGAGAGAAAAAGTTCAGCATGAAAGGCCCCTTGAGACCCTGCCAATAATGGACTCCTGGTGAAGGAAGAGCACTCCCTTTCCCTCCTTCCTTGTCAGGTTATCTTCAAAGATTGTAGTTAGCCTCCAGACCTGTGAATGGTCTGTGAGGGAGAGCATAACACTACCCTGACACTGCTGTATTGGGGGCAATTCATGACACTGTCTAGAGGCTCCAATCTATGGGATCACCTGAGAAAATCACCTTAAAATGAGGTCTTTGAGGCACTTTGGTAATTAAGTCCCTTGGCCAACGCCAAACTATATTATCAGATTCTACTTTATGATAAATGGTATTCAACAAATGATTAATGACCTTCCTGTATTAATACAATAAGTTCCCAATGGGTGTCATACACCAGGGCAACACAGACAAGTGTGGAATCAAACAAGGGGAAACAGTGAGGACATCAACAAACAAAGATTGACATGAAGTCTGAGAATTGTACATAAGTGCTAAGTAAGACCCACACTGCAGAATGAGCCAGGATAAGGACAGGCTAAAATGGAAAAAAGTCAAAGTACCAGGCACCTGGTGAAAAGAGTGAGAGAGAGTGAGAATGAGAGAGAAAGAGAGAGTGTGTGCATGTGTGAACTGGGTGAGGGTTTAATACAGTGAGGTGTTTTTTGTGTTGTTTTTTTTTTAAGGAAAAGGACAGG
Source organism: Notamacropus eugenii (assembly GCF_028372415.1). Taxonomy (NCBI): domain Eukaryota; kingdom Metazoa; phylum Chordata; class Mammalia; order Diprotodontia; family Macropodidae; genus Notamacropus; species Notamacropus eugenii. Next base: position 244,535,475 of record NC_092872.1, on the reverse strand, counting down.
AATTTCCAACTATACTAGGATATTCATTTATGCCAAACTTTTAGGCATTTGTAGTTCTTTTGTTTTTAACATTAATTTCAAAACTTTGAGTTCCAAATTCTCTCCCTTCTTCTAGTCCCTTCCCCATTCACTGAGATGGCAAGCAATATGATGCCTATTACACATGTGAAGCTATGCAGAACTTATTAACCATGTTACAAGAAACGAAGTAAGAAAAAAATATGCTTCGATCTGCACTGAGTCCATCAATTTTCTCTCTGGAGGTGGAGTGATTTTTTCATCCTAAGTCCTTCTGAATTGTCTTAGATCACTGTACTGATGAGTCATTCATATTTCATCATCTTACCATACTGCTGTTACTGTGTACACGGTACTCCTGGTTCTGCTCACTCCACTTTGCATCAGTTCATGTAAGTCTCCTCAGATTTTTCTGACAACACCCCCGCCTCAACCTTCTTATAGCACAACAGTACTCCATCACAATCACATATCACAACTTGTTTACACATTCCCCAATTGATGGACATCCCCTCAAATTCTTTGCCACCACAAAAAGAGCTGCTATAAATATTTCTGTACATATGGTTCCTTTTCCTTTGATCTCTTTGGGGTGCAGACATAGTAGGGGTATTACTGGGTAAAAGGGTATGTACAGCTTTATAGCTCTTTGGGCAGAGTTCCAAATTGTTCTCCAGAATGGGTGGATCAGTTCACAACTCCACCAACAGTGTCTGAGTATTAGTGTCTGAGTTATTTCCACCTCCACCTCCTCCCCAGTCTTTGTCTTTTTCATTTTCTGTCATGTTAGCCAATTTCATAGGTGTGAGATAAGCAATTACTTATTGAGCACCTACTGTATACAGGGCAAGAGGCTGCAAGGGGAAGTGATTAGAGAGCTGGCTTTAGAGTCAGAAAGAACTAGGCTCAGGAACCATTTCTTGTGTGTCTCTGAGCAAGTAAATTCACTCTTGGTGAAACTAAGTAGCTGTAAGATACTCAGCCAGTCCATTCACTGCCCATGTGTTTCCTAAACTGAAATTCAAGTCATCAAAGGTAGGGAGTCTTTGCAGAAAGAGAGAAAACGGAGATGCGAGAGAAGGGCAAGGACAAAGATTTCATGTAAAACAGGCTCTTTCGTGGTGGTGAAGGAAAAGTCTGCAGTTGGAAGTAAACTAACAACAGGCACTGACCAGCAACGCAGAACTCTTAGATAGAAAATACTTTTGTAGAAAACACTCTATGACCTTTGATCGGTGCCGGGATAAACCATGACTCCAGAAATGTGAAGGTAAAACCCAACCCTCTGAGCCTGCTAGAAAGGCAATGAACTTCAAATGCAGAGATGCATGCACTGGTGGGTATGGCCAATGTGGAATCTGCTATTCTATGAATGTTCATAAGGGTAGTTTTGTTTTTCTTTTCTTTCTGGTTAACTTGGGGTGGGGGGAGTAGAAGTGATTATAAACACAAAATAAATAATTAAAAATATATAACAAGAACAATAATAATAGCTACCCTTTATTATAATGCTTCCTATGTGGCAGGTGCTGTGTTAAGCTCTGCACAATTCTTATTTTACCCGATCCTCACAATAATCCTGGGAGTCAGGTGCTATTATGATCCCCATTCTACAGATGAGGCAAAGAGAGGCTGAGTGACTGGCTCAGAGTCACACAGCTAGCAAATGTCTGAGGCTACATTTGAACTCTGGTCTTCTGACCACAGGATGCATGCTCTGGGCACTGTGCCACCCAGCTGGCTTATTGCCAAAAAGCAATGACTTTTCCAGTAAAGACACTATTTAGCCAAAGTGTTGTCATTTTCCTTGCGATGGACAAGTTGTTTCAGAAGAATCACAACCCTTCATTGAGGTTCTAAGCTAAACTTGGGTGAAAAATAATGTATAGTGTCCTAGGTGAGAAAAGAACAAAACACTAAAAAAAACCATAAAGGATCTTTTCCTCTTTGTAGAAACCTTTTGTGGTGGTAAAAACAACAACACCACAAAAAAACAAATTAGAAACTCATGGTAAGTCCATCACTTGAGGAATGGTTATAAAAGGTGTGGTCTAGGAATGCCACAGAGTACTGTTGGGCTGAAGAAATGAAAGTGATGATTTCAAAGAGAGAAAGAGCTGGATGAACTGATGCCGATCCGTACTAGAACATCTATATGATAAAAGTTAACAATGTTGAGGATTTTTATAAACTGATAAAGAATGAAATGAGCAGAACCAGGAGAATAATTCATACAATAACAACACTATAAAGACAAATAACTTTGAAAGTTATCAGAACTATGGCTAATACAAGGAACAGCTCTGACTCCAAAGGGCCAATGATGAAATCTGCCACCCGTGACAGAGAGGCAAGGGGTCTGGGGAGCAGAAGGAAACATATATTTTTGCATACAGACAAGGAAAGAATTTGTTTTGCTTGACCACATGTTATTTGTTGTAAGAAATGTTTTTTCTTTTTTCAGTGGGATGTAGAGAAAAAAATTTTTCTGTTAATTCAAAAGATAACTGAGGCAGTGGGGTATGCTACACCTGTGAAATTTTACATGCATTTTCAGATGAGGTCACTGCTAATTAGTTTTACTTAACAATTTTGCTTTGTTATAAGAGACCTCTTCCTTGTGGGAGTAATCTGTAAATGTTTGTAATATAAAAACAAAACCCATCCATAAAATCTAAAAACAAAAATAACAAAACAAAGGCTACAACAACACACTATCCTTGTGATTACCTGATGCATAATACTGCTCACAAGTTCCCGGTCAGTCATACTGGCCAACTCGAGGTGAACTGGAATGTCAGTGGGGATATCAGAGATAGAAATCACAGCCTGCAAAGGAAAAGAAATACCATCACTGCTTAAGAATGGGGAAAGAAAACAAACAAACAAAAAAGAAGTCAAAAAAAGGTGGGGAAGTTGATATTAAAATTCTTCCTTGTCATTTCCTGATGTCTGAGATTTCCGAGTATTTTGGGTAATCAGTGGCCTTGGATGATAAGTACTCCACACGAAGGGAAGTGTGAGGCCCTGCTGAGTCATTAGTATCACAGGGAAATCAATTCTTTGCATGGTCAATTCTCCAGCATATCACTTGGGGACTGAGAGCAGACACCATCTAAGCTCTCAAAAACATCAGCTGTTTCAACACAGGACAATCAAGGACACAGGGAGAACACTGCCAACTAGGTAATGGACACTTTCTAGCAGAGCTCAGCACACCAGGCAAGCCTAAGATGTTCGTAGGCGTCTTCCAAGTAAGTTTCTCAGTTGGTGAGACAGGACTTACATGCATGCCATACACAGAATAGACACCAACTGGGATTGCGACAACCTCAGGGAGCCAGCCTGAAGAAGTTTCTTAACCAGCAAAGAGGCTTAAGGAACACAAAGTACAAAGCCTCAGAAAGCTCATTTTTGTTAAAGTTTGCAAAGGCTCTCAGAATGTTTACCTCTAGAAGTCTCTTCTTCTGAATCTCCTTGCTCTGTCCTTCCATCATATGCAACCCAGAGAGGACCACGAGGTCTGGCTGAAACTCTTCCAGACTGGATACAAACACTTCCAGCATATTCATGGCCCCATTGGACAGATCATGTGAGAAGATGAATCGGTTGGCATTGGGGGCAGTCAATTGTCCCCATTGCTCCCCTAGACAAGCCCAGTCACCAGAAAGGGAAGAAAAGGAAAAATAACTGAAATCTCCTTGTTTGGATACAAACTGTAGCTTTATTGTTAAAATTTCAGCCCTAGGAATAAAAATACCTTCTCTTCAGGGATGGCATCCTTCTGACACGAATCAATTAAAACTCTTGATTTTTACCATAGTACCTCACCCAAAACTCACAATGGCTTTTCCTTTAAAGTTTTCAGGTAAGACAGGATCCAGTAAAAGCTTCCATGTGCCTTAGAATAGCCAGGGAAATTGGTAGACACCAGCTCTGAGAATCACTACATGCACAGGCATAGTCCTAGGTGGTCAGATATCCTTCAGCAGTTGGACCTCCTCATATTTCAGCACATACCTGGTAGAAATTCCCTAGCAACCAGACCTCACAGAGCTACTGTGTGCCCCTGGGAGGGCAGGCATTCTTGAGTAACTAATGTCCATGTAGTTCAGTGTAGCCTCATGGAAGGCAGAGAAAGCTCATCTGGCCTCAGCAAAAGTCATACCCAAAACTCACAATGGCTTTTCCTTTAAAGTTTTCAGGTAAGACAGGATCTAGTAAAAGCCAAAGAAGCTTTATTCATACAAGTCGTGAAAATACCTCTTGAACCTGATTTCCAAGAACACATCCCAGTAGAGGACACACCTAAAAGTACAATCTAGGGATGGAAGGTTGGGGTGGGGGCTGAGGGAGCATCCATCCATTCATCACTTCTCAGGATAAGAAAACACAACCTAGATACAAAGTGAATCCCAAGTAAAATGGGAGAGGGTCAGGAAAGGCTCATGTGCAAGTAGCTCTTGAGCTCAGGAACATGGTGCATTTCAGGAGTGGAGGACAGACTCTGACAGATACTAACCCCTTGCCCTCCCCAAGAGATTTTGAACTAAGTCCTGGCCGGGAAATCCAAAATACTGCAGTCAAGGGCTGGTTCTTTTTTTCAGTTTTTTCGGTCAAAGATGAAGACTTTAGAAGAAAAAGTAGGATAAAGAGAGTGAAGAGATGGCTACATAGATGGTATCAAAAGAATGGGGTCTGCTTTACTGGACCATGGCTTAAGGTACCTAAATAGGCTCTTGGTTACTGACAAAAATAACTCAGAGACTGCAAAGGATGTGTTTGCCTGAAGACTTGCCAACTGGTTAAGTGGGCTTTAAACTGAAAACTGGATAGGGAGCAAGAAAAATGGCTCCATGAAACTGTACACTCACATATTAAAGAGAGCATAGAAGGAAATCCTGGCAAGTCAGCAGAGAAAGATTGGGAAGAAGTCTGGGAACAAAAATGATGGTTTTAGATGTCTATTTACTACTGTACATAGTAATAATGAGTGAATCTGACCTTCTAAACATAAGGAAATAAAGGAAACCTCATTAAGTACCAAGAATATTTGGCTGTTTAGACTATGGTAATGGAAGGCAATTCCTTGTTCAAAAGAAACAAATCCACAGAAAGGGTCACCAAGCAGCACTGTATCTCAAGAAAAATCTGTACCTCAGGGAAATCTATGGAGGTGAAATAGAAACATAGTGGAGAGTGTTCAGGAGGGACATCTCATTGTGGAAGTACAGTATATGACAGATGGAGGAAATAACTATGAATTCTAGTAATGCTAGTACTAGTAATAAAATGAGCACAGTGAAGAAGTGGTAGCTATGGGAGAACATAACTTCTTAGACACCTGTTAAAAGTTGCATTCTGCAAAAAGCAAAGCATTTTATATATTCCTGACTGGCCTCCCTGAAAATATTCCTCAGGAGGTATGAGAAGTGGGAGGAATTATTCTGAACTAAAAAAATCAGAGAATCTTGGTGCTGGAAGAGCTCTTAGAGGTCATCTAGTTCACCCCTACCTGAACATATACCTATGAATTACATCCTTAAACTTGGATTAAAATATGAATTAAAAAAAAATAATGAAACACCTCCCTATTGGGAGCTACTGGAATCTGAGTGGAGAGCAGGGCGCTGGTCAGGTCTGCTTACTGGCAGCCCTATGAAGGATGAGTTAGGTGGAGTCAAACCTGCTGCACTGAATGTTTCAAGGCAGAGGCGAAGGCCTGGGCTAGGCGCATAACTGTAGGAGTAGACAGAAGGTGAGAGATGTGGCCTGATCAGATACATGGAATGAGGAGAGAGTAAAGAGTGAAGGATGGCACCTGGGGGGACTGGAACAATCACAATAAAAGTGAGCATCACCCAGGGCTCCATGGTCTACAAAGAGCTCAGTGTGTATTCTCACAGTTTATCCTCATTCCACCCTGGTGATGCGGTTGCTATTCTTGTAACACACATTCTACAGATGAGGAAAAGAGGGTTATACTGCCAGGAAGACCTCAGGCCAGATCTGACCTCAGATCTCCATGACAAGGCCCCACACTCTGAACTATCTGCCTAGGAGAGGGTGATGACCCTGACAAAAATAAGAGAGCTCAGAAGAGACGTGGATTTAGGGCAAAAGATGATGTTGTGAGATCCACAAGGAGATATTGATATCTGGGACCTAGTGCACATCGCTGGGTCCCACCAAAACTCAAAAGGGCAGTGGGGCTCCACTGTCTATGGCACTCAGAAGTACCATGTATTTTCTTGCTTGTTCTTAATTTTTCCTGATGCTTTACTTGAGAACATGATGGCCTCCACAGCTTGTCTGCATTCAGCTAAAGTGCAATCATTTCCAAGCCAGTGCTTCATTTGAATTCAGCTATCCTTCTCTAGCTCTGTGTATAAGTTTATACCACTCACATTCATTGATGGTTATGTTATCCTCTGTCAAAGTCTATTCTAATCTACTTTTTTTCTTAATTATAAAACTCCAGCATTAGATACCTGGGAGTTTATGCTATGTGGAACAATGTCAACCAGGGATCTGCCTGTTCCCATCTCTCCCTTTTCAGTCCTGGGCATTGTGCCTCCCCTCCCCCTAACCTACTGCCCTTTAAAATCTTAATTCATACAAATGTAAAGGTTGTTCATAATTAAGATCTTTATAACATGAACACTGGTGAAATGGAAATTACAGAAACCCTGGAGGGAAAGTGAGTTGGGAGTGTGTTCATTTAAACTTGATGTGTAAGGCAAGTAAGATTAATGACTCATAAATTAGACAACTGAAAATAAATTGTAAAACAGTAGATAGTAACATTCAATTGTACAATGAGGCCAAGACAATCATAGTTCATGTGAAAATGGCCTGGGAGCTTTGGCAAGTTCAGGGAGTCAATGGTGTGACACAGGGGGGCTCCCCTCCTCAACTCCCCACCTCAGAAGAAGAAATGAAGAAATCTCTGGTTCCACTGATAAAGGCATAACATAAGGCCCATGGGAGTTAACAGTCCTGATATACTGGGTCCCAGTCAGACCACTTTTGGAGTATTACATTCAGTTCTGGGCAGCATAAGCTAGGAAGGACATTAACAAGGTAAGTACATTGAGAGCAGGTCTAGCAGAAAACGTCTGGAAATCAGGCCATATGAAGACTGAATAAAGGAACCTCTAAGATGACAAAGGGAATTCATGAGAGCTACCTTTAAATCTTTGAAGGGCTATCATTGGGGGAAAGGATTAGATTTATTCTACTGGATCCCATAAGGCAGTAATAGGTAAAAATCAGGGGCAGTTGGGCCTAAAGGCAGGAAGACCTGAGTTCAAATTTGGCCTCAGACTCTTACTAGCTGTATGACCCTGGGCAAGTCATTTATCCTGTTTGTCTCAATTTCCTCAACTTTAAAAGGAGGTTAAAATAGCACCTACCTTGTAAAGCTGTAAATAATCATAAAGCACAATGGCTTGTAAAGCACACTTAGTAGGCACTATATAAAAGCTTATTGCCTTCCCTACGGAGAAACTGTAGAGAGGCAGGTTTTGATAAAATGTAAAGAAAAAATTCCTTAGAGGTGTCTAAAAGTGGAATGGGCTGCCTTTTGAGGCCAAGGGTTCCCAACCTGGCAAGGCTTCAAAGCAGAGGCTGGAGCAAGCCTTGGGGACGTGCTATCAAAGAGATTCTGTTTAGGTAAGTATTGGACTACATGACCTTGGAGGTCCCTTGCAACTTGGAAATTCTATAATACATTTTGTCAGGGAAGAGACAGGTAATATATATTCACAGGCTTTAGAAAACTGTAACAAAATAATAGCAGCATACAGTGCAGGTCCGGACACTATACTCAAGCAGCTATAGTGAAAGCCTAACTAGATTTGCTCTAGCAGTAATGCTCAGGCATTGACTTAGGTTAATTAAGCTTCCCCAATGTCAAAATAAAGGTCATGGGGATTCGAGAAGAACTGGACTTAGCCAAAGCATTTTTATTTGCTTCTACTGATAAGTTTTTTGGGCATCCCAAGTCTACTTCCCTGTCCATCAAAAACCGATGAATGGAGAACTCTGTAATTACTATAATTACTAATTTTATGAAAAGCTTCAAAGACAGAAGCTAAAAGCCTTAAAAAAAAAAAAAAACCACAAAGCAACAACTCTCTAGAAAGAATGGGAACTAGTAGGAAAAGAGAGTATAAGTCAGAAAGACATTTCTCCAGAAATTAAAATATCTCATTTAGTGAGAGGATAGGGTCAGATTTCTCACTGCAAGGAGGCTAGTTGTAAAGCTCTTTCCATCTAACCACAGTGGTTTCAATCCATTTGCCTTTGAAAATGTAAATCTACTCAAACTTCATCTAAGTTGGAATTTGTAATTAAGTCACTTGAATTAAGAAAATGAATACATAGGCAAGAATAACTTGTTACTACGTTAGTAACTCAAGTGCTGCTAAAGAACAGAGAAAAGAAGAGATTTTCTTTCTTTTTAAGGAAGGAAACTTTAGGAAACAAAAGGTAGGCTGTTTACTCTCTCTGGGGGATGCGAAGAAAACTGATCATGTGACTTGGGATACTAGCCCCACTCCCAAATGCAGAAACTGAAGAGTCAATGATCTTTTCTCATTCTAGACTATAATATAATTCTACTATTAAATGTAAGACTACTCTGGAGCTGGCCTCTATACCTCAAACCAATGTTTTTAATGAACACTGAGCCAAAGGCCAGTGCTTTCTATCATACCTTTCATCTAAAAAGCTCATAATGTTTAAAGCACACTAATTATCTTTACCACACCTTTGTAAAATATTCAGTCAACAACTTGTTTCACAGTTGGGGGAATTGAAGCAGGGAGACACTAAGCCTCATTCATAATTAAATGTGAGTCACCAATTGCAAATTCAATTCCCAATTCGAAGGACATACCCTTCTTGAGTTCTTGATCAATTTTGGTGAGAAGCCCAAAGAAATTTCAGGCTTGGAAGAGAGCTCCTTTCTGTACCTGGGTACACACTATAATTCATCATATAACACTGTATAACCGAATGTGAATTAAAATTAAATAATTACTCTTGTGTGTGGGGTTCTTCCAGTGGCCTGGCTTAGAAACTGTTCCCTGAAACACATTGTTTTTGCTTCAGTGAACTCATATTCTCTTTAGAGCAGAGGCATGAGAGTCAAAAGAATGAATGAACTGTTGGAACGAACAAAAAGCAGTGAATGGAAAGGGCACAATAAACACGGAAACCACTCTACAGAGAAGAAACTAAAACGTGTTTCAAAAAATTTCATGCTATAACTAATTACACATGTATAGCCTATACTGCCTTCTCAGTGGGGATGGAGGGAGAGTTGTTGGAGCTCAAAGTTTTAAAAACAAATGTTAAAATTGTTTTTACATGCAACTGGGAAATAAGATATACAGGTAATGAGCTATAGAAATCTACCTTGCCCTACAAGAAAATAGAGGAGATGGGGATAAGCAAAGGGAGAGGTGTGATAGAAGGGAGGGGAGATTGGGGGAAGGGATAATCAGAATGCATACTGTCTTGGGGTGGGGGGGAGAGGTGGGAAGAAAGTCTGGAACTCAAAATCTTTTGGAAATGAATGCTGAAAACTAAAAAAAAAAAAATTTCATGCTACTCCAGAAAGCAATACCCCATGCTACTCATTATTCAGGATCAGACTATAACCATTTCTATCAATACTGAAAATAATTTTCTGGGTAAATTTATAAACCTCTGAAACAGCCTTCTCTTGTTTCACAAACAAAGTGAAAAGATAACTAAAGTGATGTTGGATGTTAGTTTATTTTTCATCTTTCCACTCACTTCTTCAACCACCAAAATGAACTATGAATAAATAGCAAAATCACTGAAAGGCCAGCCTAGAGAATCAATAAGTCTTTGAATGACCCAGAGCTGCCAATAAGTGGTCAGAGGGGCAGGAATATGATACAGCAAAAAGTCATACCTTTTTAAAATCAACTTGCAGAATTGTATGTCACACCACCACAAGTCTGAAACAGTACACAGTGCTGATGCTATACACTTTGGATTTCTTTCATGCCTTGGTTTTCTGAACACGGTGATTTTCTAGATGACCCAACTACCCTATTTCTCTCTGAGACAAAGGTAAAATGTACTGAGGTTTTTGGTGAAGGGAGAAAACAGATTCTACTGGTTAATAATTAGGTACTACAAACTTGCAAATATCTAAAGAATTCAAGATCTATTTTATCTCTTAAAGCTACTAGTGAGAGATGCTCTCGATGTGGCTCTGCAGAGAAGCTGGTTAAGCATTTTCATTACCTGCTTGATACTCCAGAATGAGGTGGAACTCATCGACTTCTTGCATTGATTCCGGCGGAACAACTATATTGTCATCAAGAAGCTGATGGAGCTTGGGGCCAACTGGACCACAAAGAAGAACCTGGAGAGAACCAAAATGAAGTCTATCAAGAGGCTCTTTCCCAATGAATTTACATTCTGACTGCTAAAGCACACACAATTCAGTGCCTCTATTAAAATATCATACCACAATTTAATCTGCATTAGGAAGGCCATGGGGGAAACTAATGACAGGCAGTGTTATTATTATTTGGAGAGCTGCCTTTCCTAGATTGTTCCTAGATAGGCAAAAGTTAACAGACACCAAGGGCAGGTCCTAAGTCAAGGGACTGAAAACACAGATGGGAAGTTATAGATTCCACAGAATTTGCCGTTAAAGCAAGACCTCCATTGTACCCCCGAACTCCACTTTTACTCCCCTCCTTTTCCTAGGCCACCAAAGATGGTAGAGTAGAGAACACTAAATCATATTATAGTCTTGAATTTCACCAGGCACACCAGCCCAAAGGCACCAAAGAAAAACAGATGTTTGAATTTTAGACAAGTAGAGAAAAGGTGCCTTGGTAACATAGTATAATGAATAACTAGTTGGCCTAGTTTATACAATTCAAGTAGTTTTTTGTTTTGTTTTTTTTTACACACATGTACTAATCTTCAAAGTATGGGAATTATCTACACATCAGTGCAGAAAGGTAATGGGAAGTATCATGAATCTTTCTAAAATCTGTTCTAACCTATGCCTCCCCTTGCCTTTCTTATTGTAAACCACCTCACAACTCTGCCAATGTACCTCAGTTCTGATAAGCTGCTCCCTCTGCTACTCCAGTCCTGGGCCTCTCTCAAGCAAATAGTGTGGAATTCTTTGGTGGCTGCGCAACACAGACAAACGTCCATTAGAATGATCAATGGCTGGACTGTCGTGTCCAAAGGTGAGGAACAAATAAGTGTCAAGTTAACTCCTTTATAACTGCTTCAAAATAAATTTAGAACTTGCTATTTTGTTTACTGATTCTTTCAACCAATAAGAACTATAGCATTTTCATAATACTGTATGCTAAGAAATAAGTTAGGCTTTATAGGATTAAAATATGCTTTTCTTTGCCCCCTCCTTTCATTTTACCCACGTATCAATACTGAAGGTGTCACTTACCCCGTCTAGGCACCACTCTATAGCTTGGCCCTATTCACTGACTGAACTGTAATCCCTGCATTGATTTTCCATGCCATCAATTCTCTGGCAATCTGGTTTTGTTCTTAAACCACAAGGAGTCACAAGTAACCTACTCTTACAGAATGAAATAACTATTTGTCCTCACTCTTCTGGAATTTGCAGAATCACAGTTTCCAAGTTAGAAACGATGTCAGAGATAATTTTGTCCAACACAAACCTCTATAACATTTGTAACAAATGGTCACTGAGACTATGGTAGACAACCTCCAGTGACAGGAAACCCACAATCCCCACAATCTGTTCCATTTTTGGATAGCTCTGATTATAGGCAGCTCTCAGTTACACTGAGAAGAAATCCACCTCTCTGAAACAGATAAACACTGTTCCTAATTCTACTTTCTTAGATCAAGAATGATAAACCCAATCCCTCTTCCATGGCAATGCTTCAGTCACTTGAAGACAGTAGTCACATTGCTCCATATTTTTTCTTCTCCAGGCCAAACTCTTCAGTTCTTTCAAAAGATCTGTATATGGCATGGCTCCCAGTGTTCTCACCATCCTAAGCTTGTTCCTCCTGATACACTGTCCTTCGTAGTATGTGGCATTCTGGACTGAACATAATAGTCAAGGTGTCAAAGTTCAGGGGGACTATCACGTAGTTCAGCCAAGACACAAAATTTCTAGTAATGAAATCTAAGACCACATTATTAATCTTTTTGATCGCCATGCCACACAGCAGCTAAGCTCACACTGAGCTTGAACTCCATTAGACCTCCCAGATCTTTTCTACTAGGTCTCGCTTGTTTCATACACTCATGAAGTTGATTCCTGACTCCATATGTAAGACTTTCCATTTATCTTTATTAAATTTGATCTTATTGAAGGTGGACTATCATTCAAGCCTAGGGAGAATTTTTTGGATCCTGACTACTGCTCATATGTTAGCTAGATTCCCAATTTTTTCTCATCTACGAATGGGATAAACATATCATGTTTGCCTTCAACCTAACCAGGGTTGAGTCTTTAGAAAAGAACAGCAGCACTCCATTAAATAATTCAAACAAAGGTGACATGGATTCCCCCTGCCCTCATCCATCAATCTGGTCATTCAACCAATTCACAATCACAATCAACCACATTGTATATCACCTATATTGTAAATACTGTAAAACACACTTTTTCTTTAAATGTCTGGGGTTTTTTTTGCCATTATGTAAAACATTTCTATAATTAGTCATTTTGTACAAGAAGACTCGTATAAAATAAAAAAAATGAAAGAAATGAAAAACAGCATGCTTCAGTCTGTATTCAAACAATACCAGTTCTTTCTCTGGAGGCAGATAGTGTGTACATTTCATCATTAGTCCTCTGGGACTGTCTTGGATCATCATAATTCACAGTTCTTCATCAAGCAATATTGCTATTATTGTGTACAACATTCTCCTGTTCTCTTCACTTCACTATGCATCAGTGCATGTAAGTTTTTCCAGGTTTTTCTGAAATCATCCTGGCTTGTCATTTCTTATAGCACAATAATATTCCATTACAATCCCATACCACAGCTTGCTTAGCCATTCCCCAACTGATGGGCATCCCTTCAATTTCTAATTTTTAGTCACTACAAAAAGAGTTGCTCTAAATATCAAATGCTTTTTTGAAATTAAGATATATAATGCTGACAAGCGTTCTCCTAATCTAGTAGGTTAATAAAACCCTGGCAAAAAAAAAGGAATCAAGTTAGATCAGTTAACCTGTTCTTGATGAAGCTACCATAGGTCTCAGTGAATACTACTACCCTTCCTAAATATCCACAAATGATTACATTAATAAATAATATACTCTAATATTTTTCTAGGAATCAAAAGTGAAGTTCACTAGATTAAAGTTTAAAGACTACCTTCCTTTCCCAATTTTTGAAAACTGGGACACTCTTGTACTGTACCAACTCTATAACTTTCCTCAACTTTTCAACTATATTTCAACTACAATGACATTCATCAGTTTCTTTCGATCTTTAATTTTGGCCTTAGGACTTGAGCTAGTTGAGCAAAACTAGTTGCTTTCTTACCATCTCCTCACTTCAATTTCAACTCCCTGTTGATGCAAAAACTATCAGTCCCAGTTCAAAGATCATTTTTCTTGACAGAGAAAATGGAAGCACTGTTGATTATCCTTGTCCAATCTACTCCAAACAATAATCCTATTCATTCTTAAACTTTCTCTTGAACCAATGTAATTTAAAAAACAAAACAAAACTGAACAACACCCTTCCCCTCCTTTCACTGTCTTTACCGTTCACTGTTAGCCTCAGCTCATTCTGAACTTTAGCTCTCTTAACACTGCTTTTAGAGGGTTAGGCTACTTTTAAAAAATTCACCTTCAGTTACCTGCCCTGGAGTCTATCACTCGTACATTTTTTAAAAAAACCTAGATAGGTGAAGATTCTCTACATATACAGTTTCCTTAGACAACTCCTTTTCTTTTTTGTATTTGAATACCAGATTTCAGCGTTCCATTCTTTATACATATACAATCCTTATAGAATTTTAGCAAAGGAGAGCCTCCCTATCATTTCTCTGAATTGTTTGAAGTTCATGTGTGGGTGGCAAGTTATGCCTAAATTTCCTTATTCTACTGTGAACTCTTAAGATAGTCACTCTTTCCCAAAGTTCTCATTATATCTAGTTTAGCAATCAGTTACTTCTTATTGCTAAGAAGTGGATCTAAAATAGCAATTCCTTCCTCTACCCTTTGAAGAATGAAATTATCACTGTTGTAATTTAATTGTATCTGACTCTGTGACCCCATTTAGGGTTTTCTTGGCAAAGATACCGACCAGAATTGTTTGCCCTTTCCTTCTCCAGCTCCTTTTATAGACGAGGAATTGAGGCAAACAAGGTTAAGTGACTTGCCCAGGGTCACAAAGTTAGTAAGTGTGTGAGGCTGGATTTGAACTCAAGAAGAGAAGTCTTCCTGACTTCAGACCTGATGCTCCATCTACTGTGTCATCTAGCTGCCCAAAATTATCATGAAGGAAAACCAAGAATTTATCAGCTGCTGAGGATAGACATCTGGATAGTCGAAGTGTCCTGAATGCCTCCATTCCACATAAATGCTTCCTGAGCTCTTTTCCTTATAGATATCCTCTTTTTGACTAGGTGGTCTGTAGCAGATTATACAACTACAGCACATCCATCTCCTCCTTCATTGATCTTCACATCCAAATACTCTCCATCATACCTCTCCCCATGATTCCTGGGTAATCAATAACCCAATATTAATATTTTATATAACATATACACATAAAATCTTAATAGTGAGCTACTTTTCTGCACTTTTATATAAAATCTCAATTCTAAGTATTACCCATAGCACTTCTGAATAAAGTATACCTTTCCATGAACGCTTGTGCAAAAGAAATAAAAGGTACCATTAAGTACACATATGATCAGAAAAGGAGGTAGGACAATCAAACAGCAGGAAAAAGGGGATATAGCCCAACTCTTACATTGGTATCTGTGGAGTATTTAAAAAACTAGATGATGGTTTCCTGTTGAGTGGGAAGATATTCTACAGAGGATTTGTGAATGGACACATGCCAGAATTATACAGCATGAATAAGGCATGGATGGGCTGCAGGCTGAACTGGTGGGGATGATGCTCAGTGATAGCTTTGGGGCTGAACTAAGTTCCTTGCATTAAGATTTATAATTCCAGTCGTCATCTATATTTTGTAAATTGGCAGACCACCATCTGAAATCAGTGGCTTTACTGCTGTTTTTCTTTCTGGATATTTTCCTGTGAATCACTCATCTATTCTGCTGATTTTCTTCTTCCTGTGTTGTACTAGCTCCTCCAAGTAAAGTAGCTTAGCACAAATGGGCAGTGTGCTTCCTCTCCTATTTTCAGGTGAAAGTCTTCTTGTTGAGTTTTGAAAGGCTCCAGGTAAATACGTATTTTTCTGGTTCTCATTAGGTATCTTCAAAACATCACTGGCCAAAAGTCCATCATTTTATATTGTAACTAGCAGTTCAGAAATTCAAATTCAGTTTCTCAGACACCATTCTTCTTAATCAGCTGTTCTTTTTTCCAATGTGTCTTCCTCTTCTAGAGCTCTACCTTCAACAGACAGCAACGGAAAACAGCCTACCTGCCCTTAACGTATTCAATCTTTTGCCCAGGACTTTGTAGTCTTGAGCGATTTCCTAGATTCATTCTGGCAATATCATGTAGCCCCGGCTAAATCACCACGAGTGGGTTTTGTCCATTAGGTCTGATTAATCTTGGGAGGCAATTTCATCCCTGATACAAATCCTAAGGAATACTTCTACTTTTTGCCAACATACAACTATCGTGCTATCCCTTAGCAGGTTACTAGTCCCCTACCGATTGCTTGTTTCTTCTTCTAAGTACTAAGTAACTGTTCTGTTGAAAGAATTCACGAATCCACACCATTATTCTCTGAAGTGCCAGATGACACTTATTGCTCAAAAGAAAGCTGTCCTTATTTATCCCCTACAGAAGGGCTTCCGACACACTAGAACTCTAAAGCTTCAGTGGTCCTTCCTTTCTTCATTGTCACTTTACTTCACCCTTCAATGTCTTGACGTGGATTCAGGTTCCCTATCTTGAGAACTTCTGTCTTCTTCCTCGCTTTCTGTTGATCAGCCCGGCCACTTTCAGAGGCATCACAGCAAGCTGAATGCAACATTCTGAATATCTTTTTGGATCTCTGGGGGCTGTTCCTTCTAAGGTAGTTTTGGGCAGGCAGAGAAGGAGGGGAAGAAGACCTTTCAAATTCAAAGCTGGCTCTTAAGAAAGTAACTTTGGTGATTCAACTCTTATTCGATCCAGAACCATCCAAGCTGCCCAAATTCAGAGAAGGCCAGCTGGACAGTCTTTCTCATGAGCCTCGTGCCTAAGAGCAACCTCATGAGACTTCATCTGAAAAGTTGCCAACCAAATCCAAGGAGTGTGTATGCAAGGGGATGGTCGTGAGTTACCTACTGTATTTGGCTCCAAGTCTGTGTCATCTTCCTGCTTCTGCAGGCTCAGTGATACTCTTGGTGCTCTACATATCTAGTTCATCAGTATTCCGGCTTTTTTTCACTAGTCACTAACACAAAATATCTCTTAAGTATCTGAGATTTCCACTTAACTCCCCAAAGGAGTAAGTGGAAAGGGAAAAAAATTACCAACTTATCAAGCTGAGGGCTCCAAAGACCATTTTCCTAATCTTTAACCAGATTTATTTCTTGCTACTTATAGTTGTGCTCCCTAAAAGTAAACATATAAGAATGAACAAGTGATTTCTCATCCATATCACCCTGGAGTCAGTCATCTTGATTCATCAATCTTTCTTTGTACTTCACTTATAATTCAGTTCCACATTTTGTCAATCTAATCCTCCCTTCCACTTCTACTGCCTTAATTCAAGTTTTAATTATTTTACACCTAGATTCTAGGAATAAGTTGTCTGTCAGCCTCCTTTGCTCCACTTTCCCTAACTTATGATAGCTCCCCTCTAGTTTATCTAGCTTAGTATAATGGCCTAATAACTGACAACACAAAGGAGGATGGAAGGGATCCCATTCTGAGTCCTTAGTAGCATGGATGGAGTCACTGTGCTCCTGGAAAGAATAATCTTCCTCTCATGGCCTTATTTTGAACCCTGTACTAGCTTCTAAACTCCTCAAGTCAAAGAGAATTCAAGACATTCCACCAAATGGATCATCCTACACTCATCTGACTGGCAGCTCCAGGTAACTGAAGATTCTATACCAAGGGTGGGAAACCTCTGGCCCCACTCCTGTTCTACACCCTCCCATTTAGAAAGTGTATGTTAAGCAAAAAGGAAAACTATAGGAGGATGAGGCTTTTTGAAATACTTAATCACAAAATTATGGAAACACTTGTGAAAGATATTAAAATGTTCATAGGGGAATTTGACTTACCTTCAAATCTGAATTTGTTGCAAGCTTCTGCCCAATTAAGGCTGCATTTCCTCCAACATAGTGCTGTAAAATAATTCATCTCTACTTGTTAAACTGATTTATGTTAATAATTTTTACCAAAGAACAAAAATATAATTAATTTTTATAGCACATACTATCTTTCCATTAAATAATCTGGTGTATGTAGTCTGAAATACGGCCTTTCATTTTAAAAGACAAAAAGTACTTCCTCTTTAACTGTTACAGTTAACAGAATTTACCTAAATGTCTTGGGAAAATGATTATAAAGTGAATTTCAAATTGCTTATAATTAAAGATATAGTATTTTCCCGGCTAATTATTAAAAAAAGGATTTTAATAGCCTAGAAATGGTGCCAAAGAACATCTAACAGCTGTCAAAGAGCTAGTCTTACCTTATGACTCAGTGGTTTCATTACAGGACGTTATGCAAAATAGAACCTCAAAATAAAGGGGAGCCTCTCTGTACAGAGGTGCTGACAGATCTTGTACAGTAAGATTTGAAGTCACCTATATGTTGAAATTATAGGAGAAAGACTGAACTGTGTTTTATGAATATCATAGAATATTATGGTGTTGAAAGGCAGGCAGCACAGAACATAAAGTACTGGCTGTGTGACCCTGAGCAAATCATCTGACCTCTCAATGCTGTAGGCAGCTCCCTAGGGTTGTAAGTTGCTGAGCAGATTCTGCTTTGCTTTGGAAAAAGGGAGTTTCCTCACTGGGAGTTCCTTGTTCCATGTCATCCCATCCCATTAGGGTATCCCCAAAATGCAAGAAGGCAGACTATCATAAAATGTGGAGAGAAAATGTGAAGCAAAAGCAAGACCAGCAGAACCAGGGCTCCATGAGCACTGAGGATTTGGAAAGCAAGGTGTGCGTGCTTATTAGAGTAAGGAGTAATCGAACTCAAGAAACCTGCCCTTGTGCTGAGTGCTGAGCTGTCCTCAAGGAGTCCACATTCACTCTCACAGAGAAGCCAAGACAAAGGAGACACAAAGTAAGGGGATAAGGGGAGGAGGGTGAGAAGCATTAACACCTGGTAAGAATTAGCAAAAGCCTCATGTATGAAGCAGCAAGAATTGGGGAAGTCCGAGATTCTAAATGGAGGAAGTGAGAAGGATCTGACTTCTGGGTATGGGGGACAGATAGCCTGTGAAAACCCAAGAAAGAAGGAGATAGCATGTCATGTGGGCAACAGCAAGCAGGCTATAGGGAAGCACTGAAGATTCTTGAGGTAAGAAGAGACAAGGTTAGTCTGCTTTAGGCAGTGCTGTAGTTTTGGATGGGGGGGTGCTTTACACACTACTCTTGCCCCCACCCCTCAATCTAGCTGTTTTTTGCCATTCCTTAGTCATATTTCCTTGGTGATCCTTCAAAGATGGAAGAAAGGAATACTCCAAGTTTCCCTTTAAAAGGTGTCATTAACTTGCAGGGAGAAGGTGCTAGAGAGGGGGCCAACCAGACCTTCCTGAGTTAGACCCTTCCCTAGAAGAGCAGCTCTGATCCTAAATCTCTCTGTGTCACTCAAGCTGATCCATGAGGTGTCCTGATCACAGAATTAAGCAAGCTGCTCTGAATCACTGACCTAGGATGAACCCTGCACAACATGGATTTTTCCCCGACAGCCTGAAAACCAGGATTATCCAGGTTTGTTGGCAACATCCTTGGTGGTACCCTTTGCTGCCCCTTTCTCATCCCACTTAAGAAGCATGAGTCCAGACCACAGTGAAAGGGAGGTTGGTGGGCTTCCCTTGTGTGGAGGTATTAGTGCCAGCCCCATACCATGAGGTCTGAGGGGCTGCCCCAGCTTGTGCATAGTAAGGGGGTTCAGTGCTCTATCCAGATACCCTTACTTTTCTATCTAGCCCTCACTTCTCAGGGCACTCCAGGAAGCCATCTGGACCTTCCCTTAAACACACCAAATAACAGAGCCCATTGTTTTCAATACTATAACTGATATGTCTAACTTACTTATGAAGATCTTACAGTCCCTGGATCAGACCCTTAACAGGCAAATTATATTTCTGACAGACTTGTGGAGGCAGAAAACATGGGTTCAAATCTCACTCTGATGCTTATTACCTAACTGATCTTAGGGTAAATCATTTAACAAGTTTGAACTTCAGTTTTCTCATCTATAAAATGAGAAGAATAGAAAAGATGGCCTCTGAGGTCCCTTACAGTTCTAGATCTATGATCCTATGAGGCTGGACTGGAGACAGGAGAATGAGAGGAAAACAAATTAGGAAACCATTGCACATTCCAGGCATGAGGTTAAAGTGAGTGAAATAGAGTAATGGCTGTGAGTGGGGAGCAGGGACAGACATGAGGAATGGTGTGAAAGGATGTGACAATCAATGGGATGTGAGAAGTGAAGGAAGGTTAGGATGTGACTGGAAAGATGGTGGTGCTTCAGAAAAAGGAGGGAGAGTGCAGAGATGTAAAGTCTGGGGGCAAAATAATGAGCTCTATATTGGATAAGTTGAGTTTAAGATTCCTCGTGCAAATCCAGCAAGAAGCTGCTGACACAGGCCAGGAGCCCAGGAGAGAGTGGAAGATTAGCACCTGTATAGAAAAAATACTTGAACCCATGGGAGCTTATAATATCACAAAGAAAGAGATTTAGAAAGAAGAGGCCTTAGGAGAGCCACCAGGAATCCTTACTCCAAGGACACGACATGGAGGATGATCTAGCAAACAGGACTAAGAGGGATTAGTTGACAGTTAGAAAACCAGGAGAGAATAGTGTCACAAAAACCGATGGAAGAGAAAGTATCAGTGTTAAAAGCAGCAGAGAGGTCAAAATGGATGAAGACTAAGGAAAGGTTACTGGATTCAGCACTGAACAACTGGTAAACTTGACAAGTAGTTTCAGTAGAATGGTGTGGTTGAAAGTGAGTGGGAAAGAAGGACAGACAGCTGAAAAGGAGGACTCTAGGAATATAGCTTAAGAAGATGTCAGGGTCAGGTGAAGGGATTTTTTAATTAAAAAAAATTTTTTTTGTTATTTTGAGAGGCAGCAGGATATGGTGCACAGTGTACTGGCCTTGTACTAAGAAAGACCTGGGTTCAAATCCAACCTGACACTTATAAGCTGTGTGACCTTGCGTACTCTAGGCCTCTGTTTCCTTATCTGTAAAATGAAAGGTGTTATGGTCAAAATGAGGTAAACTGAGACAGAAAGATCAGAGCATGATCAATTTATTAGTAAAGTATAAATTTACCAATAAATAGGATCTCGGCTTCCCCAGCTAATGTAAGATGTCAAGTGAAGGGGATAGCTGTCTCTTATAGTTTTGTGAAGGACAGAACAAAGAACGGGATTTTACAGGCAGGAAACAAGTTATGACTGGTTAAAAGAACTGAATGTCATGAATGGTGAAATTAATGTCATTTGTTACTGAGCTGAGGAGTGGGGGATGATATGACTGGTTGGAAACTGGGAAAGAAGGGCTAGCAATGATCCCCTCCTTCCCTTCTGTTTCTAAGAAACATTCATTGTTTGAGTCCACCTGCAAGGTTAGAGATAGTGGACTAGACTTCACTTAAAGGATGGTCTGGTGGTGTAAAGATACTGGATCAGATTCCCTTGAGGCAGGAACATAACAGTGTTCTCGTTCTAATCTAATTAGAAAAATGAGATTCTAATCTAATCTCATTACAAGCCAGCTGAATTTGCAATGTAACAAAATCAATTAATTGTAAATAGGATCAATTAAGAAACAGATGCAGAATCAATCTGATCATTTCAAAGTTCTTTTCAACTCTAAAGCTTTGATCCTAGGAACTTGTTAAACAGTACCACATACAAAAAACAGAAAAAAATGTGTTTTATATCAAACTTTGAAGATTTTTAAGACCTGGAGCTCATTTTCTCAGTAGAGGGCAAAGTCATCTCCCACTAAGAGAGAAAAGACCCGAGGAGCAGCCACAGAGAGCCAAAGAATAAAAGAACTGCTGCAAAGCAGTGTCAGCACAGTTGTGAGATTTCTTTCCTTTTAGTGACTCTTAGGAATGGAGGATGCCAATGAGGAAGAGACCTAAGCTTAGCATCTAAGACATGAGGTCAATAAACTCAAGCATTGAATACGAGTAACCTACAACTGGTGCCCTCCAAAAGCAAGACTGCAAAGTGAAGTGTGGGAACATACTAAGTGCTCTCTCTCCCACCCAATCCCTCTTTTATAAATATTAAGAAAATATTTTTCTCAGTATTTGTCTGAAGCCTTTGGACTAAATCTGAAAGAGAAACCTTATCAGTCTTTCTTCAATTATAACTTCCAAAAACATCCTGCCCCTAATATTTTCCTCCCCTTACCAAAGGCCTAACCACTTTGAGGCAAAAAGTTTGGGAGGAACTTGGTCTTCTCTTTTGATAGAATTTGGGGTGGGGAGGAGAAAGTAGAGAGTGGACAGGCAAGGAACTATACACTGATTCACTTGAGATCAGTATCTCTTACCTCCATCTGAAAAAGAGAATCTTTTGAGTGACTGAAAAGGGAAGGAATGGTTTTAGGAAAATGATTCTCAAAGACTGCGAACTGTTAACTAAACTGCTGCCTAAAATCTTAACTGATATTCAATCTTCACAGCAGAATTTTGCTGTCTGGGACAAAATAAGTTGTAACTCCAAAAAACTTATAAGAGACTTCCAAGGGCACTGTGATAGTTTAGGCTTCTTTTTTCTTTAAACAGAAAGGTACTTGGAATTGTTTAACCTAAAAGGAATAAAAATAGTTTCTGGCAAGATTATGCCTAATATAGAGTACAGAATTATCTTCCACAAAGGAAAGTGAGAACAGAACAGGGAAAATGGGGCTTGGAGAGCAGGGAGTAAAGTGACTGAAAAAGGCAGAATTAAAAATGCCTTTTTAAATTCACATCTAACCCCATAAAATTCTTGTGATTTTAAGATCCTCTAAGACAAGAGTCCTTAGCCTAGGGTCCATGAACTTGTTTTTAAAAAATATTTTGTATTTCAAGACACTGTTCACCTTTGCAATCCTACATATTTTATTTTATGCAACATGATTCTAAGTGATTAATAGGTTTCATCAGACTACCAAAGAGTTTATGAAATAAAAAGGCTTTTTTTGCTCTAAAAAGGGTTTTTTTTTCCTTTCTGATAATTTTGTATCTGAGCACTGGCAAAAAAATATAGATAATATGTGCCAAATTTTTCAAATGAAAATTAAACTACAATGTAACTGCCGTTTTGGAAATAGTCCAAAATGATAAGTGATGTCAACAGCAGAGGATCTGGCTTCCCTGGGGAATCCTGATGATTCTAAAGTAATGATAATAATAATAATACAACAATAACAGCTAACATTTATATAGTGCTTCCTGTGTGCCAGGCTAATAACTGTGCTAGTTATTACCTCACGTGATCCTCACAATAACCCTGGGAGGTAGGTGCTATTATTATCCCAATTTTACAGATGAGGAAACTGAGGCAATCAAAGGTTAAGTGACTTGCCCATAGTTAAATAGATTTGAACTCAGGTCTTCTTGACTCCAAGTTAGGATCTCTATTAACTGCACCACCTAGCTGCCTAAGTGATTATTTGTTATACTCAATCGTTCTCAGTCTTTGATCTTTATTTAATTCAACAAACTTTTATTAAAGACTTAATCTACATAAGACTCTAGACTAGGTCCTTGGTATACCTAGGTGAAATAAGGCACAGGTTTTGCTCTTGAGACAGGTCAAATGAATGGAACAAGATATGTATACAAATAGTACTGGCACAAGGCAGAGTGTGATAAACACAAAACACATGTCCAGACCAAGTACTGTGAGAAATCTAAGCAGGAAAATTATCCAGGAAGCCTTCATGAAAGGGTTGGTACTTGAGTTGGGTCTTCAAAGGAAGGAATTTGACAAGCAGAAGGAAGGAGGTTGAGCCTACTGCAAACATGGGGGATCAATGGGAACAAAGGCATGAAGAAGGGAGAGGAATGAAGAATAGTAAAGAGTCCACTTTGGTTTCAACACAGCCAAATATGACTATAAAAGGCGGTCAGAAAAGTCAGTTAAACTGTGATGATGGAGGGGCTTTAATGTGAGGGTGAGTACATTTCATCTGGGGCAGCTACGACATCAGGAGATAATGCTGTTCTTTAGTTGTAAACTAGATGAGTTCTTGTTAGGGTTATTGTAAAGGGTAGTTTTTCTGGTTGAGGACAGGTTGGCATAAATGACCTCTAGCATTCCACTTAATTTCTGATATTCTCTAAGCCTAGAGCTGTGCTACAGGAAGAAAACAACAGCAGCCATGGTGAGGATGAACTGAAGAGGCTATTTGGAACCAGAGGGACCAGTTAGGAAGTGTTATAACAGTCTAGGCAAGAAATGATGCTTGGACTAAGGTAGTGGATGCGGAAATGAGAGGGAATGAAAAAACAATATTATGGATTTAACAACTGATCTGACATTTGACATTGAAGAATCAAAGATACCTTTAAGGTTTTAAGTATGGGTTACTGAGAGAACAACAATATGCTATATCAACAGAAGTACAGAAGTGAGGGAGAACAAATTTAACGATGGGGGAACATGTGATTTCACTTTTTGGATGACCTACACTGAGTCTGACAACTGCAAGAGATTAAGGTGAAAGCTACCTAGTAGAAACCTGGAACCAGAAGCCTGGAACTGAGGACAGTTTGAGAACAGAACAGTTTGAGAGTTATTTGTAGAGCACTAACAATAGAAGTCTATCATTTAGCCTTCTATCTTCCAAGCTGACCAAGTCCACATCTTCCAAATTATTTCTTTACAGTGAAATGAACCATTTAAAGCTCCTTGGAGGTGGGGATTGCTATGTTTTTGTCTTTTTATCTCTAGCACCGTAGAACAATGTCGTACATGTACTACGTGCTTTCAAGTACTTGTTGCGTTGAGCTGAACTGCTACTTTAAAAAAGTTATTCTAAATTTAATAATAATAATAGCAAGCATGTATGAAGAACCTACTATGTGCTAGGCACTGTGCTAAGTACTTTACAAAGATTATCTCATTTGATTCTAATAACCATCAACAAGTAACAATCCAATATTCATAGGTGATAAAGAATAAAATCTTACATAACACCTTTATTCATTTCTCTTACCCTCTGCCTTACTCTTTTTTTACCAAGTTTCAGTCAGATATAGAGTAATCAGAAAGAAAAACAAAATCTTTTTAATTAAAGCAGGAATTCTTCCCCTTTTTTGTCACAGCCCCCTTTGACAGGCAGTCTGGTGAAACTTGTGGACCCTACCACAGAATGTTTTAAAACTAATATAAAACACAAAGGATTACAAAAGAAAACAACTGTACTAGTATATAGATAGTTATCAAAATATTTTATATGTAGTTATCAAACTATTTTTATGGTTACATATAGTTATAGATATACAACTGATAGTAATCAAAATATTTTCAAAAACAAGTTCATAAGTTAAGATCCTCTGAGGATCCTAAAAGCACAAAAATGTGTGTGGATGATACAGATTCAAAATGGGAATGAGGATTTCCCAACTCATGCACCTATTTAAACATTTTGATTCAGAAGGGGACTTTAAAAAGCACCTAGTCACATTCCTTTACTGAGGCCCAGAAAAGTCAGGTGCTTTGTGCTGGGTCAGGGAAGGGGAACTCTGGCCACTTTACTGTCTTTCCTACTACTCACACCATTAAGTAAGTGTACAACCCTCCATTTGACATGACTAGCTTCTGAAATGACAGTGACCATGGGAGGATAAAAAAAAAGGGGGTTGGGGGTAGGGGAAATCATATAACTCATATAACTAACTAAAAAATCTGAAGTCAAAATGATAAAGTGAGTGATAGTATGGTATCAGCACTAGCCATCAGGAAACCAGAAATCACACTACAGGTTCTCTAAGTTAATTTCCAGCCCTCACAATTTATAATTCTAATGAGGAACTAACTAGTAGCCCTAGCTTCAGAGAAAATCTAACATAAACAACCTCTTTTCAACAGAAGGTGAGATAACTTTCACAAAAAGCAAATTCCCAAGATGCCAGGACAGTAATGTTCCCTTCTTTTATGAAGAGAAATATATATATATTGCTCTAGAAAGCACCAAACAAATGACAAACTTCTATCTACCCAACCCTAATCACACCAAGAGGCTCTTGTCCAAAGATTGTACAAGGGAGCAAACCCCTGAAAAACAAGAAAATAAAAGACTGTGGGATCTAGAGCTAGAAAGGTCTAGAGATTATTGAGCCTCTTTCATTTTTCATGAGGAAACTGAGGCCAAAGGAGGTGATGTGAGTCACACATATTCACCAGACCAGGAGTGGCTCAGGCAGGATTTGAATGTAGCTAAACTGTAACACAAAGGTCATGAATCAGCCTAGTGCCCCATGGCATGACTCTATCCCTCAATGCCCAATTCTCACGCCCATAACAGACTGTCTCCTGTCCTTACCCATCCCTGGCTCCTCTCCTTCCAGTTTCGGGGGGTGGGGTGAACAGACACGGGGACAGAATCACACATAGCTAGCTACAAATGGACACAAGGTGCAGAGCCTATACCTTAAAAGTGGTTTTATTCCTGAAGGAGAACGCTCCATGGAGTCTGTCTTAATATTCAGAGACTTCTATAAGCTGTTGTTAGTTACAACAAAACAAGGTCAGAAGGGGTTAGAACCAGAATTCTGGTACCATGTGTATTTGATGGAATTTAATAGATGAGCCAGAAGCCTATCAATACAATCTTTAAAAGAGAAATCTAACTAGTAACATTATGAAGCTGAATCAGGAAAGTCAACGGAATTTATAGGAGATAACAGGCACACATCTTGGAACTGGATTCCTTACAAGTGTATCAGGTATTAAAAAAATGTCCTGAAATCAAGAGACATGAGGTATCTTTCTAGTACTAAGCTAGAAGAGGGATCATTCACCCAAACAACCCAAAGGAAGAACAGACCTGGGCTCCTGGGAGGGCAGATGCGATCCGGGAGATGTTGTGAAACGCCTCCTCATCACTAAAGAAGCGTTCAGCAGCTGCTCCCTTGCCCATGAAATGAATGAAGGCTTCTTTCAGATCTTCCCTTGACTGTAAGACACTATGATCTTCCCCACTGCCAGGACTGAGGCCAAGTGCTTGCAAGAGTTTCACTCCTGAGAGGACTATATCCACACAGGCATTGACTCTGAGAAAAAGAAGAAAAAGATGCCATAAAAAGAACTGTAATACCTAACATTTCTAAGTATTACAAAAGGGAAAGATTTTTAAAGTCTCTTACATTTAGAAGAACTGAAAAGGATCAGACCCTTAGACTTTATTTATGGTACATAGAGAGCCACCTATTATTTCTAACAGGAAAGATAGTACTTTCTCTCAGTATTTATGCTATGTCTCAAAACTCATCAATCTTGCTGCCCTAGAAAACTTATAGCCTCGCCCTCCCCCAGCCATGTTTATTGACTGCCTCTCCCAAACTGCTTTTTAAAGCAACATGCTGCACTTCATTCCCAATTCTCCTGCTATCTCCTTTTTTGGGTACAGAAGACCCCTTTTCCCTGGGGATCCTTCCTACCCTCTATAATCCTTCTCCCCTTTCAGTTCTGAAACCAGTGGATGGGATGTATGAATGAACTACCTAGAAGCCCCATGCACCAGCACAAAAACTTTCCTAAAGGGCCCCCCTCCCTGGCCAACACTCTCTTCGGCTTCTGGCACTTGACATATAGTAAGTACTTTTTCATTCATCCAAATCCCCTCAATTTGGGACAAGTTTTCATAATAATCATACAGAACACTAAAGCAGGTGCTCAGCATAAAACACTTCATACATTCATTCCACCCTGGCCGAGAGCCTACTACATGCAAGGCAAGTGCTAGCTCACTACAGGTAATATAAGGACGATAAGATCAGAGATTTAACGCTGGGACAGACTGTAGAAAAATCCTCTGGTACAATCCCTTCCCTTTCCAGGTATGGAAAAAGAAGCCCAGAGAAGGGTAAATAACTTGTCCTGCTCACACAAACAGCTGATCCACGATTCCCACTAAAGTACTCTGACTTCAGATTCTGTTCTCTCTCCACTGTGCTGACAGCTGCACCAGAGCTGCTGAATTTTTTCTGAACACCAAAAGTCAAACATTCAAGATACTTATAAACTGACTATAGTCAGAAACCCACAAACTCCCTGCTGTGCAGAGTCTGTTCAATTTCAGTTTCCAAGGCTACTTTCCCAAGAACAAAGATTTAATAATCTGCCCAAGTGTCCCCTCAGAGCTCACCTCCCTCCACTCCAAGGTTGGTACTACATCTTCTCTAATGGAGTTACAGTGCACTTCCCCAACAGGAATCTGAATATGGCTATGAAGCACCAAGGAGGCTAAATCGTCCCAACTTAGACAACTTAGTAATAAGTATAATCATACATCATAGGCTTTAATCAAGCTTTATAGTTTGAGAAACTAAGAAAGTATAAACTCACTACTAAAAAAAAAAAAGGAGTTGCTTTTTTGGGAGACTAACTGGATAGTTCTTTGCCCTGAGAATTAATATATTTTTTAAAATTCTAGGTTTACTCATCCAATCTATTTCTGACTACTCCCCACTACGATCTCTCATTCCATCATGCTTTTCTCCTTAATGTCCCACAAGCACGTCACAATTCCCGTCCTCACCTCTCCATCCCCTCCAACATCTTCTCTGCCTATTAAAATTTAACTATCCTCTTTAAAGCTAACTTCACTTTTATTTTAATATAAAATTAAGGAACTGCGTATAGAAAACAATTCTAGGCAAAAGGCAAGACAAAGTTTAATACAAGGCAATGTCTTTGTGCTGACAGAGCTTACAGTTTGGTGCAGGGATATATAAATAACCAGAATACATAATAATACTATGTTGAATACAGAAAATCAAACATCATGGACAAAGTACTACATTCCTTGTCCCCAAGGAGATAATGAAGACACAACTGACAAAACCTACCCTCAAAGATCAAATACAACTGCAACTAATTAAGTAGAGAGCATTAATATCTAGAGCAGGTGTTTTTAATCTGGGTCCATGAACTTGTTTTTTATAATAACATTTAATGTATTTTCTTTTATGCATTTAAACACATGATTCTGAGCAGTCTACAGGCTTCCTCGGAGTGCAAAGAAACCCTGATAGGGGAATTAGGAAAGATGTCTTTTAGAAGGTGCCATCACCACCTAGCCTTGTTCTCCCAATTTTCTCAAAATCTTTTTCTTCTTTTTCCTCCCTCCCTCCACTCCTTACTTCCCATGGAATGTTCCTAAGTGTTAGCCCTTAAGGAATCTTGGGCTCGCTGATTTGGCTCTCTCCATCTCACAGAGTACAGGGATGAAATGACAAATTCATCTATTCTTTGCAATTTCTCTTCCAAACACAATTCTCTCCCAATCCAATGCCTTTTCTCAGTTTCTGGAGCTTTTGATAGTTGACTGCTTCTCCTTTCACTGACACAATCTCAGGTGACTTGAAATCACTCCCCACGTATTACCAATCCTCTCTTCTTTGCTAAGTCTAATGGGCTCTTCTCAATCCTGATCTCTCTTTGATGATGTTGCAGCCTTTGAAAGAAATGCTCAGTTCCTTCTCGATGCTCTCTCCTCTCGGTTTTTCTCACACTGTTCTGTCCTGGTTCTCCTATCTGTTCCATCTCTTTGTCCTTGGCCCCCATGCGTGCCCATTAACCGAAAGTGTCCTCCAAAGCTCTGTCTTGAGTCCTCCACTCCTTTTACTCTACATAATATTGATATTGGTTGTTACTACATATACCTAGTTATTCATATTCCCAATTGGAATATAAGCTCCTTGAAGGCAGGGATTTCATACCCCCACTTTCTATGTACCACCAGCGCTTAGCACAGTGCTTGACACATAGTAAGGGCTTAAAAAAAAT
This sequence comes from Notamacropus eugenii, assembly GCF_028372415.1. Lineage (NCBI taxonomy): Eukaryota > Metazoa > Chordata > Mammalia > Diprotodontia > Macropodidae > Notamacropus > Notamacropus eugenii. Next base: position 244,506,074 of record NC_092872.1, on the reverse strand, counting down.
AGTAAAACATTACTCTCTTGATTTTCCTAGTGTCTGACTCCTTTCTCACTCTCCTTTGCTAGACAGACACACTGCCACCCAGCCACCAAGTGAGGAGCTCCCATAAGACTGACACAGAACCTATTTTCTTACTCTTTCCCTCAGTAAACTTGTCCTCTCTTGTCAAATCTCTTTATCTAAGTCTCACTGAACTCCAATACCACTGTATCACTAACTGCCAGCTAAACATTTCTACAAGAAATGTGGGCATCCCAAACTCAATATGACTTTTTATAGATGACAAAGCTGAGTTAAGCAACTTATATAATGTCACACAATTACTAAGCGAGAGCTACAACCAAAACTCTGTCTTCTAACTTAAGTTCAAGACTCTTTCCTTTATACCATGTTGCCCCTCCCCAAACCCACCATTTTGATGAATTAACTCTGTATTCTCAACATATCTGATGGCAAAGCTTATAGTATATGATGAGGGATATAAAAACAGTACGGCTTTCTTCACAGAAATCCTTTATACTGCTCCTCATATTAGGGGACTTCAATATCTATACTGACCCTCTCTCGAATACCCTAAGTTCTCAGTTTCTCAATCTGCTCAGTGACCACCACCTACTTCTTCACTCCAGCTCAGCTCAGCTACACATAGCCAGCAGTATGTGCCAGAAGGACTTGAACCCAGGTCTTCCTGACTCCAAGGCCAGCTCTCTCCACTACACCACAGGTTCTTCTTCAAAGCAGGACAGCCCAACCCACTCTCCAAAAAGAACAAAAAAACAACAAAATTCTTTTGAAACATTTTACAATATTTCTGCAATACCTGACAAAACCGAACAGGTTAATTTCACAATGTAACCCTACCGCAGGAAACTAGTTTCTCATATGTATTCAATTCAATAATTAAGGTAAACACTAGGGATGAAAAAATGAAAAACCTAGTCACCCTCCCACCTCAAGAAGCTTATAATAGAGGAGGAGTTGGATGTGACATTTATCTACACAGAATAGGGAAAATTTCTCTAGAAAAAGTTGAGGAGAAAAGCTCCCTTCCACCAGATCACAGAGCTACAAGAGAACTCAGAGATCATCTGATCTAACTTCCTCATTTTACAGACAAGAAAACAGATTCAGGAGGTAACTTGCTCAGGGTCACAAAGACAGTGTCAGATTTTGGATCTGAACCTGCACCCCCTGACTCCAAATCTAGAGCTCTTCATACCATGCAGCCCTGCTTCTTTTATCTTTTAATTCTTTTTCAAATTATCAAAAATGACAAGAACCTACACATGATGGCAATTTCCATGCAGACCCAGGAATCAGTGGCAATCAGTCAAAACAAGTATATACTAATGAGGTTCCCTATGAACTTCCAGAGGGGTTTGTGGTGGTGGAGAAAAGTCCTGTCTTAAAGTCAGGAAGACCTAGATTCATGTTCTGCCTGGCATCCTAGTTGCGTTGAGGGAAAGCCACTTAACTTCTCAGTGCTCCCAGACAATTCTGAGATTAAATTACAGGTAACTATAGATCAAAGAGGGAAAGCATAGCAGGAAACAGATTCAGAAAACTCTCCCCACCCTACCCCTCCAAAAAATACAAAGTACTTTTCTTACAATTCTAAGAATGAAGCAGTAGAATATTTTCTCCATTTTACAAAGAAACTGAGGTGCAGATAGCTGAAGTATCAGTCAAGACTTAAACCTGGATTTCCTGATTCAAAAGGATGGAAGTGGGAGAATATGTTAAGATGAAGCAGGACAGAAGTGGTAGACAAAGTCTCAATAGTTTTTATTTTGTCAGTAAAGCAAGACATGGAGACCTGACCAATAAGTTTTTCCAATAACATTTCTGAATGACAAATGGCATGGAAACTATAACTTATAACACCTGAATACAGCTCAGTAATCCTAAGAGGCAGTTTACTTAGCTTTAAAGTAAATATGAAAGCTATGACCCTAACCCACCTCAAACATGACAGTTAAACTTTCACAAGTCTATATAAAAGATTTCTGAATGCTAAGGTACTATACAATACAGACAATGATATAGCTGAAGGACAGGAAATTGTGTCTGCAGGTGAAACGCAAATTGCAAAAGGCTTTCCTTCTTGCATTGGCATAGGAGGGAAGGAGCAATATTTTAACAGGATTTTATAGAATCACAGAATTTTCAAGTTGGAAGGAATTTCAGTGGCTTGACCCCAAAGAAATCGCTATTACTTCCATACTACATCGTTGTCTGTCTTTCATTTTCGAAAAGGACCAATGACATCACAGGGTGATGTCCTGACTTGTAGGTGAACTGGATCAGAGTGGCACAAAGCTGCCAGCCTCTCCCTCAAGACAAAAATCACGACAACTGGCACTGGGATGTGTCTCTGATGTTTGACTGAGCTCTCAGAAGTTCCACAGCACCTGCTTCAGCTGCCTTGATGGCCTTGGAACAAATCAGTCTCATTCACTCATTCTGCCAGGGGAAGTCTTCACACGCCTGGGGAAGACATCCCCCTAACTCACCAGGGGGCTTGTGGCCCATCCATTACCCTCAATCTGGTTTAACCTATTTTACTGGGGTATGGCCAGTGCCCATGCTTCTTGGAGTCACAGGTGAGAGTTGGATGAAGGTGACACCAGCAGGCCCAGCAGCCCTCGCCCCAGAGATGCTCATATACCGCATACACCCATACACACTACAACATTACCCAATAGCTCATTTCATTTTCTTGAAAGCCTCTAATGAGGAGAAAGCCATTCCACTTTTGGACAGTTCTAAATGGTAGGATTTTTTTTCACTGAGTATCAAGACTAAATGTTGCCTCTTAGTAATTTCCATCCATTGTTAACTCCTTAACTGCTCCTTTCCAAACATTTGAAGGCAACTGTCTGGTCTCTGTGTCTGTTTCCCAGACTTCGCATGTGAAGTTCTTTCAAGGGATCACTATATGACTTGGATTGAAGACCCTTTACAAGTTGTGATGCTCGCCTGTGGACTCACTGCAGCTTATCAATGTCCTTTAATTAGGACGCCCAGAACCGAACCCAATCATCAGGACAGACTCTTGAGGGACTATCCCTTTCTTATTCCTGAAAGTCATGCCTCTGTTAATGAAGCCCAAGGACCCATGATCTAGTTGGATTCTCCAACATGCTGCTGACTCATTCTGAGTCTGTCATAAGCCCCAGATCTTTTTTCAAACTCTCACCTAATTTGGCTTCCCCCTATCCTATACCTGGGAAGTTGATTTTTTATAATTCTAAGTGTTTCATTTTTCTCCTTTTTGGGGAAAGGGAGAGAAATTTACTTTTATCTTCCTCTAAAGTGAAATTTATCCTTCCGGAAAAGCACAGGATTGAAGGTGCCCTAAAGGTTGAACTGCCCTTTCCCTGGTTCATCCTCTAAAGCGCCCTAAAGTCTCTTGATACAAAGGCACCCTAGGGGTTGAGCTGCTCTTTCCCGGGCACCTTCTCTTGGAATCCCACGGGACTTCCCCCGATCCTGGAATTCCTTGACTCCCTTATCTTGTGTCATTCATCATCCTCATCGGTGTCCTTATCTTGCAAGCCTTCCCCTAGATCTCCCACTCCCACAAGGAAACCCTACGACCACCCTATCTAAGCCTGACCCTTTTCCTGTCACCGTCGAGGTTCAGCTCCTCACTAGGTCTCAATAAAGCTCCCCACGGCCCCAGGGAAGGTCCACGTCTGAACCAGCTGTCCCAACTCTCCGGCTCTTGAGCAGGGTCACGGGGAACCCCGCACCGGCCCAGCTTCAGCTGAAGCCCGAGGAGGTGCTTGGCGGCGGCCCCCCATGGCCAAAGCCCCGCTCTTCTGAGGAGCGGCTCACCACGAAGGCACGCACCCAAGCTCCCCGCCTCGATCTCACACGCACACAGTGACCGGACCGAGGGACGCCCCCCTGCACAAACAAGGGAGTGGGCCCCGCCCCGCCGCACTCACCCCACGGCCACGCGGCCCCACGGCCGCGCCGGGCGCACGATGAGCGCCTCCCAGGCCGCCGCCAGCCTGCCCTCGGCCGAGGTGCCCCCGGGCGCCGGCGCCCAGGGCACGGGGCCCCAGAGCGCGCGCAGCGCCGTGCCGGGCAGCTCGGGCTGCAGTAACAGCACGCAGCCCACGGCCAGCGCCACGAAGCCCGCGCACGCCGGCCCGCTCCACACAGCCATGACGGCAGCGGCGGCGCCCGGCGCTCCTCCGTCAGCTCGGCGGCCCGGACCGGCGCTTCCGCATCCTGCCCGCGCGTCCTTCGCGTCATCGCGCGCCCCGCGTCATCACGCACGCCACGTCAGCGACCAGGGCCCCCTAGCGCGCCCCCTCGCGGCCGCCGTCAGCCGCGGTTCGGCCGGACCAGGGGCTTTGGGATCGATCCCCTCCCCGGGGCCAGCCTGGCCTCGCCCCGCTTGCTAGGCCATCGAGCCTCCCAGCGACCCCCGGAGGGAGTCGCCATTATCATCCCCATTTTACATGAGGAAGCAGAGGCAAACAGAGGTTCCGGACCTGCCCAGGGTCACGTGGCGAGTCAGCGTCTGAGGTGGGATTTGAACTGGGGCCTTTCGGACCCCAGGCCAGGACCGTAACCCCTGGGCCATCTAGATGGTGTTATATTAACGCACAAAATGTGTAATTAAGGTTAATTATCTGTCACTGTTTTTATATACATATATATATATACCATCTATGCATAGGAAAATTACTTTGGCAGAATTATACATACATGCACGTATACACACATACATGCGCACACATGCATATACATACATGTACACATGCACACATACATATATACATATGCATACCTATTCTATATACACACACACACACATATATATTTTAGTTTCAGTCTCTTTTGGAAACTCACTGGACACAGTGCCTGGCACATCAGTGCTTAGTAAATAAATACTTCTCAATTCATTATGAGCTTTTATTTTCTGTATCTCAACGTGTGTTCTTGTCCACCAATCAAATCTCTCCCCGCTCCAGGCCCCCCCATTGGGTGAGTTCTCCTTCTGTCTTCTCAAGCTGTGTCTCATTGAATCACCTTTAAGAAAGTCATGAGTTCAGAAACTCCAAAAGTTCTCTTCTGGAGGCCAGTGAACTTGTTGATTATTTCTTTAGCTTTCTTTCAGTAGAATTAGTCTTCTTCACATTCCTTTGTATTTTATCTCACACACTCAAAGATATTATCCTGAGGAGGGTCGGTGGGCTTCGGCCAAAGGTCAAAGAGATTCATGACACCTAGAAAATAAATCTTCCTTTAGAAACTTGTTCATCAAGGGGATGGTAGAGAGCGTATTAATATCAAAGCAATCTGTGCCTTTGGCTGCTAGGTGGTGCAGCGGCTAGAGCAGGGAGCCTGGAGTCAGGAAGACCTGACATCGGTATCTAGCTTCAGACAATGACTTGGCTGAGTGACCCAGGGCAAATCATCTAACTTCAGTTTAATTCCCTTTCTTCAATTGTAAAATGGGGATAATAATAGCACCTGCCTCCCAACATTGTTGCGAAGAATTAGAATAATATTTGTGAATGCTAAGCACCTGGCACATAGTAGATGTGCCAAACTAACATGCTAGGTTTTTTTTTTAATTATATTAATTTATTTGTTTTCAGTTTTCTCCAATCACTTCCATAAGTCTTAGATTTTCTCCCCCCTCCCTCCCCAAGATGGCATGCAGTCTTATATGGGTTCTATACATACATTCTTATTAAACACAAATGAGTCATATTGCATAGAAGAATTAAAACGAGCGGGAGAAACCATGAGAAACACCAAAACAAAACATTGTTTAACACAAGAGAAATGATTGTGCTTCATTTTGCGTTCCAATTCCATAGTTCTTCCTCTAGATGTGGATGGCATTTTGCCTTGAATCCTTTGGGAATGTTTTAGATCCTTGCATTGCTGTGAAGGGCTAAGTCTACCGGAAAAATCCTCATACGCTGTGGTTGTTACTATGTACAATGTTCTCCCGGTTCTGCTCCTTTCACTCAGCATCAGTTCATATAAGTCCTTCCAGGCTTCTCTGAAGTCTTCCTGTTCATCATTTCTTATAGCATAATAGTATTCCATTATATTCATATACCACAACTTGTTCAGCCATTCCCCAATTGATGGGCATCCCCTCGATTTCCAGTTCTTGGTCACCACAAAGAGAGCTACTATAAATATTTTTGTATATATGAGACCCTTTCCCATTTTTATTAACTCTTTGGGATACTGTCCTAGAAGGGCTATTGCTGGGTCAAAGGGTGTGTACATTTTTGTAGTCCTTTGGGCATAGTTCCAAATTGCTCTCCAGAATGGTTGGATCAGCTCACAGCTGCACCAACAATGAATTAGTGTTCCAACTCTCCCATATCTTCTTCAACATTTATCATCTTCCTGTTTTATCATGTTAATGCCAGTTGTTATTATCATTCCAGACCACAGCTTTCATTCATTTCCTAATCCAAACAAGAGGGAGAAAAATATTCCAAGATATCAGGTCTCTGGTACTCCATCTGGGATCTGAGCAAAGAGCCATTCACTCAGGAACAGGGTGCCAGACCCTCAGGGCACCCGGGATCTTATTGATCCCACCTTTCCCTGACTCCTTCATTGGTTTTCTTCCCCTGTTGATATCTGATATGGCCACTGAGCATTTATATTGTTGTTTTTTAGTCCTGTCCTACTCCTTGTGATCCCATTTGGGGTGTTCTTGGCAAAGATACTGGAGTGGTTTGCCATATCCTTCTCCAGTTCATTTGACAGATGAGAAAACTGAGGCAAACATGACTTGTCCAGGGTCTCACAGCTACTAAGTAGCTGAGGCTGGATTTGAACTCAGGTCTTCCTGACTCCAAGGCCAGCACTCTATTCACTACTGTCAGTCTCCCTTCAAAGGTAAAAGGCAGGAGGGGCTCAAGCCCCATCACCATTGTTTGTCCTCCCTATCCTAGTATCCTCTCTTTCAAATCACCTGTCCCTATCTCTTGTCATGTGTGTCAGTATGTTCTGAACCCTGGGTGTGCTCATCAGTGATGGGCTGGAACATGTCTGTTCCCTAAACCATGCTGCACAATTATATGCTGATGAATAGAAAATACTAGTTCTATATGTAAATGGTGACCAGAGCTACGGTGATCATAGGGCACACAAGGATGTGACACAGTGTGAGGCATGTTGTGTAGGAGAGGCAACATGGTGCAGGGAAAAGAACTCTGGCTTTGGAATCAGAAGATCTGGGTTTGAATCTTTATCACTGCCTGTGCAACCTTAAACAAGTCACTCAGCCCATCTGGGCTTCAGATCCTTGGTCTGTAGAATTAGTGGGTTGAACTGTTCCCAGTACTCTAAGTCAGAATCATCCCTTTCACCCCCACCCTAAATGAATTGTACCCACAATGGAACTGTTCTCAGCACTCTGCCTTCACCACTGACTCTCTTCCCTCACCTAACTGAAATTCTGTGTAGCTTTTGCCTTGTTATGAATCTGCTGGCCACAAACCCAATCAGCTGATCGATTCCTGGTAACCCTGCTGGGTATTCATAGTTAAACAGACACTCTGTCTTATAGTTCCAGCAGAGTAGGAATATTGGACATCCTGATCTGTCAATCCTGCCTAGGATAATTCCCTCAGACAGTGCAGACATAATGGATTGGGAGATGCCATCATGCCTCTTGGAATTATCTAGCCACACTTTTTGACCTGGGATTATCTAACTATTGACAAAGTTACAGACACAAGCAGAAAACTCCTGGCATGTGCTCCTGAGTAATCTCTGCTATTCAATTAGTATCTCCAGTAGCTCTGACTGCTTGGATTTGTTACCCAAATCCACAGTGCTGTTGGATCAGATGCAGCTGACCACACTAATGTCTGCCTGCTGGCACCTTGCCCAGTCATTCTTCCCTATGATCTCTTGATAATGCCCATGTGCTGCAGCAAATGCTGGCTATGTGTGTGGTCTGTTTGAGGGTTAGGGTGCAAATGGGGATTCTGGAGCTAATCCATATTCACTATCTTTTTTCTGCTTTCTCTTTCTAGGGATCATCTAGGTGAACCCTCTTACATTGCCCTCACTTGGGCCAACTCATATAATTTAAATAGGAGGCGAATAAGTAGAATGGGATTCCTTGGGAAGTTATGGGTTTCCCCTTATGTGAGGGGGAGAATGGATAGCCACTTGTCTGAGATGTTGACAGGGGAGTCTCATTGGGGTTTGGGTTACACAAGATGAGCCTTCCAACTGCCACATGGTTACTCGTTTGCACACGTAGGTACATGTGTCAGCGCAGAAGAGTGTCTATTTCTAGTTAAATATATGGGATCCGGAATCATGATATGGTTAGATTCATTTACCATCATGCAGGAACTAAATTGTTCCCTGTCTTACCACATTCAGTGAGCCCCTTTATGCTTTGCATTTAAAGTCTCTTAACATGTCTCGGTGGTACTTGGCTCCTTTCAGCACTGAGTACATTCAATCCATGCCAGCTAGTTCAGCAATCAATGGACAGGAAACATACATCAGTACTTTATTAGACCTCTCCAGGGAAGGTGTTAGAGAAGAGTCCCCTCAGAGGTAGCTATACCTTGCAAACAGGATATGTAGAATAATAGATCCAGAGGTAGAAGGGAGCTCAGAGAAAGGAAACAAGCATTAATTAAGTGCCTACTATGTGCCAAGCACTGTGTTAAATATTTTACAAATATTATCTCACTTGATTCTCACAACAACCCTGGGAGGTAGATGCTATTATTATCTTCATTTTACATTTGAGGAAACTGAGGCAGACAGAAGTCAAGTAACTTGCTCAAGGTCACACAGCTAATAAATGTCTGAAGCTGGATTGGAATTCAGATCTTCCTGACTCCGGCCACAGAGTTTAACCCATTGAGACACTTAGCTGCCTCTAGTCACTGATGTTTAGCTTGAAAGAAGCAAAGAATCGAGGGGGAATTATGTGTCTTCTGATATCTGAAGGACTGTCAGGTGGAAAGGAGATTAGGCTTGTTTGGTTTGACCCCAGACAACAGGACCAGGAGCAGTGGGTGGGAGATGGAAAAAAAGGCAAACCTAGGCTTGTTATCGGGCAAAACTCCTAATAATGACATCTGTTCAAAATGGTTGGCTCCCTTGAGCACTGTTAGGAAAGGTGGGGTGTATTTGTTGGATAGTGGGAATTCCTTTTGGCTCTGCTTTGGAATGGAAGACCATTGAGAACCCTTCAGTTTATCACATTCTATAGTGGTGTGGCCAGAGATGTCTGTGCCCAGGATGTCTTAAATGTCTTCCCATGTACTTCATGGACCAAGCACCAAGACAGATTCTTTTCAGGTCTCCTCTGTGTCAAGAGGCAGAGATGAGGAGGGAGAGCATGCCTGGTTTGGGGACAGCCAGTGAGAAGGCAGAGAGCCAAAAGATGGAGTGTCTTATTCGAGGCAATGCAAGGACAGCTGGATCATAGAGTCTGTGGAAGTTAGATGTAAGAAGAAAGAAAAGATCTCTGCAGCCTTGGGGACCATTCTCTCACCCTCCAAAACCACCAAGTCGGAGACCTTTTTACTTGAGTTTTCCTCTGGCTTTTGTCAGCGTCTTAAAACCTCTAACTGCCACAGTCTCTTGAACTCCGGCATGACTGCTTGAGAAACTAGGGCAGGGTTCCAACAGTTGTTATTGAGAGCTCAGCTCTGGTTGACTTTGTAATAGGGCACCCTCAATATTCTCTTTGTCTTAAGGACTCAAGCAGCCTTCACAGTATTTCATTCCATAAGATTCACCCCAGGGCCACACAAGTAACAGGGGAATACAGCACAGGAAGAGCAAAATCCACCGGGTAGCCAAATCCCCTAAAAGTAGGATGTTGCTACTCCCAGATGTCTTCCTCTTCTTATTAGTAGCAAAAACCAGCTCTGCAGAATGAGGGTCAGAATCAGCTCATTCTGCTTTTATAAGGTGGCTTCCGATAGCCTCAGAGTGAGGGGGAGGTTAGTGCCCTCGGGATTATTAGCACCAGCCCCTGCTTTGCCTTACCAAGGATCCCTGGCCCTGACTCTCAGCGGTGATGGTTACTTCTCCTATTAGTGGCCGTGGCAGACTCTTTTCCTTGCTTTGTTACTGTGTTGTATTTGTTTATTTTATGCCCAGTGCAGACAGGAGGCTTAAGAAACATTGGGATTAAATATGCTCAAAGTGAGGGTAAGAGAGATATTAAGGCTCTAAAGGTCGATGTTTTGGTGTGTGACTTCAGAGCACAGGTTTTCAAATGTAGTAGTTGTGGGGTTTGTAGTGTTCGTAGACCCTTCCCCCACTCCAGCTGCTAATGCTCGCCTCCTCTCTCTCCCCACAAATGACCTTGTATATTCGTTGTATAAATTATCTATATGCATATGTGAGCACGTGTGGGCTCCCTTGGGTAGAAGTCAAGCTCTTTGACAATAGTGACCATTTCATTTTTATGTTGGTACTCCCAGTGCCTAGCATAGCACTCAATATACTCTGGCTGTTTAGTCATACTTGAAGATTGATTCATATTTTCAGGGACAAAGAGACCTGTTTAGGTACCTGGAGCCTCTCAGGCAATCAATCAATAAACAAGAAAGGAGCAAGTACTTCCTAGATCCTAGGATTGGAGGACTTACAGTTAGAAGGGGAAGAATTTAGTCTAACTGCCACTTAGAAAGGAAAATACAACGGAACACATTTGATTGGAGTTTCTTTAAGTTTGGCTGACAAAATTTTCTTTGTCACAAGGAGATATACCAAAAGACTTGGGCTGCTTAATTTGTGCCCAGTTCTCCCAAAAGCATTTCTCTGGAGGTGAATCCACCAGCATAGAGACTGATGCTTTTTTTTCATCAGTTGAGGATGGAACTTGTGATCACAGGTTCTTGGGCAAGCAGAAGGTGTTAATGAGTATTTCCAGGAGTGACAGGGAGGTGCTGCATAGCAAGTCTACTTTGCATCTATTATAAAAATTTTTTTGAAAGTTGACTCCCTGATTTCAATTCAAATGAACAAACATTTATTAAGCACCTACTATGGACACAGGCTTTGTGCTCAGGGAGGGGGACAGAGAGGACTGCTTGTCCCCCAGTGTTTTGTGGTCTCGAAACTCTAATAAGATCCACTTCAACAGACATTTTCCTCTTCTTAGATAGGTGGATTATGCATATGCACTGAGGCATAAAGTCCTATTGATGCAACCAGACCTCTGAAGAAAGGTTCAAGGCCCTTGATTTATTGAGCCTGGAGAGAGAGGTCTGTGAGATCATTTCACAATGGTCATCAATCCCAGAACCTTTTATCAAAGGAGAAAGCAGCTAGGCAGGCTGCTTCCTTCCTCTTTTAGGATGAGGCAATATTCATTTAAGCTATAGCATGATAGGCTAGGTAGAGGGAAGGCCACCCAGGCAACACTTTGGAAAATTGCAATGGATTTTTAAGGAAAGACAGCATCTCTGTTTTAGAACACTTTTTTTTAAATTTCTTTATTTTTAGCACAAACTAGTAGATTTACAACATTCTTTTACATCCTTTATAAGAATACAAAAAAAAGAGCATAAACAAAGGATTATATCTGAATAAAAACAGAGTACAAAATAGTATTTCTTGTCATGGAGCCAGAATTTATACTGCACTTTTGGGGCTCACTCTGTGTGCCCCTTGCATAGCCTATCTCATCTCATCCTTACAACAACTCTGTGAGATGGGTGCTATTATTATCCCCATCATACAGATAAGGAAACAGAGGCACAGAGTGGTTGAGTGACCTGTCCAGGGCTACAGAGCTAGGAAGTGTTTGAGGCAGGATTTACACTGAAGTTTTCCTGATTTTAGGTATCACGCTTTCTCCACTACATGGTCTAGATGCCTCTATCACTAAGATGTCTTTTAAAGGGAGGAAAAATCTCCCCTCCAAACAGAATGAGTGCCACCAATGCCTGATCCTCAACTACTCTCTGGAATGATATGGCGTGACCAGCTCCCTTAGCAAAGTCCTTTCTGATTTTATTAATCTCTGATAAGTGTTTATTCATCTGTCCCTTTGGTTACAAATACCATGAATGTGGAGATCACATAATAATAAAAAGAGCAGGTCACATTTAGATGGTGCTCTGCAAAATAATAATTCCATGAAGCAGGTAACACACATGTGATTATTCCCATTTTAGAGATGAGGAAACTAGGGTTTCCTCAGAGAGATTAAGCAACTTGCTCAGTCACCTTGCTGCGAAGTACTAAAGCTAGTATCTGAATAGATGTTCCTCCTGATTCCAAGTACATGTTCCACAACAATGGGCTGAATTTTCTTTCCTTTCTGTGCTGAGAAACTAGCTCATGCATACCTAGCAGGTGCTCAATAGAGATCTGATTTCAATAAAAATTTATTCAGATCCTAGTACAAGCTTTATATATAATATTACATATACATACATAATACAGAGAGATGTAGTATATATAGTGTGATACCTAAAATCAAGAAAACCTCAGTTCAGATCCTACCTCAGACACTTACTAGCTGTGTGACTCGAGGCAGATCACTCAACCTTTCTGTGCCTCAGTTTCCTTATCTTTTAAATGGGGATAATAATAGCACATACCTCACAGGGTTGTTGTGAGGATCAAATGAGACAACATATGTAAAGGCATACACACACACACATACATGCAGTATAGTGGAAAGAGGGTCAGACTTGAAAATCAGGAAGTCTTAAGTTCAAATCCAATCTCTGATATTTAGCTAGCTATGTGACTCTACACAAATCATTTGGTGGCAGTGTAGGTGACTTGGTGGGTAGAATGTTGGATTCAAGAAGACCTGAGTTCAAACCCTGACTCAGAAATCTATTAGTTGTGTGACTCCAGGCAAATCATTTAACATCTCCCAACCTTGGTTTTCTTATCTGTAAAATGCAGATAATAATAGTACCCATCTCCAGGTCGTTTGTTCGTCCTTTGTTTTCTGAAGAGGATGATGACTTCATAGGGTGATGTATTGACTTGCCTACAAACTGCATTTAAGTGAGGTCAGAGTTGCACAAAGTCCTCGAACTGTTTTCCAGTGGCAGGACAGAAGTCAAGATGACTGGTGATGGCTTTGGGGAGCAGTGGATGACCTGGGTATCTTCCATGTCTGACCAAACTCTAAGTGTTCCACAGTGCCCACTTAGATGCCTTCATGGCTGTTGGAACAAATTGTTCTAATTTGCCCATTCTGCTGGGGAAGTCTTTATTTGCTTGGGGCAGACATACTCTTAACTCACTGACGAATTTGAGGCTGACCAAGTTACCCTCAACCTGGTTGAGCTCATGTGTCATGTGACCAGTGCTCATTCTACAGCTTCTTGGAGAAGGGTGAGAGCTAGTGAAAGTGGACACCAAAGGTGGGATGACCACCCCTAAAAAGACTCAGCAAACTCTCACACCAGAGGTGTTAGCCCTCCCTAAACACCTCATGTACCCTAGCAGGTTACTGTTAAGATCAAATGAAATAACATATGTAAAGTGCTTGGAAAACCTTTAAGAGCCATATAAATGCTAGCTATTTTTATTGTTAATTAACTCTATTGTGCCTCAGGAATTTCCTGAGACTTAACTACCACTCAGTAGACCTACTTAGACATAGATGGTTGATTATGCACTGGGATGGTAAAGAGATTTCTGACACAAGGATATCCTCATGTTCATGAAATTCTGTGCCCTTTCATCATCATATGAATTGCTAACAGTACATTAAAAACTGTTGGAGATGGAGAAATAGGAGAGACTGTTTAAGAATGAGAAAACAAAGGAAAATTTATGATAAAGTACATAGTACATACAAATTTCTGCAGGAACAAAGGGAATAATTGGTATAGAGTTGGGGCTGGGCCCATTATATAGGCAAAGTGAATACTGGATGACTGATGATATCAAATCATGAAATATTTGTTTAATTGCATTTATACAGGAGACTTGGTTTGACTAGGACCTTAAAGGATTTGAAGGATTTGGATAAGGAAAATGGGATATGGGATCCTGAGGTAGAATGATATAAAATGAGCAAGACCTAGGTGGGGGACATTCTAGGGACTGGAGAGCCTGGAGAATTATGAGATAAGGTTGTGTAGTTAAATGTTTCTGATGTGTGTATGTGTATGGGGCAATTAATGGAAGGTCTTGAATAATAGGTTGAAGGGCATTTGATTTAATCTGAGAGTAAATATGGAACCACTGTAGGTTCTTAGCTGGGGACTCGTGTGATGAAAACTGTGTTAATTGGTAGAGATTTCTTAGTCTCCAAATATGTGCTATTTGAGATCCTGTTCTTGAGATTTTTTCCCACTGTTGCTAAAATTCTGGGCAGCCGCCCAACTCTGCTGGTGTTCTTCAGAATGGAAGGGTGGCCACCCCTGACCAAATTTCCCTCTGGGCTCTCACTTGCCTCTGTTCCATAACAGGCTCTGTTTCTACTGCCTAAGGATGGCAGCTCTTCTGACCTGTCCATCATTCTCGATTGTTTGTTGGCTCTATAGAGGGTGAAACCACAAAGCTCATTTTCACTTGTCATCTGACAAGACACCTAATGATTCTCATTCCCACACTCTGAGCCTCTGAACAGAGGAAGTCGATCAGCAAACAACCTCCCACCAAGATCCTTAAAGGCACCCTGATGCTAAGAATATTAATAACCTGATCACCTGACTTTGGAACATCTCAAAACCTGTATGTCTTGACTTTGGAGCCTCCCCCATGGAGCAGCTGGAAAATCTCATTCTGAATGACCTCCCCAGAGAAGTGGCCTATGATTGTTCACAAATCTCTATCTCAGAGTCTGAACCCAGAATGAGAAGTGACATTCATCACTGTTAAGTTTACTATCATACCTTGTATAGCACCTTGCATGTAGTAGGCACCCAATAAATATTTGTGAAGTAAATGAGTGGTTTCTGTGTTCTAGGTACTAGGAATACAAAGCAGTCAAAAACCCTTACTGACTTTGTGGGAGAGGAAGACAGTCCTAAACCTGCCTCAGACACTTACTAGCTGTATGATCCCAGATTGCATATGGCAGGTGAGAGAGAGGGAGGAATGGAGGATGAAACTTAGGTTGTGAACTTGGGTGATTGGGACCATGGTGGTAATGCCACCGACAATACTAGGATATTGTGTTTGTTGAATTTGAACTTGTAGAGACTGGAGGTAGAGAAAAAACTCAGGAGGCTCTTGCACACTTGGGGTCTGTAGCTGATGACTAATGAGGTCCAGGAGGAAAAGGAGAAAGGAGTCCAAGGTGGTTCCAAGGGCTAAACTAGAAGCAACAATGGAAAGTGCAGAGCAACAGATTTTTGACTTCACATGTAGAGAACTTTGCTAACAATTAGAACTGTCCTGAAGTAGAATGATCTGCTCTCTAGCAGGGGCTTGCTGGCAAATATTTAACAACCTGCTCTTGGGGGGAAAAGTGCTTATGATAAACTTTAAAGTTTAATCTGTCTTATTAACATTTTCTCCAGTCAAGCTCCAGTCTATAGTGTTTCTGAGGTATAAAGATTCATATTGAAGCTATCAGCTGCAGAACCCTTTGGATTTGGCTCCAGTTCACCCTGACCTGGAAGGTAATAAGCTCCCTCAGTAGAGCAAGACCTCACCAGAGGCCTTTTTCCATAGGCTGGATGACCATTTGTTGGAGACATTGTAGGAAGGACTTTAGTTCAATTTGGATTAGATGGTTTCTGAAGTCCCTTCTAACTTAGAAACTCTCTTTGTTAGGTGACCCCTTAAGGTACCTCCTACCTCTAAAACTGTGATCCTGTAATCTAGGCATTCTTAATCTGGGAGAGGTCCATGGATAATCTATCCATCCATCCATCCATCTATCTATCTATCTATCTATCTATCTATCTATCTATCTATCTATCTGGGGATCAGTGAAGTTGGATGGGGGAAGTGACATCTTTATTTCAATATAGTCAGTTTCCTTTGTAATCCTATGCATTTTATATTGAGCATTTAAAAATTATTCTGAGAATATTTATAATTACTATACCAAAGCACAGACATGGGAGGTGGGGTGCTGTGTGTAAGGGACAGGCCCCAAGGCTAGTTTGACTGGACTGTAGAATACAGGAAGAGGCATGATATGTCATGACTCTGGAAAGGTTTCCTAGGGATTTCACTTCTTCTATGGAGTCAATCCAGGAATACAGTCAGTCCTGTAAAATAATGAGGGTAGATGACCTCTAAGGTCACTCATTTCTAACACCCTTATACAAGATGAGGCCTTGAATTTGTGTCACTCAGTCAACAATCTTTTATTGAGTCTTTTACTTACTCCATGTCAGGCACTACACTAAGTGTTTCTACTTAGGTCATCTAAAGAATCTGCCAAATCTAAATCTTATCCTATGGCTTAGACCAGAAATTTGACTGGGAGTCATGATTTCCAAAGACACTTGTTAGGAGATCAGTTGATCTCAGAGGGCACAGTTATTATCTTTTCTAGTTTGTTAGAATAAAACTTTTCCCTGCTGCCTGATAGTTTGCTCAAAAGGATAATATTCTTACCAAGCTGTTGTATATAGAAAGTAGGCACTCTCTTACGCCTCCTTCCCAATCAATTTTATCAGTTTATATGTATTTCTCAGGTAATAGAAACTCTGCTTCTCTTTGTTTTTCCTTTGCGGATAGGGGTGAGAAGAAAAGTTAAATAACTGGTACCTAAGTACCAAAGGAGCTAGAAGAGCCCCAAAGCCAAGGGAATAAGGAATCTTCCTGATTGAATGAGAGCCAGCCTGGGACTGTAGAATGGACCAATGAGATTTGATCATCAGGAACCTCATCACCATTTCAACTTCCTTTTGTGGGCTGTCTTCTTCCATTGCACTGTAAGATCCCTGAGGGGGATCAGGCTGTGTCTCTTTTAAATATTTATGGACTGATTGATCCGGAGGTTTCAGTGGCCAATCCTGTGTCAACCCAGGGCTGTTCTGTTGGGGAAGACACTTCTCTTGACTGGGGCCAGATGAAACCCTAGACTAGAAAAACTCCCTAGTGAGACCTTAAGAACAGTCACCAGAGACACCAGCCCTGAGAATCTAAGTAATTAATCTGGAACTAGCTGGATTTCTCTGAGACACACTTCTAAGGACCCCCATCACCTGGCCCCAACCTATCTTTCTGACCATACTCTATGTTTCTTCTCTTCCTACACTCTACAGTCTAGGCAAACTGGCACTTTTCTTCCTCACATGTGACAGTTTGTCCCTTTCCCACGCTTGGACATGACCTGTCCTCCATGGCTGGAATGCACTCCTTCACAATCAAGACAAAGCTCAAGCACCCTCTTCTACATGAAACCTTTCTTGATCTCCTCATTTTAGTGCCTCCCACCTTAACTACCTTGCATTTTTCTGCTTTATATTCAATTTGTATTTATTCTGTGTCTGTTTCTAGATGTATGCTATTTCCCCAGAAAGCTCCTTGAAAATAGGGATTGTCCCTTTCTTTGTAGTTATATCCCCATTGCATAACACAATACAATCAATGCTTGTTGACTGACTGATTAATGTTATTTGTGAATGAGGATATTCTCTTTTCCTTTATAAATACACCCTAGAAAAGTCAGTCAATAAACATTTATCAGGTACCTATTATATTCCAGGTGTTAGACTAGGAATAGACCAGGGCTGGAATATGAAGATAGGCCCTGCCCTCAGAGAGCTTTCAGTCTGATAGAGGAGACAACATGCAAATAGCTATGGACCAGCAAGATATAGAGAGGATAAATGGGAGGTAATCAGCAGCATTAGAGGGAATCTGGAAAGACTTCTTGTGGAAGGTAAGACATTACCCACCTGACACTTGAAGGAAACCAGGGAAAACTAGGAAGGAGAGATGGAGAGGAAGTGAGGCCTAGGCCCCAGAGAGGGGGGGGACAGCAAATGAGAGTGCCCCAGTGGGGATATGGAGGGTCCAGTGGGAGAAATGGCAAGGAGGCCAATGGCACAGGGTCACACAATCTCATTATCTGAGAGAGAGAGATGGGGTCAGAAGGGAAGAAAGGTGTGAGTGGAAGAATTGGGCAGCAGGGAAGGCACCAATGACAAGAGAAGGGCTGAGAGAGCCAGGACCAAAGGCCCTGGACTGACTCTGTGGAGGCACAGAAATCCTTGGGAAGTGGGGGAGAGCAGTCAGGACCAAGCCTTTCCAGATTCATTCCAAATCATGCCTCTTCCTATATTCTACACTCCAGTCAAACTGGCCTTGTGGCCTGTCCCTTACATATAGCACCCCATCTCCCATCTCGGTGCCTTGGTATAAGCTGTCTGCTATGACTAGACTTGCCTTTCTCCTCACCTTTGTCATTAGAACCATCATCATTTGTGAATCTTTCCCTGCCCCTTCTCTCCACGTGTCACCTACCAGTGCCTTACTCTCAAAATTAACTTCCTATTTATTCTGTATATATTTTCTATGTATGCATGTTATCTCCCTTGGGTAGAATGTAAACTTGAGGACAGGAACTTTTTCACTTTTATCTTTTTCCTCCCCTGTGCCCTCTCCGCTCCACCACCCAGAGTGGCACCTAGTCCATTGTAAGTACTTCATAAATACTTGTGAGTTAATTTACAGCCAGGGAATCTTGAGGGCTACATGAGTGCTTCTCTGAAATGGCCAGCGCACTTAAAAAAGCATAGAGAATCTTAGCGATTGTTAGAGGACTTCAGGCTAGGGAGATTATCTCATCGAAGGATTCTTAACCTTTGTGGGGTCACTGACTCCTTCCATGCTGTCTAGTAAAGACCCTCCTCAGACTATCATTTTTAAATGCTTACAATAAAGTATATAAGATTATAAAGAAAACCAATTCTATTGAGATACAGTTACAAAGAATCAGGGGGAAAGTTCATGGGCACCAAGTTCAGGGCACCAGAGTTTTTGATCCAGTGGCACTCTCTCACTTTACAGAAGAAACAGAGGCCCAGAGAGTTAACGTGAGTCGCCCATGGTCACACAGGCAGTAAGCGGGATGGGCGCTGGGTCTTCTGGCCCAAAGCCAGTGTTCTTTTCGTGACTTTTTTTTTTGCAAGCAGCAAGCCAGAAAGAAAAAGATCTGACGAGCTCTTTCTTGTCCCCCGCCTACGGAAGGGCTCGGTGGGACAAGGGTTCCAAGGGCATGCCCTCTCAGGGGTCCAAACCCCTGAGTCCCAAACCCCGGGTCCGTGGGCATAGAGCGTGCTTAATGAACGTTGTGGAAAGCAGGAACACGGCTGTCTCGGGGTGGGCACGCAATGGGGGCTTCCCCAGACTGCGCAGACCCGCCGTGGGCAAAGGCCTGGGCCTTTCCTTTGCAGACAGACGAGCCCCGGGTTTTTCCTTCTGGATCCGTCCTCGGGCTTCTCGGGGCAGCCCGTAGTGCTGGGCGCGGCCACGAGGCGACGCTGCGCCCCTGTAGTTCTCGGCTTCTCCGTGGGCTCTGCGGGCAAAGCCCCCCATCATTCTGCCAGCCGCAGCGAAGGCTCCAAGCCGCCGAGCTCGGGGGACAATCGGGGGAGCGGAGACAATGCGGGCGGCCGTAGGAGGAGTCGTGTCCCCTCCTAGGGAGCAGCCGTGGGGAGGGGCCGGGGGGGGCGGCTCCCACGCTCCCTGTCACCTCCGCCCCAGGCCTGGTTCCTCGGTCCTTTCCCTGGGGGGTGGGGGGCCGCATCTCCGATCTCGGTGCGTCTGTGGGAAAGGCTGGGCCAGGGGCGGAGAAGTGTGGCGGCCCCTGTTTCCATGGAAACCGACCGCAGCTCCCCGAAAGGAAGGGGGAGGCCGGGCCCCGGGCAGCCCGAGGCCACCCGCCAGGCAGGAGGATGAGGAGGATGGCGGGGTGCGGGGAAGAAAGCCCTGAGCGGGAGAGCTGCGGGGCTGCATCAGCATGGGGGTGGGGCTGGGGTTTGAAACACACCAAAACAAAAAAAATCCTGCCGTTTAGAAGAAATTTATGCTGTCAAAGATTCCTTCTGTCTGCTACTCTGTATCCTCCGCCCATCCTGGCTTTCCTTTATCCATATCCTCAGCAAATGGAGACCTTGAACCACCCCTCAGGCCAGGCTCCTTGGAAGCTTGTGTCCACATGGGGCTCCTGGGTTCCAGGGTCCTCCTGGCCATCCTGAGAGGCCCGGGAAGCCAGGGCCGATCAGGGCCGGGGGAGGGTCCTGGAGGGAGCCAGGGCCGGCTGGGAGAGAAAGCACGCCTGTGTGTGTTTCTGTTTATGTGTGGCTCTGTGGATATACATGCATAGGTGCAGGTCTGTGCTTTTGCTTATCCTCCGTCTTGAATATGAATATCTGGCCCTCTCTCTACTTCAGCCAAGTCTATTTCAGTCAATACCTGGCAAACAGAAGGGCTCCTGTTCACAGATTTTCTCTTGAGTATGAACTGTGAGCCCTCAGAGAGGAACTTGTCAGTATGTTGAACATGGCTCTCCTTGGGGAATTTATTGTTTAATGTGGGGGAGAAGGGGGAGGAGGGGAGAGGGAAAAGAGAGCTCCTGCTGTAACGTGGAATGTAGCTGATGATCTAATCATGAGTTTTATTTAATGCTTATACATCATTTACCCTGTTAAGTACTCCATTATCTGCACATCCAGGGAAGGCTACCTGTCATCAATGACACACTCAAGTGAGTGCTCAAACACTCCAAAGAGTCTGTGATCTCATTAATAATAATACTTACTATTATGATAGCATTTATATAGCACTTTAAGCATTGCAAAATATTTTACTTATGTTGTCTCATTTGGTCCTGTCTACAAACCAACCCTGGGAAGTAGGTACTGTTGTTTTCTCCATTTTACAGATGAAAAAATAGGCTGAGAGAGGTTAAGTGACTTGCCCACATAGCTAAGTAGTATCTGAGGCTGAATTAATGTGGTCTTCCTTCCAACAGACACAATTTCTCTATGCCTGCCTATCCAGTTTGACTCTTTATATCCTCTGTTTTCCAAAAAGGGTCTTCCCAGTGTTCTGGGGACCTCCTTTTCTTTCTTGTGCCATGGAGAGGATAAGAGTAGAGCACTCAGACTTCCCCTTGATCAGCTCTCACTCTTGCCACATGACCGGCTCATCTCTGTGGGTTTTTTGGGTAACCTCTTGTTTTTCCGTCTCCTTTGTTTTCCTTAATTATAATGAGCAATGCCCTTGGGTTCACTGTGCACTGGTTCATACTTCTTTCTAATTCCTCAGGACTGTGGCATTCTATGTCTGTAAGCCATACGGTGGTATAATGTTGGTATTAAAAAGATGGGTCTTTGTTTCAGTGAGAAGTCTGGGGTCATTCAAAAAAAATGGTACCTGCCCTGTGTGATTAGACTGTAGCAGTTAGAAAACCCAGAAAATGCTTCTGTCTTTTTGTATGGCCATCAGCATGTATCCACATGCCCATATATATATGCAATATATGCATAGTGCCCTAGGAGTCTTAGTGCTGTTTAAAGTTATTAATGCCTGACACTGCACTAAAATTTCTGGGACTCTGTCTCTCTCTGTGATTTACATGTGTATATGTCATATATGTACACATGCATATATAAGTGTACATGTATGTACCCACATAAATATATGGCACATATAAGTATCTGTAAGTACACACATTCATATTTGACAGACACTATAAACACAATGACTCGGGGCCCAGGACTGAATAGGAAGAGCAAATTGGGCAAAGTTTTTCATGAGGCCCAACACAGACAAATGTGCCTCCTAAATAAATTACTTTGGAAATATGGTACCTTTGCTCCCAGAAAGTATCACAAAGTGCTCTCTAAGAACAAATGAATTTTGAGAATTTTTCTTCCCACCCTTGTCCTTCTTATTCTGGGAGCAGCTTCCCATTTCAGGTGAAGAAACTGCATGAGGTAGAGAAGTAGTTTGAATACAGAAAATGTGTTGGTTAGCGGGTTAGAAAATGGCATTCTCCCTTCTGGTCAAGGGTGCTCCCTACCAGGTCACAGTATGTCTCACGAAGGCATTCATGAATCCCCAGGCTGCTTCCCAGCACATGCTGTTTGGGCTTCCATCTAACTCTGGCAGCTGAGTTTCTCTTACTTTTCCATTCAAGATTTGTTTTCAGGAGAAGCACAATACCTTGCTTGCCCAAGTCCCAAATGCAATGAAACATTTGTCCAAACCAACCTAGATCAATAGCCCCCTTCAAACACTGTGGTTAATTAAGACAAATTCTTCTACTCAAATCTCTGATTCGTGTCAGTTAGAACAGGTGCTGCCCAAGTCAGTTCAATAAAGACCTTCCTCTGAAGGGAGGGTAGAGTTGCCACAGAAAAATCAAAATGATTGAAAACTATGTCAGCTCTATGAGAACTGCCTGGCTCGCTAAGACTCTCCAGCAGAACCAGCGCCCCTCAGTCCTCTCTCATCCCACAGACTCCTTCGCTCCATCCTCAGTGATGGCTCTTCTTTGACCACTACTTGAGATTATTCCAAATAGCTTAGTGCTGTGGAATCAGCAAGGAAGGTGACTTCCCTCTCTCGCATTCCCCACAGTCTTGTGATTCTGGCAGGCAGGGGTTCTCAACAGATTCAACTTCCTTCTAAAGACCTAACCTCCTGAAGCATTTGCTGTCAGTGTGACTGTTCTTTCAGAGGTATGATCTTGGACACGTCTCTCAGTTTCTCTAGACTGACACCTTCATCTGCAAAATGAAAGAAATCACTTAATTCCTTTGGGCCTCAGTTTCCTCATCTATCAAATGAGGGGATTGGATTAGATGACCTCTAAGTTGCCTACTAACATTAGGTCGTGGGATCTTGTATTCTGTGGGTAGTTTCCCAAGTCCCTTTCAGCAGTAGCATTCTGTGATTTGTGTTGGCTTTATATCATTACTTTGAGGAATCATATTGTTTCCTCAAATAGTTTGTGAGTTCTCTTTGCAGGAAGTGGAGAATATGTCTTAGACTTCTTCTGTATCTCCCTTGGAGTCTAACACAGGACTAGACTCTGGAGTGGGAACTCAAGAAATGCCATTTGAAAGAAAGAATGAATGAAAATGATCAAGTTGTGAAGTCATTTGTTCTTTCACTTTTGACAAAATCCCCTAAACTGTCCCAGAATCAGAGGTACTCTGGAGCAGGCTTGAACTGACTACCAGAGTCTAATGGGGATAATATATATTGTTCAGTCATTTTTCAGTCATGTCTGACTCTCTGTGACCCCCTTCTTGGTAGAGAAGAATTGGTTACCATTTCCTTTTCAAGTTCATTTTACAGATGAGGAACTGAGGCAAATAGGGTTAAGTGATTTGTCCAGGGTCACACAGCTACTAAGTGTCCGAAATCAGATTTGAACTCATGGAGATGTTGTTCGTAGGAATAACTTCTATTGAGGAGCTGTTCTGTGCTGAGGTCAGGGCTGTTTCTAAGCAAAATTGTGAAACAGATGAAATTTGTCATCTATACCTTTCCCCTCACTTAGTCAGTCTTTCTCCTGTCAAGTATAAGTACAAGTCTTTGTACACTAAACTCCTCTCCTTCAACATGGGATTTTAGGAATGTTTCTGAGACATTTTGTGTTCAGTTGTTTCAATCATGTCTGACTCTTTGTGACCCCATTTGGGGTTTTCTTGGCAAAGATACTGGCATGGTTATATCTGAGACATATGAAGAACTAGATATTGGAAAAGACAAAGTGTGAACCAAGGCTGGTGAGGGCTGGTGGGGAATGGCAGAAGGGCTTTTCATTGTTAACAGGAGACAAAGCCTCTATTTTAGTATCCTAGATCTAGGGATAGAAGAGATCTTAGAAGCCATCTATTCCAGGGCTTAGAAATCTTTTCTGTGTCATGGACCACTTTGGCAACTGTTAAAACCTATGGAGACCTTCTCAGAATAATGTTTTTTTAAAATCATAATTGATGAAAATGCTAAATATCAGAGGTCAGTGAAAATAAAGATGTAACCTTCACTCTATGAAATCTATCTACAAACTCTTTGGTATTCCATGAACCCCATGTAAAGAACCCCTAATTTTGCAGATGATAAAACAAGACATAGAAAGATCAGATTATTTGCCCATGGTCACACAAGTTGTGAGTATCGAAAGTGGGATTAAGACAAAGGAATGAATCTCTAAGGTTAGGATTGCAGGCATTCGCAAGTGATGTAGGTGGGTATTTAAGGGATGATAGAGACTTTCCCAGTGTCCTTGAAATCATTTCACTGTGATGGACCACCTACCTTGCTTATCTATGGCTGTCAAGCCCTGAGTGGAACCACTATTTTGCCTTACTTGACCTTGGGCTAAAGCTCACAGAAGTTTGGTTAGGGTGCCAAGGACAGAATGGGGAGCCCACACACAACCAGGAACTCTGGTAGTTCCAGAGTGGCTAGTAAGATTTCTTCTTTTTCCCACTCCCCCTCACAAACTTTCAAAGCAACTCAAAGATACTTTTTAGTTCCATGAAACAGAAGAGGGAGCATGTTTTCATCTCCTGGTCAGGTAGCATGAGTTGCTCACATCTTGTAGAGATTATCAGCCAGCAGATGTCTACTGACCATTGTCTCTGCACAAGACCCTATGCTAAATACTGTGACTGCGCAGAGAAGATGGACACATAGCTCCTGTCTCTGGGAGTTTGCAGTCCAGTTAGAGACACAAAAAAAATCTGCACTGAGGCAAATATGAACTGAGTGGGCAATGGGAGATGCCAAGTGTGGATTGCAGAATCAGAATCTCTGAACTAGAAGGAATCTCAGCAGCCAGCAGTACCTGAAAAATAATCTTCCTGATAACACACCAGACAAGTAGTCAACCAGACTTTGCTTGAAGGCCTCCAGTGAGGAATGGAGGTGGGGGGACTCACTGCCTCCCAAGGTGGGTTCCTCATTTCTGCTAGGGATGAAGAAGATGGCAAGATTCAGGTGGATCAGAGTGGTCTGGAAGGTTTCCTGAGGAGGAAGAATTTGCGGGTAGGTAGGACTTTGATGGGCAGAGAGAAGAAGGACAGCATTCCAAGGTAGGGTGAGTGTGAGAATAGCAAAGAGGTGAGAATGTGAAAGGAGACACTAAAGATTCTCGTGGCTGTGGCACAGGTTCATGTTGGAGGGGAGGAACATGTGTAAAGGTATCCCAGAAGTTCTGTCTCAGAGTTGGGTGGTACATCAAAGGCATCTAGGCCAAAGTGTAGCTGAATAATCATTGGTCATTTGCTCAAAGATCTCTAGGCAGGTTGAAGGAGGATCTTAATTGCCAGACTGAGCCTTTTATTCTGGAGGCAAGAGGAAGTGATGGAGGACTTTTGAGCAAGAGAATCACTTGATCTGAACTGTACTTAAGAAAAGTTGATCTGAACTCATGTGCCAGATCAGAGGAGTGAGAGGCCAGAGGTGAGAATGGTCAGAATGGTCAGGAGGTGATTTTAGGAGACCTGGCCTGAGCTGATGAAGGCCTGCACTATGGTGGGGGAAATAGAAATGGAAAGAATATGAAAAATGAGAGGGAGATTCCAAAGAAATAAACTAATAGAATTTTGTGACTGATTGGGTATGGGGTTAAGGAAGAGTCCAAGAGAATTTCCAATTTTTAAGCCTAAATGACTGCAAAATAGCAGTTAACATTGTTTCCCCAGAATTCATCCCCGTAGACTCTCCTCCACAAGAGGTGTTCTTCCCTCTTTGCCTTTCCCCCCATCTCCTTCCTTACTCCTAGGCTGTTCTAGAACTAAGGGTCTTCTGGAGCCAGCTTAAATTAGCTTTGAGAGTTGATTGTTAGTATTCATACTTTGGAAACTGGCAAAGCTATAAATCAGGGTTTGATTTTTGTTTTTGTTTTGTTGAATGTCTGGACTTAGGAAAAAATGTCAATGCAGATTAAACTTAAAAAATGTATGATGTGTGCATTCCCCTCCCCCCTCCAACTGGTTGTTCAACATTTACAAGTACACCGTTGCCTAGAACCCATTGGGTGGGGGAAGAGGAAGAATTTTTTCCCCCTCTTGCCTTTCCTCTTTTCCTCTTCTCATAGGTTTAGAACCCATCTGGGCTATTTGACTACTTCAATATTTTAGATAGGAAGCAGGTCATCTATTTTTTCCAGTGTAATAGAGGACCACCACCAGGCCTTACCATCTGTATTGCCTCTATGTGTTGTATATCTTCACCAGTGTTTTCTGGCCTACTCTTATGATCCAGAGATCTATGGACTTTTCCATCTTCCCTGAAGTTAAACTTGGATTGTGAATAGATTACTACATGTTACCAAGGAAGGATTTGTAAGAAGTGATATCATCAGAAAAATGTTTAATTGGAAAAGCAGGCAGAATAGCTGGCTTCCAGGTTTAGGGTCCAATCCACTACAGATCCATTTGATCAGGGATTCTTAATCTCCCAAGAAGTCTGTGGATAGATTTCAGAGGGGTGGGTGTTCTTGGATGGAAAAAAAATTACAACTTGATTTAAATATAATTATTTTCCTTTATAATCATATTTATTTTTCTATATGCATTTAAAAACATTATTCTGAGGAGGGGTTCACAGGTTGTCAAAGGATCTGGGATACCCAGAAGATTAAGAACCCATTTTGTAGGCTTAGGTCTAGCAAATCATAAGGAAGTCGCAGACTTCAATCCATGATAGCCTAATTTCCTATCTGCCCTCAATTCAAGAACAAAGTTCCAGTCTTGGACATAGAGTGTGGTGTTCTCTCTTAACCATTCTCTGCTCTAGTATAATATCAAGACATAGAGCTTTGACAGGACTATGATCACATAGTTCAACCCCTTCCATTTTTGCAGATAAGGAAACTGAGTTTCAGAGGGGTGAGATTACTTCTCCAAGGTCATGCAAATAGTAAAAAGCAGAGCCAGGTTCTGAACTCAGGTCTTCTGACTCCAATTCCAGAGCTGTTTGGACTGCAGCCCTCTGTCTGGGACAAAGATACAGTTCCAGGCCAATGGGCAAAAATACCCACCTTTCCCTACCATGACTGTTGTGCCAGGGCATTGGCCACATGACTAGAGGACCTGGTATTAGATCTTGAGCCCCCATGTATCTTTACATTCTGCTTGTTTCTACTTTTCCTTCTTAAGAAGCAAGCAAGCAAATAGACTGAATTAATTACTGAGAATAAATCAATGACATCTTTAGTTTGGGGAAAAGAATTTTAGTCTAAATTTCCTAGAGGAAGGTAACCTCGGGTAAAATTTGGCATTGATGGAAGAGTCAAGATTTTAATGGTAAATTTGATTTTATGATTGCCATTTAATCAGGAACTAGAACATGTATAGAAAGGCATGTAAGCCACTTAAGATTTACCTCCAAAGAGATTCCTTAGCCAAAGTGAAACTATAATCATATTTGAAACCTGGTTATTGGAACTTGCCATTTTTAAATACTATGGGACTATTAAGTGACTGTTCTTCCAAGTCTAACTCCAGGTATGAGTAGGAAGAAAGGCAATCTGAGCCTCCAATACATGATGCCAGTAAGCTGATGAGATGCTGCTATGAACTGCATAAGGTGATCTCAAGGGAAGGGTGGGAGAGTGGCTGTTCAGCATGGGCTGAGGTGGGATTCTCCTGACTCAGTTTCCCCACTGACACCTGGCAGACTTTAAGCCTGACTGAATGCAAGTGGATAATCTAATACTGCCTGGAATTGACATGAAGTTGGGGAGATATTGTATCCCTGCAGTGTCCTTACTCTTGGTGGCAATTTCCTATAGTCAAAAGGTTTGTAAGCTTAATACCAGATCTATACAATTATAGATTATTGGTGGGGGAACATCCGAGGTTGTCTAAAATTAAGCTATTAGACATAGGACTTTAGACCAACAACAATAAGTTAGGGTGCTTTAATTGTTAGTAATACTATGGAGACAATTAGGTCAAGAGCTTGTGAAGTTAGCAACATAAATATTATTTGTGTCTCAGTTGGTTAATGTTTTAAAAAAAATTCTTTTGTGGTCCATATTGTAAATGCTTTAAAAAGAAGTATCGCCTGACCAAAAGTTTGAATTGCTTTATCTGTTATAAACTATGCAAAAAATAAATAATAATAAAAGTCAAAAAAAAAGCAAGCAAGCAAATAAAACCCCTTTAGTCTGGTGGGGAGGTGAAGCACCATCTCAGCCCAAGCAGGGCGCTTCTCAGGATTTACACCATGGCCTGGGGGCTCCTCTAAGGCGTAAAGACAGGGACATCTGTGCTTCCAAATACAAGGGCAACCTCCCCCTCCCCTCTTCCATTGAAACTCTCAGCAAGTCGCTCTTCCTGAACGGAAATAATGGGGAGAAGCATACAAAAAGGTGAAAAATCAGGCTCTCAGCGTTTAGCTGTGGCTTATTAATATGGAGATGACATCACTGACAGCCAATCCCAGTTTGCCTTTTGTGTCTAGAGTTCTAATAAAGCCAATTCATCAGAATAATTTAACAAAGCTAACAGAATCCTGCCCCCAGCCCGGTTCCCTAAGTCTCTGTCAAAGTGTAGAAAAGCATCAGTAATAAAGCCACCCACTCAGCCTTTCATGGTACCAGGAGATCTCTAGTAAGAAACTATCTCACTGGGGTTTATGGGAAATTTGGGGGCTGAGGAGTTGGGGGAGGGCAGGAAAATCAGGCACGAGTCAGAGAGAGCCTAATCCTAGGCTACAACTTTGTCATAAGCCAAGGAAGGTCACAGTGGTATCCATGGGGATGTCAGGAACTTGGTTAGGGAACTGAGACTCCTTTTTTAGCTCCTCTGAGTTCATATCTCTATAGTAGAGCAAGACTTCATTGTCCATTAGCTATAAAAAAGTGCCCACCTCCTTGGTGGCAGAATATCTAGGGGTGGAGTCAAAATATTAGAGAAACATGGGGAATGCTACATACCATATGTGTAAGGAAGGAACTGAGAGGATTCAACTTCTGGACCACAGAGTTATTCTATATAGTCTCTTAGAGTCATACAATCTTTAAAAAAAAATTTAAAATTTTTTTTTTAAATTGTAGAATAAAACAGGCATTTCCACAGCATAGTAAAATAAAACAAGATGATTGCATAAGAAACTGTAAATCTATTATGTAAAACCTGTTATTTATTTTAAATATATAATAAAGTTACCTAAATTTCTTTTTTCCTTTCCTCCCCCCACTAAGACTCATAGATTCTTAAAGACAGAAGGGTCCTCAGAAGTCAGTTAGTTCAGCTTCCTACCTAGAGCAGGAATATCTCGGTGACAATGACATGCCATCCTTTAACAGAGGAGAATGCAATTTTAGAGCTGAACCTCAGGGGTCCCCTGGTCTAATTTGTTCCTGAAAAAGAATGCTCATTATAACCTACCTGAAAAGTGGTCGCCTAGCTGTTGCTTGTAGACCTCCATGGAGGGGAGAGCATGAGGCTGCCCTTTTGACTTTTGGACAGCTCTAATTGTTAAGAAAATTTTCCTGATATCAAGCCCAATGTTGCCTCTTTCCAATGTCCACCCATTACTCCTGGTTTTGTTCTCTAGGGTCAGACAGAACAAGTGGAAACCATCTACCTTTCAGATGCTGAAAGACAGCTGTGGTGTTTCATGCCCCCCTCCCCCAACCCTTGGGTTTTTTCCTTCACTCTCGACATCCCCAGTTCCTTCAGTCTGTGCTCATGCGCCTTGATGACTTTCACTCTCCTGCTTTCCCTTCTCTGGACACTGTCTGGCTTATCAATGCCCTTCATAAACAACAGTGCCCAGAAATGAACCCCTCCCTCCAAATATGGTCTGATGGGGACAGAGTACAGCTGGACTAGCCCCTCCTCATTCCTGGAAGCTATTCCTCTACAATCACATTAGCTTTTTAGCTGCCACATCACGCTGCTGACACATGGAGCTTGAAGCCCATTAAAACACCCTGGTCATTTTCAGACAAACTGCCATCTAACCATGACTTGTCATAATGTTCTTTTGCTCTCTGACCAAGGGCAGTTTGTGGGCATGGTACAATTTTCCCTCTGTATGAATATCTGGGCTTGTCTAAATATTAAGTTTTTGGCCTCTGATTTACTATGTTCTAATTAATACAATGAATTAACTGAGGCAAGACACATGGTCTGACAGCTGGGGTCATGGTAGATTAAGTGCTAGGTCTAGATTTAGGAAGACCTAAATTCAAATTTCACTTCAGACACTTACTAGCTGTGTGACTCTGGGCAAATCACTTACTCTCTGTCTGCCTCAGTTTCCTCAATTGTTAAATGAAGATAATAACAGCACCTACTTTACTGGGTTATTAGGAGGATCAAATGAGATTTGTAACAAAGTATTCGGCACCATATAAAAACTTATTCCCTTTCCCTTTTCCTGATACAAACCTATGGGATGAAGGTCCCTAAGAACATTCCTAGATAAGCTAAAAGGTCCAGCTTATTCATGAAGAGAGTTTGGGATAAGTCAACTGAATATTTAAAACCCAATATACATATTTCCAGCCTGGCTGTACTCCTTTGCATTTCTCTATCATGCCCTCAGGAACTTCATTGTCCTGCAAGATTGCCTCATCAGTACCCTATGCCCTGGGATCCTTCTGATTGGGAGCTCCTCCTTTAGCCTTCACTTAAGGAGAGTGTTCAGACCAGCTGTTTCTTCATGGCACCACCCCTTCCCCACTCCACCCCCGGGCTTTAGCCTTCTCTATTATGCCGCTAGCTGGGTACAGCCCTCCCCCTTTTCAACTTTCCTTTTGGAAGTCGTCTTCCTCTTACCTTAGATGTAAGTTCCTTGAGGACAGGCACTGTCTTTCTTTTCATATTTGTAACCCTACCTCTTGTCACAGTGCCTGGAACATACTGGGAACTTAATCAAGATCTGTTGACTGGCTGATGAGAGGATCTTCTTAAAACTTGTGAGTCATCTTTGGTTCTTTTGGATGTTTTCCTCAAATTTCATATCCAAATAGCTGCCAAATCCTATTGATTCTAGATCTCAAAGATCCTTTTTTTCCTTTCGTTTCTACTGCCACCACTTTGGTTCAGGCTGTCATCACCTCTTGCCTGAACTATTATAAGTCTCCTACCTGGTGTCCTGGCCTCTAGTCTCTCCTCTCCAATCATTTTTTTTAAATATTATGTGGCAAATAATAAGTGCTTAATAAATGTTTTTATTTATTCATCTGTTCATTCTTTCATAGATTCATTCATAGCTGACAAAATAGTCTAACTAATCCAACTATGACAGTCCTTGGCTCAAAAACCTTCTTTGGCTCACCATTGCCTATAGGCTAAAATACATATTTCTTAGCTCAGTGTTCAGAGTCCCTCACAGTTTGATTCCTGCTTGTCTTTTCCAGCCTTATCCACTCTATTCATTTTTATGCATGAGCTATTCCAGCATTCTGGACTTAGTGGCTCTTCCAGTCATGTCTTAAGTACTCTTACCTCTGTGCATTTAAGCAGGTTATGCCCCAAGCCTGGAATAGACTCCTGGAATAGACATCATAGAATCATAGGTTTAGAGCTAGAAAAGAACTTGGAAGTCATCTAGTCCTTCCCTCCCACTCCACCATTTTCTAGATGAGAAAGTGAGGCCCAGAGAGATTGACTTGCCAAAGTCATACAAGGGGTAAGTGGCAGACCAGGATTTGAATCTCTCTCCTCTGACATTATACCACATAGTAGTCAGTCTGCTTAAGTATTTCTCTTTCTTCAATGTCCTATGTAGGCAAGACCTAACCTTCTCTAATGACCCCTTTCTCTGTTTTTCTCCCTCTCCTCTCCTCTCCTTTCCTCTTTTCTTCACTCCTTTCCTCTCCTCTCCTCTTTTCTCTCTCTCCCTCTCTTTCTCTCCCTCTTCATCCTTCTCTCTCTCCATCCCTTTCTCTCTCACTGTCGTCAAATTTCTCATATTCCTATAGTTGTTCGTGTCCAAGTCTTCTCCCCACCCCCATCCTCATATTAGATTGTAAGCTCCTTGAGGGCAGGGACTGACTGGATTCTTTTTAACTTTTCATTTGCCCCAGTAGCAAATATTGTGCCTTGAACATTGTTGGATTGAAGTGAGCCCTCCCTAAAGTTTTCTGTTGGGTAAACATGAGGGAAGTTTAGGGAATGAGATGGAGATTAATATGTTGCATAAAAAAGCTCTTCAAAGGTGCCAACTTACTCCTAATGTCTAAAGATAAACTGCTGACCTTCTTGGCCAGTTTAGCCCAGCGAGTTTGCAATGATGTATGGCCTTCTCACTCATCCCCTGCCAGTTTCCATTAGTCATCTCCGGTGACCCCAAAGCTCACCCTGTCAATGTGTCCCCTGGAAGTTGCTTGAATCATCTTACTCTTGTATTTATTAAGATGCATTGATTCCAAGAAACAGGGCAAGCCCATAGGATAAATAAGCCATGTCTTAACAATCTCCTAATTAAGCCAGCAACTCTTAAGAGCTACAAAGGAATCTATTAGAAGACAGTCAGGCAGAGGCAAAGGCGAGAAGGAATATTGGTGTTTCCAAATGCCACTCTCCTATCTGGAGTGCCTGTTTAAAAGGCAAGCCCTCGGCTTCCTTAACCTAAAGCTAGAGAGCAATGTCTACTAATTGAATTATAAGACAAGATATAAGATTAATAACAATTGTTAAAAAAAACAAAAACCTTGCCTGCCACGATTCCATGATTCTAGACTTGAAGGGAGTGGAGAGCTCTTCTAGTTCAAATCAGCATTTTACAGATGAAGGAGCAGAGACCAGCGTGGTTAAGAGATTTGCCCAAGGTCACAAAGGTAGAAAGTGGCAGAGCTGGAGTTGGACCCAGGTCCTCTGACTCTGAATCAAGTGTAATACTTTCACCCAAAGATCTCCAAGCCCTTTAGATTTGTTGTAAAGGAATGGAAGTCTCTCAAGAATAAATTCACTTGCTCAACCTTCTTGGTTAAATTCTCTCTTGGATGAATGGACACAAACTTACAAAGCAAGTTTAATGAGTTAACTGTGTGATATGGCAGTCCCAAAAGCTAGTGGAAGCCTGGGCTTCACCAGGAGACCTAGCTTCCAGGAATGAATGAATGAATAAATGAGAGGCATTATGCTCTTGTGAAAAGAGCACTGGATTGGGAATTAGATGATCTAGCTTCTAATCCTAACTCTGCCATTGATTAGCTCTGAGACCTTGGGTAATAGCTTCCCCTCTCTGGGCCTACCCTCATCTGTGAAACGGTGGGAAGATGAAAGGAAGTTGGATTAGATCTCTAGAAGTTCTCTTCCCCTTCAAACATTCTGTTGTTCACATATACTACACCCAAAACATCTGTTGTTTTCATTCCCTAACTTAGCTTCAGACCAAGAGAATAGGGGTGGGGCTAGACTTCTATCTCTGTAATGGGCCCTATTGGCCCATCTCATTGGTTCTCAGATTTAAGAGGTTCTCCTCTTTTGCTGGCTTGTGGTCTCATGAGTTGAGAGGAAGGAGTCTTTAACTCTACTGGAATCCTCAGTCCATCACTTTGATGACATAGCAGTAGAAACTGAAGGTCAAGCTGTTGATGGTTCTTTTCCTCAGCCATGACAGAGACCTGTCATAGAAGTACTGGGCTCCACTACTAAATGGTGTTTCAAGAACAGAAGGAGATGCTCTATCAAGGCTTTGTTATTCACACTGAGCAAATCCATCTAAAAGGTTACATATCTATTAAGTAATTAATTCATGCATATATTCATGTATTTAATTAACTTCAACAAGTAGTTATTAAATGCCTACTATACACATGGTACTGTGGATCCACCAAGAAAAAGAAAAATCCCACCTTCAAGAAATTTGTGCTCTTTTCCTGTCGTCCATTTACATATTCTCTAAATGCCCCATACTGTAATAGGCACTGTGGGGAATATGAAGAATAACATGGCACCTATCCCAGAAGAGCTTGCGGTCTGCTTTTGAAGATTAGGCTAATATGAATTTCCAGGAATAAGATAATACAAGAGTAAAATAAAAATGAGATGGATGAATACAAACTGTGGATTATAGGGGAGGGAGTCTGGTTTTCTGGTCTGGGGCCAAGTAAAGGAATAGTGCAAGCATGAAATAAAAATACAGCAACATGATTGAGATCCCAAGGCAATCTGCTTCTGTGCCAGATGAGTGGGGCAGACTATATATGCCTTGTGGGCCAGAATGGTCAGGAAAGGATGAGCGGTAGAGATGGGACTTACTTTGGCTCATAAGGATCGGTAGGACTTCATTGAGGAGAGAGAAAGAAAGAAGGCATTTTAAGTGGAGGAAACGGCATACGGCATAATGAAAGGGATGAAGACTATCCAAAGCATGACAAAAGGTCATCCATACTGGAGGAGAGCATATATGTCAAGGAATAGTGGGAGATAAGTTGGACTTCAGATTACAAAGGACCTTGATTGCCAGACTGAGGAGTTAGGGCTTGATATGGTAGACAATGGGACAAGACTGGAAGTTTCCCGTGTAGGGGCGGGGAAGTAGGAAAACATCCTCAAGGCAGTGCATTAATAACTTCCACATTTACATAATGCTTTGTGATTTACAAAGCATTTTCCTCATTATTTCCATTTTACAGATGAAGAAACTGAGGTGCAGAGTGGTCAAATGACTTGTCTGAGGTCACACATAGTATCTGCTGAAATTCAGACTTCATCATGTGCTTATATGATGTGTTGCCATGATCACAGCTAGGGTCTCTTCCAACCCAGGGCTGCTAGTTAGGAAAACTAGGACTTAGAGTTAGAAAGATGTAAGACTTGAGTTCAAATCCTACCTCAGACATGTAATAGTTGTGTGATTTTGGACAAGTAATTTAACCTTTCTTAGTCTCAGTTTTCTTATCTGTAAAATGGGGATAATAATGTCACCAACCTCACAGTGTTGTTGTAAGGATCAAAGGAGTTAACATTAAATTATTCTTAAAACTTAGAGTGCTATATAAATGCTAGTTGTTGATGATGATTGTGATGATGATGATGGTATTGTTATTTCAGGGTCAAGCTGACTGTTCCTGGGGCTTGGTTTTGGAGAGCAATGGAAAGCATACCACATTTTGAGACAGTGTCTGGGTTTAAATCCTGACTTGATCACTTTCTACCTATGTAACCTGGAGCAAAATCACTTAACTCCTCTGCTCCTCTGTAAATAAGGGGATTGGATCAGAGGTTCTCTAAGGTCCCTTGAGCTTATGACTTCATTTACCCTTGTAGCATTCAAGTTGATTAGGCATTGGCTCCAGTGCATTGGTCTGGTAGTCCTTTATTTGGGCCATAGACCTCTTTGGCAGTCTGCTGAAGTCTATGGACTCCTCAGAACAGTGTTTTTAAACACACAAAGTAAAATACATAGAATGATAAAGGGTGATAACGGTTAAGGGTATAATTTATTTCATGTCCAGGTTTATGGACTCCCCCCCTGGAATTTGTCCCATCCCTAGTCTAGAGTCTCTTCTGAATTGATCATTCCTGTCTCAGGAATAGGATCTGGAGAATAGTGGGGAAATAAGCAGTCCCTCCTCTTGCTTCCTTGGAAATCTGGACAATGTCTGGGTGAAATCTGTTCTGCTCCATTACCCTGAAGTCAAGTCCTTTGCCCTAATTAAGTGGCATGCCAGGAAATAGAAGTCAAGCTTTTGGGAGTTCTCAGAAGTCTTTTTATGAGTCATTTAGTCAAGTCTGAAAAAGCAAACTATTAATAAACAGGGTGTCTCCAAAGACCATCAGAGCAATCTAAGAGATGGTGCCTCCGTCAAAACAAGGTGCCATGGGCATCCAGAAGCAATGCCCCCTGAGTAATGAAGTGCATTGTCTTCCAAATAGATCTTGTGTGCTGGAAACCTCCCTGTGGAGGGGACCCCGAGGCAAGAAGCTTGCCTTTCTCCTTGCAGTGGCTTTCAGATAACCTTGGAGCAGACTGATTGGTGGAAACCATTCATCTTCCTTCTGTCAGGGAACTCTCTACAAGGAAAGAGCTTAACTCTTTCCACTCCAGGACCCTCTGGGTGACCCACCATCAGTCAGGGAAAATTAAGGACACCAGAGGAAAACTGTCTGAATAGCTCTCCCCTAACAAGGGCTGTCTTATAAATCCCCTGCCCCTGCGCCACAGAATAAGGGAACATTCGTTCTGCTATACTTAAAATGATGTCTGCCTCCTCTGTCTGCCCTCTGGGGGATTGAGTCCCAGAAAGATCTACAATGGAGATGATCTCATTTACATTTTTCAGAAACCTGAGGAGTTGAAAATGTTTATCTCAGCAAGAGCGAAAGGCAGGAGCTGTCTGCCGGTGGAGCTGCAGAATTTGACTAGCCAAAGGAGCAGGAGAGTGCTGCTTGCAGGCATTCTTTCCTTGGATCCTCAGGTCTGTGTGCACATCCTTAAGCCTGGTATGGAATTGTAGGCAAAAGAAGCATCAAGTTTTCCTGAAAAAGAATGGGAGTCAGAGAAGCCGGGTTCAAATCCTGTCCCTGATGAATAGTACCAGAGTGACCTTGGATAAGTCATTTAATGTCCTCAGGTCATATTTGTACCAGCCTTATAAGACTCTGTCTTCTTTTTTAATTACATAAGTTAAAGTTGTGCCTAACCAAACAGGATCCCATGCTGGGTGACTGCTCAAAAGGAAGGTCATGTTTATTCGCTCTGAACGAGGAAGGTTCTCTTATCCTAGTGCTAAAGGGTATGAAGTCTTTGTCCAATTTCCCTAAACTAACTCTAAGCCCTTCATGTTATAGGACCATCCTATACAAATGTATGCCCCCATTGTTATTGTCTCCGAGATTCATAGTCCATGACAGAGCTAGAAGAGATCTCAGAGATTACCTAGTCCAACAGCCTTATTTTACAGATGAGAAAACTGAGGACAAATCAATTAAGTGACTTGTCCAAGGTTACACAGGTAGTAAGACGTAGGATTTGAACCCAGGTCTTCTGATTTCAAAACCAATGCTCTTATACTATACTAGACTTCACAGAATGACAGAATCTTGGCATTGAAAGGAACCACGAAGGCATCCAATCCAACCCATATCTGGACAAGAATTTCTCTACTATACCCTAAATGTGTTCTTCTAGACTCTGATAGAAGATTTCCAGTGGTAAAGAAACAGCTGCCTCCTGAGGCCACTCATTCTACTTTGGACAGCTCTAATTATAAAGAAGTTTTTCCTTTTATCGATCTCAAATCTACTTCTCTGTAACTTCCACCTTTTTTCCTACTTCTATCCTCAGGGGCTGGGCAGAACAAGGCTAATCCCTCTTCTTCATGACAGCCCCTAAACAGCTCCACCATGTAATCTGTCATTCATCATGGGGGGCTGTAGCCCTGACTTATGTGGTTTATACTGGGGCTGTAGTATGGTAGCCACTGGATTATGTTTGCTTTTAAAATTTCTGTTCCTTGGGGATTGGTTAATGTTGCTATCTTCTCCCCAAAGGTCTCTGTCTTGTGCTTCTACGTCTAGTATGGGATCAGAAGTGATCTCTCCCATCTCCTGGAGTTGAAAAATGGTGGCTTCAGGGTGGATGATGAGCCAAATACACTATTATATTCATTGCATATTATTCTTTTTACTCCTGAGAGCACAGAAAATTTCCAAACGTTCAGACAGTGACACGCATCTGTTGTCTTTTCCAAAATGAAGAAAAGAATTTTTCACTGACTGAAGTGTATGGGCTGAATCCTAGCTTTGGTCAGCTCTCTCTCAAGTCAAGTTATCAAGTCAAGAGGCATTTACTATCTACCAGATCAGGAGCCATAGTGGGCACTGGGTGAGAGAACGCAGTATAGCTAATCCCATGGATGGAAAGTTTAGCTCAGTCCAACAGCATTTATTAAGTGCTTAATATGTGCAAGATGCTATGCTCACCAAAGAAAAGGAGGGATACAATCCGTATCCTCAGTGACCTTACATTCAAAGAAATCAAAATGCTTGTCCTCCTGATCAGAAGAAAATATGCAACTGTGGAACTATAGAGAGCTGGAGAGTGGAAGCTTCTTGAAGGCAAAGACTACTTCCTTTCTGTTTTTGCATCCCCACCTTCTAGCTAATAATGTCTTATAGAGAGCAGGCACTTAATATAGGTTTCTTGAATCAAAATTAATTGGTTTAGAAGGCATCTTAGATATCATCCACACATTGGAACATATAAAATAAAGAATGGTATTGCATTTTACCCAACCAGCCTTAAGAGGACTCTGTTCTTCATACTTAAAGAATTATTTCCAGTGGAATAAAGGGGTCATGCATGTGTTTAACTGCTTTTGAAAAATTGAATGTATCCATCCATGTGCCCTTTGCATTTGACATACCATTAGTAGCCTCTGCTTGCTGACCCAAACTCTAAGACAAAGGTTCTTAACTTTTTTGTGTGTGACATGGACACCTTTGGAAGTCTGGTGAAGTGATCCTATTGACTCCTTCTTGGAATCATTTTTTTTCTAAGTCATAATGGAAGGAAAGGTTCAATTTCAGTTAGTGGTGAGTCAGTAAACATTTATTAAGCACCTACTATGTACCAAGCATTGTGCTAAGTTCTGGAGATACAAAGAAAGGTAAAAGACAGTCCCTGTTTTCAAGGAGCTCACAGTTTAAGGAGGGAAAGCATGTGAATAACTATGTACAACAGGCTACTTATAGGAAAA
This sequence comes from Notamacropus eugenii, assembly GCF_028372415.1. Classification (NCBI taxonomy): domain Eukaryota; kingdom Metazoa; phylum Chordata; class Mammalia; order Diprotodontia; family Macropodidae; genus Notamacropus; species Notamacropus eugenii. The sequence continues at coordinate 244,467,499 of NC_092872.1, read as the reverse complement.
TTAGAAATAATCAATAGAAGGAAGGCCCTAGAATGAAGAGGAATCAGAAAAAGCTACCTGTGATAATGAAAGATCTGCATTAATGAAAATAAAGGTGTCATGTTTTCCTCTCACATCAGAGACCCCCAGAAATCTATCCACAGATCCCTGAGGGGCCCTGGACCCCAGGTTAAAAATACCTGCTGTAATGGGCTCCATTCCCAGTTAAGTAGATATACTCTTCAGTTTGGGTTTCAAGGTCTTCCTACAGTTCATGCTTTCCTATAAGACCTCCCTCATCCTTTCCTCTCACTTCTGTCATTACCTTGCTTCCACTTGGGTCAGATTATTTTAAACTTCTTCTGCTCTTCCTTTTCCTGACTTTAAGCATTTTTGTAAACCATTCCTTGTTCTGAAACAACTTCCTCCTCCTTTTCACCTAATCATTCTTAATTCCTTCCTTATCCCTCAAATCTGACAGTTCCCATGAACATCATGTCTTTATTAGGTCCTACTGAGTGCCGGCTTCTGTCTTGGGTGAGGGCTTTTCCCTTCTCCTAGTAGGACTGGAACAGATGTAAAGGTGGATTTTCTCTTGGCTTTGCCATTGTAAGCCGATCCTTTCCTTCCCAAAGGAGGGAGAGGCCTAGGCCAACAACTCAAGGCTAGATCATAAGAAGATAATAGCTAAGTTGTTATCCTTGTCTTTGCTTCTTCTGTCCTTGTCTTTATGAAAAGGTAGACTTCTGAGGCAGATTGGAACTGTGTCTTTCCTATATTTTGAAGCCTAGGGACTTTGGGACTATGTGATCAATAAACATTAATTAGTGATGATATTCCTGCTCCCTGACACCAAAGTCCACTTTTCAACACTAGTATTCTCTGGATGATGCTACCAGGCTGCAAATCAGGTAACACCATGATTTCAGAAAAATCAAAATCGTGGGTGACCCAAAAGGCACTGAGAAGAAACTCAGCAGGTTTAAATAGCTGGTAGCATCCCAAAAGCATATATGTGGGAAGTGGCAGAAGAGACAAGGTTAAGGACATAGATGCCTGGAGGAGGTAGGCCAGTCATGACTTAAGATTGTGATTGACACAATCTAAATGTTACATGGTTGTTTGTGAGATATTAAAAGGCAAAGAGCAGGAGCTCTTAATCTGGGTCAAGGAGGGATCTAGGAACTTGCTTTTAAAAAAAAAATTCCAATAATTGTTCTTCAAAATAACTGGTTTCCTTTGTGATCCTATATATTTTATTCTATGCCTTTAAAAAATATGATTTTGAGAAGTCAAGAGTTTTCATCAAACTGCCAAAGGGGGCCATAATACAAAAGGTTAACAACCTCTTGGTCTACAGGAGGGCCTCTGGTGTTTGGGGTAGATGCCATTTTGAAGGAAGTAGATGAGAGCCACACAGTATCCAAGGGTAGGATCTACCTACCGTTGTGACTACAAAGAGCCACAATCTACTATGATGGAGGGAATTCCTTCATTGGGGTCATGGAGCAACTGAATTATGGAAATCAGTTCCTGCTCTCAAGGTTGGGCCTTTTCAAGGGTCCTCACAGTTTAGTTTACCACCTAAATGCTCAGAGAAATCAAGGATCTATATATAAAGGAGAAGGGATGAAAAAGAGTATGTTCTCAGGATTCACAGTTGCAGGTATTCTTGGTCGGTAGTTCACAAATCCCTGTAAATACTCACAGATTAGTCAACTGAAACCCCAAACTTTAGAAGAAATTAATTGAAACAGCTATTGAACTGAAGAGGTTTTGCCTGAGTAAATATTTTCCATTTTGAACTCTAATACATTCATTTAATAATCCTAAATGCAGTTTTGTTAATTTAGGGGTTGTTCCACAAAAAATAAATCTATTCCATTAGGAACTGTCACCAGTGTAAGAGGATTTGGTTTCTCATTTTATGATTTCTTTCAAAGGAAATTTATTCCAGCAATAGATTTAATGATTCTTTGCTAACTCCCTAGCAGAGCTCCCTTGCTGTAGAAGGAACCACAATAAAATACTTGAGGCTTTTTGTTAGACATAGACATTCCCTGCTGCTGGTAATGACATCCTTTTCCTCATTGTCTCTCTGAAAACCTTTAGTTTTGTTTCATTTGCCCTGTCAGCACCCTCTTCAGGAGAATGTCACAGCCATAACCCCCCAGGATATTGGACAAAAATCTGGAAAAATGTCATTCAATTTCCGGCACGTTCCATTCCATCTATTATCTCTATAGAAGCTATTGTAATAGCCCCTTGGTAGCCCAGAAAGGAAACATGGGTAACTTGTTCCATTAGTAATCAATCAATCAATCAGCAAGCATTTATTAAATGCTTTCTCCATGCCAGGCGCCATGCCAAGTACCAAGGATAAAAAGACAAAAATGAAAGAGCTGCTGTTCTTTTGGGGGATCCTTGTACATATAATCATACTCAATGTGGACTGGGCATGCCACCTCTTATCTCCCCTTTCTGGGCTTCCCAACCTCACAGGCCAGGGCTACAGCACCGCCAGGCTTGCCAACACTGAAGGTGCTCTGCCAGCACTAATCACAAAAACTGAACTTTCTCATCACCTGCCTTCATCATCAGAGTTCACCGTTACCTGTGCCTGGACTCATTCCCCGATGATTAGCACAGACTCAGCCTTTCCTATTCTCTTCATCCTTGTGATACTTAATCCCAGAATGCCAAGAAATAAACCTCCCCACCCACACCACCCCCAGCAGTTCCCTCCAACGTGCCTGCTTCCCCTCTTCTCACTTAGCTCTTAACCCCTTGCATTCTGGTTACTGACTTTATCATTCAACTGAAATGGCTCTCTCTAGTTACCAGTGATTTTTAAAAGGCCAAACTAATGACTTCTTCTCAATCCTCATCCTTCTAGACAGCTTCTCTGTGGCAAAGGCTGTTGACCACTTTCTTCTGCTGGCTACTCTTATTTCTCTGTTTTGTTTTTTAACTTTATTCTCTCTTGGTTTTCTTCCTATTTCTCTAACTGCTTTTTCTCAATCTCTCTCTCTCTCTCTCTCTCTCTCTCTCTCTCTCTCTCTCTCTCTCTCTCTCTCTCTCTCTCTCTCTCTCTCTCTCTCTCTCTCTTTATTTTCTCTTTTCACATTTCCCTTCTGGCTCTGGTGTTGACTGAATGGACTTCAAAAGTCACTTTCATTACTGTCTCACCCCAGAACTTCCAACTGCCCCTGCAGGCATCTCACTGTGGAATGTCCTACTTCTCCTGCAGGCATCTCACCCTGGAATGGACTTTCACTGAGCTGGTCCCTTTCTCTCCCTGGTGAATTCCTCCTGGGGCCTCCATTTTGGAGAGAGGTTGGCCCAGACAGCCTTCATTCCCATCCTGGTTCCACTCCTGACTTCTGGGCTTCGGTGTTCCATATTTCATCTTTGTTCTTTTTTCATTGGTTTTTCCTCATGCCAGGAATGCTTTTCTTTCCAACCACTGGTTCCTAGAATCTCTGGGTTCCTTTAAGAATCAACTCCTCCATGAGGCTTTCTCTAGCCCTTCCTGTGGCTATTGACCGTTTCACCTTAGGTTACTTTTTATCTCTTTTGTTTCCAGTGAGATAATAAGTTTAAAGCACTTAGCAGAGTGCCTGGCACATGGTGGGCACTATATAAATGCTACTTTTTAATTTTCCATTTTATATATGTTGTCTCCTCCATTAGAAAGGAAGCTTCTTGAGGAAAGGAAATGTTTTTGCTTTGTCTTTGTATCCTGAGCACCTGGTACAGTGTCTGGCCAATAGTAAGTGCTTAATAAATGATTATTGATTATTTGTAAGACAAATGCAAGATAATTTTCTTGGGCTTGAGAGAAGGTGCATGTACCTGGAATATAGTAAGCGGTTAATGTTTATCGGTTGATTGATAGGTGTGTATATTCGGGAATCAGGAAAAGCCTCACTCAGGTGGTGTTAACTGGATTGAACTTTGTAGGAAGCTAGGGATGTTGAGAGAGGTGAGGCACACATTCGAGGCACAGAGGGCATCCCACGAAAAGGCACAGAGAAAGGCAAGGGAGTGTTGTATGTAAAGAAGAGAAAGTAAACCAGTGTGGTTTGATGGTAGAGAGTAGAGGGGAGGGGTGTGTATAAACTTGGTTGACTTGCATTAATAAAGAGGTTATATTGTGGTGACATCACTACTAGAAACTTGGCTTTAAAAGGGGCATAGAGTCTACTAGAAAGAACTCTGGGCGAGAAATCAGTATTGTCTCTGACCTGCTTTTAGCTGTTTGACCTTGGGAGAATCACTTCCCTTTTCATCATTTCCTCTGTCACACTAATATTTCATCACATTTATATGCCATTACTCATTTAACCATAATCAATTTAGCTAATTGATGGGCACATCCTCCCCTTCGGTTCAAGTTCTTTGCCACTCCAAAAAAAAATCACTGTAAATATTTTTGTACATATGAGTCTTTTCTCTCATTTTTTGATTTTTTGGGGGGTGGGGTGGGAACAGGCCTTAGTAGTGGTATCACTGAGTCAAAGGGTATGTACAGTTTAGTAGGCATAGTTCCAAATGACTTTCCAGAATGGTGGGTCCAATTCACAGCCCCACCAAAGTGTGTTGCTGTGACTGCTTTCCTGCAGTCCCTCCGGCATGTCATTTTCCTTTTTTTGTCAGTTTTGCCAGTTTGCTTGGTGTGAGGGAATACTGCAGAGTGACATTAATTTACATTTTCCTGATTATTAGTGATTTGAAGTATTTTTCTCATATGCATCACAAACTTTAAAGTTCGATAAATGCTAGCTATTATAATTATAATTATATGGCTGTTGACAGCTTTTAATAGCTTGTAGTAATGTAATGTTGTACTGGATGGGGCTTAGGACCTGATTGACATAACTGATTGTTCAAAACACTGGTACTGGGGAAAGAGCGAGGGACTCTAGAGCCTGAATTGTCAGAGATTTCAGGAGACCTATGTTACATGTGAAACTGTAAAAACTGTGTCAACAGAAGCTATAACTGTTAGTTATTTCTATACTATCCGGCCTCTTTAATTCTATTCCCCCTTATTTTAATGTATATAAAGATGTATTTGCTTTTTCAGATTTTTGTAACTGAAAATGCTAACCTTCTTCTGTGAAGGTAAATGAATTGCTATTGCTTGCTAGAGAATGCATGCATGCATATGTAACCACATTAGTAAATTGATGCTTTTTATCAATCTATCTATCAAAGTTATCAATTTATCTATCAAACTATCCGAATCCTTCTGAATTACTTTTCTCCTTCATTCTCTCCTCCCGCTTTAGCTGGGCATTTGTAGAATCAGAGAGGAAAACTCTAACTCCTTCAGGCAAAGTGCTATTGTTCTGCCTAGAAGAGTAAGCCTCCGGGTCATGCCCTTTGGCATTAATCAATCTAGCGACAACAAAGTTAAGGTACTTCTTTATTGCTTTCTGCTCGCCTATGCAATTTCCTTACTTTGCCTTGTGTCCTTTAACTGTTAGGAAGATCTTGTTTCCAAACTGTGATAATGCTCAGCTCCATGTAAGTTATTTTTTTGTAGCATCCTTGTTCTTATAAAAACAACTGATTCCCACATCCTAAGCCTTAGGGAAGGATCATCCTTCTGATCCCACTCTCACTATTTCATTCAGCCAATTATTGTTCTAGAATCTCTGGAAATTAGAAAAAATGGAAACCTCTATAGTGTGTGTCTGAGATGGGATTTTTTTTTTTTTTTATTTAAAAAAAAGGAAATCCTATAGTCATACTAGAGGAGTGCAGGGTGTGTGAGAGGAACTTGCTACCTTTGATACTAATATCTGTGGTTCTGAGCAGCTAATTTCCCTTACTCCGAGCTATCTTTGCTGCTGCAACCCATCAAGACCCCTGGGGTTTATAATCCAGCCCTTCTCATTTGCCACTCTGGTATTTAATGCCCTTTCTTTTCCTACACCCCCTTTACCCTCCCAGGTCTCCATATAAGCCTTTGTGGCTTCTTGATGAACATCTCGTCTTACCTGTCCTGAGATCTCTCCTGGCTATTAAGAATATTCTTCAATAAACCTCATTATAAGATCCATAAACTTCATATGTTTGACTTGCTTCCATTTTCTCTGGGTGTAGAAAGTGAAAATTATCAGAAAAATAATCACTCATTTAGAGGGCAATTGCTGCTAAATATAAGAAATAATATGAATATAGAAGAATCTGATCAGTCTTCAATTATCTTCTATAATCAAGAGTAACCTTGATTTATTTGGAAAGAAAGGAATAGAGCACTAAAACAGAGGCATAGGGATACATTCCTTGCCTAGAAAGCTTTTATGTGGGTCCCTTCTCTTTTCCTTGACTCAAAAAAGTGAACTGGGACTCCCTAACTGTTGGCCTCTTTCAGGATGGTCTCAATGCAGCACCTCCCCTACTTCCTTTTGACCAAAACTTGGGAATTCAGATATCAGAGAATTTTCACTCCCTCTGGCTCTCCATCTAGGTCCCGTGGCTCTTGACATGCCCATGAGAGACTTGGGTCTGAGGTGTCCACTTGTTTTTTCCTTTTCAGTCACTGTGAAGAACTTTACCCAGGCCCCTTCTTTGCCCAGGTCAGTCTTACTTGGAGGAGGTTTATTCCCAAGTATTTGTTAATCATGGCATCCCTATATTCCTATTTTGAACTAGAGAGCCAGAAAGATTAGGGGGATTAGAGAGTTCAATTACAGCTTTTTCTACCTTGGATTTTTGGAACTGGGAGTGAATGAAAAATCACTTATTTAGTGCTTACTGCGTCACAGGTGCTGTGCTGAGTACTAGGGTTACAAATATAAAAAAGCAACGCAGTCCTTGCTTTCAGGGAACTCACATTCTAATAGAGAGAGATAATAAAGGACATAAGTAGCCAGCAAATAATGAAATCACAGGGATGTTGAGTGGAGCTGGTTTGATGAGAAAAAGGTGCAGTATGTCAACATGAGGAATCCAAAATTTCCTCATCTTGTCAGATTTTCTTTTCTCCCTGCTCCCAGAGCCATCAAGATACCTTCTCCCTCTCTTTTTTGGTCATTGGTCTCATGCCGTCTTTCTCCTCTCTCTCAGGAGCCCCAGCCCAAGATGCAGAAAAGCAAAGAAGAAACTTATTTGTACTTCAAAAAGGTGAAGGAGGGTTTAGGGAAAGGGGACTTGATACATCACAGTTTCAGAAAATCAGCTGTTGTTCAGTTCCAGTCTCTCTTGGTTCCTAAATTAGTCTTTGTCTTAATTTCCTGGCTCGTCTCAGAGGATTTCTCTGTTCTCAAATTGCCAGCATCTGATCTCCACTGCCATCCCCTCCTGCAGTACCTACTGCTCCCTTATTTCTCCTCCTGGGAATCCCAATATAGCCAGAGCCTAGAGGTCAAGGTCTCCTTAACATCAACTACTTTGGGGGAATACAATGCCGTCACTGTTCTTGCGAGGGAATAGATTTGTTATAATCTAAAGAACCTTCATTCTTCATTTACATAGATGGCTCCATTTCAGAACCTTTCCAGTCTTGATCAAGTGGGAGGGAAAGAAACAGGAAGTGAAAATCACAAAAAGAAGTCTGGGAGGAACCTCTGGGACTGCGTGCTTGGTTTAAATCCCTTCAGTAATTCTGCTCTGTCTCCTCTCAGAGTCAAAATCCACCCAATGTCTCTTTAAAGCATAACTTACTCCCCTCTAAGAAATATTTCAAGGATTCCCCATTTCCTCTAGGATAAAATGAAAACTCACTCCTTAGCTTGGCGTTTAAAACCAATCACTCTTAGGCTCTAGCCTGTTTCCAGGATTATCAATCCACTTCTTGCACCCTGCGTTTAAATATTTTTAAAAAATGATCTTCACGATCATCAATATCTGCCAGGATTTCAATGTGTGTAAAAAAGAACAAGAGGCTTTCGTATGAAACCATGAACCCTTTTCTGCAGTTTATTTAGAAAGAAATACATGTTTTATATAATTTAACAAGGTAGCAACAAAACTGCTCTGTCTCTGAACTTTTCCCATTTCTCTTCTGTGTGTGGAAATGTTTTATTGATGCTCTTTTTTTTTTTTGTATATCCCTTGCCACTGTGCCTTCCTGCCTCCACTCTCCTTTAGTAGAAAGGCCTGCTTTCTAACGGGTCTGTAATCATTCAGTAAAACAAGGCACTTCTATGGCCATATGTGAGAGTACACATCTCATTCAGCGTCTCTCATGCATTAGGAAAATGAACAGAATGCCAATAATATAAAGAAAAACAACAATTAAAGGTCATGTACTCTGTGTTCCAGTCAAGCTGACCTTTCTCCCCTACCCTGAAGCCATCTCCCATCGCTATGCCTTTGCATACCTGGAATGCCCTCCCTTTTCACTTCTGGCTCTTAGGATTCATTGCTTCCTTCTACGCTCAGGGCATGTACTGCCTCAAACAGGAAGCCTTTCCTGATCCCTGAGGCATTCTCTTCTTCTCCAAATAATCGTAAATATGCTTCTCTGATCCTACCTTGCCCTCAGCTAGAGTGTAAGCTTTTTGAGGGCAAGGAACTATTTTTCATTTGACTTTATTCCTAGTGCCCTGTATATAGTAAGTGCTTAATAAATGCTTTCTGGGTTGTATCTTTTTTTTTTCTGAAAGTTACTGGAAGTGATTTTTACATGTTGCCTGCCAAGAGCCCTACAGCCTTCTCAGTTATTGCAAATTAGCCTCTGAGATGGAAGGTAGGGACCATCAAATCACAGATTTTAGAGCCGAGTCACAGATATGTCCACTCCATCACAGTAAGTACCTAGAACATTTTGGTCACAGAGATCTTGGTCTGAAAGAGTATCTGTGGCTTCCAAAGCCTTAGCCAGGGGTGGGGGCCTATGGCCTCAAGGCCACATGTGGCCTTTTGACTGAGTCCAAGTTTAACAGAACAAATCCTTTTATTAAGGGGATTTGTTCTGTGAAGTCTGGATTCAGTCAAAGGGCCACACTTGAGGACCTAGAGGGACACATGTGGTCTTGAGGCTGCAGGTTCCTCACACCTGCAGACACTAGCAGAACCTGACTTGGAAATAGTAAAGTGTAACAACTGTACTGAGTTTATGAGAGGGACATAAAAGGGAGTGAATCAAGATGTTTATCCAGGAAGAATTGCACCGAACAAGGTGTTCCACGTTACAGTATAAGGAAGAAAGTTAAGTGAAGATTAGCCAAGGTCACATGGTTAGCTTGTAGTAGAGTCAGCACTAGAACTCAGATCTCTATCTTTTTTTAAATTATTTTACTTATTTTCAAGATTTGTTAAAAATTGAATTCCAGTTCTCTCCTTCCCTTCTACATCCCCATCCACTGAGAATATTGATATCAATTATAACTGTGAAGTCATGCAAAACATTTTTATATTAGTTAAGTTGCAAAAAAAAAATAAAAAGCAAGAACCATGAAGAAAGTGAGATAAGGATGCTTCAATCTGCACTGAGTTCATAAATTCTCTCTCTAGTTAGCATTTTTCATCATGGATCTTTTGGAATTGTCTTGGATTATTATATTGATCAGAGTAGCGAAGTCTTTTATTAAAATTTATTTATTTAACTTTCAATATTCATTTTCACAAAATTTTGGGTTCCAAATTTTCTCCCCATTTCTCCCCTCCCCCACCCCAAAATGCCGAGCATTCTAATTGTCCCTATCACTGATCTGCCCTCTCTTCTAACATCCCTCCCTTCCCTTGTCCCCATCTTCTCTTTTGACCTGTAGGGCCAGATAATTTTCTATACCCCATTACCTGTATTTCTTATTTCCTAGTAGTAAGAACAATACTCCACAGTTGTTCCTAAAACTTTGACTTCCAACTTCTCTTCATCCCTCCCTCCCCACCCATTCCCTTTGGGAAGCAAGCAACTCAATATAGGCCATATCTGTATAGTTTTGCAAATGACTTCCATAATAGTTATGTTGTGTAAGACTAACTATATTTCCCTCCATCCTATCCTGCCCCTCATTGCTTCTGTTCTGTCTTTGGATCCTGTCCCTCCCCAAGAGTATGGACTTCAAATTGCTCCCTCCTCCCATTGCCCTCCCTTCCATCATCTCCCCCACCCTGCTTATCCCTTTCTCCCCCACTTTCCTGTATTGTAAGATAGGTTTTCATACCAAAATGAGTGTGCATTTTCTTCCTTCCTTTAGTGGAATGTGATGAGAGTAAGCTTCATGTTTTTCTCTCACCTCCCCTCTTTTTCCCTCCACTGAAAAGTCTTTTGCTTGCCTCTTTTATGAGAGATAATTTGCCCCATTCCATTTCTCCCTTTCTCCTCCCAATATATTTCTCTCTCACCACTTAATTTCATTTTTCTTAAGATATGATCTCATCCTATTCAATTCACTCTGTGCTCTGTATGTGTGTGTGTGTGTGTGTGTGTGTGTGTGTGTGTATGTGTGTAATCCCACCAACTACCCAGATACTGAAAAGTTTCAAGAGTTACAAATATTGTCTTTCCATGTAGGAATGTAAACAGTTCAACTTTAGTAAGTCCCTTATGACTTCTCTCTGCTGTTTACCTTTCCATGCTTCTCTTCATTCTTGTGTTTGAAAGTCAAATTTTCTTTTTAGCTCTGGTCTTTTCATCAAGAATGCTTGAAAGTCCTCTATTTCACTGAAGGATTATTTTTTCCCCTGAAGTATTATACTCAGTTTTGCTGGGTGGGTGACTCTTGGTTTTAGTCCTAGTTCCTTTGACTTCTGGAATATCCTATTCCATGCCCTTCGATCCCTTAATGTAGAAGCTGCTAGATCTTGTGTTATCCTGATTGTATTTCCACAATACTTGAATTGTTTCTTTCTAGCTGCTTGCAATATTTTCTTCTTTACCTGGGAACTCTGAAATTTGGCCACAGTGTTCCTAGGAGTTTCTCTTTTCGAATCTCTTTCAGGAGGGGATTGGTGGATTCCTTGAATACTTATTTTGCCCTCTGATTCTAGAATATCAGGGCAGTTTTCCTTGATAATTTCATGAAAGATGATGTCTAGGCTCTTTTTTTGATCATGACTTTCAGGTAGTCCCATAATTTTTAAATTGTCTCTCCTGGATCTATTTTCAAGGTCAGTTGTTTTTCCAATGAGATATTTCACATGATCTTCCATTTTTTCATTCTTTTGGTTTTGTTTTGTGATTTCTTGGTTTCTCATAAAGTCATTAGCCTCCATCTGTTCCATTCTAATTTTGAAAGAACTATTTACTTCAGTGAGCTTTTGGACCTCCTTTTCCATTTGACTAATTCTGCTTTTTAAAGCATTCTTCTCCTCGTTGGCTTTTTGAACCTCTTTTGTCAATTGAGTTAGCCTATTTTTCAAGGTGTTATTTTCTTCAGCATTGTTTTGGGTCTCCTTTAGCAAGGTGTTGACCTGCTTTTCATGATTTTCTTGCATCCCTCTCACTTCTCTTCCCAGTTTTTCCTCCACCTCTCTAACTTGATTTTCAAAATCCTTTTTGAGCTCTTCCATGGCCTGAGCCCACTGAATATTTATTTTGGATGTTTGGGATACAGAAGCCTTGAATTTTATGTCTTTCCCTGATGGTAAGCATTGTCCTTCCTCATCTGAAAGGATGGGAGGAGATATCTGTTCATCAAGAAAGTAACCTTTTATAGTCTTATTTTTTTTCCCTTTTTTGGGCATTTTCCCAACCAGTTACTTGACTTTTGGGTCCTTTGTCAAGAGTAGGGTATACTCTGGGAATCTGTGAGATCTCAGTTCCTCCAAGGTGAGGAGTGTACTGGGCTGGATGCAGAGAGGGATTTTTATGCCCAGAATCTTAGCAGATACCTCTCCACAGCCACTTGGCCTCCAGTTCTCAAGTCAGCACTGGGGTCTGATTTTCAGATAAGCTGGATGGGCAGGGCTGCCATTCAGTGTGAGACAAAGACCAGCTTGGCCAGGGCCTCCACCCAGGGTGGAGGCAAGACTCAGCTCTTCAATGCCCCCAGGGGTTTTTATGCTCCAACAATGGAGCTTCTGTAAGGGCTGCTGTGCAGGCTCTGTGGCCGCTGCCTGCTGCTGGAGCTATGAGAAGGCACTTCTCCCTTCCTGGCCTGCTGATTAAACCCCATCACTGACCTTTGGCGCCTGTGGGCCAAGGGATCTGAGGCCCCACTACTGCGACTGGAGATTCCGCTCCCTAAGGTGTCCTCCTCCCAGAGTCTTGTTGCGCTGTGGGCTCGGCCAAGGCTGGGCTGGGCTCTGTGCTTGGTTCCACGTCAGGCGCAACCGATGTTTCTGTGGGCCTTTCAGGTCACTGTGGGCCTTTCAGGTCACCATGGGCTGGAAATCTCTTCCACTCTATTGTTATCTACTTCTACTGCTCCAGAATTTGTTGAGAGTCCCTCTGTACAGGTATTTTATGGGCTGTGGGGAGGACCCTGAGTAAGTGTGTTTTTCTAGTCCGCCATCTTGGCTCCGCCCCCCCGAAGTCTTTCATAGTTTATCATTGTTACAATAATGCTGTTACTGTGTACAAATGTTCTCCTGGTTCTGCTCACTTAGCTTTGTGTCAGTTCATAAAAGTCTTCCCAGAACCCAGGTCTCTTAACTCTTATCCTTCTTTCAACTATGTATCATGCTGCCTTCAACAGTACTGTTACTGACACCCTCCACCACTACAAAGGGGACATGCAGTGCTTTCATGTAAAAAAGAGATAGCTCCATTTGTCTGTGGAGCTAGGAATATATCCAGCCCCTCTCATTAACCAGATCCTACTCAGTCTTCCTGGGCTATGTTTGGAAAGGTCCCAATAGTGACTTTCCACCACCCATGATTTTTTCTGTCTGATATTTTTTTCTCCCTCTCTTTTTCCTTCCTCCTTCCTTCTCCCTCCCTCCTTTCCTTCCTTCCTTCCTTTTTTATTTTTCATTCATTTATGATTTATTGAACACCTACTGTATTCTTATCCTTGTGCCAGACTTTGTAAGGTTCAGGACACCCCTTGGGGAATCCCACAATCTTAACTGGGGTGATAAGAGTCACAAATAGGAGCAGATTTATGGTAATTACAAGGGAGTAGTACAAACTCTCATAGTAGCAAAAGGAAGAAGGTCACTATGAGCCCAACAAGGGCAACCTTCATGGAAAGAAAAGAAATTTGTCCCGTGATTGCCTTAATTCTTCATTTCTCTCCCTCAATGCTCCTTTGCCTCTGCAAGTGATGTCCCTAAAGGAAAGGGGACCAAGTCACTGAGTAACACAAGTTCAGTACATACCCTCCTGATGGTGCTCACTCCTCATTCTATGGGAAGCGCTTCCTGGCCCCTCTAACAGCTGGCACTCTCCCTCCCTCCCTGCTTCCCTATTTAACCACCCTGTATTTATATGGATTTATTCTGTATATTTTTATTTATACATATATACTTATGTCTAATCTCTCCAATTAGATAGGAATTCTTTCTTATTCTTTGTATTTGTATCTTTAAGTTCTGTCTTGGTGCCTGGGACAGAGGAGGTACTTAATAAATTCTTGTTGATCAATTGATCCAGATAGTATACCCCTGGTACCCACTGTCCCCCCTTTAACAAGCACACACACAGATGCACTCACATACACATTGAAATCAACAGCAACTCATGCGCATGTGCACACAGAGATCTGGACACACAGTATTCGTGTAAAGAATTAATCTTTGGTACAAATGTGAGCTGACAGAGAACTCTTTCATATGCTTTGGCAGAGGGGCTCCATCTAGAGAGAGCCAGGCAAGTGAGGGGTGGAAAGAGCCCAGGATAGAGAGATAGAAGATGCCATTCAAGTCTCATCATCTCCCTTTCCTTCTCTATCAAGGGAGAGAGAATATTTTTTTTTAGGATTTAGCATGTGCCAGTTGAGGATTAAGAGACAAAAATGATCATAGATGGGGTCTTTGAAGGCATCAAATCCTCCTTCCTTCATTTTACAGATAGGGAAACTGAGACCCAGTGAAGTTAAGTGACTTACCGAGGGTTACACACCTAGGAGTGTTTGAAGTAGGACTGCAAACAAGGCCTTGCTGACTCCAAGTCTAAAGCCCTATCCAGAAATAGCCCCTTCTTTAAGGAGCTCACGTTCTCCTGGAAGTGGAGTGAGATACAAAGCATGCAATTAAGTACTAGGCAACTTGAGGAGGGAGAAGGCACTATCGATTGACCTGAGTGGGTGTGTTGGGGGGAGGGGGACAGGACAGCCTTAGCTCCTCCAGAGGGATAAACGCACTACATCTCCAAATTCACCTTAATGCCAAAATTCAAAATCTTGAGAGTGCATCGTCAGCTTTGACTTACTTAGTCTTCTCTCCATCCCATGGAATGTCTCCCTGTACTATATTGATTTCCACCTCCCCCCCACACCCATCTTCCCCCTCTCCTATATGCAGCTGACAAATAAAATTCAGGTTATCTGGCCTGCTTCCTACTGGGACACTCATGCTGCACCGCCCCATCACTCCATCCCTCTCCCTGTGCAGACACACACATACACACACACACAGCTCATATTCACTAATGTTGCTACAGCAACAAAGTCATTAAGCTTTCTGGTCTTGTAGTTCTTACCAGGCACGGGGCTGCTGGGTTTATAAACCATGTGTGAGAGTCTCATTTATATGAAATGTACAACCCCCTGGGAAAGCCACAGCACCAGAAAGGGTGAGGCTGAAGACCTAGGGGCCATTCCTTACACTCTCCAGTGCCTTTTAGGGAGGACAGCTCCCCGCCCTCACCCCTCCTTCTCCCCTCCCCTCCTGCCCCCCTCCATCCTGCTCTGATGCTTATCAGCTGTGTGGTTCTAAACAAATCACTCCATTTCTCCAGGTCTCAGTTTCCACATCATGAATGGGTTGGATTTGCTGGCAATCCTTTCTGATTCTTACTCCCATGGAATGTGGAGGTGATTTGAGAAGATGGGTGAGTTGCTTCTTAGCCTTGCCTTGTGAACACGGGGCAGAGTCTGACAGCTAAAGAGCTTTCCTCAGGTCAAGCAGGTCCTGGATGTCCATGTACTTCAATGAATGCAAATGGAGTGAAAGCAAAGAGATCTGTAGAAATGCAAACGCCTCTGTAGCAGACATGGCTGAGGCAGCAAGGAAGTCTCACATTAGCATTTCCCTAGTGTTAGGTGTTTTTGTACTCTCCCATATAATTTTTCAACTTGAGCATGAAATAAAAATAGCAAAAACATTGATGGCTGATATTTCCGTAGCACTTTATGATTACAAAGCACTTTCTATATATGATCTCATTGAAGGAACTCAGGACTCAAACATCGATCTGACTTCTGGTCCAATGTTTCCTATACCATAATGCCTTTTAGGAAACAAGCTAACATGGAAAGACAGCGGTTAGCTAGCAAGCAGTCCAGACAGACCTCAGCTGCGTGACTTTGGGCATTAGACTGGAAATTCCTTGAGGTCAGGGACTCGCCTGGCACATAGTAGGGGCTTAATAAATTTTTATTCAATTGAATTGGATTAACTTTTTTGGGACCTCAGTTTTCCTATCTCTAAAATAAGACTATTAGATTCATTGTTTCCAAACTCTCTTACAGTAGTAATATAGCATGGTTCTATGGAAACTATGCTTTTCAGAATCACATACAAGGAACCAAGGAAAATTTCAACTTCAACAACAGATTACCCTGTAAAGGGTACACAATCCTTATCTGATTTCAGAAGTGGCGAGAAAGGTCAAGAGACACTGCCCTGGGATCTTTTAAAAATAAATCTAACCTCAAACTTTCTCATCCTAATGTTCTGTGAACCATCATTCTATGGGAAACAGTGGGGAAAGCACTGGTTTAGGAGAGAGAGGACTTGAATTGGAAACACTACTATGCTAGTACCTTGGTGGCCCAGGGCAAGTCTCCCCCTCTCCAGGTCTGTTTTCTCCCTTCCAAAATGTACGTACCTTGAGGGCTGGCAACGTTTCACTCTTGTCTTTGTATTTTCATGCTTAGCACAGTGTCAGGTATGTATAGTAGGTACTTAATAAATGTTTATTTTTTCATGTCTGAAAAACTTTTAATTCTCAAATGCCATTCTTTAAAGTAGCGCAATTTCACACAAGAACCTGAAGATGCTTTGAGGAGATGATGTCCGTACAATGTGATCACATTAATGAGAAATCAGCTTTGACCTTCTTGGGTAGATTCATTTTTTCCTACTCTAAATCTATTCATTCTAAGTCTTTTGTTATTGCATGTATCACCCAGGTCTTTGCTAGACACTATAAGAAGGGACAAGAGTAGAAAGTGCTCCTGTCCTGGGGCTTGATTAGCTTGGTACAGGCTGAGGCTAAGGATTTGTAGCTGTGGAGTATCCCACATGTAACAGCAGGGTCAGGAACAGCCCTTGTAGGGAGGGGAGGGGGAGGTTGTAGTGAAGTTTCATTCAGGTTCCCTGATAAGGAGGGTTATTAGGGAGTTTTTAGATTAAGTACTGAGTAGGCATAGTGGTAGAGTAGAAAATAGAAGGAATACTGACTCTGAAGTCAGAATATTGAGGTTCAGATCCCACTTCTAATGCATACTATCTGTGTGACCTTGGGCAAGAGACTTGACCTCCCTGGGTCTCAGCTTCTCCATCTGTAAAATGAGAGGTTGGACTAGATGACTTCCAAGGTCACTTCCACTGGGTGACAGGAATGTCCTGCTTGGCACTCTGTGGACTGTTCTTAGGAGGGGAATTGTTCTTGTTACGGTGGAGCCTCTTGTGATTCTGTGGGTACAAGATCTGAATTCAAGGAACTCAGAGAGTGGTGAGGATAAAAAAGGCACATGAGACTGAGAACACAGGAAGGCAAGATCTTGAATGTGGCTGGAGTTTTGTGTCTAAGGACTATAAGCTTGGAGAGATAGACTGGAGCCAGATTGTAAAGGGCTTTCAATGCCAGATAGAGGTGTTTATATTTTACTTTAGAGGAAATAAAGCGTTGTAGAAATTTCTTGAGCTGGGGAGGGACTGGTCTAGACTCATGCTTTAGGAATAGATTGCTAATTTGAATGTATCACCCTGGCTGGTAAGGAAGCCATCCCATTTTCCAGTGTCCATATTGGCATATCTCTGAACAAACCTCAGGCACAGAATTTAGCCGTCCATCCTTTTCTTTTAACTCATGGCCTCCAGTCCTTGGCACAAAGCTCCAGCACTCAGGGCAGGGGGTCTTTTAAAAACGCTTTTAATGAAGCAAATGATGGCTCAAAATAACTCATTGCACAGGTTTTTAGAAAAGGTTTCACCCCAGGGCTCAGCTACTGAGCTTCCCTCTGTGGCCAGACCACCACACAGCAGGGCTCTCTGACAGTGAAGGCAACGCTTAGCCCAAGGACCCGGGGCTGACTCTTCCACCAGACTCTGGAAGTAGGGGAGGGTGACTCTGTCCAGCTAACATAACTCAGAGAAAAGCTAGCTAGAATTTTAGTTTCTCCTTTGGATCTTTAATAACTGGTAGTTTTTCTATAGCTTGTGTTCACACCATCAGTAGTACACTGACCTGGGCTTTAGGAGGTGTGGGTTCTAGCCCTCCATCTGCTATTAATTAGTCTTGTGACCTTGGGCACCCACCACCCCCAACCTCCTTGGGTCTCAGCATTCTTCTCTGTAGAATGAAAAAGCTGACCTGTAACAGGGGTTCTCAGTCCTTTGTGGCTCCTATGCCCTTTGTCTTTGAGCAAAACCTTCCTATACCCCTGATTCAGTGTGGAAGGAAAAATTCTTGGCTTTGCATGTGCATATAAGAAATGAAAATAAGGCAGAATTACTTTTTCATTAAAAATGGTACAAAACATACACATCCTGAATGCTGTTAAATATTTATCACCCTATCTAATCTCAGCTCATGATCTCTGGACTCTACCTCGTCAGCTACCTCTCCTACTTGTCTACCCTGAAGCCTGCTCTCCTTCCTGACTGGGGAGGCCTGACCTGGCCCATCACCTCAGGAGGAGCAGCAGCCCATGCTTGCTTCATGCTCAGCTCTCATGGTCTCCAGAATGTTTCATATCCTCAGCTTCCATGTCTGTTGCCTTTCCCCATGAGTATCACCTTCTTCCCCTTCTATCATGTGCCATCTTCCTCTGATGAAATGTAAACTCCTTGAAGGTAGGGACCATCCTCTTTTCCTGTAATTGAGCTTTATAAATTATCTATCCATCTTCCTTCCTCCCTTTATTCCTCCCTTCCTTCTCCTCCTTTTTCTCTCCCTCCCTCCCTCCTTTCCTTCCTCCTTTCCTTCCTTCCTTCCTTCCTTCCTTCCTTCCTTCCTTCCTTCCTTCCTTCCTTCCTTCCTTCCTTCCTTCCTTCCTTCCTTCCTTCCTTCCTTCCTTTCTCTTTCTTCCTTCCTTGCATTTTTTCCCATTAATGCTATACTTCTGAAATATTCCCTGTACATTCTTGACAAGCTTCTCATACCCCAGGTTGTGAGCCTCTAATCCAGACGATGCCTTAGGTCTCTTCTGGCTCTAACATTTGTGGTATTTAACAATGTCCCCTATCACTTAAGCCCTTAACACTTCATTAGGTGTGCTCTCTGGGGTGTCTGGAGAGCTTCTAAGAAAACCCCAAGGGGCTCTGGGCTGAGACCAAAGTTTCCAAATTCTGCTATGTCTTTTTTCACCCTCAAATAAACAATAACCAGTATAAAGCTTGGAGCTGAAGCCACACTGAAAAATGAACCTTTACATGAACCAAAGAGAAGAAGGAATAAAATGCTCATCTTTGGGTAGGAAAACAGTGTTCCTGTTGAGAAGCTTGACCAGGTACCCCCTGCCATGGCTCCTGCTGATATAAATCCTCTCACACATAAAAACCTTAAGTTCAGATCCTTGAACATTCTCTTTCCAAAGCAGTGACTACCAGGGGATCAGATATTACATTTACCAGGATTTTGTCATAACCCAACTGGACAGAGGTGGGGGCCACCTAACTCACTCCACCACCTTGCACAATCCCTAAATGGAAATCCACCCAAAGGGGTAATAACCCAAGCCTTCTGGGGGAACTACCTTTGAAAGCCTGAAATGCATTTTCAAACTGTCTAGGGATCACCCAGACAAAATACCTGCACTAGTACATACATTCACTCAGTAACCTCTTCGTTCCATGCACTCAAAACAAAGACTAACTCTGGGGCTCCTACGTGCTCAAACTCTGCGTATTCAACACTCCTGGGCCTGCTTATAGTCTGCTCCACTTGATCTACTGATAACCAGCTCGAAGAGTCTGTCCTGATAGTCCTTTATAGCCATGGGGGAGGAGCTAAAAGGGACTTTTAATTACAAGCAGCTGGGCAGTCCTTTCCTTGGCCATATACAGATGTTTGCATTTCTAGTTAGCTATCCCCAGAGGCTAATGCCCAGTTACGTACCTGGTTCTTTGTACGCTTTCTTCCCCTCCCCCAATCACCATCCCCACTGCCCCCCTACCCACTCCCTGGTACCACTGTTCTTGGATTGCAGGTCTATTATAAAAACACTCTATTTATGTCTAAAAAAAATTATAGGGAGCATTTGCATGTCATATGCATAGTTAGCATGCTATTTGCATACACCTGCCTGCTGTAGATTTTATCACCAAACACAAAACATCTACCATCCTTTTAACTTTCAACAACTAAAAAAAATTTATTCAAAGTGCCCACTGTATACAGGAAGAAGTATTGGGTATTGACCATCGAGCTGACTGTGGAGGGAAGCACACTTAGGTTCATGGCCCGCCTCTGGCGCAAAAAACTAGGGGCCTTAGGCCCCTTAGGCCATGCGTTAAGATGATAAATCACAGGATTGCTGATTTGCATCAATGGAGGAAATATCCGCTTCAGCAGTCTGTCAACACCCATGAAATCACAGGTCAGTTCCCCTCACAAAGAAGAAAACCCAAATCCAAACCTTGTGTGAGGCATTGTACTCTGTGCTGGGACTAGAAAGATCAATCCAGATACTCCCCATAGCCTCAAGGACCTTAAAATCTTCTAATTCTTCATGATGGACATTATTATCCTCATTTTAGATGAAGAAGCAGGTTCACAGAGGTTAAGTGATCTACTCATGGTCACTTGTCTAATAAGCTTTGTAAGTGGGATCCAAACCTTGGTCTTCCTATCTCTAAGTCTAGCTTTCTTTCCACTTCATGGATGAATTTCTTTCTTTTAAAAAACAGTATTTTATTTTTTCCCAATTATTTGTAAAGGCCATTTTTAACATTCATTTTTAAAATATTTGGAGTTCCACATTTTCTCCCTCCCTCACTTACCCTCTCCCTAAGATGGTAAGCAATTTGATGTAGGTTTTATATGAACAATCATGTAAAAAATATTATATCATGAAAGAAGAAACAGACTAAAAGGAAAAAATGAAAAAAATAAAGAAAGTCAAAATAGTCTGCTTCAGTTTGCATTCAGACTCTATCAGTTCTTTCTCTGGATATTGATAACATTTTCCATCATGAGTCTTTTGGAATCGTCTTGCATCATTACATTGCTGAGGTGAGCTAAGTCTATCAGTGTTGCTCTTGCTATGCAATAATGTTCTCCTAGTTCTGCTCATTTCATTCTGCATTAGTTCATGTAAGTCTTTTCATGAATGAATTTCTTAAAGGCAGGAGCCATGTCTTCCAGCCCTGGCTCAATTCCCTGTTACCCTACTCCATCTCACACTTCTACCTCCTGTCTGGGATGCCAGAGTTCTTGGGCCATCTCTCCTCTTCGTAAGTTGCCTTCTTCCATGAAATCAGTCCTTGAGGGTCTACCTTGAACCATCTAATCATCTGTCTCCTTTCTCAGACCTTTCCCCATCCACTCATGCTTTGCCAGGACTCAATTCTAAATGGTTTGCACACTCCCAACTTCCTTTTGCTTCTCCTGTCCTACTATTTTTACAAACTTAGATGCCAAAAAAACAAGTCCCTTTCCTTATCCCATTTACCTGCTTTGTTATTCCCATCCATCCCACTCCACTAGTGTCCCCCTCCACTGGGGGTGGTCTACCTTTGAAAGCCTGAAATCCATTTCCAAACTGTCCAGGTATCACCCAGACAAAATACCCACACTGGCATATATATACATTTACTGAGAATCTCTCAGTTCACTAATGGTCTGCTCCACTGTGGTCTGCTCTGCTGTCTACTGTGTCCTCAGGAATGAAAACTCCCTTTCATCTGGAGCCTTTTCCTTTCTCATTCTCCATCTGGCATTCACTGAGATCTGGTTCCCTTCTGATACCACTGCTTCCCTGGCCACCCTTTCCAGTGCTTGGCTCACTGTCTTTCTCTCCACCTCAACTCCTGCTTTCATACTGGAGGACTTCAACATATATATACATCTTCTCTTAAATACCCTTAACTTCCCTTTTCCTCAGTCTACTTAGTTCCCATGACCAACTCCTCTGATCTTGCCATCCATCACAATTTTTCCATGTCCTTACTCACAAATTGATATTCCTTTATTTGATAATAATCTTTCATCATTGTCTTTCAACTTTAACCCTGTTTTTGGTCCTCATCAAGAACACCAATCCCTCTTCCCTCAGTTCTTTCTAAAACCACCCCCCATCTTAATCCTCCTCTCTTTCCATTCTTAAACCCTTGTTGAACCTATACTACCCTCTACACTTGGATCCCTTCCTCCTTTGTTGTTGTTAATCATACCTTGCCAACCCCTGACCCTGATTACTTCTACTATCTGGTTCCTTTACTCTTATTCATGTGCTGTTGAAAGGAACTGAAGGAAATCATGAAACCATGTTGACTGCATACACTGCAGACTGATGCTAGCTAGATAGTATCCCTTGGGCTCTCACTGCAACAAGGCAATTTGACTTTCCCTCCATCCCACTCACCACAGTGGCTGCTTCAAATCTTTTCTCTCCTCAAGCCTCTGTCATTGTATTCCCTTCCTCCACCCTCACCTCATATCACCCAATCCCAAAATTGAGAATTCCCTCTTCTATCCTCATGCCATTCCATTCCAACATCTTCCCTGCCTTTTATTCCAGTCTTGCATGAAGGGGTGGCCCTTCTTTTTGCCAAGGCCAACTCCTCTACATTCACCACTGTTCACATGCAGTTTTCTTCAGAAGATTGTCGCCATTACCTTTCTCATAATCTCTGTCTCCTGGCTCCTTGCCTGTGTAATGGTAAGGGAGTTTGAAGATCTTTCCTACCCCTTAATAGGCCCATGTGTCCTGTTTTGAGCTCTGGCCCAGCTCCCAGCCTGAGTCATATGGAGCTGATGGTGGGAGAAGCTTGCCAAATGCATGGAGCAGAAGGAGGGAATGAGGTAGAGCTGAGAGAGAGAGGAGGCAAAGTGGAGCAGAGCAGCTAGTGTGAGTGAATGGTTTTGCCTAAGGGAACTTGTTTGTGGGGAGACCTGATGGAGGGAAGGCTTGGGGATGACTGTGCTCCCTTTATTGATAATATGTACAAACTTCCTTGTTACCATGGTGGAATTGGCTTTCTGGTATCTGGAAAAATATTTTGGTTTCATCTTTGAGGAAGAGAGTTTACATTTTGTGAATTTACCCTGGAAATACGCATACGTAACGCTGCTGTGAGTGTCTCATTGGCATTACAGCTTGCTTCCTACAATATTCCCCCATTCTTAAAAAACCCTCATTTGATCCAGTCATCAACCTATATCTCTCCCTCATTTCTTAGCTGATCTTTTTTTTTAGTTTTCATTTTTAATCACAACTGTACAGCAGCCTATTTTATTCTTGCATCTTTTCAATGATTCCTTCTTTATATTTGCCCTTCTCCTCTTTTCCAACTTGCTGGGATTTGACTTAATGCTCTTTTCTCAATCTTTGTCCAGTTTTAGTCTGGTGATAACTACCTTACTAGGGTGAATTCCCACATGGACAGTTGGGCCATTAGCTTTTTCATGTTGTACACATTCAATGAAGATTATGTATTTCTTGCTGTAAACCTGGTCTACCTTGCTAATTTATTGACCTTTGCAGTGTCCACGAACCACCTGGACCTTGTCATCTTTCTGGATGGGCATGCAACTGATGTTGTATTTCTACCTCAACTCCTTGGAGAGTGGGGACGATATGATTTTACGCCAGATGTGCAAGGGTGCTTTGAAATGTCTCTTGCGGTTCTTGCTTTGGTCCGAGGTCACAAATGGATTGAACTTCATTTTGGCATTTGATCATTTGACCATTCAAAAAGAGACTTTGTTATCTGGTACTGGAAACCTAACCTCCTCCCGTAGCTAATCTTAAGAAAGTTCTTTATAGTAAGTGCTTCTACATCCTTTCTCACCCTAGTTAAACCTTCTTTAATCTGGTTTCTTCATTCAACTGAACCAGCTCCCTCCAAATTTTATCAGTGATTTCCTAATTGCCTAATCTAATGACTTCTTTATCCTCTTCCTTGTTGAACTTTCTGAAACACTTAACAGTGTTAGCCACCTTCTCCTTGATTCTTGCTTTCCTGTGGGTTTTTGTGACTGTGCTTTCTTGGTTCTTTCTCCAGTCTGTCTGACTGCTTTTTCAGTATCTTTTGTCGATCTTTATCTATGTCATCTCCAAGGCTCTATCCTGGGCCTCTTCTCTTTTCTCTAAATACTCTCACTTGGGGATCTCATTGGATCTTAGAGTAATTATCACCTCTATGCAGATGATTCTTATACATATACATGTATGTATACTGTACCTATATATCTATTATCCATCCAAATATCCATCTGTCTATCTATCCATATATTCATTCTATCTATCATCTATCTATCAATCAATCTGTCTGTCATCTATCTATCTATCTATCTATCTATCTATCTATCTATCTATCTATCTATCTATCTATCTATCGTCTATCCATTCATCTGTCTCTCTATTGGTCTATCTATCTATCTACTTATCTCCAGCCCTAATTTCTTTCCTAAGCCCCAGCCCTACATCACCAATTGCTACTAGACATTTCAGCCTTATTGTTCCATGGGCATTTTGAACTCATCATGTCAAAAAAAGCAAAACAAAACTCAGATTTCATTATCTTTTCCCCCAAACTCCCCTCTTGTGAGTTTTTTTCTTACATCTAGGGCACAGCTATTCTCCTAGATTCCTCAGCCCTCAATACCTCTCACCTGAACTATTTCAATGACCTACTAACTGGTGTCCTTTCTGTAAATCTCTTCCCATGTCACTCCATCCCTCCTGCCTCTACCAAAGCACTTTTCCTAAAATGTAGGTTTGACTATTCCACCTTCCCCTGCTCAATCAACTTTAGTGACTCCCTATTACTTCTAGGACCATGTATAAAATTCTCTAGTTGGCACAACTTGGCTCCTTCCTCCCCTTCTGGTCTTCTCACACTTTATTCCCTTCCAAGTTCTCTGCTGGATGGTGATATCAGCCTGTTTCTATTCCTAGCACACTACACTCCTATGGCCTTAGGGTTTTTGCACTGATAATCTCCCATATCTGGAATGCCCTTCCTGCTCACCTCTGTCTCAGCTTCCACAGCTTTTTTTAAGAATCCACCCAGTCATCTCCTTCTGTAGGAGGAGACTTTTTGTGGTCTTCCTCAAACACTTGAGTCATCCTTTCCAAGGTCAGCTTCCTTCTCTGTATGTACCTTGTATGTACCTAAGTTATTTGCATGTGACTTCCCCCTGTTAAGATGTAAGTTACCCGCAGGTAAGAGCCATCTTTGCTTTTTCTCATTAGCCCCAGTGTTTAGCCTAGCATAGTGTAGGGCTTGGCCTGCACATACGTACTTAATAAATGCTTGCTGATTGATGTTCACTACCAAATGTCTTATATCACTTTGTGTCTGACACAGCAATTAGGCTATTGCCTTGCATAGACTCTGTACTCAGTAAGTGTTTATTGATTACTGATTGATTGATTCTGCAGAGCTGCACTCAACAGCACACATCTGAGCAATGGAGGTCAGAGAAGGAACCCGCTGGGATCCTCGCCCTGCTCTGCCCCTACCGCTGCACCTCTGGTAGGACTCCCTCATCGGGGCCTGCTTTCCTTTCATCTCTCCCCATGCTCTGATCTCTCCTCAGCATGGTCCCAGTCCTTTTGGTTTTTATCCTGCTCAGTCCCCTGGAGCCCTTCTCTGCTGGCAACAAACTCTTCTTCATCCTAGATGCCTTCTCACATTCTTTGCCTTCATTCGCTCCATGTGCTCTATGATCCCGAGATACTGATGCCAACCTTCTAGTCCAACGGCACATCTCCTCACTGGCTGTCACCCCCCGGCCCAGAATTCTTCCCTCCTCGCCTCTGTCTCCCAGCTTCCTTCAAGACTTAGCTTACATTCTACCTTCTGCAAGAGACCTTTCCCAGTGTCCCTTCTGCCCCACCCCCGTGCCTTCCCTCTGAGATTACCACCCATTGCCCACATATGTCAATGCAGCATTCAGCACAGCACATAGTAGGTGCTTGATACATGCTCATTGATCGATTGTATGCAGATCATTGTTTGCATGTTGTTTCCCTTATTAGGATGTGTGCTCCTTGAGGAGAGGGACTGTGTTTTTGCCTATTTTTGAATCGCCAGCACTTAGCACAGTCCTAACACATAGTAAGCCTTAATAAGTGTTTGTTGACTGACTGATCAACTGCTCCTCGCTCCCCAAAACCACCTTCAGACCTTTCTCTGGTCACCGTCATGTAGCAATGACCTCTCCTCCTTTCAGCTCTGCTGTAGCCTATTCAGGTCCTTGTGACTGTCATGTAAGGACCTCCAGGTCGCCCTTTCTCTGCCCCCAATAAATCTGGTATCTGGCTTGCAGTTTTAGTTGTTTTTTCTTCTCCACTCCAGCCTCTGCCTCATTTGAATGCCCAGGCATCCCAGTTCCTCAGCCTTCTTAATTCACAAGACCTCTGTATCCAGTCTACCTCAACCATGCCCAGCAATGGTCACCCACCATTCTTCTTCTCTCTGCTCTGTTGACTGATTTGGCTGAGGTGCCAGGATTCTTGGTGATGGTTTGGATTCTACTCCAGCAGCATCTCCACAGGGAAACTAATTAGACTTAGCTTTTTTGAAATTAGCAGGGCCAATCAGAATTTCGAAGGGCACTGGTAACCATGCAAATGTAATAGGATTTATTTTTTGCTGCTCCCTTTAAACTGATTCCAGGAAGGTATTTGAGCTTTCTGTTTTCTTTGCTTTTCTATTTTTTTTTCAGAGCAGGTTAAGGATTTTAGATTTTTATTTTAATTATTGCTGAAGACTCAGCTAGACCCATGTCTGGCCATTGGCTTTGACAACAAATGAAGAAGTACGGTGTTGGGAAAAGTTCATTGTCCGTCTAGTCAAGAGGCCAAGATTTTTATTCTAGCTCTAACGCAATACCTCGATGATGAGTGACTTAAATTTCCTAAACTTCTGTTTCCTCATTTGTAAAATGGGGATGGCAAAGCTTACACAATCTACTTTGTGGGGGTTTTTTTACACTTTAAAGCAGGGTGGTATCAAGTTAACAGTATTTGCTAAGCACCTACTATGCATCAAGGCTCAGTGGATAGAGTGCCCGAGTCAGGAAGACCTATCTTCTTGAGGCTTCAGATACTTACTGGCTATATGATCCTGGGCAAGTCATTTTATCCTGTTTGCCTCAGTTTCCTCCTCTGTAAAATGAGCTGGAGAAGGAAATGGCAAACCACTCCAGTATCACTCCCAAGGAAATCCCAAATGGGGTCATGAAGAATCCAACAACAACAGTGACATGAGTCAAATGCTGGGCTAATACAAAGATGAGCATAGTCTCTGCCCTCAAGGACATCACAGTTCTACTGGGGAGACAGTGCACAAACATTGACACATACGTAGATAGTCTCTACAGAATGAATGGAAGGTAACCTCTTGGATGGTGGAAAGACCATAAGTTGGAGGGTTAGAAGACCTGGACTTTAGTCTCAGCTTTACTACGAACTCATTGAGTGAACCTGGGCTCATCCCTTAACTTCTGGGTCTTGGTTTCCTCATCTTCTAAAGGAGGGCATTGGTCAAAGTGACCTCTATGACCTCTTCCAGCTTCTTAGGAAGAAGAAAACATGCAAAGGAACATCTAGGGTGGGACAGTGGCCGGACCACTGGGTTTAGAGTTAGGTTTGAAGGTTATGCTGGAGCTAGCTCAAACTGGCTCAGGTGAGCTGCTTATTAAATTTCCAGTGGGTACATTTACACTTTGGAAACCTACATATCAGTGCAGGATCTATTGTTTTGGTGATTGTCTGGAATTAAGAAAATGATGGAGAACATGTTAATAATACAGATTTAACTTAAGAGGGTGTCTTACCTTTCTGAGAGCTGGTTGTTAAATATTCAGCTGGTTGTTAAACATTTAGCCAAACACACCTGCTTTGAATCTAGATGCTGTTACTTCCTTTTATCTGTCTTATTCTCAATTCCTTCACCTGTAAAATGATGAAGTCAGACTCAGCAGACTTTAAGATCCTTTCCAGTTTTAATTCCAAGCATTCTCTTACTTTGACCTGGCCTGAAAAAAATCCACTTCAAAAGTACCCTTGCTGTAAATTAAAAATAGATCAAAAGGTAATGGGAAGTGTCTCTCTATGCCTGCTGCTGCAAAAAAAACCACTTCATCACAGGCTACAAAAGCTCTGTGAAGCAGAGATCTTCCCTTTCTTTTCCCCCAAAGCAGAAACAATGAACAAAAGTCCTCTGGGTAATACAAATGACTGAACATTGTCCGAGTTTGTTGTAATAAAATGCTTAAAAAACCCCCAAACCCTGAAGCCTGACTATGGCAGCCTACTCCAGGGAAATCCCTAACTAGAGAAAATTGTGCATCTTTTCCCCTCATGTTTGAGGAGCAGTAAGTTTGAAGGAAATAATTGTGTCTTCTGCCTAACTTACCTGTTTGCTCATCATATCTCTGTGCACTAGAATGTAATCTCCTTAAAGGCAGAGCTATCTGATCATTACCATTGTTTACCCAGCACCCAGCATATATTTACTAATTTACTAATATTTCTTGAATTAAATTGAGTAATGAGAAATGAATTTCCCTAAATACAGTTTGCCCTCAGTTCAAGGCAGAATAAAACCCAGGACTGGGAAGCTGGGTTCTAGTCTCAGCTTTGCAATAACTTGCTGATGACCTTAGTCACTGTCATGCCAACTTGAAGTCTCATTTGTTCAATGTATATAAAGCATTTTGCAATCTTTAAATGCTATATAAAGGTCAGTCATTATCATGACAACTACTACTGCTACTACTAACAGTACTACTACTACTAGAGGTGGTAAGGGTGGTGGTGCTGGTAGTGGGCAGCTAGCTAGTGCAGTGGATAGAACCCTAAATCTAGAGTCAGGAAGACTCATCTTCTTGAGTTCAGATCTGGCCTCAGACATTTTACTAGCTGGGTGACCCTGGGCAACTCACTTAACCCTGTTTGCCTCAGCATTCTCCTCTGTGAAATGAGCTGGAAAAGGAAACGGCAAACCACTCTAGTATCTTTGCCAAGAAAACCCCAAATATAGTCACGAAGAGTCAGACAGGGCTTGACAGCAACAAAAGTAAAAGTAGTAGTGGTGGGGTTATTGTACAAGGCAGTATGGCTTAGATTGCTGACCTTGGAGTCAAGAAAGGCTCAGTTCAAATCCTGTGTCTGACCACCATTTAGCTCTGTGATAGTAACGAGCCACTCAAGCCCCCAGTGTCTCTGGCATTTCTGTAAGACTCTAAGTTACACATTAGGTACCCACCTATATTAGTACAAAATAATTTCTCTACAGGGAGTTTCCATTAAGATGAAATCACATGTGTCTGGGTGCACCTCCCTCCCCCCCAAGAATGAAAGAAACATGTCCTCATATACATATCTAAGCCTTCCTGTGATTATTAATAGTAATAACAATCAATAGGCTTATAAACATTTATTAAGTGCCTTCTAAGTGCTAGGCCCTGTGCTAAGTGCTGGGGACACAAACCGTCAAAAGTCTAGGAGTTTATAATCCAACAACATGCAAATAAAATATCTACAAAGCAAGCCGTGTGCAGGAAAATAGGAAATCATGAACAGAGGGAAGTCACCAGGATTGAGAAGGTTTGTTAAAGGACAAATGAATGGAGGGCAAATGTACAATAATGGGACTTTCATCTCCGTCCCAAAGGGTGGAAGGTCTTGGGTGAGATTTAGCCACCCTCTGCGGCTTGGTTTCTGGCCCATGATATGGACACCTCTGAGAAGGCCTGAGGACATGTTTGCAGAGCGGCCTGTGAGCCATGATGACACCGGCCTTTATCGCTCAGAGGAATGATTGCATTGGAGACTGTGTTCTGGACCCCAAGACTAAAAATAATATTCATCTTTCTGGCCATTTTATTCTCAGCAGGGAAATCAGCATAATTGCCTCTTTCCTTGTAGGACAAGGCTCCAGTCAGTGCTCCAGGGGGGTTGAGTACAATCCTCCCATTCAAAACCATTTCACACACTCTTCCCTCCCTCAGCTTGGGCCTCTCCCCAAGTGCCTTTTCATGTTGTTTGAGATGGAACGGGACACAGAGTGGGGTGTTGTCTCGGGTGTCCCAGGGCAATCTTGTTTTTGTAACCCACGCACCTTAAAATGGGTCTTTGGCGATTTGGGTTCTGGCCAGCCAGAGAGGACTGCCTCTACCCTTCCTTCACTGTCAATATTTAAGCCAAATATAATCACGGTCAGGCTAAATTAAAGTCTTTCAGTACATAATCAAATCTGGCTAAAGTCACAAGTGAAAATGAGTCTGGTGGTTTCATCAGAGACCTCAGTGAATGTTTGTCTGCATTATAAAAACTGCCAGATAATTTGTCAGTGTTGGCTGACTTGGCTCAGAGGACCAGGGCTGGACAGCACAAAGCCCGGTAGACGAGGATGGAGTGAGTTGTGGGGGAGGAGAAGGGAAAAAAGAGACAGCAGCTTCTGCAGTGGCTTTTTTTCTGAATGTCCATTCCAGACTGGGCATCTGGGCATGTCTTTCTCCCAAACCTGATTGTCTCCATTTTCTATAGAAGAGAAAGGAGTGGTGGAGTGAGTGAGGATACTCACTACTCTGTTGAGTCTGTGATCTCATCCATGTGGGCACTCTGTCCAAGATGCAGAAAGAAACTGATCTGAGTCTGTCCATTGTTAAAAAATTCTTCCTTCCTTCTTTCCTTCCTTCCTTCCTTCCTTCCATCATCTATCTATCTATCTATCTATCTATCTATCTATCTATCTATCTATCTATCTATCTCACCTTCCTTTCTAAATATAACCCCCCATAGGGGACAACATTATGAACTCCCCTTCAAAGTGAGCCTTTCCTTATAATAAAAAATAAAAAAAGAAAGAAAAATATTCAGCAGAATCAATCAACATATGAACCACATCTGATTGTGTATGTAACACTCCCCAGTTCTGATAGGAATGGAGGAAGGTGCCTTTTTTCAAGATTTCTCCAAAGCCAAGCTTGATCATTACAATTACACAGAATCCATTTTCGTTGTTTTGTGTTGTTGCTCTCTCCATTTACATTGCTGGAATCATTGTAGAATGTTCTTATGGTTTGGATAATTTCCATTTGCATCAGTTCATAATAAACCTTCCTATGCTTCTCTGAATTCTCCATATTTATGATGTATTGTGGTGAAGTAACATATTATACTCATATACCACAATTCATTTGACCATGCTCTCATTGATTGGCATTGACTTTGTTTCCAGTTATTTGCTACCACAAAAAGTACTGATAGGAGCAGCGATGGGGACTGAACCTATGATTTCAATGATATGAAGAACTCTAGGATGAGAAAAGTCCCCCTACTGAAGCAAGTCAGCCTTCTATCTGCACTGAAAAGGTAGGTGATTTGCCTAGGGTCACACAGTCAATATGGTGTCAGATGTGGGACTTGAATCCATGTCTTCTTGGTTCCAGGGTAAATTCTCTATTTATTTTTCCATATTGTTTCTCATGCTCTATGAATGATTTTTTGATAGATGCAGTATAGCTCAAGGCAGCAACATGTAAGGGAAGGGAAATGAGATTTGTAGTTAGAAAGACCTCAGGTTCAAGTCTTGCATCAGACGTTTATGACCTTTATGATCCTGGACAAATTATTTAAATTTCCTATGCCTCAGTTTCCATTTGTAAAGTGAAGGGCTTCTACTTGATAACCTCTGTGGTCTCTTTTATCCCTAAATCTATGATTTAATAATCCTATACCTTTGGGTCAAAACACATGAATATTTTAGTTACTTTCTTAGCATAATCTCAAATTGCTTTCTAGAATCAATCTAGAATCAAATCTAGATCAACTCACAGCTTCACTGATAGTGTATATGTGTCTGTCTTTTTACAAGCCCTCCACCACTGACCATTCTGACCTTTTGTTCTCTTTGCCAGTTTGCAGAGTGTAGGGCGAAATTTCAGAGTTATTTTGATTTGTTTTCTTATTAGTGATTTGGAGCACCCTTTTCTATGATTGTTCAGCAGAGGTGGTCTACCTCTGGGGGCCTTTCTTGCACCACTTTGACAACGAAGCATGGGAGATGTTCATCAGCTATCCTTTACTTTTACCCCATGACCAGGGGCAAGGGACAGTTACAGTCTTTCTTAGAGATCAGGAAGTCAAGGTATTAATCCTATTTTAGATTCTTTCTGTACTGAAGTAAGAACCTGACCAAATACACCACCCATCCCTCAGATGAAACTCCAGGTATCTGTGCTTGGGACAGTCATAGAGATCCCCACTTCATCTTCTTACCCACTCACACAAAGAAGACACTGTGGGTGAGGGAGACATATTTCAGTTTAGGAGGAGGAAGAGATTCCTCACAGTCCTAGCAATTCACTAACAGGGCTGATTGCCTTATAGGAAGTGATGTCTCAGACACTAAAGTTATCCCAGTAGGACAGGATGGGAGTCCTTGTGAACAGGGATTTTATTGCTTTCCTATCTGTAACCTCAACACGTAGAGCAGTGATTTGCATGTGGTAAGCACTTAAATTCTTTCTTTTTCATTCATTCCTTCAGGTTGTTGTATAGACAGATGGGGCATAGTGGAGAAGGATCAGATATGGTGGTAGGAAGGCCTGGGTCTGACCCTTTATCAGACACATGCTGTGAGACCCCCTCTGAGCCTCAATTTCATTTGTAAAATAGGCACAATAATATTGCATCACCAATCTCACAGGTTTCTTGTAAAGATCAGATGAAATAATATATTTCAAGCATAATAAAGTATAATGAACATGTCAGTTATTATTAAAATATATTCTTTCCATGGGCTAGAAGTTGGACTAGATGACCTATCACTTTCTTTCTGGACCGCAATAGCTCTGGATTCTTTAGAAGAAGGTTGGTGTAATGGGAAGCACTTGTACTCTGTCCTGGGGAGGAGCCTCAAAGAGGACTTTACAGATTGGCATTTTAAAATATTCCCTGAAATGGGATCGTTACCCTCCTACTCTGAGTAAACACAGGCACATTTGGATTCAGTCACAGCCTGTTCAGCCTTTCAGTCAACCAAAAGGGAAAGGAAACTATGTTTTCTGGTCTAAAAGTAAAAGAAAATATACTCTTATCCACCCCAACCCAACAAATCACAAAGACCAGCTTTCAGTTGCTGTACTTCCTGTTCTGAAGGTGCTATATGGAGGACTTTTATTTTATAGTAATAGAGCACCAGAGGGTTCCTCCCTCCCTCTGATTGTTTTTGGATAATATTTTAATTGACATCTTTTATTCTTAATTTCTGAAAGTACCCCTCCCCACCCAGTGATAAAAATGAAACAAGGAAGAGGAAGAAAGGAATTCAGCACAAACCAAGCAGCACATCTATTGGGGTGAGGGCACACGTTGTCTTTTGTCACCGCTGGAGGAGAGGGACAAAGTGTGTGGTTGTTTTTAAAGAAATAAAGCTAGAAGATCTCAGTGGCTATTCAGTCTGACTCCTTGATTTTTGAAAAATTTATTTTTACTTTTTAATATTCACTTCCTAAGATTTTGAGTTCTAAGTTTTCTCTCCCTCCTTCCCTTCTCCCTCCCCAAGATGACGTGCTATCTGACAGAGGCTCCACATATGCATTCATATTAAACATATTTTCACATTAGTCATGATGTAAAGAAGAATTAGAACCAATGGGAGAAACCCTGAGAAAGAAGAAACAAAACAAACAAAGAACAAAAAGAGAACCAATGGTATGCTTCGATCTGCATTCAGACTCCACGGTTCTTTCTCTGGATGTGGATAACCCCGTTTTAGAGATAAGGATCAGAGGCTCCCAGAGATACAGTGACTCGTCCAAGGTCATCCATGTTCTAAGTAGTAAAAAAAGGCAGATTCCAATTGCAGGCCCTCTGATTTGTAGCATTAATGTCCTAAGCTGCTTCTGCAGCCCAATTTGCCTGGGGGGGCAGGGCAGACCTGAGGCCTCAGCCAGCTTGTGGTGATCCAGGCAGCCTCTCTGGGTCCAGGCGGGTTGGCTGGGCGTGCTGGGGGCGCGTACCCAAGCAGGGCGGCCACAGTCCAGATCCTGTGGATTTTGACCTTTCCCTGCTGAAGGCCTGGGAGGTAGTTTAGAGCCCGGGGATGGCTGAAGCAGCCCGTGCAGTTCCTCAGGATGAAATATCTCTCCAGTGGGTAATTCCAGCCTCATTTGAGTGATTTTCTTTTCACTGAATCATTTATTCCTGGTGTCAGGAAGGCACAGGGCAGCTTTTCCCACCGGCTTTCAATGAGCACGATGTCATTGATTCCTCTGTTTCCACCCCAGGAAATCTGCTGGAGCAGCAAGTCTGTGTCAGCGAGGAGGGGGAGGGGAGGCAAGTGGGGGAAGGGAAGAAGGCAGGGGGGCAGAGAGGGGAGGGAGGAGAGGATGAGAAGGTGGGAGAGAAGGGAAGTGGGGGGTGGGGAGGGGAGAGGAACAGAAAGAAAAAAGGAGGCTGAAGTAAAGGAGAGGAGGGAGACAAAAAGAGAAGAAAGTGTTGGAGGGGGAGATAAAGGAGAAGAGTGGAGGGGGATGGAAACACAATGGGAGGGTGGAGAGAGAGGGACTCAGAGGGAGAGAAGAGGGGAGGCAAGGAAAAAGGAAAGGAGAGCGAGAAGGAGAAGGAGGGGAAGGGCCCCACCTCAAGGCCATCTAGGAAACTGAAATCTGGTGAGTAAGTAACTTGCCCAAGATCCCACAAATAGTAAGTGTCAGAGGTGGTTTTGAAACCAGGAGAAGGGAAAAAGGAAGACCGGAGAAAAGCAGAGGAAAGGAAGTTATAGAGGTAGAGAAATGGGGCTGTAACCACCTCCTGGACTGGGCACAGACAAGCCTAAAATGGGCAGGGACCCTGGCCATTCTCTGCTGACATAGCACCTACAGCTGTGATGACCTGAGGATGCCTGAGACTGGCAGAAAAGTGCTTTCCTTTCGTTTCCTTCCTCCCCTTCCTTCTCTTCCTCTCTCCCTCCTTCCCCTCCCCTTGTCTTTCCTTCTTTTTTTCCTTTTGACTATGGAGACCTTACTTTGTCTCAGCCTTAGCTTCCTTCTTTGTACTATGATCATCTTGGACCAGACAATCTCCACAATCTCTTTTACTTTTGAACATTCTGTGATTCTGACTTGATATCATTGGCTGAGGTATCTGTTAGGGGAGAGGGGTGTCAGTGGGGAGGTATTTCAGGCACTCTGGTCTGCCATCCCATCATCCAAGAAATTAAAAGAAATACCAAGGAGGGACTGCCTGGAGCGCATTTTGAAACATGGGAGCTGGTTAGAGTGGGCAGCGGTCCAGGCTGAAGAGACACTTAAGTTACTGTTTATGAAAGGGCTGTATGGAATAAGAAAAATCAATATTTATTAGTCACAGAATGCATTATTTGCATGAAAAGCATTGATCCATTTGTCAGATGAAAAAATGCCATTACTTCTACTTGGCTCTTTAAGTCTCCATGGCTCAGTAAATAAAAATGCTCTTTTCTAGACACTGAAAAGAAGGAAGGAAGGAGTAGCCTGAAGAGAGAGGTACATAGATCACTAGACCCCCAGAGACTGGGACAATTGCACCATCCTTAGCAGTACAGCCTCTGTCAGCAGGAAACTGATAGAACTGGCCTCCCGAACCCCACCTAGAACCCAGTCTACAAGGGTAGAGCTCTACCTAGGACTGGGCAGCTGGAGCATTGTCTCAGGTTGGGACACTTAGGAGGTACCCACAGCATCTTCCTGGGGGCACTTCTTATAATCATCCCACTTTACAGGCCAAAGTTTCTGCTCTGCTGAAAGTGTGGTCACTGAGGAAAGAAACAAAATGGAGAGTTAATCAAAGGAGGGAGGGGACAAGGTCAGTTTGTTTCCTCCTGCTGGATGAACTACTCCCTCCCCTTGCTCCCCCAATTCCAGCCACTTGATTGAGAATATTGCTAATTATGGCTTTTTCTACCAGCCACTCCTAAATCGAGAGTCATAGAATGGTACAATTTAGAATTCAGAAGAAGCATAGGAATCCTCTGGGCCTGTCCTTTCACAAAAGAGGAACCTGGGACTCAGAAGGGTCAAAGGGTTTCTCCAAGGTTACAGAGCTATTTAGCAGCAAAGTTAGGACTAGGACTCTTCTCCTGATTCCTAAACCAGTGGATTCCCTCTCTTCCCCACCCCACCAAGTCCACCCCAGCTGTTTCATTGAATGAATGAATGAATGAATGAATGAAGTCTGAGCTGAAGGCTATCACAGAAACCTGTGGTGCTAAGTCGTCCACTGCCCAGGGTTATCCTGTTGCAGCAGGAAGTCAAGACCTACCTTTGGGCCAGTCTTCTCTCAGACTTCTGTTGGCACTGGGGATCACACAACAGGATTTTCAGTCTCTGAGGAGACAGACTTTAAAAATGACTTTTGAGGGACTATTAATTTAGACAATTAACGGAGGAAAAAAAACCCAACTACATTATCTCCCTCTCAGAGTAGTGGAATTTTCTCTCTGGTCATTAATATGATTCTATGTTTGGAGGACAGGAAGAATGGGAAATTTGCCCTCCCTCCATCAGTCTAGGTTTGCATTAACTTGGCTCACTTAGTGAAATTCACAATTACACAGGTTGGGCTGGATCAAATGAAATAACACGTCAAGTGCTTGCAAACCCTAGAACAGAGCAATACTTACTTGATACAGCTAATGCAGCTCTGAGAGGAAAACACTTGTCTCTAAATGCATTCACCATTAGAAGAGAGGAAGAACACGTCACTGAATTGGGCATGCAAATAAAACAAATGAACTCGAAAATTTCCAACTAAATAAAGAGGAGAAATTCTGAAAATTAAAGAAGAGTTTAATAAAATTGGAAGCAAAAAGACCATTGAACTGATAAATGAAACTAGAAGATGGTTTTAAAAAAATAATAAAATAGCTAATCTGGCTTTAAAAAAGGAGGAAAACAGTTTCTACCCCATTGTTTTCACCAAAAGTGAAAAAAAAGAAAATTTATAACAATTGAGGAGGCAATGAAGGAAATTATTGGAAACTATTTTGCCCAATTATAAGCTAACAAAACATCAGAATAGAGGAATACTTAAAAAATACAAAATACCCAGGTTAACAAACCTTAAAGCAACATATAAATGCTACATCATTATTACAATTATTTCTGAGGTCTGCTCAGCTCTGAAATTCTGTGATGTTTTAAAGAATGACTTCAGAAAAGAAATGAGAGCTTGGATTTGTGATTGTTTTTGGCATCCCACATCTGAGATTTTTTAATGTTTGGGATTTTGGAGAAATCTTGAAGCCAGGAAGGCTTGGATTCAGGTGCTACCTCTGACCCATACTGGTTGTGTGATTCTGGGCAAGTCCCTTTACTTCTCTGTCTTGTAGGCAATTCTCTAAGACCCCAGTTACAGAGAATTCACAACTTGCATTGGCAGTTAAGAGTTTCCTCACTTTGGAGTTCCCTCTGTTGGTGAAATCACAAGTACATTCCCTGTCCATAAAGAGGATCAGTGATACATCCTATAATAAGACTTATTAAGCACTTAGTATGTGCCAAGTGCTGAAGGGAATGAACACAGGTACAGACAATACTGGCAAGGGTGGTAAGGGAGGCTGCGCAAGCCAGTGATTGCCAGATGATGGAAGGAGTAGGAGAAGAAAAGATGTAAGAGGAAGACAAGTTTGTTGCCTATGAAAGAGGCATTTCAGAGAGCACGGTAGAAGGGCGAGTCAGTTGATACTTTAGGGTAGCTGGGTTGAGTGGGAATGAGAATAAGCAATCAGGTGGTAGAAGATGGGGATGAGGTTTGCATGATGATGACCTAGAGGGCTTGAGATTTGAGAAGGACTGGGTGTGAGTATGTTAAGCATTAAATAAAAGGTGCCTCTTTTCTTCCCAGAGGAGACTGGAGATTGGGTGAGTATAGTCACAAGGAGACGTTGTATGGCAGGGGGAGATAAAAGTGCTGCCCAAGTTCCTCCTTCCCAAGTGGCCCAGATGGAAGTCTCATCTGATCCTGAGCTACCTTTCCTCTTTTAAAGTAAGCCATGTCCATTTCACAGGTGAGGAAAAAGAGAGGTATTTTCAGCAGATTGGATTGCTTCATAAGCATAGAAGCTTCATGGTTTTCAGATCATTCATTCATTCATTCACTTATTCATTCATTCATTCAGCAAACATGTTGGAATGTCTGCTCAGGGCAGGTTCCCATGCTAAATGTGGAAGGAGATACAAAGATTAGTAAAGCACAGTCTGCCCTTAAGAAGCTTTTAATCTAGCAAGGAGGACAAGATGCATGCAGAAATACCTGGAATGCAGGGTGTTGTGTGACAAGGGTATAAGGATAGAAACCAAATGCTAGGCTAAGCTTGAAATTTCCTCTTGGAGTCTCAGTTTCTCCTTCTGAAAAATAGCCTAATAATAGTGGATATCCCACTAGGACATTTTACTTTCATTTAAGGAATTTAGGGCTTTGGTGTAAAAGAGACAGATTTAACAGTAGCAGTCTCTTAGTTCAGGTTGGATTTTGGGATGAAATGCGGCACTTGGAAGTGATTGAACTATTAAAAAGGGGTTGGTTTAGCCCTAACAGTAAGGATGAGCTGCAGGGTTACTGGGCATTTCTCTTTTACTTGGATAGGTGTGGCCTCCCTTGTCTCCCAATAAGAAACTCAGATTCCAAGTAGGCAGGACTTCTTATGCCTTCATGTGACCAGGAAGAGGTTTCAGGGAAGCAGGGGCCAATTCGATGCTAGAAACCACTTTATCTCCTTTTGGGGAAAATGAATCCCTGTCCCTGGAAGGAAGGAGGAGCCATGACCCTGCCCCATGATGTGGGAGCATGCAAAAGGTAAAGGGGAAAGGTGAAGTGTCCTTACGTGTCCATATGACACATTTAGGGTTAGGGTTAGGGTTAGGAGGACTGGATTTGAGTTAAACGATCTGGATTCAAATTCAAGCTCTGTATGATCATAGGCAATGGGGGGCAGTAACTTTTCTGGGCCTCAGTTTCTTTAGCTGTCAAATGAGGGCACTGAACTAGGTGAAGCAGGTAGAGTTGTAGAATTTGGAATCAGGAAGACCTGGGTTTGAATCCTGCCTCAGACACTTACCAGCTGTGTGACCCTGAGCAAGTCACTTAACTTTTATCAGCCTTAGTACCCTCATCTATAACATGAGAGGACTTGATGACTTTTAAGGCCCATTCCAGATTTAAATCTATGATCCTGATTCCAGAGAAAACATGGGGCTCACCTTCTGATGGAGAGGTGGTGAACTCAGTATGTATGTATGTATGTCTATGTGTGTGTGTGTATGTGTATATATACATACATGTGTATGTGTATATATACATGTGCATGCATGTTATATGTGTGCACATGCACACATATAGTTATATGCTTGCGTACATAATGTGTATACACATGTATATGTGCACATGTGTAGATACATTTATGTATATGTTTATTTCATGTATATGTACACATGCAATTGTGTATATGCATCCATATATGTATGCATACATGTATGTATTTATATGCATGTGTATTCACTTATGTATGTGTTTGTATATATACACATATATACATACACATAGTTATATATCCATATATGTGTATGTGTGTTTTAGACATGGCCAATGTGGTAGTATGTTTTGCGTATTTGTTGCAAGGTTTTTTGTTTTTCTTTTTTTTTTTTCCTTAGTGGGGGGTGGGGAGGGAGAGAAGTTGGATTTTTGTTCTTGAAAAAAAATTCCATTTAGGGTCTGAGTGTACGATTTCATGATACTGTGATCCTCCTACCCTCTTAGCTGGGGATCTTGGTTGCTACTTCACTGAAAAGGTCATCCACTCAGAGCTCTCCATTCTCCCTCCTCGTGCCACATCACTCAGATCTTTCCCCCAAGTGTCTCCTCCTTTAATCTTGTCTCTGATGAAGAGGCAGCTCTTCTTGGCAAGGCCATCTCCTAGCAGATTACCCCCCACTATCAACCCCTCTCTCATCTTCAGTCTCCCTCCCGTTGGCTGCTGCTTCCCTGCTACTTACATGCATACCCACACTCACACGCATGCTTTAAAAAAACCTTCACTTGATCCTATCACCCCTGTTAGCCATAATCATGCGTTTCTCCTTCTTTCTCGGGCAAACTTGTTAAGATCCATCTATACTGGGTGTCTCTGCTTTCTCTCCTCTCACTTGTTTCTAAACCATCTGAAATCTGACTTCGGACTTCATCACTCAACTGAAACTGCCCTCTCCAAAGTTACCAATGATCTCTTAATCGATACATCTCTTTTCAATCCTCATCCTTCTTAACCTCTCTATAGCCTTTGATGCTGTAGATCATTATCTTCTCCCAAATATTATTCCCTTTTGGTTTTCATGACACCTTTCTTCCCTGATTCTCCTTCTACCTATCTGACTGCTCCTTCTCCAGATCCTTTGTTAGATGTTCTGAGTTATGATCACTACCCATGGGTGTCCCTTAAGGCTCAGTTCTGGTTCCTCTTATCTTCTTCCTCTATATTATCTTTCTTGGTGATCTCATCAGCTCCCATGGGTTCAATGATCATCTCTATGAAAGATTCAGCCCTAACTTCTTTTCTCTCCATCTTGAATCATCAACTGCTTTTTAGACATCTCCAACTGGATGTCTTATTGGTGTCTCAAAAACAGCATGTCCAAAAAAGACCCTTTGTTCTTTCCCCCCAAATCTTCCCCCCTTCCTGACTTTCCCATTGCTGCTGAGTGCACTTACCATGCTCCTGGTCACCTGGACGTTGGAACCATTTTCAGTGTCTCTCTTGTACTAACACTGCATATCCAATCTGCTGCCCTGTCTTGTAGTTTCTCCTTCTCACCATCTCTTGTACATGTCTCCACTCCTGTAGCCACGACGTAAGTGCAGACCCTCATCACCCATCACCAGGGCTATTCCAAGAGACTTTTAGTTGGTTTCCCTGCTCTAAGTCACTCTTTGTTCTAGTCCATCCTCCATTCAGATACCAAAGTGATTTTTCTAAAGTATTTGTCTGACCACATCAGCTCTCTCCTCAGTAAACTCTAGTAGCTGCCTGTTACCTCCAGCATCAACTAGAAACACTTGTGCCTGGCATTTAAAGCCCTTACAACTTAGCCCCTTCCTACCTTTCCAGTCTTCTCAAACTTTGCTCCATTTCACATTATGACCTAACTCCACATTCCTGCTCAGTGTCCTTAGTTTTCCCTCTCTCCTTTTGCGTCTCTGCAGTGACTGCTCCTGCCATGCTTGGGATGTTCTGCTTCTCCCTTTGGCCTGAGCTTCCCTGCCTTCCTTCAGGACTCAGCTCAAATCCGCCCTGTGAAGGATGCCTTGCCAGTCTCTGCAGCTGCTAAGTGCCTTCTCCCTGAGAGGGTCTTCAATGCATTCTGCATATATCTTGTATGTATGTAGTTGGTGGCATGTTGTTTCCCTCATTAGATTTCAGAATCCTTGAGGGCAAGGTTTTTTTTTTACCTTTCCTTGGATCTCCAACACCTGATACATCATAACTGCTTAATTAGTATATGCTTGCTGAATGAGTCTCCCAGCTCTGAATCTTCAATCCAATGAGTACCTGTAGCCCCTAACACACAATGTTGTGGAGATTAAAATGAGATACAGTATATAAAGCGACTTATAAACCTTAAGGCACTACATAAATGCCAGCTGTTATAAATAATTAGAGTTTATGTTTTTTCTTTATTACTGGCCTACAGCCTAATTAGTCACAGAGCATAATGTTTTTCCTTTGCCTTTCATAAATTATCCACATCAGTAGTCATGGCCAGGCTATCTCTAGCCAGGCTACGTGGCCAGGGACCTCTGCCTTGTGGAGAACCTTTAGGCCCGATGACGTCCCGCCAAGTGCTGAGCTTCTGCCAAACTAGCTGCCAGAGAACCAAGGGAGACCTCTCCCTCCAACCCCCCTTGGAGGACACTCAGCCTTTGCCTATCAGTGAGGGCAGAGCGACTGGAAAGGGCAGGCAGCTGTTGCTATCAAGTGCCTACAGATGCTCTGCTTGATCAAAGCCAATTAGAAGATGGTGATAGCTTGAGGCAGCCCATATAAAAGCCAAGGGAGGGTCAGGCAACTGCTATATGACATGCCTTTGTTATTATGACAGTTCCTGGCACACAGTAAGTGATTAATAAATGTGCTATCTACTTAACCTTTCTTTTCTCTCTCCCTCTCCCTTTCTCATTTTAAAGTGTATTGAGTACTTTAAATGCAACTTATTTGAATCTTACCACCTGATTCTTTCCAAATGTAAACCTATGATCTTACAAGTTATGGACACTCTCTGTTAGACATGTAAGGTATTATAATTCCCATTTTATAAATGAGGAAACTGAGGTTCACAGGGGTTGAATGACTTGTTCAGGGTCACTCACTCATCTAGTAAGTATAAGATGTGTGATTCAAAGCCAGATCTCTCTTAACTCCAAATCTAGTGGTCTTTACACTGCACTGTCCCTCTGTACTAAAAATGGATCATGGCTAGTCAGTTTGGTGGTTACTGCCCAGTGATTCATGAATCCAAAGCCATGGTTTATATTCCTGCAGGGGCCACTTAGCTTCCCTCTATTCTGCGACCATAGAAGATGTTGCTATTGCACTGGACCTACGTCGAAGTAGAATAGTGAAAAGAAGGTCAGTCTCCCCAGCCACTCAAAATTTCCTCATTGGAACTTTGTTTCTTTTGATATTTAAGGCTTTTGAGTGTCTAGGAGTTTCCTAGTAAAACAGATGTTCTTCTGGATGATGATGGTGATGGGAACAACTCACATTAAGCCTTCCTTAACACTTCCTTGAATTGCCAGGACATTGGGACCAGGGTAAGGTGGGAAGATGCTGCCCCTAAACTGTCCTCACATGACTTCTACATACTGGCAATACCTGTGAGCCCAAGACCATGGCAACAGGTTACATTCTGGTTGGTCTCACGGAACTGATTAGGTCTTCCTAATCCATTAGTTTGTAAGCTCTTTGAGGGCAAAGACTATCTTTTGCTTCCTTTTCTATCCCTAATGCTAAGCACAGTGCCTGACACATAGTAGGTGCTGTGCTGCACAGTGGCACTAATAAGTTCTTATTAATTGATTGATTCCTACCTTAAGTCATTGCCAGTTCAAATAATTAACTAGGGATGAGTTGGCTGACTCCAGAAAGTAGAGCTATGTAGTCACGGGGCAGAGGTAGATGCCCTAGATGAGAAGGAAGAAATGCTGGGGATGGGGAGAAGAATAAAAAATACAGAACCTTGTAGAACCAAAGGCAAATTCATGGTCCTCCCACACCTCCTAAATATATAATCCAGCTGTCTTGATCATGAGAAATGAGTATCTGATTCCTCATGTCATTCTTGGCAGTGGTCAATGCATCTAGAGGGCTTTCCATTGACCTCAGAAATATGCTCCCACCAGTTCAATTAAATTCAGTAAACATTTATTCAGTAAACAATTATTGAATGGAGATAAATGCCCAGGACA
Organism: Notamacropus eugenii; assembly: GCF_028372415.1. Taxonomy (NCBI): domain Eukaryota; kingdom Metazoa; phylum Chordata; class Mammalia; order Diprotodontia; family Macropodidae; genus Notamacropus; species Notamacropus eugenii. The sequence continues at coordinate 244,424,603 of NC_092872.1, read as the reverse complement.
TCCAAAATGTTACATAAGTGGCTCTCATGAAGCTTAGGGTCAGGTAAGGAAATGTGGTACATAACTACACTGCAAAATAATCCATGGTGAGTGAATAAAGGAGACAGAACTCCACTCTGATTGCTCCTTATTCTGTGTAGTCACCCTGAATTTTCCAAGATTATGTCAACAGAACACAAACTCCATTAGGTTCTACCATGCTGGAAATGGGACTTATTAGAGCAAAGATCAAGATCAATATCAAATTGGAAGAATGAATAAAAAAAGAGGATATGGAATATAAATAAAATAGCTCTCATTTGATACTTAAATCAGTTACTGATATTAAAAAAATAGGAAATGGATAATCGAACAAATAGCAACATAGATCAGAGGTGTCCAACACACAGCACTTGGACTATGTGCAGCTCTCAACACTCCCAAGTGGGACCGAAACTAGATTAAAATGTAATTGGGAAATATTTAACAAAATAAATAAAATACAGTAAAACATAGATAATATTAAATTATAAAACTAAGTCAATATGCAGTCTACAGGGATCCTTATTTATGGATTTAGTGATCTCCATTTCTATTTGAGTTTAACACCACCGAGGCAGGCTGTCATTATTTCTTATGGAAATTTCAGCTTAGTAAGGCAATTACCAGAACAAGGAGATGAGAAATGCCAAGAAATTGCCTTAGCCAGAAGACCGTTGTTCTTCTTGCCAAACAGAGAGAGAGCAAGAACAGTTTAGAATATAATTTCCCTTGCAAAATCTTATGTGGGAGGATGGTGGAAACTTATAAGCAGTACGACCCCATAAAATGGTGAGCAGAGAAGGGGAAAATGGATTTATACAAAGCTTCCCAGTGGAACCAATCAAGTCAGATCATCCTGAAGCATTTGAGGATAAAACCAGAAGGAGGACAACCCATAGATGAAAAACCAAACACAAAATCTGTCAAAATTTTACAACAAATTATTTTCTCCATCAGTGGTAGTGGAGCCATTACATTTGGACTTTTCCTTCACAATTCTTGTTGTTTACAAGGAAATGGAAACAGAAGTAGAGAAACAGACAGGATGTACTATGGGAAGAGACCAACCATATTCATAGGAGGACTGTGCTTGAGATGATGAGATTTCTCTAGGCATCTGAAAGTGGGAAAGATATAAAAATCAGCCCAGCTAAAAACTGAAAGAAATAGAAATCTAGCCATATGATAAATAGCCTAGCGTTCACTAAGTTTCTGTCCTCATCCTTCTTCTCTTTCTCCCTCTACGCTAGTTCCCTTGGTGATCTCATCAGCTTCCATGGATTCCATGTCATCTCCCATGCAGATAATTTTGCATATCACAAATATGTGTGTGTGTGTGTGTGTGTGTGTGTGTGTATTAACAGGCAATAATTTGCATATCACATTGTCTAATTCCCACCTCTTTCGTACCCTCTAGTCTTATATCTCCAATTCCCCAGCAGATATCTGGAAGTGACTGTCCTGTAGATGTCCTAAATGTAACATGCCCAGAATTGAAAGGGGAAAAGGAAACAACATTCATTAAGTGCTTCTGACGTGTCCGGCATTATACTAAACATATAGTAAATATTAACTCATTTTATCATCACAATGATCCTGGGAGGTAGGCGTAATAATTATTCCCATTTTACAGTTGAAGAAACTGAGGCAGATAGAGGTTAAATGACTTGCCCACTCTCACATAGCTAGTAAATGTCAGAGGATGACACAATTCACTGCTCCGCCTAGCTGCCTTGGCAAGTTGAACTTATCTTTCTAATTAAAATTGATCTGCATGAAGTGGTCTGATCACATAACACCCCTGGTCAATAAACTCCAGTGGCTCCCTATTACCTCCAGGATCAAATATAAAAACCTCTTTTTTTGGCTTATAAAGTCTTTCATAACCTGGTCCCTTTCTACCTTTCCAGTCTTCTTACACCTTCCTCCCTTCTCCCTGTTCTCCTCACTACTTTGTGATCCAGCTACACTGGCCTCTTTGTTGTTCCTCTTACAAAACTTTCCATCTTCTGACTGTGAGCATTTTTGACTGATCATCCCTCATGCCTAGAACTTTGTCTTTCCCTATAGGAGCCTTCTGACTTCCTTCAAGTCTCAACTAAAATCCCACCTTTTTAAGAGACTTTTCCCAGTCCTTAATTTTCATTCCTTTCCTCTGAGATTATCTTCAATTTATCTTTTGTGTATCTTATTGTGCGTGACTGTTTACCACATCATCTTCCTCCATTAAACCATGAGTCCTTGAGAGTGGAGACTGTGTTTTTTTTTAACCTTTCTTTATATCTCTAGCACTTAGGATAGCATTCAGCCCATGATAAGCTCTTAATAAATGCTTCTTGATTGTCTAACTCTACAGGGTTTATTGACAAAAAAATCTAAGAATATTGTACACAAAAAGATACAGGAATATCTGTACTAATCAGCCCTTCTGGCTACCCAGTTCTCAGCTGTGTTTTCTGCTTCAAAGGTAGGACGACCCACATGGTATTTTGAGGCAATCCTAGTCCATGCCCCCAAAATAGCAATGGTTGGGTTAATGGTGTCTTATGTTCCAGAGTATAGAGAGCTAAAGACTTCTTCAAATATGCCAACCTACCCTAGACACTTTTAAGAATACATTGATCATGAGCAAGCTAGATAAGGTTACACACAGGAATTGAGAGAATTCCTTTAATATCTTGGAGTATATGTGTGCGTTCGTCCTTCGTTGCTGAAGAAGACCATGCCATCAGAGTACTAATGATATGACTTGCACTTGACTTTGTTTTGAATGAGGGAGGGCTGTACAGGTCACCAGTCTCACTTCTCTTCCAGAGCCATCTGAATCCAGTGACCAGATATTCATCAGGATGACTGGAGATGACCCAGGATGAGGCAATTGGGGTTAAGTGACTTGCCCAAGGTCACACAGCTAGTGAGTGTCAAGTGTCTGAGGTGAGATTTGATCTCAGGTCCTCCTGACTCCTGCACTGGTGCTCTATCCACTGCAGCACCTAGCTGCCCCTGTTGGGGGGAAAGGTTCCTAGTCTGGCTGGATTACATCAATAAATCTAACATTTGAAAAAATATAATGGGCGTTATTAATATTTTTTTTAAAAAAGATGATCAAGAAGGTATCAATAACTATCAATCCATACTTTTTCGTCTCTATAAAATCTTTCTGACAATAATTTCTATGTGTATCAAGGGAATATTTGAAAACAAGAACAGGAAAACAGATAGGTTTTTGCAAACAGTAGTCTGTATCTTTATAGTCATAAAATTGACTAAAAGGCACAGAGAATACAAGGTCCCCCTGCATCTATTGTTTGCCAGCTATATATATATTTTAAAGCCCTTGATTTGGCAGAGCAAAATACAGCTGTAAAGGTTCCCCTCTGACAAGACATCTCTCATACATAAGTTAGGTACCATAAAATGTTTCTTGAAAAATGCAATAGCAGAGCAAACTTGGTTCTTTGATCCTCGGATTATTAACACCAAGTGTATAAAGCAGGGAGGTGCATACTGGCCGAAGGGGCTTATGGCTTTCAGAGAGGATGCCCAGCTAGGCCTTCAAAGGAAAGGAGGCTTCTCTATACATGATGGAGTCTTCCAGATGGTCTTATCTGTGAATGACATTGTGCTGACTGCTTTAAGCCCTGGAATATTTCAGAGCCTCTTCAATGAGATCCGTAATCACTCAACTTTGGCCTGACAATCCACACAGGGAAAAACAAAAAACAAGTGGAGAAAGAATTCCTGTTGTGGAGACCGTGATGGACAGGCGAAAGGACCGATAGTTCATAGATGGGGTGAATTGCAGTTAGGAAAAGGAGCCTGTTTTCCACCACACCACACTTTCCCTGAAACCTAAATCTGTCTTTTCAGCACTAATATTCTGGGGCTGTTATCTGCCTGAGAATCATGGCATACTGCATTCAGAATAGCAGGTCATGCAAAGGGCAATTGAGAGAGATATGGCGGGGGGCGGGGGGGGGAAGGCAGCTGCTATTACCAAAGGTGAAATTTTTTTAGGGGAAAACAGCATGGGAAAAGAAGTATGATGAGAAAAGGAGGGGGGTTGGTCATTAGGGAGGCAGCTTGACATGGTAGAGAGGTCAGGAAATTTTGAGTTCATATCCCTCCTCCCAAACTTAGATGAACCAGGACAAGTACCTTCTGTACCTTAGTCTCCTCATTTGTAAAATGGAGTTGAACTCAGTGGCCTCTGAGGTCCCTTGAACCTCTAAATCTATGATCCTATGTAGGAAGAGGAAAAGACAACAAGCAGTTCCCAGGCAAGTTTGGTATCCTTATAATGTGAGGTGATGTAATATAATGTAGACAGCCAGGTGGTACAATGGACCTGTAGTCAGGGAGCCCCGAGTTCAAATCTGGATTCAGACATTTACTAGTAGGTCAAATCATTTAACTTCTGTCTGCTTTGAATTCCTCAATTGTGAAATGGGGAAAATACTTCACCCCAGGGCTGTTATGAGGAACAAATGAGACTATATATGTAAAGCAGTTTGCAGACCATAAAGCACTAAGAAAATGCTGTTATTTTTGTTGTTAATATGATATTCATAGAGTTAGGGGTGGACCCTCTTGGGAGGATTTATGTAAGGATTTATGAACAAGGATTACGCATGATGAAATGCAACTAGGTTGTGGTCTGTACTACCAGTAGAAGTATTCACCTGGATAAGACCACAGATTCACTGCAGAATTAAAGTAGAAGTGCATAATGTAGGTGCCCACAAGGTGCTATGTAATATGTGAGGCACGAAAAGGTCAGTACTGACTGTGGGAGTCCCATATATCTTCAGGAAGGAAGCAGCATTTGAGCGAGACAGAAGGGAGGGTTCCAACATTCAGAAAGGCATGGGGGAGAATAGTCCTAGAAACTCAGAATCTTGGGTTTGGGAATGGACCAGGAATGTGTTCTGTTGAATCCTTGGCAAGCAGGTCAAGCAGCTTCCACTTGAAGACCTTCGGAGATGGATCGTAGAATCACAGATCTTGAGGTGGAAGGAATCTCAATGGCAATCCCGCGCCAAGCTTTTGTGAAGCTTGGGGAGATTGAGTGAAACCTGCCTAGAGTCACACATGCATAGAATCAGAGGTGAGTTTGAAGCCACTGCAAAGCTAGAATTCATTCTATCATCCCAAACTGTTTCCTAAGGCTACCCATCCCACTTTTCAACAGCTCTAATTGTGAAGTTTTCTCTTATGTGGAAACAGCAATCTGCTTCTGTAACTTGTACCCCATACTCCTAGTTGGGCCAAAGAGGCCAAGCCGGACCAACCTAATTTCTCCTCTACATGGCAATCTGTCCCTTCTAAATTTTCTTTTCTCCACGCTAAGCCTCCCTGGATCATTCAATTGATCCTTGTATGATATGAATTTGTGTCTTCTCACTTTTTGGGTGGTCTCTTGTTTGTCAATGTCCCGTCTAACATAAAGTGCCCCAAAGTAAACACCCTATTTCAGATGTAGTCTGGCCAAGGTAGAGTGCAGAAGGTTATCACTTGATGCAGCCTGAAATTCCATGACTTTTAGGGGCTGCCATCTCACATAGTTGATTCATCCTGAGCCTTCAGTCCATTAAAATTCCCACTCCACACAAACTCTCATGAAGCCATAGTTCCCTTATCCTAAACATGTGCAACCCAAGTAGAAGACTATTTTTATCCCTATTCAATTTAGAATGGCAGTGTGACTCAGTGTTCTGAAAACTAGCTACAGAGTCAGGAAGATCTCAGTTCAAGTCTCACTTTGGACACATATAACAAGGTAGTGTTACTACCCTGGGCATGTCTCATAGTCTTCTAGTGTCCCTTGGCTATACTCTAAGGCAATGGTGTGAAATTCAAATAGAAAGAGGGGTGGCTTAGAAAATCACATATTAACGTTACCCATGTTTTATTGTATTTTTATTAATTTTTGTTAAATATTTCCCAATTACATTTTAAACTGGTTCGGGTTTCACTAGGGAGTATTGTAGACTGTTTGCAGCCCTGACTGTGGTTCTGACACCTCAGTTCTGCATCAGATTGAAGAGCAGGTAATAGAAAATTTCCTCTCAAGGAACCTGGGAATTTCCTGTAACAATGAAACCAGAGATCCAGGATGATATGTGTGTATATTCATGTGTGTAATATATAAAACACACACAATATACATATGTATGTATATAAACATTATGCAGGTGTATACACATATATGTATACATACATGTGTATATGTGTGTATACACACATATGTACCCTTTCCTTCTGAAGTGTAAGCCATCCCAGAATTCATCAGCAATGGTGCTTTTGGAACAGGAGATACCTGGCAAGGGTCTTGCGAAGATGTCAGAGAGAAAAACACTGGAAAAAGAATAAGGAGACAGGGGGTTTGGGAGATCCTCCATCTTGGGTTCGTATGGGGTGACACTAGGTTTCTTCCTCTCCCTTATCCCATTCCATCCCAATCCTAGACTCTTCTTTCTAGACTGTTGCAAGGAGAGTGCTGAGGACCCCATGGCTGTTTCTGCAGAGGGTGATGAAGTACAGCTGTGTTGAACAGATTAGTTATGGTAAAACTGCCCCTCAGAGACATTCTCCTTCTCCCAAGACTGTGACAAAGAAGGAATCGACTGAGTTCATTGCCCTTTTCTCAGGAAGGAAAAACTACACTGGCCGGTATAAAATCCATAGATTAGTTTCCTTTCCTTACTTCACTATCTGTTCCTTCTTGCTTCCATTTATTACCATTCCTTTATATAAAAAAATAGAGATTGGTGGCCACTATCCCTTGTTTTGTGTTTGATGTTATCTCTGGTGATAGTGGTTGAGGAAACTGGGTCTGGTGTGAAGTGGTAGACACATCCATTACCACTTCCCAGTAGGAAAGTGATGAGGAGCCAAGGAATGTGCTTTCCCCAGGGGGTTACAAACCTGATGGTGTTGCCTGTGTTAGAATTCTTTAGCCAGTCTGAGGTGATAAGCAGGAAAAATAAGAAATAATGAGAGATTTAGAACACAGAAATCAGAAATGTTTCCACCAAGCTAATGTTGTCAGTGAACCAAAGCCTGGGATGAAGGGAGAGAAGAGGGCTTGCTCCCAGGCGCACCATAGGTTCCTTTCTTTCAGTTGGCACCTCTTGGGTCCTTCAATCAGCATCTCCCTTATTTCTTGTGCTACATGTAAAATGTTCTTTTTAGAGAAAAAAAGTGCCATAGTGCACAGAGTGCTGGGCTTGTATTCAGAAAGACTTGAATTCAAATTCAGCCTCAGATATTACTAGCTGTGAGACCAGGATAAATCACTTCTGTATCAGTTTCCTCAGCTGTAAGTGGGGCTCATAATAACACCCATCTCCCAAGGTTGGGGGGAAGATCAGACGAGACAATATTTGTAAAGCTCGTAGCATAGTTCCTGGCTTATAATAGATGCTATATGAATACTTATTACCTTCACTTATTCCATGTAATATACCTATTTATTACATTTTTTTTAGTTTATTGGATTCATCTTGTCAATATCTTTATGGAGATTAACTCTTGTCATCCCACATGCTAGTTACCCCTCTCAGCTTTGTGTCTTCACTCACGACAAGTATGTCTTCTACTTCTTCATCAAAGTTATTATTGATAAACAGATCAAACAATGCAAGACCAAGGACAGATTTCTAGAGAACTCCCTGAGAGACCTCCCTCCCGGTTGGGGTTTATTCCTTTTTAGCTCCACTCATTAAACCCTTTCTGTATTCCACGTAACTACTCCATCACCTAGCCTAGCCTGTACCTCTCCAGCTTATTCACAGGATATCAGAAAAGACTGTCAAAAGTTTGATGGAACCCAAGCAGGCCATGAGTACAGCATCTACCAATTTAGTGGCGCTGTCCAACCCTGTTATTCTCTGCATGGGAACAGCACAAGAAAAGGCGCAGAAGGTGGAAAGGGTCAGGGCATGTGTGGGGAAGGATGAGCAGTGAAATTTGTCTAGAGCACAGAATGCAAAGAGGGGAGCTGGCATCCCATCCCTCTCCTCCTTTTCCATGCCCAAGTCCTACAAAAAATGGTCTACACTCATTGCCTCCCCTCCACTTGGTCTCCAGCTATCTGAGTGGAGCTGCTCTTTCCAAGGTTACCAGTGGACTCTTAACAACCCAGTGTGATAGCCTTGACCTCCTTTACCTCTCTGTAGCTTTTGAAATAGCTAACAACCACCCCCACCCCCACCTCCTGGATATGTTCACCTTCTCTGGATTTCATGACCCTTCATTCTCTTGATTTTCTGAATGAATGAGAAAGCATTTATTATGTGCTTACTGTTTGTTGGGCACTGTGTTTTGTGATACAAAAGCAAACAAGGGAGTTCTTGACCTCAGGGAGATGACTTTCTAAGGGGAGAGCACAACACAAAGGGGAGCTAAAATGGGAGAGGGCTCAGTGGCATTGTTTGGGAATGGATGTACAGTAGTATGGTGGCCTGGTCCCAGGTAAGATACAGCAAAAGCCAATCTGTGAGACCCTAGAGTCCCAAGTTCAGAGTCCAGGTTCTGGGGGGGAAGAAGAGGAGAACCACTACCATAGTTTGGAAATGGTTTTTCTTTTACTTGTCTGACTCTTTCTTTTTCATCCCCTTTGTTTAGTCATCATTCATCTCTTACTACTTTAGGTATCCTAGGATCATAGCTCTAGAACTGCAAGGGACCTTAGAAGCATCTTGGAATTCCTTATGGCAAGAATGGCTCTGTCTTGAGATCTAGACACATACTCTCTCTTTCTTCTTCATCTCCTCCCTCCTCCTTCTCCTCCTTCTGGTTCAAGTATCTTCTTTACATAAATGATTCCTTTCTTAATCTAATTCCTGAACTCTAGTAATACATAGTCAACTTTGTGCTGGATATCACCTTCAAAGTCCCATAAACCTCTCAAACTTTTCATGTCCAAGAGAGAACTCATAATCTTTCACCCCAACCTCCTCATTTCTTTTGAGGACATCTCCATCTTCCAAGTCTCCCAGGTTTATAAACTTGGTGTCATTCTTAACTATCCCTTCTCCCTCCCCAATATCTAATCAGTGGCCAGAATTTGCTGAGTTTTATCTCCACACCTTCTTTCATATCTGTCCCCTTCTTACACCTTAATTCAGGCCATGATCATGCCTCCTCTAGACTATTAGAATAGCCTCCTAAGTGATCCCCCTGCCTTTTTTTTTTTTAGATCCATCCATCACACAGCTGCCAAAATTACCTTCCAAAGGAATAGACTGGACTACATCCCTCCCCTTCTCAAAAATCTTCCTTCCCACGGCTTCACATTGCTTCAAGGAGATAACATCCAAACTCTTTAGCCTGACACTTAAAACTTGTGACATTCTGGCTCCTACGTACCTTGACTGTGCTTTTTCCTCCTCCCTATCTCTTAGAATTCTTGTCTTTCTTCCAGGCTCAACTTCTGTGATCCCCCTGAGTTGTTCTGGATCTCTTCCTTCACAATTATCCTTATATTACACTTATTTGTGTAAAAAGAGAATGTAAACACCGTGAAGGCAGAGACTTTTGTTTGTTGGTATCTCTAGAGCCTAGCACTGCATTGAACACTGTAGGAACTTAATAAACAAATGTTGGGTTTACTTGTTGAAGAACAATAAAAAAAACTGGAAAGGTCAGTCGAAGTCAGAGTATGGGGGCCTTAACTGGCAGGAGGAGGAGTCTGTGTCATAGCCTAGAACCGTGGCTCTGACTTGGCTCTGACTTTGTTCATGCCACAGAATAGTTCTTTACTGTGATGATTCAGGACACACTGTGGGAAAATCAAGAGACTTGTCACGCTGGGCTTCAGTGTCTTCATCTGTAAAATGAAGAGGCTATGAAGTGACCTCTGAGGTCTTTTACACTTTTATATCTGTGATCCTGTGACTCTCACAGGCACATGTGACTCTAAGTGTAAATCCCACACAATTTAAGGCACAACTAGAAGCAAGCCGTGCCCTTTGAGAACCACTGTCCTAGGACTAATGGGGAACCATTGGAGGGCTTTGATCAGAGGAGAGACCTTCCCAGATCAATGGGCAGTGAAAATAAGTCTGGCAAAAGAGTAAAGGATGGATCAAAGGGAGGCGAGAGTGGAGGTGAACAGGCTTGTTAGGAAGCTGTTGTAATAGTCTGGGCAGGTAGTAATGAAAACCTGTGCTCAAGAGTTGGCAGTGGGAATAGAGATGAAGGGACAGATGGAAGAAATGCAATATTATGGAGGCTGAATTGACAGGAAACTGTTTGGATGTGGGAGGTGAGGAAAAGAGAGGCACTAGAAAAAACACTGAGATCTGGTCCCTGGGGGAGGGGAGGGAACAATGATGCCAGTGACAAAGAGGATGGAGTTTGAATGGGAAGGAGGTGTCTAATAATAAACTTAACATCTCATTTAGGATCATAGCTCTAGAGCTGGAAGGCTTCATTTAACATGTAAAGAAACTGAGTCCCAGGCAACTGAAGTGAATTGCCAAGCCCACACAGGTGGGAGCTTAGGTAGCCTATCAAGTCAGTGTTCCTAGTTCTAGAGCCAGGGCTCTGTCCACCAGAGAATGATGTATATTAGTCTCAGCAAAGAAACCCATTCCCTTTCTTGAAAATCAAGGGGATTTTCTTTCCTTCAGTCTTTAAGGAGTGAATTGGATATTGAATTTATTTATTAGAGCTAACCTTCATCTTGTTACACCAGGGACAGCTCCCTCCCATAGCTATGACTCTAAGACAGGCTTGACCCCGAGGAGATATACCATGCCAGGGTATCTAGCAGCTCACTGCTGTCCATTGCCCCACCTTTTAGAGAAGAGGCAGAAACAAGGCTTAGTTGCAGGTCCACAGGAAGCCTATCACTCAGTCACTGTGACCTGGACAGACTGACTAGGGCTGACCAACAATGCACTGGGCTGCTTCAATAGGAAGCGAGATCCCTGTGACTAGAGGTATTCATGTAAGGTTTGCTGTGAGGAAGGTTATATATAGATCAGTAATTCTTCACCTTTTCTGTCTCATGGACTCCTTTGAAAATCTGGTAAAGCCTCCCCTTCTAAGAATAAAGTAACGAAAGGAAATGCTAAATTTCATTTTTCACAGAGACACAAAAATATATAAAAAAAATTTTCCCACCCAAGTTAATGGATTCCCTGAAACACCTCCTTCATTGATGTATGGACCACAAGTTAAGATGCAAGTTATATGTTAGATGGGAAACCCAACTAGATATGAAGCTGCCAAGGTCCTGTCTTCCAAAACAAGAGAATGTCTTTTGTGCAGAACTTGCTGGTCTCACCTGGCAGTTCATCGCCCTAGTTGGTTTTCATCTCCACATCTGCTAAGGAAATCTGTGGTCCATGGGCCATCCCTCAGAGGGGGAAGGGAGGGTGACTATTCTTTAGCTCTACTGAAAGGCTCAGTCTAGCTCAAGAAGAGTATGACTGGTCAGAGCAGGAGGTTTAGTCTTGGCTGAAAGTCGGTGACTTTCTATGTGACAGATGCTCTGGCATGGCCCAGGGGATGTAAGAAACCTCTACATTTTCGGGTTGGGTAGAGTTTCTCTTATCAATCTCATGCTTAATTGCCCAGTGACAGAAGGTACGTTACTGCCCATTCCCCTTCTCCATTTCTTCTCCTCCCTCTGGGGAACTCATTTAGAGGTTAAGGTTTTGGATCCATGTGTGAGACATTTCTCTAGGGTGTAGGCTCACCATCTCCTTTGTCTCTCTTTCCACCTTAGCACACCCTAGCACTAGTTCTGACATTCCTAAAGGATGGTCTTCAAATAAGCATGAAAACAGAGTTGATTCTGATTTCTTGACTTTGTCCAGTAGAGTACCAAAGACCTCAGAAGGGGCAGAATTCAATGTTAATCAGCTGGAGACTTGCAGCTCAGATAGGATACTTTCTCCTATAGTCCAGGCATGATCCAAGGACTCAGGCTCCACTGGGAAAATGACTCCATAGGGCAGGATCCCCTTCAGGTCATCAAAAACAATGCCCAAATGCCTTTTGGTGGGACCCACCCTGGTCCCAGGGAAACCTGTCTCAGATAAGCAGTTGTGCGTGCAGTTCCCAGCATCACTTGCTTTCCCAGATGGCGCACACAACCTGTGGATGTCAGAGCAACACAGCACAAACTCAGATTGATACAGACACTCTCAACATCCTCATACACCACCATGATGATACAAGAATAGGATGGCAAAGACCAAACCCCAGGGCCAGTGTTCTGCCACATCTCTTGGCTTTTCATCTACAGGCACTTCCACTACCTCTCACCAAAAGTGCTTTCAGTGCCAAGGGATGCCCTCTGTGCTGAATTCTATACCCTTGAATGATGACAGGTCTGCAATCCACTGAACTACTTGGACACTTCTTGCTCTCTGTCAAATATCCTGGCAGAAAACGATGCCATGATAAATTGGCCCCTGTACCAGCTGTCTGCCAGGGTAGGGAAAGTACCATCCTGCTTGCTGAGGACTCTTTCTCATTCTGCCTGTTCGTGGCGGCAGCTACATTCACTCTTGAAGTTCAAAATAATTCCAAAGTATCTCAGAGTTGGAAAGAACCTCAGAGGTTCACTACCCTTATGAAATTAGGGCAAAAATCCCCCTTTGAAAGGAATAGAAATAGCAGAACATAAATGAGATTATGAAGCAGTAAGAATCAAAACTATTGGTACTGATTATAAAGTGGAAAAGTAGATCAGGTGAATGTGTGTGTCTCTGTGTGTGTGTGTGTGTGTGTGTGTGTGTGTGTGTGTGTGTAGGATAGAATGACAGATCTTATCCAAATGCTGTGGATAGCTAATAGTGCCACTATCATCAGTATTAAGGACCTGTGAGATCATCAATATGAGAACTCTCAGTGTGGGGATTTCTTCCACCAATGCATATCACATCCTATCTATAATTTGTGGTGTTAGAGAGGAGCTATGCTCAGAGAGGTTCATAGACCCACACAATCACCAACTTTTCAGGATTAAAAAGGACTCCAATGGCCATTCTGTCCAACTAATACCTGAAATGGAATTCATACTGCAACATATCTGAACAATGGCCATTTAGACTTTGCTTAAAGATCTTCAATGAGGAGGATCACTTTGCCTCCTAAGACAACCCATTCCACTTTGGGGTCAGTTAAGCAACTTGCCCAGAGTTGCATTATATCTGTGTCAGAGATAAGAATTGAACTCAGGTCTTCCTGACTCTAGGTCTAGCACTCTCTCTACTTTGCTACAATACCTCTTAAAACTACTATTGGCTGGAACATAGGCTGCCCTGCTCTGCTTCTTTGCTTCACCAAAGCATGGCTTGTATATAACCTGAGTAAAGTATTGTCATTTTTCAGGGTGTGTATATATCAACATGGTATTCGTATTATATCTGCATATCTGATCTTCTTCACTGGCTGACCCAGATCACATATACACAGGTCACATATGTGACATATAAGAAATTTGAAAGACAGAGGTCTTTGGGATTCAAAGAGTGTCACCAGCCTCTTTTATTAATCATCCAGTAGCAATAATTAATAAAGTGATTAATTACCCAGGAACTATGTGTCTTGAAGTTTTATAAATCATACATATATTGTGCACACACATATATAAAACAGGATCATATATATATATATATATATATAAAATGTGTATAAACACATGTATACACACATTTTTTACTTTTGAAGAGATTTTAGGGATGTGGCCTCTATTTGGGGGTGGCATATAACTAGACTAATATGGCTCATCACTAAGTAAGTCACACCATTAGAAACAAAGCCATTTTTCCCTTTTGTGCAGATCATGCTTTGACAGTCGAGATGTTTCATAATCTGCTGCCAGGGCAGGCCTAGGGGATGCTCTGCTAGGGGCTTGTCGGCCAGAAGATGAAGGCCAGATGTGCAGGTATAATAAGAGTCCTGTGTTGCTTTATTGAGCCCTGCTGACCTCCTACTCCCCAGCACAGAGATGTGGGGCTTTCAGATTGATGAGGGATGAAAAGGCAGAGAGCGAGCGAGCGAGCGAGCAAGAAGCCTGTGCCTCTGGTGAGTTCCCATTTTTTATCATCTCTCCTGGCCTGCCTTTTCCCCCTTCTCTCAGATGCCCTCCTGGCTGCTCTTTGCAGTCATCTGCTCTGTTCAGAAAGAAGCCGAACCTGTTCCCAGGGTGATGGAATGGACTTTGAAGCATTGGGCTTTGGGAGTAGCTTTGCTCCAATCATCTCTGATCCCTACCTGGACAAAATTTTATTCTGGTCTTTGAAAGTAGCTTCTGGCTGAAACGGGAGCCTGGAGCAAGGAGAAGGGGAAATAAAGGAGCTTGGTGACCCAATGGCATCTCTCTTTGATTCTCAACCTCTTTCCAAAGTTTTTTGGTTTGAGAACACTAATGCCTCATATTGATATAGGGGTCTAAGCCAAGAATTGTCTCAGAAAACATTGCAAATATTAATGATCCATTAGTGATCACAATGTAACTCCCACCCCTCCACTACAGGGGAATTTGTGTTCATTCCACAGATGTATAAACTGAGGTGCACAGAAATGAATTGACTTAGAATCAAAAGGTTAGAACGGGTCTTATTGGTCAACTAATTTAGCTTCACATCCAGAGCAAGAATCCCACCTACCATATTCCCAATAGCATCCTCAGCATGAATACTTCTGGTGATGGGGCACCTAGGTGGTGCAGTGGATAGACCACCAGCGCAGGAGTCAGGAGGACCTGACTTCAAGTCTCACGTCAGACACTTCACACTCACTAGCTGTGTGACATTGGGCAAGTCATTGAACTCCAATTACCTCATCCTGGGTCATTTCCAGTCATCCTGATGAATATCTGGTCACTGGATTCAGATGACTCTGGAGGAGAAGGGAGGCTGGTGACCTGCACAGCCCTTCCTCACTCAAAACAAAGTCAAGTGCAAGTCATGTCATCATTTCTCTGATGGCATGGTCTTCTTCTGCAATGAAGGACAAACACACACTTCTGGTGATGGGGAGCTCATTACCTATTGAAACAACCTGTTGTATTGTTGGATTAGGTTGAATTCTTTTAACATTTACACAGGTCATATGACAAGTCAATGAGAAAGACAGAATTCTGTTCAAAAGGTAGCATGGAGTCCTAGAAAGAGCAATTGATGATAATTATGAGATCTCATTCTATTCCTGGCTTTGCTATGGATTAACTGTGTGGCCCTGAACAAGTCATTTACTTCACCTCTCCATGACTCAGTTTTCTCTTGAGGGCCTTGGTCTATATTATCTCTCAGGTTTATTTCAGTTCTAAAGATTCTGGGATTATCTTTCTGAATGAAGAATGAGAAATCATTTATTAAGTGTTATACCATATCAAAAGTACTGTGTTGACCACTGGAGATTCAAATAGAAAAGCATGACAGGGTCTCATCTTGGGGAACTTGCATTTTAGGGGGGAGACAAAACATACAGAAAGTTTCAGCTGCAAGCCCATGGGAAAGGATCTGTGGTCTTTAGGGTGTAATAACAAAGCAGATGGCAATGTCTCTTCCTTAATGGCATTCCCATTGATGAAACCACATCGACTGCTGATGTTGAACCATTTTATAGTGTCAAGAATGTTGATGGTAACAACTGGGTTTTCAATAGCTGTAGTTGCGAGTTGTGAGATCTGGGTTCAAATTCTTGCTGTATCCCTCCCTCCCCACTTGCTGTGTGACCTTTGGCAAGTCCTTTCCCTTCTCCGTGTAGCAGCATACTCATCTGTACAATCAAGGAAGCAATTGCTTTTTCCCCTTTCTTACCTCCACTTACCCTCTTAAGGATATGGGAGTTAAAGAGAAAATATCTCTGAATCCCTTTGAACTCTATGGATGAAGGTGTTATCTAAGCATAAGACATTATCATTAAAAGACAATTCCTTTGAAAATGGAAATTGCAGAATCACACTTCCTCCCAAATATAAGGGGAATTAATGAGGAATTTGCTCGGTGCTGAAGACTTCAGATTGATCCTTCCAGGTGTCCAAAAGAAATTCACATTTACACTTCCATCAGAAATTCCTTTGTAAAATGCAGGGGGTAGCACTTCATTTCCCAGAGATCACAAGATAGCCACACTCTCCCTGGGATGAGAGACGCCCCCAAGTATTAGTTGACTATGTGGTAACCCGCCAGCTAATTAGAAATGTGAATCTAATTTCACAGATTTCAACCCCTGTCAATTTACTTTGTGTATGCTGGTAATGACGCTATTTGTTTGATTCTCAGAAATAAAATAGGAGAAGAGGAAAAGTCACAATGGAGAGCCAATGACAAAAGATACTTTACTTTTCTTATGCACTTCTCAACTGGTTCTTTTAATTGAGGAAGTTACATATGATTTAATGTACATTAAGATGTCATCATTATAGCATTAACCCAGTCTACTGAGAAGGAGATGTCTAAGAAGGATTACCCTTTAAAGCCAAACCACTTTCAACAGGACTAAAACACTAACTTATCGGGGGTCATGGACCACAAGGTAATAGTGTCATTCAAATTCCCTCTTTGCCAATGAATATAATAATAATAATATTGAAATAATTATAATGTTAGCCATAATAAGCCTCCATACAATGCTTAGAATTTTTAAATGCATTATGTCAGTGGGTGGATTCTTACAACAAGCCTGGATTCTTGCTAGGCAGGATGGTGCTTATTATCTCTGTTTTATGGATGTGGAAATGGGTCTCAGAGAGGTTAAGTGTTTTGCCCAAGGTCGCATAGCTAGTAAAATTGCAGAACTGGGACTATAACTGAAGTCTCCTGACTCCCTGTCCAGTGCTTTGTCCAGTACGTAATGCTGCCTTTATGGACGTTATTACAGGAAGATGATGCTGCTCCCTGACACTGAGAAACAGCAGCCTAATATACAGGCTGTCCCCAAGTCTTCATGCCATCTTAAGCTCTAATAGTTTATTTGCGTTTCAACTTTTGGAACACCATAGACACAGATGATATACCTATATACATGTGCCTGGAACATAGTAGATGCTTAATAAATTTTAATTGATTACAACAAACTTGTACACACACTCATGTACACATATGTATACATATGCACACAATGTACATATGAACATGTTGTTGTTAAGTCAATCAGTTGTGTCCACCCTTCATGACCTCATCTGGTCTTTTCTTGACATAGATACTAGAGTGATTTGCCATTTCCTTCTCCAGCTCGTTTTACAGATGAGGAAACTGAGGCAAACAGGGTTAAGTGATGTGCCTAGTGTCATCCAGCTAGTAAATGTCTGAGGTTGGAGTTGAATTCAAGTCCTCCTGACTCCGGGGTCAGTGCTTGTTCCATTGCACCACCTAGCTACCCCCTAAAGACATGTATATATCTGTCTGTCTCTCCTCCTCCTCTTCCTCCTCCTCTTTCTTCTTTTCCTTCTCTTTCTTTTCCTCTTTTTTCTTTTCTCTGTCTTTTTCTCCATTCCTCTCTTGTCTTTCTCTCTCTCTCATAATGTGATAACATTCTAGGATTTTCTTTGGGAGGTCTATTGCTAAAGTTCAAACCATGACTAATGCGGAAATTTACTGATTTATTAAAAAATAATCAGTTCTGCCTCTATGTTCCATTTGGCTAATGTGAACAATATCTGGGTAATGTTGAGAAATATACTTTTCTCAACTTTGTTTCTTAGATCTTTGTTTTGGTTAGTGTTGTTTGAACAAATAACTTCGACATTAATCATTTCTGGACTTCAGGGTTAGTTCATTCATTTATTCAGTAATTGAAGGATTACTACCCGCATAGCAGTGTGTTAGGTGCTCTGCTATAGAAAAACAAGCATAAGGAACAGTCACTCACATCTAGGACTTTATGATCTATGCAGGAAGACAGGAAATATACATATGAAACATCTAACATTGCAAAGCAGTATATGGTAGGTGCCAAAATAAATACCATAAATAATTGCCAAATGGGCTCAGAGAAAGGAAACATCATTGTGGGCTAAAGTAGTCAGGAAGGGTTTTATGACTGAGTTGAGACTTAGCTGGGTCCTTAAGTACAATTCCTATTTTAACAGGTAGAAGGGAAGGGAAAGAACATTCCAGCACAAATCTATGTGCAGAGGAGTGAGCTTGGCAAGTCTGAAAAGGGAGGACATCACCCTCCTGTTAGGTGAGCTAGGTGAGGATGGGCTCCACAGCAGAACAAGGCAGGACAGCAGCTGTCAGACACCCTCCATTCCCACTTCCCCTACTCTACAAGGGAGTGCTTGAGGCACCGTGTCTGTCTTGGGATCATCTTAGTCTCATCAGCCCATGTTGGCTCCTCCAGTTCTGATGAAACACTCTGCTCCTTACTTCCTACTCATCTCTATAGCCTAATAACAATTGATCACCACTTTAACAACATCACCATTTACCTACCAGCCTCTTTCCTACTCTCTTGCACCCCTGACTCAGTCTTAAAATGTTCATGCGATGAGCTCTGCTTTTGTTCATCAGGAGGAAGAGCTGGGGGCTCTCATGGCATCCCGGCTGCTCAGCATCCCAGTCTCTTGACCTAAAGCTAGAAGATTCACCATGGGCTAAAATGATCAGGGAGGGTTTTATGGATGAGATAGTACTTAACTGGGTCCTTTTTTGGAGGGGGGTAATTTTGTTTTTATTCCATTGACAAAACACGCAAAGTCTGGCTAGAGGACCATGGGAAGGTAGCTCCAGCCCTAGTACAGCACATAAGATAACAGCATCTTACACTTGCATTAATCCCATTTGGGAAGAGCTCAACCCCACTTTTTTTTAAAAAAAAAAATGCAAAGCTTGTCACCTTCCTCCAGGGCCTGAGAAGCAGTCCTGTGTTCCTTTTAAAAGCCACCCCTCCATGTAAGACTCCCCTGATCTTGGAGGCAGGCTGGAACAGGCAGCCCAAGGGTTTGGGATTAATGGCATTTCACATGATTTCACAGTAAGTATGTTAGGCGCAGGTGGGGCCGATCCCCATCCCAGTTCAGAACAAATTGCAGTTTTTCCTTGGATTTCTTCTCCCTTGCAAGCATGAGACAGTCTCAAGTCATCTGAACTATATTATAAAGCATAGCTTTCACGTGGCCCTGTGGCCATGCCATCTGGAGTACAATTCATATTTTAACAGGTAGAAGATAAGGGAAGGGAAGTAGAAGAAAAGACTGGAGAGGGTAGTATGTCTTGGATGCTAAGGTGATGGATTTGGAGTTTATTCTGTATGTAATAGGGAACGGCTGAAAGTTTTTGAGGAGGATGGCGTTTTGGTGTAGTATCTAGCCAGGCGGGGTCCGCAGGAGCTAGCAGTTCTCACTAGTTTTTCTCCTCATTTCCCCCCTTTGTTTGTTGTTCTGTGGCTTTCTGTCTTTGTAGTATGGGACCGAGGCTGCCCAGTCCTTCAACTTTATCAGCACCTCAGATTTGGGAGGAGCAATTCCACTTTTATCTCTATTCTAAAGAGTTCTGAAGTAAGTATCTGAAACGGGCAGTTTTCTTCTCACACATAAAGGTAATGTTAAGTAATAAAGAAGAATTGAATGATTCTAATCAGTGGAGAGGCAAGCATGATTAGCATATGCATAAGCAGTTTCTTTCTGAGAGTTGCTGATTTGCCATTTCACATTTCACCTCCACTGGATACAGACTGATCAATGCCAAGTGGGCTCTTACTTTCCTACAGTCTCATTAAGTGACCCTTTCACTTCTGGTTGGCATGCCTCTGCTTTTATCTTCACTGCAACTGCTCTGATAGCTGCTACCCTGTTCTTAGTGTGTCTGGGAAGGGGGAGGCATCAGCTGGTTTCTAAGATATCACAAACAGAATACTGAAAGAAATAAGACACCAATGGGCAGCAGCCCCTTCCCAGACACAGGCTTACCTAGGAGTCATGAACTCATGTTTTGTACCTGGGTTTGGGGAAGGGCACTCCAAAACTCTGTGGCTCGGAGAATTATCCTTGTATTTCAAGGCTAGCAGGAAGAAGAAACCTGAGAGGCAGACTCTGTCAAATACATCAGTGGAATTTGGGCTCAGCATCCGCTTAAAGGACTTTTTGTCCTTCACAGTATGGACCCTTTAGTCAACATGCCTGTCTAAGCTATGGCTTGGGGTTGGAAGAAGGGCCTCTCCATCACATATGACTTGCAACTGACCTACTCCAGGTTTCTGAGAACTTGTGACAGGAATGCTAATTGAGCATGCTCCAAAGTAGGGAATGGGGAGGGGATGGTAGAGGGCAACATGACAAAAAAAGAAAACATGATAAAAAATAGTGTTTTAGGAAGATAAGCCTGGAACTGATGAAGTGAAATGAAGAAAGACATGCAGCACCGGAACACACGAGAAAGTTATTGTGACAGTCCAGGATGGAGATGATGAGAGCCCGGTCCAAAGCAGGACCAGTGAGAACAAAAGGGTTACTAAGCCTGGGCGTCATGTTGCATTGGAAAAGTGAAGAGGCCTTCCTGGGACCTGAGACTCCCCTCCTTTTCTCCTCCCACCTGCCTTGAAATCTTGCTTACCTCCTAACCCTGAGAGCACAGGGTTCAGAGAACTTACCAAGTGTTCTATTCTTGTTGAGTCCAACTTTCCATGGCCAACATTTGGGGTTTTCTTGGCAGAACTTAATGGAGTGGTTTGTCATTTCCTTCTCCAGCTCATTTTACAGAGGAGGAAACTGAGGTAAAACAGGGTTAAATGACTTGCCTAGGGTCACACAGCAAGTGTCCAAGGCTGGATTTGAACTCAGGCCTTCTTAACTCCAAGGTGGGCATTCTATTCACTGAGTAACCTAGCTGCTCCTACCAAGTGTTTAGTGGGTACTTAAAATATTTAGAGTTAGATAGGTGACAGTGAAAAATAATAATAAAAATAAACATGTATATAGTATTTATCATGTGCCAGACGTGCTAAATTTTTTACATACTTTCTCGTTTGATCCTTACAACAGGTAGGTATTATTATCACCCCCATTTTGCAGGTGATAAAACTAAGGGAGACAAGTTCAGTGACTTCACTGGGGTCACACAGCTAGTAAGAGTCTGTGGCCAGATTTGAACTCAGGTCTTCCTGAGTCCAAACTCCTGCTCTATCCACTATGTCACCCAGCTGCTTCCTGTGTAAAGTACTTGACCTGTAGTCAAGAAGACTCTAGACTGGGGAGCACCTGCATACAGTTGATACTTGACTCTATAGGAGAAAGTGATGTAACACCGACCATGCTGGCCCCTACTGCTGGTAGGTCATCTGTATGATATTTCACCCTTCCCCCAGGGCTCTCTGGTACTCTTAAGGGTGTTTTAGGTGTCTAGGCTCTCTGTCATTTAACCATTTAACAGTCAGATTGGCTTTTACAAAACAATCTAATAATAAATGTAGAAACATGTTCAACAATGGGCTGAGGCAGTAGGTAGATGAGGTAGAACATGACCTCCCCTTCTGCTATACCTCAGCCTTGGAGTAGGGAAGGGGATTAGGTTCATGGTTTAACTCAGTTCTTACAGAGCCCATGGTTACAATGTCCAAAGCCGCTCTTGGCCCAAGTCCCAGGTATCCAATGTCTCAGGGCTTTCTTGGTGGGATAGCTGGCTACACCATCCTTTTTGGAATCCTGGCTCTAAGATCATCTCATTTCCAGATCTGGTGAGGATCATCACTCTTACCTAGAAACTGTGGACAAACAGAAAGGAAGAGATTCTAGGCCTATTTCTCAGAGCTGTGGGATGAAAGAAAGCAGGGGAAAGGAGCTCTCCTCCATCCACCCCCACTGGTTTAGTTCCTGCTGCCTGCCAGAGGGCTAATTAACCTTCATCTTCTCTGGAGCCCGAGGAGGAGAGTGAGGGCAGGAAAGAGGGAGACCCTCCAAGGCCAGCAATTTTAAAGATGTAGCCAGTTGAAGAAGGCAGGAGATTGCAGGGTGTCCTCTCCCAGAAACAGGGTCAGTCAGCCAACAAACATTTACTAAGTGATTACTATGTTTCAGACACTGTGCTAAGCACTAGGGATACAAATACTAAAAAGAAAGACAGACCCTGCCCTCAAGGAGCTTACAATTCTCAGAGAAGACAACACTCCAAAGTATCCCAAAGGTGGAGGAGCTTGCCTGGGGTGGGGAGTATTGGGGGGAGGAGGGAAGAGGTTCCTAGGTCTTGGCCATGATAGAGAAGTCGGGTGGGGAAAATGCCTCCAAGCTTCCATTCCACTGAAATTGCTAAGGAAGTGTGCAGAGAAGAGAAGAGGTTTGGTGACATCCTTTGCTGGTGGGGGATGAGAAAGACTGGGAGACACAAAGTCCAAGAAAGAGAGACTGATGAAAGGGAAAGAGCCCTGGCTCTGGAGTCAGGGAATCTGGGATTTATAATCTCACCACTGATGTTTGTTGTGTATGTACCTTTGGACAATTCACTTTATCTCCCTGGGCCTCAGTTTTCTCACTTGTAAAAATGGGGTGTGTGTGGATTTAAACTTGATGACTTCTGAAGTTTATTCCAACTCTACAGGAAGAATTAGGACAGGAGACTTCTAGCCATGATGGTCAGCAGAGGGGAAGGAGATCATGGAGACAGAAAGATTGGAATTCTGAGGAGACATAAAGAGAAAGGAGTGAGATTGATACAGCAAGTTGAGAAGATGGGATCACGGACACAAATAACCATTTAGCACAGGTCCTGGCTTACAGCAAATGCTTAATAAATTTTTGTTGGCTAACTGACAAATGGAGGGTTTAGCCTTGGCAAAGAGGAGCATAGAATCATAGATTCAGAGCTGAAAATGATTACTGAAGCCAACTAATCCTCTCATTTTACAGATTAGGAAACTGAGTCCCCAAAGAGGAGCACCACTTCATCCTCTGAAACTGGATGCAAGAGATGAGTGAAGGGAGAGGCTTTGAGATGTGGAGGAGAGATAGTGGGGCAGAGAGTGTTAAAGGAGGCTCTTCTCACTGCATCCTTTAGCAGCTACCTTTGAACACTCCTATCAAGCTGACCTTGTTCCATGTCCTGGGGCAAACAGATCCCTAGGCAATGAACCCTAAGAATTGGTAGAAGATGCTCAGTTGGCTCAGCATCAGGTCAGCTTTGCTCTGGGTCCTGCTCTGATGTTGTTCTTTGTTTCGAGTGGCTGAGATCTACCCTCACTGTACTGTGATGACTTTGTACTCCAATCCCAATAATGGCATCCTGGTTATTAATTTCCCATGCTGGTTCACCCCAGGTATTTTCACTGGCTGTCCTCCAGGCATAGAGTACTTTCCCTCCTCACCACTGCTTCCTGGCTTCTCTGGCTTCCTTTACATCCCAGTTAAAATCTCATCTTTTACAGGAAGCCTTCCTTCTAGTGACTCTTTCTAGTTTATCCTGTATTGCACATAGGTATTTTCATTTTGTCTCCCCTTTAAATTGTGAGTTCCTCAGATCAGGGAGTTGCCTTTTACTTTTCTTTATATCTTAGCATTTAGCACAGTGTCTGGCATATAGTAGGTGCTTAATAAGTGTTTACTGACTGACTGACAGGTCCTGCTCCATGCCCTTTTTCCTACATGTCTGGGCCCTTGCTTTGATACAACCTCTCTTCTTAATGCTGGAGTCATGTCCCATATCCCTATCTCTGTGGCCACTGTATGTGCCCCATGATAAAAACAAAGGAGCTCTAAACATTAGGTGAGTCACAAAACATCTTTTGTCTGACTAGCCTTCCTGGAAACTAGAGGATAACACCATTGGCCTTTTTGAGATTAAAATGGGCCAAATGATTCTGATGGAAACTTCCCAACTCAATGTAAAGGAAGTTCACATCTTTTTTTTTTTTTCACAGCTTAAGAAGAGCCAGTATTATCTATCTAGAGGTAGCTAATGGTGCAGTAGGAGTCAGGAAAATTTGAGTTCAAATCCAGTCTCAGATACTTACTAGTTGTGTGATTCTGGGTAGTCACTTAACCTTTATTTACTTCACTTTCCTCAACTGTAAAATGGAGATAATAGCACCTACTTCTCAGGGATATTGTGATGATCAAATGAGATAAAATTTGTAAAAGCACTTAGTCTAGTGCTTTGAACATAGTTGGTGCTATATAAACGCTTATTTCCTCCTCCTTTCTGAACCATAGCTTTACCTTCTGAGGCCAAGCAGAACAATCTAATTTTCCTCCATGTCATAACCTTTCAAATGCTTGAAGACGGATCTCTTTTATTTCCACTTCTGATACTGGAGGAGTTTATAGTATAGGAGATAAGAGTATGTTAGCTGGTTAATCGATAAGATTTTGGGTAAAAAAGATGCATATGGAAGGTTCCCCTACTCCCATTCCTGCTTAAGGCACACACAATTTGATTGTTTCTGTATCCAAACAAGTCTCACACTTGGAAGGGGAATGGTATCTGTACCCCGTGGTAATACAGATATGAGATCATCTCCCTATGGAACAGTTGCCACTAAAAGTAGGAGTAAAGTCTATTAAATGATCAAATGCTACAATCACCACAGCTCATGTATCAATCACAGAAACAAAGAATTTCAGAATTGGACCTCAGGGCATCTTACCCAACCCACACCTGGGCAGGACTGTTCTCTACCGCATCCCTGACAAATGCTCCTCGAGCCTCTGACTGAAAGCTTCTGCTGAGGGGGAATCTACTATTTCCTAAGGTAACTCACATCACTTTGGGATCACTCTAATTGTCAGGAAATGTTTCTTTACACAGAAGCAAAATCTGTCTCTGGCTTTTCTACTCATTATTCATAGGGCCAAGGAGAACAAATCTCCTCCATGTGGTAGCCCTTCAAATACTTTAAGATAGTTCTCATGTTCCCCATCCTTGCCAAAGTCTCTTCTCTGTGTTGTATACACCTAGTTCTTTCAACCAGTCTTGTATGACATGATCTTAACCCCTTTCATTATCCTGATCAACCTCTTGTGGACACAGGTAAGTTTCTTGATATCCCTTCTGGAATGTGGCATCCAGAGCTAAAAATAAACTTATTGTCATGGTCTGAATAAGGTGGGACTGTAACTACCTGTGAACTGGTCATGATGCATCTCTTAAAACAGCTTAAGTTAACAGAATCTTTTTTGACTGCTGTATTTCAACTGTAGATTCATTTTGAGCTTGCAATCCACAAAGGTCACCAGATCTTTTTCTCACAAATTGTGTTCTAGCCATGCTTCCTCCACTCTGTACTTAGGGAACTGATTTTTTGAACCTAAGTGTAGGATTTTATGTTTATTCATAATAAATAATCATAATAAATTACATTTTATTAGATTTAAGTGAATGTTCTTGCTTGTTGACATCATTTTGGACACTCACTCTATTGTCCTTTTCATCTTTGTGTCATCAGCAAATCTGACAAGCATGCTATCATTCAGATCACTAATAAAGCATTGAGCAACATGGGGTCCGGGGCAGATCACTAGTCACCCCTTCCCAAGTCCACATTGACTCATTGATGACTCCTGCTTGGTTCTACTCATTCTACCAGTTCCAAATCCTCCTAACTGTACTGACATTTAACCTACATACAGGGTGTCCCGCAAGTTTTTAGTGAAGTTGAAATTCTAAACAGAGTGTCCCACAAAACTTAGTTCACCCTTCCCTTAAGGACTTCCCTTTAAGCTTAAAATTCACTAAAACTTGAAGGAGAGTCTATATTTCCATCTTGTTTACAAGGATAGCATGAGATATTTTGTCAAATATTAGTCTTTTTTTGTCTAGAATACCTTCAGTTTACTAGCATAGGTATTCATAGAGTATGGACATATCCATCAAAGGTTCTATGCAAACGTATGTGTACAGTCTGGCTATTTGATCAACCAATAAGCATTTCTTAAATGTCTACTATGTATCAGCCTGGGGATACAAACACAAAGAATTAAAGGATCCCTGCTCTTAGATTTAGTCTGACATTATCTGATCTTAATGAAGTGAGACTAGTTTTTAGGAGTTACTGCTTCCCTTTCTAAATATGTACAACCCACCCCTTTAATAATACACTCTGGAATTTTGCAGGATATCAAGCCAACTCACTGACCTATATCTTGCCAGTTCTCTCTCTCTCTCTGTCTCTGTCTGTCTCTCTGTGTGTCTATCTCTGTCTCTCTGTCTCTGTCTGTCTCTGTCTCTCTGTCTCTGTCTCTGTCTTTCTCTGTCTCTCTCTCTCTCTCTCCCTCCCTCCCGCATTTGTCTTTTTACAATCTTATGGGACCTCCCTTTCTCTTTGATCTTTGTGAGCTCAGCAATTCCATCTGTTAGTTCTTTAAATGCCCCAGGATGTAGTATATCTGAGCCTGACAACCTGAACTTTTTGAGAGTAGCTAGGATGCTCCCTTACCACCTCCTT
This sequence comes from Notamacropus eugenii, assembly GCF_028372415.1. NCBI lineage: Eukaryota > Metazoa > Chordata > Mammalia > Diprotodontia > Macropodidae > Notamacropus > Notamacropus eugenii. The sequence continues at coordinate 244,398,242 of NC_092872.1, read as the reverse complement.
GTTTATCCTGGATTTCATCATTTTATCAACCACTTTTATTATATTCTTTTGGATTCAAAGGTCATTCTCCTTGGCAGAGAAAATAGAAGCAAAATAAGTTGAGTGGTGCTATCTTCTTACTGTCAACTGTTATTATTATCTCATCCATCCTTCATTTTAAAATTGTCCATAGCATTTGTCATCAGACTTAGATCTTTCTGAGTTTTAACACTTCAGACACAATTCTTAGAGGACTAAGCCTTTCTTTTCTATTCATTCTTCATTTGTTATTGTTTTTATCATATTCTGTGTCTTTTCAACATCTGAGTTGGTTGATGATTTCTCATGGGGGCACATCGGTATCTTTAGACAGCTCCTCATTTCCTTTCTCATCAGCCATTTCTGTTTGTATTTAAAGAATTTCATTCTTGAGAGTGTCTCTTTTCTCTTGAGCCAAATTACCTTATAGAGATTTATAGGTCATGGGACATTCCTTATCTTTTCTCTGAACCTTATGAAATCAGTAATTCCCAAATCTAGGGTATGTGTCATACTAGACTCAGCTTTCTTCTCTTCTATAATGAATTCTAAGATGGAGTGGTCACTTCCTCCAAGATTCTCATCATTTCTACTTTAACAATTAATTCCTTCTAGGTAAGAATCAGGTCTAGAAGAACAGTTCCTTCCTCCTTCCTCCTGCCTCCTGCCTCCTCTACCTTTTCTTAGTGCATCTAACAGAGCCTTATTAGGGCAGAGCAACTGGCGATTAGCCCCAAGTGCTGGAATCTATTGAGTGAAGTTGGGAGGGGACTGCTTCCTCCTTGGGTGTTTCTTTCCCTTGTCACCCTCCCCATTCCTCACTGTCTTCTGCTGATCCTGAGAGAGGGTGAGAGAGTTAGCTAAGGATGGAAGGAACCTACATACTCTGGGGAAATAGGACTGGGCTTGTCTTAGGAGATGGTAGGGCTTCTCTTGACCAAGTTTTGCTTAAAGTGAGAGGTGATTCAGGGGCAACTAATGAGCTGGGAAATTATTTCCTGCCCATGAGCAGCCCAAGCCTGCAGTACTGAATGACAAGTATTTGTCAAGGAGGAGGAGAAGAGTTTCCTGGCTACAGGACAGCCCATCTTCCATGTCTTGGATTGCCCCTAGGTACCAGATTGTGTAGTTACAGCTTTGCTCCCTAATTTCTCTAGCCTTCTTATAAAACTTTGAAAGGCTGAAGAATTCTGTTCAAATTAATGATCAGTTATGATTGCACAGGACTGATGATGGAAGTATGCCACCCACCTCCTGACAGAGCTGATGGACTCAAGATGAAGAGCAAGGTAGATATTTTTAGACACAGCCCATGTGGGAGTTTGTTTTGCACATTTGTTAGGAGGGCTTTGTTTTTCTTTTTCAATGGGAGAGAGGAAAGAGAAGGAGAGAAAATAAGTGCTTATTAATTTTTAAATGTCATTAAAAGGAGAGATGATAGATTGTTGGACTTTGGCTGGCTTGATTGATCTTTCAGTCAACAGCTCACTTTCCTCTTGCTTCTGACAACTCCCTTTTCTTTACTCTTGCTACCATTGAACTTATCTTGTTACCTCCTTGGGATGAATTAGGACTTCTCTGATCATGTAATTCTGATCAAGAGTAGTTCCTCAGCCACTTTGTGACTACTTCTAAATGGCCACAGATTCTGACAACTGCCTCCTTGCTTGGTCATTCAGCAGGAGGGAGGAGTCCTCTGCTTCCCCGAAGCTGTGCTCAGCCCACCTACCAGGAGACCTCCCGGCTGTTAGCTGTCTGAACTCCCCACACCAACTGCCTACCTTCTTGGATCTCTGAATAATAAGAATTATAACTACTACTTCTAATAGCTGATACTTATATAGGGCTTTAAGGTCAACACATTTGATCCTTGTGATGATGTATTATTATCCCCATTTGACAGATAAGGAAACTGAGGTTGAGAGGTGAAATGGTAATATTGTCTGCCACTGCACTTAGGCTCCAATACTCCTTTCAAGTGGAGGAGTGGAAAGGATTGGAAGTCAGAGGCCTGAGAATCACATCTTAGCCCTGCCACTTAGTATTTGTGCGACTTTAGAAAAGTCATTTAATAATAATGTGTGAGTACTTAAGTTTGCAAAGTCCTTTATATATATTTTTTAATCTTTTCAACAACTTTATAAAATAGGTACTATTATTATAGATGAGGAAACTGACAATTAGGTTAAGTGACTTGCCTAGGGTCACATATCTAGTAAGTGTCTGAGACAGGATTTACACTCAGGTTTTCTTGACTCTGAAGTCCAGCACTCTATCTCTTGTGCCACCTCTTTGAGGTCTTCTTGGCCTCAGTTTCCTTATTTGTACAAAGAACATATTAGAACAAGTGGCCTCTAAGGTCCCTTTCACCTTTAAATATTTGCCCCTGGTACCCATTGCAGATATCCTGCCCTACCTCTGAGAATCTCTCCAGTATGTTCATCCTGATCTAGGTATCAGGTATACACTAAGCCTTGTCATTGACAGGTATGGACCTGGGAGAATGAAAAATCTTTCTCATAAACCTCAAGTCTCTTCCCAGCACCCAGGGGGCAGCATGGGGTGAGTTAAGTTGAGAATCATCCTCCCCCCAACCCCCACCCCCACACACTCCTCCCAGCTCCTTTGCTCTGGTCTTGCCCTGGCATCTTGGAGAGACGACACTGAAGTGACAGATGGAGGGAGAGCCGTGTGTCTGGGGACAGCTGCTTCTCTCCCTTCTTCTTCCCCACCTCCCTGGTTATGCACCTGTTAGAAACTATATTTAGGCCATTAAAACTTTGTACAAGAAGAAATAAAACAGCAGGAGCCAAGAAAAGACTGGTCTCGGAAAAGAATAAATTAACCCCACTCTTTAAAATCATTTCATATGCTTCTTCATAGATCCCTAACAATGGAATGAACCCTTTGCTCATCTGGGACCATCAGTAAACCCTATAAAATCATAGAATCACATAATGGGATAGGTGGGAAGGACCCCAGTGACTATGCAGTCCAACTCATATTTGACCAAGAATCCTTTCTACAACCACCATTCAGTATCTGCTTAGAAATCTCCAATGAAGCAAAGTCAATTTCTTCTCAAAGCAGTCCATTCCAATTTTGGAGAGCTTTAATCATTAAGAAGGTTTTTGTTGCATCAAGAATGATTGTTCCTCAGAAACTTTCATGGCTTGCCCTTTATTCTGCCCTCTGGGACTAAGGAGAATAAGTTTAATATATCTTTCATGGATCAACCCATCAAATACCTGAAGACAGCATTCATGTCTCCCTGCAAGTCTTCTCTAGGCTAAAACACCCCTATTTCCTTCAATACATCCTTGAATGACATGGTCATCAGCTTCTTCACCATCCTAGTCTCTTTCATTTGACTTTCTAGCTTGTCTATATCCTTTTTAAAAGATGTATTCTAGAACTGGGAACAGTACTCCATGTGTCATCTAACCAGAGCAGAGTGCAGTTGGACCATTCACCTCCTGTCTTCTGGACACTATCCCTCTTGATATAGTTTAGGATTATATTAGATTCTTTTTCTTTTTTTTTTGTTAGGGCATTTTTTTAATGAAATGGAACACATAATGACTGTTATATTACATTCCCTTATCATTTCAATGTCAGATTTTTTCACAAATGATTGTCATCATTTGTTTCTGAAAGACATTTTTTGTTAGTTTATTTTCTTACTTGCTTGTTTCTTTTTTTGTATTTAAATTTATTTATTTAAGTTTTCAACATTCATTTCCACAAAATTTTGAGTTCCAAATTTTCTCCCCATTTCTCCCCTCCCCCACCCCAAAATGCCAAGCATTCTAATTACTCCTATCACCAATCTGCCCTCCCTTCTAACATCCCTTCCTTTCCTTATCCCCATCTTCTCTTTTGTCCTGTGGGGCAAGATAACTTTCTATACCCCATTACCTGTATTTCTTATTTCCTAGTTGTATGCAAGAACAACACTCAACAGTTGTTCCTAAAACTTTGAGTTCCAACTTCTCTTCATCCCTTCCTCCCCACCCATCACCACTGGGAAGGCAAGCAATTCAATATAGGCCATATCTATGTAGTTTTGCAAATGACTTCCATAATAGTCATGTTGTGTAAGACTAACTATATTTCCCTCCATCCTATCCTGCCCCCCATTTCATCTATTATCTCTTTTGATCTTGTCCCTCCCCAAGAGTGTTGACTTCTAATTGCTCCCTCCTCCCATTGCCCTCCCTTCCATCATCCCCCCCACCCTGCTTATCCCCTTCTCCCCCACTTTCCTGTATTGTAAGATAGGTTTTCATACCAAAATGAGTGTGCATTTAATTCCTTCCTTTAGTCAAATGTGATGAGAGTAAGCTTCATGTTTTTTCTCTCACCTCCCCCTTTTTCCCATAACTGAAAAGTCTTTTACTTGCCTCTTTTATGAGAGATAATTTATCCCATTCCATTTCTCCCTTTCTCCTCCCAATATATTTCTCTCTCACCCCTTAGGTTCATTTTTTAAAAATATGATCCTATCCTATTCAATTCACCCTGTGCTCTCTGTTTCTGTGTGTGTGTGTGTGTGTGTGTGTGTGTGTGTGTGTAATCCCACCAACTACCTAGATACTAAAAAAAGTTTCAAGAGTTACAAATATTGTCTTTCCATGTAGGAATGTGAACAGTTCAATTTTAGTAAGTCCCTTATGATTTCTCTTTGCTGTTTACCTTTCCATGCTTCTCTTCATTCTTGTATTTGAAAGTCAAATTTTCTTTTCAGCTCTGGTCTTTTCATCAAGAATGCTTGAAAGTCCTCTATTTCACTGAAGGATTATTTTTTCCCCTGAAGTATTATACTCAGTTTTGCTGGGTGGGTGACTCTTGGTTTTAGTCCTAGTTCCTTTGACTTCTGGAATATCATATTCCACACCCTTCAATCCCTTAATGTAGAAGCTGCTAGTTCTTGTTTTATCCTGATTGTATTTCCACAATACTTGAATTGTTTCTTTCTAGCTGCTTGCAATATTTTCTCCTTGACCTGGAAACTCTGGAATTTGGCCACAATGTTCCTAGGAGTTTCTCTTTTTGGATCTCTTTCAGGCGGTGATCAGTGGATTTCTTGAATACTTATTTTGCACCCTGGTTCTAAAATATCAGGGCAGTTTTCCTTGATAATTTCATGAAAGATGATGTCTAGGCTCTTTTTTGATCATGGCTTTCAGGTAGTCCCATAATTTTTAAATTGTCTCTCCTGGATCTATTTTCCAGGTCAGTTTTTCCAATGAGATATTTCACATTATCTTCCATTTTTTCATTCTTTTGGTTTTGTTTTGTGATTTCTGGGTTTCTCATAAAGTCATTAACCTCCATCTGTTCCATTCTAATTTTGAAAGAACTATTTTCTTCAGTGAGCTTTTGAACCTCTTTTTCCATTTGGCTAATTCTGCTTTTTAAAGCATTCTTCTCTTCATTGGCTTTTTGAACCTCTTTTGCCAATTGAGTTAGCCTATTTTTCAAGGTGTTATTTTCTTCAGCATTGTTTTGGGTCTCCTTTAGCAAGGTGTTGACCTGCTTTTCATGGTTTTCTTGCATCTCTCTGATTTCTCTTCCCAATTTTTCCTCCACCTCTCTTACTTGATTTTCAAAATCCTTTTTGAGCTCTTCTATGGCCTGAGCCCATTGAATATTTATTTTGGATGTTTGGGATACAGAAACCTTGACTTTTATTTCTTTTTCTGATGGTAAGCATTGTTCTTCCTCATCTGAAAGGATGGGAGAAGATATCTGTTCACCAAGAAAGTAACCTTCTATAGTCTTATTTTTTCCCCTTTTTTGGGCATTTTCCCAACCAGTTACTTGACTTTTGGGTCCTTTGTCAAGAGTAGGGTATATTCTAGGGACCTGTAAGATCTCAGTTCCTCCAAGGTGGCACAATCAAGCATGTATACTGGTCTGGAAGCAGGAAGAGATTTTTGTGCCCCAAATCTTAGCAGAGTTTCCTCTCCACAGTCACTTGACCTCCCGTTCTGCCAAGCCAGTACTGGGGGCTGAGATTCAGAGAAGCTGCATGGGCAGGGCCACCAATCAGTGTGAAATAAAGATCAGCTCCCTCATGGCCTGCACACAGGGCTGAGGTAATAATCAGCTGCTCCGTGCCCCCAGGGGTTTTACAATCCAACAGTGGATGCAGGCTGCTGTAGAGGCTGCTGTGGGAACTGCTGCAGCCTGCTTGATGTGGCCTCTGTAGCTGCTGCCTGAGGCCAGAGCTATGGGAAGGCCCTTCTCCCTTCCCAGCCAGGTGAAAAAACTCTGTCACTGATCTTTGGCACCTGTGGGTTGAGGGATCTGTGAACCTGCTGCTACTGTGACTAGAGATTCCACCCCGAGGGCTGTTGGCAAGCCATGTGCCCCATGGCCAAGGCTGGGCTGGGCTCCGCTCTGTGTCAGGTACAACCAATGTTTCCTGTGGGCCTTTCAGGTCATCCTGGGCTGGAAATCTCCTCCACTCTGTTGTTCTCCACTTCTGCTGCTCCAAAATTTGTTGAAAGTCCCTCTCTACAAGTATTTTATGGGCTGTGTGGGGAGAGCCTGCATATGTGTGCTTTTCTATTCTGCCATCTTGGCTCTGTCCCCACTATATTAGATTCTTTTAAAAAAAATTTTGGCTGTGTCTTTCTATTGATACATTTCAAGGTTGGTGTCCGCTAAACCCTCCCATGTAACAGCATAATCCAAGGGAACCACGAGCTCTGGTTGTGATTGCTCTAAGGCCAGTCCTAGTCTGTGTGTGTGTGTGTGTATGTGTAAGGGACAGGGAGTTCAGGGAATAAAAGGAAGCAGAGGCTGGAAGGTAGGAGTCAACAAGTAAAATTTATTTAATGCCTTTTAAATACCAAGCACTGGAGTTACAAAGGAAGAAAAAACAGTCCTTGCTCTCAAGAAGTTCACAGTATAATAGGGGAGACAACTGTACAACCCATTTATCTATCTATATGTCTGTCTGTCTCTCTATGTATACACATATGTGTGTAGGTAATATAAAATATACACACGTCTATGTGTGTGTAAATATATAGTATGTTGTATTGTGCACATATATGTGTCTATCTGTCTGTTTATGTATACACATATGTATATAGGTTATATATATAATATACATCTATGTGTGTATGTATATATAGTATATTGTATTGTACATGTATTGTATATATGTCTGTCTATGTATATACATATGTATGTAGGTTATATATAATATACACACGTCTATGTGTGTGTATGTATATATATAGTATATAGTATTGTACATATATATTGTATTTATGTCTGTCTGTCTGTCTATCTATCTATCTATCTCTAATTTCAGAGGGAAGCCACTTGGATGAAGGGAGACCAGCAAAATCTTCTTGCAAAAGATGGAATTTTATCTGCACCATGAAAGAAGAAGGCAAGGAGATGAACCATCTCTTCACTTGAGGTAGGAGTGAAGGAGGAGAGCAGTGGAAGGCATCTAAGGGATATGAGCTGATGACTAGGACTGTCTTTTGTTAGGGTTCCCACTGAACAGTCAGCAAAGGCCAATTACCATGATGTCTAGGGACCCTGTGGTCACATCCTGTGCTCTCACCCTCATCTAGACAGGTATTTCTAGTTTATAGTCACATGCCTGATTGTCCCAGGGCTGAGTCCCACCATGTCGTCCTGCTCTCCTCCAGACTTTGGTGAGCCTTAGGTTTTCTTTCTCACACTCTCCACCTCAGTCAGGTGTATGTAGTCACCCCTACTCCCAATTTCTCCAATTTCCAAAGAGGAAAATACTGTAAAATAGAGGGCTGGTCTCTGGGTTTAAACCCTGCATCTGACACACCAACTGTGTGACCATGGCAGCTTTCTAAGACAATAGCAACTGACAAGTTACTCATCAGCCCTAGTAAAGGGAGTTTCCACACTGAGAGTTTCCTTCATTGGACAAGTCCTGGTCAAAAACCAAGTCCAAACAAAAGAATTAACCCATAGATCCTTCTTGCTGCTGAGCAGCTGCATACAAGGAAAATGTATGGGTTGTGGGAGGGCTTGGTTATACAGAAGAAAAGTCTATCTTTGGAAGTTGGGTGTACCAGGACATCTCCCTTTTGTCTGTGTCTAACAATAGCTAGCATTGACATAGCGCTTTAAGGTCTGCAAAGTGTTTGGATGAATGTCTGTGTGGTTTGCTGGCCTCTTTGGGGAATCCGATCAAAAGAGCAAGGGTCAGACTCACTGCTCACCAAGGCTGCCCCACGACTACACTGAACAGTTCCCTGAGTCAACAGGGAAGAGGGGAAATGAATCCTGGTGACCCAGAGGAGGTATTTAGCAAGGAGATCCATTAGTATGAGTCATTCTTATCGCCATCCAACAGATCTCTTGCCAAGTCCATCACCACTCTACAGATAGGTTTCTACATCAACCAGGCAGGTGAAGCATTTATAAGGGGAAACTAGAATTTCTAGAAGGGTCTAACCAGGCCCTTACAAGTCACCAGGAGGGATTCTCCTCCAGTTTGTGCCCCTAAAAGGTGTGAAAGCTGGTTTCCTCAGGAGTAGAGGCAAAAGCACTGGATTTGGATCCAGATGACCTGGGTTTAAACTGGGTTTAGACCATTTCCTGGCTCTATGACCTTGGGCAAGTCACTTAACTTCTGCCTTTTGTGGTTTCCTGATGCTTAAAATGGGGATAATAATAGCACCTCCTCCCAGGGTTGTTGTCAGGATCAAGGGATTATAGGGCTTGCAAACATAAGGCACCATGTAAGCACTTATCACTGATTATGTGACAGATCACTTGATTTCTGCAGCCTCAGATTCCTCATTTGTAAAATGAAGGCACTACCCTTGATGCTGAAGGCCTCTTCCAGATCGAACATCCATGATTCTGTGACCATTAGGAGTGGAACAATAATATTACAGTCTGTGTATATCTGTCTCCCCACTTAAATGTATATATCGATATCTTTTATTTTTGTAGCTTCTTCACTCCAAAATATATCCCTTTTCTCTTCCCTAGCTAGTGAAATAAGCATAATAAAAAAAGAAACAGTTCATCAAAACCAAAAGTCACATCAGCCGAGTCTGGTGACATATGTGATGTTTCACACCCATAGTCCCCTTCTCTGTAAAGAAGTGGGGAGAGCTCCTTGTTTCATTTCTTTGAAGTGAGTTTTGAAGTTAGCACTGGGGATACAAGGATATGAAGAAACACAGTCTGTGTCCCAAAGGGTTTACATTTTCCTATGACAAATGTAATATGGTTACAGATAAACATAATGCAAGGTAGGTTGTGATGGGGCCAAAGGAGATACAGAAAATTGGCTTTCTGAAAACCTGAAAATGGAAAAAATGCTTTCACTTGTGGAATTCAAGGGTGACTTCATGAAAGAGGATTCTAAGGGATTCTAAGAGGCAGAGATGAGGAGGGAGTGAATTCTTAGCAGGGAGGACAGCCTAGGCAAAGGTGTAGTGATGGGAGATGGCACATCAGTTTGGGAAGCAGCACTTGTTTGAAATATAAAGTTCTTCAGGGAAGTAAGATGAAATTAAGTCTGGAAAAGTAAGTGGGAGTCACATTGTAGAGGGATTTAAATGTTCAACTGAATGGTTTGTATTTTATCCTAGAGGCAAAAGGAGTCACCGGAGATTTTTGAGTAGAGCAGTGACAAGGTCATATGTGTATCTTAGGAATATTAACTTGGTAACTACATGGAAGATAGAATGGAGAGGGAAAATACTAGAAGCAGAGAGTCAGTCTACTTATGGAGCTATTGCAACAGTCCAGGGGAGAGTTAATGAGGTTTGTTTTGGAATAGAGGCATTATGAATAAAAAGAATGAGAGACTCAAGAGAAATGAAGATAGAATACAGAAGACTTAAGATGACTGGCTATGAATGGGTAAGGGGAGGGGAGAATCAAGGGTATCCCTTGAAGTCTTATCTAGGTGGCTGGGAGGATAGGGCACAATGAACTGAAGTAGGGATACTGTGGGAAGAACTTGAGTGAGAAGAAGAAAGATTATAGGTTATTTTGAATGTGCCATGCTTGAGATGCAAGAGAAACAAGAGTTTGTTAGAGATACATGGTTAGGAGCTCAAGGTAGAGCTTGGTAGTAGTATGTCAATTTGGAGGGGCAGCTAGGTGGCACAGTGGATAGAGCACTGGGTCTGGAGTCAGGAAGACTCATCTTGCTGAGTTCAAATCTGACCTTATTCACTTACTAGTGTGATCCTGGGCAAGTCATTTAATCCTCTTTGCCTCCGTTTTTTTCATCTGTAAAATGAACTGGAGAAGGAAATGGCAAACCACATCTTTGCCGAGAAAGCCCCAAATAGGGTCACAAAGAGTTGGACATGACTGGAATGACTCGATGGCATCAATAAAATGTCAGTTTGGGAGCCATCTACATAAAGGTGATCATGAAGCCCATAGGAGTGGTTGAGATCACAAAGGGTAGCAAAAGGAGAAAAGAGAGCTTTGGAGAGACATTGCAACCCAGCATGCAAGCAGAGAAGAATAAAGCAGCAAAGGGGCCTCAAACATGCTTAGACAGATAAGAGGAGATCTAGGAGAGAACAGAAACATATCAGAAATGAGGGAGGAGAGAATATCTAGAACAGGGACTTTTAACTTTCTTTTATATCTTGACCACTTTGGCTGTCTGGTGAAGGCTAAGGAGCCCTTCCTTTCTCCAAATAATATTTGAAAATGTGTAAACTAAAATATATACCATTATGAAGGAAAACAATTATATTGAAATAAAGATGTAATTTTTCTATTTTTCTATCCATGTTCAAGGACCCCCTGTAATCTATCCATACACCCCTTTGAGGTCCATGGATATCTCTTTGATCTAAACGAGAAGAGAGGGGTCAAATAAAAAGAATGCTGCAGAAAGGTCAAAGAAGATGAGGATTGACACCACCTGAGCCATAAAAAAAGCTGAGATAGACCTCTGAGGCTAGGAGCTAAAATAGCTTATAGACTCTTCCTCCAAAAGGAAAGTGACCGTATAGCACCTAAAGACCAACAAAGGATATCAGAGAGCAGCAGAGGATCTGTAAAAAACAACCCAACTAAGTAGAACCAGAAGATGGTAGCAGAGGGCAGCACAGGACCCTGGGAAAGCAACCCAGCTAGCAGATGGCATAATAGAGAAAAATCACTTGTCAGTAGAGAAAAATAGCCTAAGACTTGATGACATCAACTCACTAGTAGATGACAGCAGATGACAGTAGGTTGCAGCTCCAGGAGGAGCTTCCCAATGCTTGTGCCCTTTTATATATGTTGTCTCCTACCAAAGACTGCGGAAAAGTATATTACTGTATATGGGGTGGGGGAAGAGGATTTTCCCTCATCATTAATTTTGCCAAGTTCCATTAAGTGTGTCTTCTGCTTTGGAATAATGTGTCTTCTACTTGATCCATTGCAACCACTTTGGAGAACTCAGAGAGTTCTACTAAGCACAATTATGCTAAAAGAAGGTGACCTTTACTAGGTAGGCTTTAACTCAACAAAGACCTTACTTAACTTAAAATACCAATGAACATATGAGGAGCAGGCCAAAGAAGAGTGAGACCATACAGAGACAAGGCTGCAATGGACTCTACTGAACAGGGGTGTACCCATGGTTTAGCCAATGGAGAAGTCAAAGGCTCAAGTGAAATGATCCTAAGGCCACAGCAAAACTAAGAGGACAGATACAATACCTCAGTAATGCCAGCATTTTGTCACTGTTCTTTTTCACATTTCAATGTGGGTATAGCCCCATGTTGGGACACACAACAAGGTTGCTCATGGACGTAGAGAAGGGATGGGGAATACCAGATAGGAGGTGATGGCACACCTAGACCAGTAACAAGAAAGATTATATTCTCCAGACTAGAGGTTTGCCCAGCTACCATAGGATGTCATATGATTTTGAGTAGAAGTTGACCCAAAATGTGCCTTGAACCCTCTGGCTGATATTTATCTGTGAAAACATTGTAACTTACACACAAGAGTTCAAAACCTTTTTTTATTTGTTTCATGAACCTCTTTGGCATTTACCCCAATCCAGAATAATGTTCTCTTTCAAATGAATAATTGAAGGAAATACTAAATTTCAGTTAGAGGTTAATGAAAATAATGTAATTTTTCTTATCAAAGTTCACTGATCCCCTGAAATCTACCCATGAACCTAGGTTAAGAACCTCTGCCCTGGTAGAATATAACCTCTTTGAGAGCAGGCCTTCTTTCTTTTTGTCTTTGTATATCAAGTGCCCAGCATGATGCCTGGTATATTGTAAGCACTTAATAAATGTTTGTTGGATTGGATTTAATTGATATTGTTTAAGTGCAGGAGTGTCTGCTGTGGGCGAATTAATTTCATAAGAGCAGGTTGGAATTTAGCAGCTGCAAAATTTATGGTCCACAGAAGGGCCTGTTGGGACAATTGATCCATCTGGTATTGTGATTCAGGCTTATTTTTTGGACAATGCCTGCTGATAGCAATGTCTAGTATAGTAGGGGAAAGTGAAGTGGAACTTCCTGAAAAACACATCTTTGGACACCTGGCATTGATTGAACTACCAGGTTCCTGGGGTTTGATGTGCAGTGGGGCCTATATGCCACAGATTGTGATTTTGATGGTGAGCAGTTCCTTTCTCAAGATGGCAAAGCTTTTTTCTTCATTGATCAGCTTTGAGGAGAAGCATGCTCTGAGCCCGAATGGCCCTGCACAGCAGTTTTGCACACATACCTCAGTCTTTATGATGAGCTGTTTCTCTAGATAGCTCAAGATACTGATTGAGGTGAATTGTTTTCTCAGGTGGTTAAATATTTCTTCAGCCTCTTGTGTATGCTGGGAAGATGTACAGGACATCAGTAGAGGGACCGACAAGATAGAGAACCCCAAGGATAAAGCATTAGAGGGTCCCCTAGAAAGGAAAAAGACTGCTGTAAATGTTTGAAAAGAATGGGGGCCCTCACTGTCATTCAATTTCAACTTTGCGTGGATCAACATGGATTCCTGGAAGTCAGTGAAAATCACTTTGGTATGTCTCCTGCACCCCAGGACAGAAGCTAAGATTCAGCTGGCTGAGAATCTGGGCATTGTCCTCTCCCCAGGTACTTGCTGAGTTTGTGCCTCTAATTCATTATTCCTTATTAGGCAACTCAGAAAATCCCCTGATTTCAGTGGTTCACTACTCCATTGCCTTGCCCAATGGGCAACAGAGTAGTCAGTCATTAGTTCCACATCAACTCCTTGTCTAAAATTTTAAACAAGTCTGAGTAGCTTGGGACCTTGGGTGGGAGTGCACACTCCCAGTGGACTGTCCTTGGAGCTGAGGAGAGTGAGGAGGAGGTGCTTTCCTGTGCTGTATATGTCCATGCTGTCTTTTCCATTGGCATGTCAGCTCCTTGAGGGCAGGGAAGGTCTCATTTTGATCTTTGAGCCCCCAAGGCCCAGCAGAGTGCTTGACATAGAGTAAGCACATAATAAATGTCTGCTCACTTGTTTGCCTGAACCCTGGCATTCTTTTTGCACTGTTATGGGGGCTACAAAGCGAAGGGAAGAGTTTTCATCTGCTTGGCAGTCTGCCCCAAGAGACATCTGGGAAAGACTCCAAGGAGCAGACGGTGCCACGTCCACCACTCAGATGGTGAGTTACAAAGTGACTGCGTTCCCTACATGCTGGGGAATTAGAGAAATTGAAGGGGAATTCAATTATAACTCCCTTCGAGGTGGAGGAGATTTGAACCCTTTTGTTCATGGGTGCAGAAAAGGTTTTTACCATTCGATTCCTTTCTTTGCTTTTTGCACTGTTTTGTGTTTAAACAAATGCTTTGCTATAAGGGATTATGTATCTTTGCCTAGAAATAGAGTAATAGTGCATCAAGTGTGGGCTCAGACCATGGATCAAATACTTATTGCTCCAAAACAGCCTTGCTAAACCTGGGAGTAACTAAAAGGGCATTACACTCATTTGGACCAGTGGGTGGATGGTCTCCCAGGTCACTGGACTCAATTAAAGGGAGTGCCTGACTGTTGTTTGGACCACAACTAAGATGGAACAGAATCTCTGAAATGTACTTTCTCTGGGCCCACAATGAGAACATTAAGTTCACAGAGATGTCTTGGTCCACCTTGCCTGGGATCCCTAATAACTAGGGATCCAACAGTTTTATATATTAATTAGAAAGAGGTGAGCCATGGGGATGGGGAGGAGTTGCCAGACCAGGAATGGCAAAAGAAATGGTGCCTTACTTCCTTCTAGCTTTCTAAAGCATAGTGAAGTGGAATGAATGATGACAGTGGAGTCAGGATCTAGGTTTGAATCACAGGAAGCTTGGGGATATGTGGCCTCAGTTCCTCTTTCACAGACCAGGAAACAGAGCCTGAGAGGATTTAGCTGACTTGCTCAAGGGCACACATACAGTTAATGGCAGAGATGGGATTTAAACCCAGGTCCTTTGATTATAACTAATACTCTTTCCTTTAACCAGTACCATGCAGACAATATTGTTGCTGATTGCCTTGATTTAAGAAAATCAATAACACAGAATAAACCTAAAAGGGTACTCTGTATACCTTTTTGTCCCATTGAGAGCTGAAACAACCCTTCCAAGCTGGGCTGATACATTGCTTATTAGGCAATACCCAACTGGCAGCAGAGGAGGTAAATTCCAAATAAAGAAGTAAATGAGTACAAACTGAAGAAACAAGCTCTTAAAATCCAAGGAGACTGAGGACATCAAGAAACTTAGTTGTCAGAGGGGACAGAGATTAGGGTTAAGAGATCCAAGCTGTATCTGGAGGCTAATTACAAGGAGAACAAGGTGTGGACAATTTGTCTGGATCAGTCTCTTTGAAGAAGTTCATGAAGTTCCTTTTCTCCCATGCCTCCATGGTGACATAACAGTCAGTCTCAATCACCTTGCCTTAGGCTTAGTTACTGGTTGGTTTTGATTAGAATTGATTAAAGTGAACCCAAGGATTTTTTTTTTATCGTGTAGAGGGACTTGTTAAACCCAGAATTGAATCCAATACTTCCAGCAGAGGGTTTTCCAGTGCATTGTTCAAGGATTTTGAGGCATCATCATTTGGGATAGAAACCTGTCCTGTTCTCAAAGGGTCAAAGTCAGCCTATCTACCCCAAGCACATTCTCTTGCCTCTACTTGGCTCAAAGGATATTTGGGGTGAGAAGGTGAAATAATGCCCTAGTAGAAAATAAAACCCTTTAAGAAGTATGATCCCTTTAAGGGCTGGACAGATAACACTTGTCTTAAGCAGACCCAGCTGGTAAGGTTCCAATTGACAAGCTGAAACCAGGGATTCCATGAGGCAGAGGTGAGGAGATTGCATATTCCAGGCATGAGAAACAGTCAGTGTAAAGGCAAGGAGGGTCACATGGGAGTAAGAGTAAGATGGCCAACTTTTTACCTGTTGTCTATTAGGGATATTTAAAACTATAAATGATTTTATGAGGAGTTATCTTATATCCAACTACCTTGCTAAAGACATTTTTTACATCAATTAATTTTTTTGAGAGGTTAAATCTCTTGGGGCTTTGAAAATATACCATTTTATCATCTGTAAATAGAGATATTTCAGTTTCTTCCTTGACAGTGCTTATTACCTCAGTTTCTCTTTCTTGCATTATTGCTATTGCTAGCATTTCTAAAACCATTGATGACATCTCTATTTTTAATTGTGTTTTTTTTATATGGGAGTGCCTCTAATTTTCCTCTGTTGTATATAACATTAGTTCTTGGTTTAAAATAACTGTTTTCCCTATATTAATAATAAATCTTTCTGTTTTGATATCTTTTAGTGTTTTTTAAAAACATAAATGATTATTGTATTTTGTCAAAAACCCTTTCTATATCTAATAGTAGGATTAATGTGATTTCTGTGGCTTTCTTATTGATATGATTTACTATATTTGACTCTTTCCCTAATATTAAACCACTTTTGCTTTCCTGATATAAATACTACTTGATAATTCTGAAAATTTAAAGATATATCTCTATACGTTGTTTGCCAGTATTAAACTGAATATTTTTGCATCGACAATCTTTAATGAAATGGGCCTAGAATTTTCTTTTTCTGCATTATCTCTATCAGGTTTGGGGACCAGAATCATCATCAGTTCATATAAAAATTAGATAGCATGTTGTCTTTATCTTTTAAAACAATTCACGTAATGTGGATTTATTTGTTCTTTATTCACATGATAAAATTCACTTGTGAATCTACTTAATTGCAGTGCCTTTTATGAGATGAATAAAAAAATGCCAATTAAATTGTTCCTCCTGAATTTAAGTGTTCTGGACCTCTTGTCAATTCAAGTTTGGGTGTTCCATGTTTTAAAAAATATCCATCTATTTTCAATTTTTGGCATTGTTTGGATATACTTGTGTATAGTGGTCTCAAATGGCTTTCTTAATTTCTTTTGCATTCACATGATTTTGCATTTTTCATTTCTGATTTTGGCAATCTCATTCTTTCTCAATTTCAATTAAATTTAATAAAAGTAACTTTGGCTTTGTTTAGCAATTCAAATATTTTATTCTCTATTTCATTGTTCTTCTCCTTGGGACTATCTTTTGTCCTTGCTTTTGGGATATAAATTTGTTCCTATTTTTGCTTTTTAATTTGCAAACTCATTAATTTTATCTTTTCTTCTCTTCTTAATATGAATGTTCAAGGCTATAAATTTGCTTTTGAGTATTGCTTTGGTTGTATTATGTGTTTTATTTATAGAGTTATTGTCTTGAGGATTGTCTGTTATTATTTTCATAATTTGTTTTTTAACCTGGGAATTATTCAATAAATCACTTTAATATTTCCATGGCAGTCTGAATCTTTTGATCATATTTTCATTGATTACGTCCAGTTTTACAGTATTATGATTCTTAAATAAAGAATTTAAAATTTCTGCCTTTGTAAAGCTAAAACTTTTCTATCTATGACAGTCACTTTTTGTGACTGTTTTATGTCCAATAGAAAGAAACTGGCATTTTTTTTTCTCTTTTCCTTCTTCAAAAGCACTCGATATAAATCTGGAGGACTATATAGGTCCCTGCTAGGGTGGAGGACCCTTGGAGACAGAAGGATAATTGTCTAGGTAATTGTGGGTTCAGATTTTAAAGATAATAGATCTTGAGCCAGAAAAGACCCCAGAAGTCACCTTGAAATGAGAAAATTGAGGCCCAGGGACATTAAGTGGCTCATCTACAGTCACATAGATGTAAAAAGAGACAGGATTTGAACCTCTGTCTTCTGACTCCAGACTTATGGCCTTTCCTACTGTACTATTGGGTATGATGAGTTCTTTGTGAACTTTCTTTGTTGGGCTAAATAAATCTCCTCCTACTGTTATAAGAGCTGAAAGCCAATCATATCTAGAGATTTAGCTAGGAACAAGGTTCTGATGTTGCTAGAGAGGGCACTAGGTGAGGTCGCAAAAGAGAGGTTCCCAAGATTGAACCTAACCCATATTAACCCAGAGCTACAGTTCTAGGCTGTGGGTTGCTAACATATTTACATTTTTGGACAGGTGAGTTCACAGAATCACAGAATTTAGGGCAGGAAGAGACCTCAGTGACTAATGAGCCCAGCTTACACAAACTAAGTTCCCACCATAGCAAACATGACCATGATCACCAGGCTGTTGATGGATCTGGGGGAACTGGCTGCCACCTGAGGCCATCTGTTCTATTTTGGAGCAACTCTAAAGTTTTTTTCTGAAACAAATCTAAGTTTGCCTCTTTGCAGCTTCCACTTATGGGTCCTGGCGCTGCCCTCTGGAGCTAGACAGAACTATTCTAATATCTCTTTCACATGGCAAACTTCAGATATTCAAACACAGCTTTCCTTTCCTCCCCTCTAAGCCTTTTCAATCCTGGCCAGGCACCCCTTGAAAGACCTTACCACTCTGGTTGCCCTCCCCTGGATACTCTCCTCTTTATCAATATCTTTCTTAAACTACATTGTTGAGAATTGAACATAAAAAGGACATAGTCTGTCTCCTTTTCCTCATTTCTTTGCTTGCTTGACAGTATCATTCAGTGGTGTAACTGACTTAGCAACTAGTTGATCACAATGACAAAGCCTCTACTTTCTGAAGTCCTTAGCTTTGAGTATTTTAAGGCCTGTTTGAAAATTTCATCCTTCTGTTCTCTCGTGCTTGTAAACCATTCATGGGCTTTTAGTTCATTCCTGCTGTTTATCCAAGCCAAAAGCTGAAGCTTGGGTCTTTCTCCAGAAATTACTCAAAGATGTCTTGACTTCAAATCTTCTGTTTTCAGAAAGCATGTGTAGCTTTGTTGGGAAATGGCTTCTGGGATCCATTCCTATGGTCTTCCATTTTAGATAGTCTGTATTCCGTTTTTTTCTTGTTCATTTCTAATTTTTACATAAAATTCTGTGAGGTCAAAAACTGTGTGTGTTTTAAAGTAAGCCATGATTTTTATCCTACTTTTGCAGATATTTATATATGCTAAGCGCTTGCTAAGAGCTTTACAATTCTTATCTCATTTGATCCTAACAACACCCCTCAATAGATCAAATCAATCAATAAACACATCTTAAGAGCCTTCAATGTCCCAGGCCCTGTGCTAAGCCCTGTAGATGTCAAAAGAAGCAAAAGACAGTCCCTACTCTCGAGGGACTTACAATCAGACAGAGATGACATACAAACAAATGTATATAAAGCAAACTATAACAGGATAAATGTTGTTATTTAGTTGTTTCAGTCATGTCTGACTCTGTGACCCCATTTGGGGTTTTCTTGGCAAAGATAGTGGAGTGGTTTGCCATTTCCTTCTCCAGCTCATTTCACAGATGAAAAAACTGAGGCAAACAGGGTTAAGTGACCTGCCCAGGGTCACACAGCTAGTAAGTGTTGGAGGCTGGATTTGAACTCAGGAAGATGAGTCTTCTTCCTGACTCCAGTTTATCCAGTCCATCACCTAGTGACCCTATTATAGGATAAACAGGTGGGACTTTAGTTGGTACTTAAAGGAAGGCAGGGAGGTCAGTAATTGGAGCAGTGATGAGAGAGTATTCCAGACAAGGGCTGGGGGTGGGGGACAGCCAGAGAAAATGGCTGGAGCCAAAGAGATGGAATGCCTTTTTTGTGGAATGTCACTGGTTGGAAGAGTACTTATTGGAGAATAAGATATAAGAAGATTGGAGAGGGAGGAGGGGGCTAGGGTATGAAGGGCTTTGAATGCCAGACACATTAGCTTGTATTTGTTTCTGAAGACAATAGAGAGCTACTGCAGTTCATGGGAATGGGAATGTGTGAGTGACATGATCAGACCTGTGCTTTAGGAAAATCCCGTAGAAAACTGAGGTAAACAGAGATTAAGTGACTTGTTCAATGTCACACAGAGACAGTAAGTGTCTGAGATCAGATGTGAACTCATCTCCTTTTGGCTTTATCCATTGTGCCACTTACTTGCAGGATTTTCGCGTGGTTATTGTAGTTCAGAAGTTTGGTGGTAATAAGCTTGGATAAGTTGAATTGATGGTCTTTTCAAGTGAGCATTTTGTGAATCTTCTGTATTTGCAACTCATCCCTCACTTGGGATATTTCTGGGGGAGTTTACATGTGCAATTCCCAATCCCAGATACGGGCTCAGATTACTGCTATTTTTCTGCACTTCTCAGATTTCCTCTCCATACTCTCATGTGTTGCTCTCCAATGTTCTCTAGCTGTGCTATTTTTCTGAACTTGGTTTTGTTTTCCACTTCTGATGCTTTTTTTTGCCATTCTGTACTCTAATATAATAATTCTGCCTTTCATCATTTCCATTGGTGTTTTTATGTTCTCAGTGCTGGTTTCTAAACTGAGTTCCATCATCTTGTCCTAAGATTCTGTTGCTTTTGACTTTATTTTGACTTTTTAATTCCTTCAGTGTGTTTATTAATTTTATTGTATCTACTTAGTGATTTCTTGTTTTGTCTCAGATGCTTCTAGAAGCCAATGCTGTTTTAATACATATTTCCTTTGATGTTTTTGGTCTATGTTGCTGTAATCCAGAATACATTTTTATTGCAATAGATTCCTTTTTTTGGGCTGCTCATTATTTTTAACTTAATTTGGAGGATTTGGGGTAGTTTTGTTTCTTTTTTTAGCATTTGGAGAAGGATAATAGAGGAGGGAGGCTCCCTTGGGACATGACACCCCAACGTCTTCCTGGAAATCCTAAAGCCGCAGTCAGAGGGATGTTTCCAACACAGGCCACCCACTTCTCAGAATGCAGTGATTGGTTCCAACCGTGATGCAGATTTTTTTCATCATTTTTCTCATTTATCTAATCCTAGTTTAGCCTGTTGGCCATATCTTTGCTCCTTAGATTACCATACCACTGAAGAATCTGGTTCCATCTAATCTTATCTAGAATTTGACTTCCCTTCTCCTTCAGCTCACAAGTAAAGCCCAGTACGTAGCGCAGTGTCTGGCCCACGGCGGGCACTTCAGAAATGCTTGTTGACTTGACTTGACTCCCATTTATATAGTGCTTTGTGCTCTGTGTTTTACACATTATTTCATTTATTCCTCATAACAGCCCTATGAGCTAGAGGGTATCATTGACCTCATTTTACAGATGAGGAAACTGAATCTGGGAGGGGTTTAGTGATGTACCAGGCAGACTCTCCCAGCTAGGAAATGTCTGAGAAGGCTTTTGAACTCTGATCATCTTGACTCAGAGTCTGGCATTACGGCCGCTGGCCAAGCAACAGTCAATATAAGTAATTATTACCTACTTCTGCGAGCCCTTTCCTCACACTAGGGCTGCAGAAAAAAGCAAAGCTAAGTAGCACCTTCATTCTTTTTTTTAAATAAAATAAATTTCTATTGATGTCTTCTGTTTCTTATGTCATCATGGCTATCCCCATATCCTTCTCCTTTCCCTTCCCAGAGGGCAATTCCATATATATGCCCACAAATAGTATTTCCAAAAAATATTTTATTTTTCCTCAATTACATGTAAAAGCAATTTTTAACATTCATTAAAAATTTTTTTGAGTTTCAAATTCTCTCCTTTCCCTCCCCCTCCCAGAGACAGCAAGAAATTTTATATAGTTTGTAATGTAGCCCTTAATTCTTAATCTTCCTTAATGCTGGTGCCTTCCCTTTGTTGATTTGCTTGTCCCCTCTATATCTTGTTTGTGTATAATTGTCTCCCTCATTAGATTGCCACTTCCTTGAGAGCAGGGACTATTGTCTTTTATTTTTGTGTGTGTGCGTGTATCCTCAGGGCTTAGAATCCTCTAGCACACAGCAGCGGCCTATTACATGTTTATTGGCTGACTGACTAGAGCCTGCAGCCTTATTTACCTGTCCAGGAACCAGAGCCTTGTCACCTTCAGCCCAGGAATTCTACATGTTAAATTGGGGAGGGTACTCTATTTTTCCACCCCAGAGTCAGGTTGGCTGTGATCTCCTTCGTATTCCCATGGCTGTCATTGATTAATCTTCTGGAGTTGGGAGTCTGATCAGAGTGGGGTGTGGAGGGAATGAAAGAGTATCACACTGGGGTGCTGACTTGGAATCCCAATTATCATCTGTTCTTTGACATAGGCATAACCACATGGTTCTCATCTGTAGTACCTAAACATATGGATTCTTTCTCACTCCAGGCTTTACCTTGACCACTGGCTTCTAGATTCTGTTCTAGACTCTGCATATATCTGTTCTTACCACTCTATCTCCCACAGCTTCTAGTTTAGACTCCCACCATCTGTTGCCTCAAATATTGCAACAGCCTTCTGACAAATCTCTCTGTGCTCATCTGTCCTCAATTCAGCTGCCAAGGGCTTTTTTCAAAAGTGTAGACCTGTCTGTTGTCATCTCCATCCTCCATGAACTTCAGGGTAAAAGATTTGGTATTTAAAGTCCTTCATAATCTGGTCCCTTCCTTCCCTTCCAGTCTTCTTCTGCTTACTCTTTCCATGCCCTCTACAACCCAACGACACAGGACCCTAAACTTGGCACATTTCTCATCTCTGTGCTCCTGCCTGGATTGCTCTCTCTCCACATCTTAGGACCTTTGGCTTCCTTCAAGTCCCATCTTCAGCAGGTCCCCCTAGCTTCTTGTGCCTTTCCCTTTCAGACTGCATATATCTTGTATCTTTCTAGTAATTTACATGTTGTCTCCTCTACTAAAATTTATGCTCCGCAAAGGAAAAGACTGTGACTTTTGCCTTTCTTTGTATCTCGGGGCCTTATCACTGTGCCTAGCACATAGTAAGTCCTTAATAAATTCTTAATGACTGACTCATCAGCTGACATATATGGTGCTGATGGAGCCTTTTCTGCAGTATAGCTGGACATCTATGATTCGCATGCAGAAAAGCAGCCCATAGACAGTAGCTCAGTGAGTTAAATGATGACTCCATCCCATCCCTGCTTATCTTTCAGGTGGTGATTCTTGGATTGTGTCGACAGCCCTGCTAGGGCTGCCTCATTCCTCTCTCTGGATGGATCTCCATGGAAACGGCCCGGCTCTGAACTCAGCTCGGTCTCAGCATGTCCCATCAACCCTGCCTGACGTTCCTGGCTATGGCCACATGGCTAGCCTCCTCTGACAGGCATGAAACACCTTTTATTTTTTTGTCTGGCTGCCCCCCTAAAATGTAATATCTATAACGCCAAAGGGCATAAGACTCCCACACCCCCTCAAGGCAGTGAAAGCAGACATAGTGGCCCTGAAATAAATATCCAGGTGCTGCTCTCCAGATTTAGCTGGAATCATCCCAAATAA
Source organism: Notamacropus eugenii (assembly GCF_028372415.1). Taxonomy (NCBI): domain Eukaryota; kingdom Metazoa; phylum Chordata; class Mammalia; order Diprotodontia; family Macropodidae; genus Notamacropus; species Notamacropus eugenii. Next base: position 244,375,468 of record NC_092872.1, on the reverse strand, counting down.
AGAACATCATCCTGCAGGCCTGGGTGGTGGCATGAAAAGATGACATTCACTGGCTCAGTAGATGCCTGAGTATGTTTCTCAGCTTCCAGACCAGTCAGAAAAATTTTCTACCTGAGTGGAACAGCTGCCAGGATTTTGAATTCTGTGCCTTCTGAGCCTCAGATTAGGGTCTCACAGCTTTGCTGCTACTAAACTAAAGGTAGAGTTTGCCATTACTGGCCCCCACCCCCAGCCATGTAGATAATCAATCCAAAGGCAACAGCTCTTATGACTGAAGAAGCCCCCCTCCCATGCCATAGAAAAATGCAAAAAGTTTATCCCAGGTCTTGGTAGCATAGTACTCTTGGCATTCAAGATACTGTGTCTCAAGGGAAAACTCACATGACAAGGGACACATGTCTCAGCTGTACCTGATACTCTGAATCCAGGTTTGTGAGGGCTACTTTCCAAAAAGCGGTAGTGAAGACCCACTCTCCCTATGCTTCAGTGGACTGGCTAAAGGAAGATCCATTGTGGGTGAGGGGGTGGAGCAACTTCTTGAGGCTATTGGCAGCCAACTGCTTTGCCTTTCCCATGCTAACAATTTTCTTCATGAGCTCACCCTTCACCCAGTCTCCTGAAATTTCCCAAGACTTCCAGTGGCCTCTTTCTACCAAGAAATATTCTAAAAACTTGAGATGCCTCACCATGGCCCCGAGGACCATGACAGCTTTGATCCCTGGTGATCTTTAGTTAAAATATTACCATATTGTCATATAAAATATTACCAGTTACCATAGAGCCTGGTTATTTCTGCCCTCCATTAGGCTTTCTCATTTCCAAATAGACTTACTTTCATAGAGCTAGCTGGTTTTCCCATTTGCAAAACAAGCCAATGCCTTCCCTAGCTACCATGCTTATTCCGAAAAGATCATATATGGTTGAGGCCAGTCTTATCTCCATATGGAGCACTTGGTTCAACCCAATCCCAGTCTCCTCCCTTACTTTTCAAAACTTGGGCATGGGGGATAACTAGACAGGATATTGGTAAGATAGCATGGAGGCTACCTTTATATGGAGACATTGTTTCATCGGGACATGTAGGGACTTCCAACAAGATGTCAAAGTGAAATATTGCCAGAGGCTCCCAACTATGTTTTAAAATCTACAAATTCAAGCTATCCCTTAGCTCTGGGTCCCATACTTGGGTTTTCATATAACAGTGATTTCAGTGGTTCCAGAGAAAGAAAGATGGTGCTAAAGAACCGGATGTGGTTATTCACTAAAGGCCTTTAACAATCACCCTAAAGTCTATTATAACCCAGAGGCTCCTCTTGGAAATCATTTAACTATATTTCCCTATTCCTCAGCAGGTGGAAGTTGATAACTTAAATTCTCATAGATAAATAATACAAAACAAGCAAGAGACTGGGGAAATAAGCAGAAGAAAAACTCCTAATGCAATGAAGAAGTATTGTAGAGTATTCAAGTATGAAAACACCAGGATGAGACTCTAGATATGAATAATTCAACAATAACTACAGCTAGAATCCCCAAAGAAAGAAGAGAATGGTCAGAGGAACCCTGGGAGTCATTGGAAGCCCTAATAAAAGAACTGAAGGAAAAGATAAAGAGAAGAATAGTCCCCATCCGAGAAGAGGCAGAAAGGCTTTACAAAAGCAGCAGACATTCTGCAAAAATGAATAGAGAAAATGCAGCCCCCAAATTCAGTGATATAAGAAATATTAGAAGTCAAAAGACAGCAAAATTTGTAAGAACCAGTGAGACATCTGCTATCAAAAACAAGTGATCTGGAAAAAAGGCTGTGGAGACAGAATCTAAGAATCATTCATCTCCAGAATAGCTGGATAAAACAATCAAAAACTAAATAATGCATTTCAAGAAATGATAAAAGAAAATTTCCCAGATATATTTGAACCAGAGGACAAAATGCCAATGGATAGAACCCATCCGTCACCACAAGAGAAAAATCACAAGAATGCGGTGCCCAGAAGTGTGATTGCTAAATTTCAGGACTCACAAAAGTTAAAAAAAATTTCAGGTGGCTAGGAAGACAGGTCACATACCAAGGTAACCAAGTCAGAGTTATGTGGGAATCAGCTACATATGTATACATATACATACATACATATAATATCAGTTACATAAAAGCAAATTTTAAAATTGGAATAAGTGGTACTAAAAACGAAGAAATTGATCAATCCAACATTTCTTAAGCACCTACATAATGCCAAGCACTGTGGTAGACAATGGGGATAGAAAGACAAACTTGAAACATTTACTGTGCTCACAAGACTTTTAATCTATAAGGAAAGATGACATATGTAGATATAGGTACCTGTATGATATAGACTCTATTTTTATGAAGGGAGGGGACTCACAGCTGTGGGGATCAGAGAAAACTTCATTCAGAAGTTGGTGCTTGAATTGAATCTTGAAGGAAATTAGAGATTATATTAGGAGGAGCTGAGGAGGGCATGTTTTCTAGGCTTGGTGGACAGTCAACAAAGAATGGAGACAGGTGATGGAGCATCATGCGAGAAATACAGTGGAAAGAACAAATAGGCTGGACCATAAAGTGCATGAAAAAGGACTGACGTACAACACAACTGGAAAGATAGTTTGGGACTGGGCTATAAACATTAAATGTTAAACGGGAGTTTTTACTGGAGGTTACTGAGTAACATGTTCCTGTGCCTTAGGGAAATTACTTTGAGAGCTGGGCAAAGCATGGATTGGAAAGGGAAACGAGGCAGAGAGATCAATTAGGAGGCTATTGCAATAGGAAAATGGTTACACTGAACAATAACTTGTCCTGCAAAGTTGAACATGATTCTACAGGAGAGGAATTGACTTTAATATGATTGGATGATTTCTAAAGAATTTAAAAAGAAAAACAATTGGGCAAAGACAAACAGAAGACAAAGGAATCTTAAAAAAAAGGTAAATGTGAACATATTAAAGGGCTAAGTGATGATTAGGTGTTTACATTCCAAAAGGGGAACAAGGGAGATTATTATCCCTCCACAGTGCCACCATCTCTAAAATTCTGTGAGAACTGAGAGATACAAGTTTTGGGTCTGAGTATTCAAAAAATGGAACAACTCCCTTGGGGAAGCAGAGGTGTAAGGATTGATTCTTCTAAACAGAGAGTCACAGGAGTTGACTTTTGAAACACAGGCAACTGGCGACTTAAAAGGACCAGGGCTCTAATGAGTCCATTTTCAGGTGGTTGGGAAAAGAAAGGTTTTAAAAAAAGATGACAGTGCTAAAAGTATACTTGGGTAAGTAGGGAACAGAACTGGAACAAGGTAGGGGAGGAGGGTGATTTGAATAAGGGGAAAGGGATTGTCTCAAGTAAAACACTGTAGCTATTGAGCACTGATTCCCAAAGAGGGAAGAATGCTGAAGATGAAGGGATTTGTGTATGGACTGATAGAGAAAGAGCAGGGAAAGAGACTGACATTGGATTGAATGAAGTGATAATTTCATTCTTTTTCATACTTAAAAAGAGAGAGAGAGAAAGAAAAGAATGAGGCTGCTGAAAGAGGAGTTATTATAACCAGATTTGATGGAAAGGAAAAACAAACAAACTTAAGGCTCATGTGAATGTCGAATGGACTTTGGGAAATGGACTTTCCCACAAAATGGAAGAGGAAACAGAATAGAGTAGAAAGCAAACCCCAAGAACTTGCTATATAAGGGTAGACTTCTGTCCTCATAAGCTCTTTTTGAAAAGAGCTGAGAACTACTTTGAAAATTGTCCTGTTAGTATGCCTCATTGCAAGCTAAGTCCTGACGTAGTCTAGAAAGTGCTGGAGTAGTCAACTCCTGAGATGGAGCCCTTTGGAGCTCCTGGATCTGCTTGCTTGCAGTTTCATCTTTGCCCAGATTGTGGTATAATAGATGCTTCCAACGTAATCATTCTTGTCTAGACTGGTCTACAGTCTACCACACTTTGCCCTTTACCTTCTCATGAAAAATACATACAGTAGAGTCAAGTACAATTATGTAGCCTGGGGAAAGGAATTCTTCCCAATGAAGAAGGCTGACTTTGAGAATAACTGCCATTATTGAAAAAGATCTTAGAGGATCAAAAATTTTGAACTGCATAGGACTTTAAAGGTCATCTAGTCTAATCTCCTTGTGTTACAAAAGAGGGGCTCAAGGTCCAGAGAAGCTTGTGACTTCCTCACGGTTACACAGAGCCAGGAACTCAAAGGAGTGCAGGACCCAGTTCTTTTGAGTAATGACCACATCAGCTTTTTGAGCCTGCAAACCAATGACAGATCCAATGGACCTAATTTTGTTTTAAAGGTGATTTAACTTCTGTTTAGACTGAAGCGACAATATTTGTCCATCACCACCCTGTCATGTAAACTCAAATTCCAGGGCTATGATAGGACATGGGGCACTATTGGGGGCGCCCTCATCGCTCCTAAAGCCTGAAAAAATTGTAGCTTCACTACAAGTCAAGACTTCAATGAGTGGGTCATTTTATTCTAGGATACCTTTGCCCAAAGGCATTTGACTTCTTTATGCAAGGAAAGAGTTCCCTCTTTGGAGGCAGACTTCATATCTAAATGGGTTGCCACCTAGATTATCCTACCTGTATGTTCCTCCTGCAGAAGGGCCGACAGAACCTCTAACTTTGCCGCTATAAGCTGGGAACAAGGCATGCGAGTTTATGAACTACTAGGCCACTAGGGACTTCTGTTGGCATTACTTACTGCAATTAGGAAATCAGGGTAATTTATCCATGGGGCAGGAAGGCAGTAGTTATTGCCAATAAGACAAACACAAGTTTATGCCTCTGGGCAGCAAATGAAAGCATAGATGACTTGACCTTCTGTGTCACCATCAGGATGATCCTAGAGTGGTAGTTGAGATGTACGTTTTGGAAGCATAGAATAAGCAAGAGACTGGATTCTGAGTCGGCTCTGTCCCTTGGCAACCTTGAACGAGTTGTATGACCTTCCTGGGTCTCAGTTTCTTTACCTGTAAAATGTAAAGGGATTGGGTTAGATGCCCTCTGATGTCCCATCTAGCTCTAAAGCTATGTATAATTATATGATTTTTAATTCAACTCCATGGAATCTGGTTAATGAGTGAATTTCCCTAGGTATTAGTGTTTGCATTTCCCTATGTTATGTGTCCCTGAGGTCTTAAAGGTAGAAAATAGTGAAGCCTCAGAAGCCATAACTCTACTTTTCCTGTTTTATTTTTGTTTCTCATGTACCTAAGCCGGAGACTGTGGGACGCTGGTGGTCAGATGTCTTGGGACTCTTACAACTTAATAATTCAAGCCAACACGATTTTTTTATATGCCCCTTATCTTAGTGAAGTTCCCTTGTCTTGGAATTGGTGATGAGGATGTGCTGTGTTAATCAATGCTAGATTTATTTCAACCAAAGTATCCTTCTATGTCTCTCTCTTTTCATTTTTCAACTGTGGTTTTGGATCTTGTTGAGGCGATGATGTGATGTAGCCATTAAAAACATCAAAGGTGACATTAATAGATGGAAGTGACAGTTTTCCTGTTTGATGTCCTGGTTAGATCCCATCTGCAGTAGTGGATCCCATTTCAAGAATGGGTCACAGTTTGGAAAAGACATTGACAATTGAGAGTGTGTCCAGAAGGTGGTAAAGAGAAGGTCAACGGGGCTTCAAAACCAGTTGAAGGAAATGAGGATGTTTAGTATGGAGAAATGGAACGTAATCACTGTGTATTTGAGGGCTGACATAGAGAAGAGGAATTAGAATGACTTTGTTTGACTGTAGAGGGCAGATCTAGCAGCAATTGGTAGAAGTTACAAAAAGGCAGATTTTGGATGCATGTAAGAAGTGAAACTCCCTAGTGATTAAAATTGTAGAAAGCACCCCAGGAAGGAATGAGTTCCCTGTCTTTGAAAGCCTTCAAGATGTGTATGGCTGTGTCAGATATACAGTAGAAGAGTAGGTACCAGTATATAATATGTGCAGGTGTAAGTGTCAGTGAAGGTTGTGTGTATGCCCACATGCATTTGTCTAAGTCCAACTCTTGGGGAGACTGAGAGCAAGCTCAGGAATCTTGCCCATACCTCTTAAAGGGAGACTTTGATTCCTTCCCGGAAGGGAGGAATAACTCTCTTCAGGGAGAAGGATGTTGTATTAGAATCATATCTATCCCCTTGAATATGGCTAGTTAAGGGGAAATTATTTTTCTTAGGTTCAAGATGCATTCTAAGTCACTATCCTCTAAGCGTTCCACCCCACAGACAATGATCCTATGAGTATCAATCTCAAGTGAATAATAAAATTAGGGAGATGTCTGCTCACTAGAGGTGTTTATTGATGTGATGGAGGACGGTGTCCTACCCTTAGTCCAGGCTATCCACTGGGATTCATGACAGATGGTGAAACTCTCCACATACTCCTATTTGCAGAATAGCATTGTGTTGATTCCACCATGTTCTGTAATGCTATGAGGTCTCTACAATGAGATCTTAAGTCACAAAAAAGTCACTAAAAAAGAAATTAGCCATTTCAATCCACACGGAAAAAACAAAGTAAAGAATGCCTATTATGACATGCCACTTGGATGAACAGTCCAGTGGGTTGTTTTATCAGTGCAAATATCTTGGAGAGGTACAACAAATTAGCAATGGGATGGGTCCAGAGCAGATTAGAAGAAGAGATTGGGCTGGATTATGTTGAGAAAATTATGATACTTTCATTAGACAAACAGTTTGACTTTGTGCATGGAGCATTGGACCAGGAGTCAGGAAAACTTGGAATCGAATTCTTCCTGTTACATTAACCAGCTGTTTCGCCATGGACAAGTCTCTGAACATTAAGTTTTTTTCCTTATCTGCAAAATATATTACCTACAGTGTCTATTCCACATAGTTGTTGTGAGGCTTAAATGAGATAATGTATACAGAAATACCTTGCAATCTTAGAACGCTGTAGCAATGTCAGCTAAAATAAATGATACTGAGCTACTCCAAAACCCATTTTACAAAGCATTATTCTTCTAGGGGTGCTGTATGATTGCAGATTATAGGGCACTATGACATCATAAAAATCCAAACTACAGATGACTGAAAAAACAATGCAAAGAGAGTTGCAGCACATTGCCAAGAATGACTGGTGTGTGAGAAGTGGTGTGAATGCTTCCAGAGAAATGCAGCATAATAGAATGGAAAGATGAACATGAGTTCAACTTTGACCTCAGTCACTTAGTACCAGTGTGACTTCCAGCAGGCCACTTAACTTCTCTGGGCCTCAGTTTTCTAATCTTCAATGAGGGGTTTAGATTATATGGCTTCTGAGGGCCCTCTCAGCTCCAAATATATGATCCAAATATGACTAAAAAAAGAGGGAGGCTAGTCATGGGGCAAGAGTGAGGAAGAACAGATAACCTGCATGCTACATGTAACACAGTAACCTTTGTGTTAAAGACTTTCATGAGACTGGCACAAAGGACCCATGTATACACATGAGGGTTGGTGAAAGGCTTATAGCTCATTGCCCCCACCCAGATAATCTGGGGACCTCTCTATCTGACACCATTCAGAGTGTGATCTCCAATTCTTCTTAAAAGCAAATGGTTCACAAGATTCTGATAATCAACTGGCTTATTTTTTAGGGCAAATTAAAAACTTTGGGTTTAAATCGAGCTCATGGAAAATGAGGCCATTTGTTTGTGGACAATGGTTCCCTGCACCACCTCAGTCATCTCTGCACCTTGGTTGAGCTCCCAAATGATGTTTTCTCTAGTATCATTCTTTAAAATATGTCTCCCTCTGAGACTCTGTGGTTGCTCCCCATTGCAGTGCCCCTCCATGATTTTTTGTGCATCTGTGCACATCTGTGCAGTTCCCTCCAGTTCCCAAAAGATGGGAATTGATTCATGTGGGTATCCCAGTCCCACTGTTGTTGCCTGTCATGGCTTCCCTCCTGTGTTCCCCTCTCTCTGTTTCTCCTAGGCAGAAGTTACTTCTGTCAGTATAAGGGATATTCTAGAATTTCCTTATTATAGTGAAGACCCTTGACCTCCCTCTAGTTTTTAATACAGTGCCAAGCAAAGGACCTTACTCCAGATTTCTCCTTTATGCTGGAGTTCTGTTGGCCTCTGGCCTCATGGAAGGGGTCTCAGTGGTCAGAAACCCATTACCCACACCTTGGGATTTGCAAGCAGGTCTCCATTCCCAATATCAGTTTGGAGTAGTGTGCTTCCACAGTAATTGGCTGTCCTTTGTCCCTTCTCATACCTCAACATACCTCTTACCTGCACCAGAATCTGCCAAAGATGTCAATGTAGAGGTTTGTCCTCTCCTTAACATTATCCCTTACGACCCCACGAGTCTCTCTGGAGTCAGTTGAACAGACATTCAAATTATTAGGGGTTTCTTCACTTGAAACCCGGGAAACATCGTAGGATTACACCTGTTAGGGAGCTTAAGGGTCATCTAGGTCAACTCCCCTCACTTTAGAGACTAGGAAACAGGACAGACAAGTGTTAGTGACTTGCTCAAATTCTCACGTACACAGGTAAGTAGCAGAACTGGCACTGAACCCAACTGCATTGACTCCAAATCCAGAGGTCTCTCCATTGTACCGCAGTGATTTCACTTTGTAGACTCACATCTGCTGGACCCTTTGTGGGTACACTTCCTTCCTAGCCACCTGCCACCCAGCTTCCTTGTATGTTGTCTTCTTGATCCAAATGTAAGCTACTTGAGAGCAGGGTTGGTTTTGTTGGTATTTGTATCTCCCGTGCTTTGTGGAGTGTCTGGTACGTAGTACTCAATAAATTTATGTATCATTCTCTCTCTCTCTGCCTCTGTCTCTCTGTCTCTGGCTCTGTTTCTGTCTCTCTGTCTCTGTCTCTCTGTTTCTGCCTCTCTCTCTTCCTTCTCTCTCTCCTCTGTCTGTCTGTCTGTCTGTCTGTCTGTCTGTCTGTCTGTCTGTCTGTCTCTCTCTCTCTCTCTCTCTCTCTCTCTCTCTCTCTCTCTCTCTCTCCCCCTCCCTCCCCTTCCCCTATAGTAGCCAGTATTCAATCATAAGCTCCTATAGAGCTGAGACTGTATTTTGACTTTCTTTGTATCTCCAGTGCTTAGGACAGTGCCTGGAACACAGTAGGTGCTCAATAAATGCTCATTGACTAACTGATTGACTATACTGACCTGCCTCTATTCACTTTTATTAGTTTCCTGGGAGTGAGATAAATTTAGTATTGACCTAAGTAACTAGGCTGGTTAGGAGCTCTCCATTGATTGAAAGCAAGTTGTCCCTGAATGTCCTCTACAAATGAGTTCCATCCTTGGCATGGCCTCTATATTTCGTCTTTTAGAGAGGTGAGCTGAGAGTCCTAGAGACTCAACCCATCAACCTTGGCTCAGAGGTAGTCCCTGAGAAAGCCTACCACTAACTGGGGCAGAAGTGAAGCTTGCTCCACAATGAGCCTGACACACTCTCGTGATCTCAAGCCACTGGGCAGATTACACAAGGGGGCTAGCTCATGGGTGTTCCCTCACCCACTGTGAAAGGACAAAGCGTAAGGCACCATTGGGGTTATTCAATCCTGTCCTTGAGGTGTATCTTCCAGGAAAAACAAGCTCTCAATCTCTACATTGACATAGTAGTCCATTTGTGATAACTGAGCCCTCTTGTGATCCATCAGTCAGCAGCTCATGAATGCAAATCACTATATAGGACGCATAGTCCTTTATCCTTAAGGAGCACCATCTATTGGGGGAGATGAAACTCATAATGCGAGGGCATGTGTCCTAAATGGCAAATAAATAAGATACAGATAGTAATGAAGAAAGTACGAGAAGGAAGAGACCCTAGTTGGGATGAGTAGGGAAGGGTTGGGGTCAAATTGAGCCTTGAAAGGGAATAGGATTGAGATAAGGGGAAAATAAAGGTGAGAATCACGAGCAAAGTCCTGGAGATGGGAAGATGCAAGACTTTTGGGAGGGGGTGGTTGGGATGGGAGGACTAGGTTCATATTAAGCCATGACATCGGTTTAAATAGCTGATTCGCGTCATACAGTGAGGGACAGGTTTGAGCTCCCTGTGCAGGTGCCAAGGAGCCTGGTTGTAACGAGATGCTGCAAGTGACCTCTGTCAATATTCTTTATTAGACTACATCATCAAGGGAAAATCAATAGAGTGGAAAGGAAGGAGCTGGAGACGGGAGAGGGAGGAAGCCGGTGGCTCAGGGCATCGAAGGCCGATGCCCAGCTGGAAGGGAATGAGCTTTTGGACAGTGCGGGTGACATCATGGGGGTACAATCTGCCTGATTTTCTTTGCATCTGCCCAGGTCTTAGCTCACTGATACCCCCTAAGGCTCTCCAGCTGTTTCCACCTTCTTTCTATTTCCTGGATTCTCCATGGCCAGCTGGTTCTGGGAAAGGATAGAATTTTATCCCTGGAAAGGACCTGAGAAGTCTGGTCCAACTGCTTCATTTTAAATGGAGGCCTGTCCAAAGTCAGACAGATACAGAGAGATTCTAAGAACTAAGTAGATCAGTGCAGATGCAATTGGGGATTCAAACCCAGGTTCTTAGGCTCCAAATCAGTGCTCCGTTCTAATATTTCACTGGCATAGGAAACTCCCAGTGTGAAACCTTCCTCCACTCAGGCAGGTAGCACCTCACCAATAGTATAGACCAGGGATTGGGGAATCTGTGGTCTCGAGGGCATATGTGGTTTTCTAGATCCTCGGGTGCGGCCTTTTGACTCAATCCAAGTTTTACCAAACAAATCTTTTAATGAAGGGGATTTATTCTGTGAAGTTTGGATTCAGTCAGAGGGCTTCACTTGAGGACTGAGAGGGCTGCATGTGGCAGTGAGGCTGCAGGTTCCCCTTTATTCATATGCGTCATTAAGTGGCTAAAGCTGGATTTGAACTCAGATCTCTCAACTCAGAATCCAATTATCTATCCACTGTACCACCCAGCTGTCTCCTGCATCATGAAGTAATATAAAATAATAAAATTACAGTGAAAGAACAGTTGTGGGATTAAAGTAATCCTATGTACAAATATATTACTAACTTGATCTCATTTCTATCAATTCCTGTGATCTGTTTTTTAACCTAACTCTTCTTTTGTCAGGATTTCTTTTGAGGGAGGTGGTGTGGTGAGGTACATACAGTGGAAAGAGTGTTGAACAGGACCTAAATTCAAATCCTGGCTTTCCCATTTGCTACCTGTGTGACCTTGGACAAGTTATTGAACCTCTCTGGGCCTCAGTTGCCTCATCTGTAAAGTGAGGGATTGGACTAGGAAAGATCTAGGAACCCCTAAGTCAGCTGAGAGGGAGAGGGAGAGGGAGATGGAGAGAGAACTCCTTCTACCACCTCAGAGAGCCTTGCCACACCCTTCCTTGCCTCAGGTTACAGAAGCTGAAGCTCACTTCTTCATCTGCTAAGACTCATGTGAATAATAACCTATTAGGATCAAATTAATAATATATTATAACATATTAATACCAATATACTCTTAGAGTAGATTAATAATTATAACACATAATATAATAACTGGAATTTTTATTGTGTTGTTAGATTTTTAGGGTCCTTCACATCTATTATCTCATTTGATCCTGACAACAACCCTGTGAAATAGGTGCTATCATTATCTCCATTTTACAGAAGGAGAAACTGAGGCTGAGAGAAGCTAAGAAACTTTCTAAGAGTCACACAGATATTAAGTGTCTGAGGCAGGGTTTGAACTCAGATTTTTCTGACTCCAAGTCTAGTCCTCTCTGCAGCATATCCCAGCTCCCAGAGAAAGTAATAAACAAATACCAATGGAGCTCTTGTCACTTTATGACACTTTGTTGGAGACAGTGCCCATGGGCAAGTATTTGGGCATCTACATGGACATTCTGGGGCCTCTCAGAGCACAGCCAAGTTTGATAGCAGGTCTTCTTCTACTGACCCAGCGCACCCTTTCCTTCTCCTTCTCCTTCTCTCTCTCTCTCTCTCTCTCTCTCTCTCTCTCTCTCTCTCTCTCTCTCTCTCTCTCCCTCTCTCCCTCTCTCCCTCTCTCCCTCTCTCCCTTCTTCCCTCTCTCCCTCCCTCCCTCCCTCCCCATGTCTCTGTCTCTGTCTCTTTTTCTTGCTCGAGTGGGCATATGACAATATAAATAATAGTTGAGGTTTCCATAGTGTTTTGAGGTTTCCAAAGGGTTTTTATACTATGTTATGTTATTTGTCTCTCCCCTTTTCTGTCTCCTTTCTGTCCCCTTTTTCTATTTCTCTTTCCCTCTTCTTTCTTTTCCCTTTTCTTCTCCCCTTTCTCCCTGTCTCCTTTCCCTCCTCTCTTTCTCTCCCTCCCCTACCTCTGTATCTTTCCTTTCTTCCTCTCTTTTCCTCCTCCTTCATCTCCCTCCTTCCCTCTCCCCCTTCCTCCCCCTTTCCTCTCATTCTCCCTTCTTCTCCCCTTTCCCCCTTCTCCTCCTCCCTCCCATTCTCCCTCCTTCTCTCCTTTACTCCCTCTTTTCTTCCCACTCCCTCCCACTCTCTCTTCCTCCTCTTTCCCCCTAACCCCTTCCCCTCCTTTTTTGTCCCCTTCTCCCCCTTTTTCCCTCCCCTTCTCTCTCCTTCCTCTTCTCCTTTACCCCCTCTCTCCTTCCCTCTCTTCCTCCCTCCCATTCTCCCTCCTCCCCTTTCCCCCTCTTCACTCGCTCCTACAAGATCCAGAGGCTAGTTTCAGAATACTAAAAAGGAAGTTTGGAAATAACTTTGATTTACAGATGCTTAGTGTTTGTTCAGTTAGCATTATCTGTAAATATTTTTTTTTCCTTTGGAACTTGAAAATCGTTTCTTTCTCATGCTCCATTTAACACACATTTACTCTGTCACATTTGTGTACCACTTTAAGGTTTACAAAGTGCTTTTCTCATTACAGCCCTGGGAAGTAGGGAAGGTATTAGTTTTTAAAAGAAATTTTTATTGATATCTTTTAAAAATGTCCCATACATTTCCCAAAGCAGCTCTCCCCTAACCACCCTAGAGAGCCATCCCTTATAACAAAGGAAAACAAGAGAACCTAACCAACTTAGAGAAAAGGTTCGCTGTTATATGCAATTTTGCACATCCATAGCGCCCCACCTTTGAAAAGAAGTGGTGGAGATAGCTTTAAAAACGGTTTTCTTAGGGGCTAAGATTGTTCACTATCCTTTGATAGCGTTCAGTTCAATTGTGTGCAACTCATGTGCAGTTTAATGTAGGTTATGTACGCAGCCACATGGGTTGTCTAAATGGAACTCCCGGGGACTCTTGAATTTTGCACACCCCTCCCTCTCCAAGGGAGACTTTGATTTCTGCCTGGAGGGGACCACAGAAAAGTCACAACGTGGGATGTTGTACTCTGCAAGAATGAGAGAGAGAGAGAGAGAGAGAGAGAGAGAGAGAGAGAGAGAGAGAGAGAGAGAGAGAGAGAGAGAGAGAGAGAGAGAGAGAGAGAGATCCTAGACTAGAATTGTATCTACCTGCTTCTTAAATATTCCATATGCATAATAATCATGCTAGGGCATGCTTTTTATTTCCTTCCAGATTCAAGCCTCTTTCATGGTCACTATCACTTAAAGGAGAACCCCCTTCTGCATAGTCATGACTCCTCCCAAATGCTAGTTGCACAAAAGATCATGACAAATAGTGACTTGTGATTAAACCCATTTATCCAACCATATGGCAAACAGAAACCAAAGAACTTCTACAGATCAGAAAATGCCAAGAAATACACAAAGCAAATGAACTCTCCCACTGGAAGTGAGACATTTCACCCAAGGGGAAATTCCCCAAAGTCTGCAGGGAGACAAGCTGGAAATCAGGGACATGGTGTAGGGTGCCATCTCATCTACGTATCTGCCTCTTCCCAACATCCTTTTTTCTCTCCCAATCAGTCCTGAAGAGTATCTTCTCTTGATGCAGGAATGAAGAATGTATCTTCTTTCCAAAGTTCTTGCACCAACTCTGTTGCTTTTTCCAGGCACATAATATTAAATCATTATTCTTTCCACCAATGAAGACAATATTATGCAAGTGTTCTAGGCTCAAACACCTGGGTCACAATTATTTTGTTTGTGCCTTCTCTTTTCTATTTCAATTTCTATTTTCATTTTCCTTGCTATCAAACCTGAGCAATGAAAACAGGGGAAAAAAACAAAACTGTCTTATATGTGGTTTTCTTGATTTTGCTTATTTTACTTTTTATTTGTTCATAAATGTCTTCCCAGACTTCTCTATATTCATCACATTCTTTTTTTAGTCAGTACTGTTCAATGTATCCATATGTAATTAGGAAGACTAAGCTGACAGCTGAGTGGAGGATGGACAGGAGTGGGGAGAGATCTGAGGCAGGGAGACCAAGAAAAGTTCCTGCAATTTTTTAGGTGAGAGGTGGCGAGGGCCAGCAGAGGGCTGTGTTAGGGGAGAGATATTAAAACCCTAAAACAAATATTCTTTTCACCAACTTGCTCCATTAGCTTACAATGGTGGAAGACCATTTAGCTCAACTCATACTGTGACTAGAATCCCCCTACAACATTCTCATTATCTAGCCTTTGCTTAAAGACTTCAAATGTGAGGGAAAAACCCTCTCCCCAAATCCACTCCCTCTAAGACAGCCTATTCCCCTTTTGAATAAAATTTTCTAATTTCAAACTTGAAAATGTCTCTTTGTGACTTTCCCCATTGATTCTAGTTGGGTCTTTTAGGACCCAGCAGAAAAAGTTCATTCCCTCTGACACAAATATTTGAAGACATTTTCTTTAGGTTTACCATTCCTTGTTCCTTCACCTCATCTTTGTAGGCATGATGTTGATGTCCTTGACCATCCTGGTAGTGTAGAGGAGTGGTGTCATCTCCAGAAGCCCTGATCTATATCTGGCTACTGGACCCACATGGTTCCAGAGGAGAAAGTGAGGCTGGTGACCTGGCACAGCCCTCCCTCACTTAAATCCAATTCACTTGCAAGTCATGGCATCATCTTCTTAGTGTCATGGTCCTCTTGGAGGACAAAGAACAAGCAACAACAGTCTGGAGGCATTCCTGTTTATTGACACCTTTCCTAGAATGCAGCCCCCAGACCTCAGTGCAGTAATCCATGTAAGGTCTGAGCAAGGCATTGTGTTAGAAGACTATCTCTTCACTAGTCATAGTTTGCGCCTCTCCTAATTCAACCTGAGATCACTTTAGCTTTCTTGCTTTGCATATCACCCTGTTGACTCATATTGAGTTGAAAGTCCAGTAAATATCCCAGCAGTTTTTCAATCAAAATGCTGTCCAGCCATGTCTCCCTATCAAGTACTGATGACCCTAAGTGTAAGACGACATTTATGCTCATTACATCTTGTCTTACCAGACTTGGTCAATAGAGCCTCTTGAGATCTTTCTGAATCCTGCATTTGTCATCTTGTATGTTAGCTATATAGCCCCCAAATTTGTATTATTAGCCTATTTGCCTCTGTAAGAATACATGCCACCTATGCCTTTATCTAAGACAGGTGGTATGGTGGATAGAGTGTGAGCCAGGAGACAGGGAGTCCTAAATTCAAATCTGACCTCAGATACTTACTAACTGTGTGATCCTGGGTAAGTCACCTAACTTCCATTTGTTTCTGGTTCATCCTGTGTAAAATAGGGATGATAATACCATCTACCTTCCAAAGTTATTGTAAGGATCAAATGAGATAGTAATTGTAAGCACTTAACACAGTGCCTGGCACATAGTGAATGTTACATAAATATTAGCTATCATTTTTATTATCGTTAAGTTAGTGATTAAAATATTATGCAGCACAGGGCTAACACAGATCCCTGAGGCACTCTACTGGAGACCTCTTTCCAAGCTGACATCAAACCATCAATGATGACTCTTTGAGTCCAATCATTCAGTCAGTTCTGATTCCACTTAATTGTCCTATCTGCTAGCCCATATTTCACCATCTTGTCCACAAGAGCAGCTTGGACTCATTTAACAAATTCTTTTGCTAAATCTAGAATAATTCAGTATCTCCTTGGTCTGCAAGTCTCATAACCCCATTAAAAAACGAAGTGAAGTTAATCAGATATGACTAATCATCCTTAATGAGGCCATACTCTTTCTTTATGAGCAGTGCTTCTTTTGGAAATGTTCATCAATCCTCCTTTGACAAATACATTCTATAATTTTTCTAGGATTTAAAATCAGGCTCCCTGGCCTTCTCTCTCTTCAAATATTAGAACAAGTCTCACTGTCTCCCTGAGGTGTTTTTCTTCCACAAATCTTTCTTCCCAGTTACCTCCTCTTAACCTCCCATTGTACTTTGCCTAAGCCGCAACACCTCTGGAGTATAACATTCAGTTCTGGGAGTCATTTTTAGGAAGCATGTTTATTAATAATCTGGACAACTCCCCATACAAGTGCTTGGGCTCTAAAGGCAATCCAGAGAAAAGACCCAAGGTGGTGAAGGACTTCAATTTCATCACATATAAAGACTAGTTGAAAAAACATGGAGATGTTTAGCCTGGAGAAGAGAAGCTTAGGAGGGGGACCGTGATAGTTTTGTCTACAAGAATTTTAAGGACTTTGGAAGAGGCATTACGAGTTAATAACAATGGATGGCAGCAACAGAGGCAAATTTAGGTTTGAAGTTAGAAAAAAGTTTGAGCAATCAGAGTCATCAGAATATAAAGCAGGCTGCCATAGGAAGTTGTGGATTCATCTTCACTGGAGGTTTTCAAGCAGAGATCAGAAAAAAACTTGTCAAATATGGTGCAGTGGGGATTCTTCGTAGGGGTGGGTTATTGTTATCTGCTGCCAAGGTTCCTTCTGGCTCTAAAATCCAGTGGTTCTATGATTCTCTCTGCCTTTGCTTCCTCCCTCCTCTCCTCCCCCCACCCCCAATTTAATTCTTCTTTCCTACTGGTTTGCATAATCATCAGAAATCAACAGATGCCTTGATGCTGTCTCTTTAAGAAATTAGGTCCTAAAAATAATCCTGACATGATTTGTGTTAGCATTTCATTAAGGGTGGGAGTAAAGATAGTTAATGAGTAATTATCAGATTCTCCAAAGAAGACTGGGAGTGAAACTGAGAACCAAGCTTTGCGTGCTCTAGTCCCACTCACACCTACACCCTGACTCACTGACATACACCCACACGCAATTATAACTGCTCTCCATCAGGAAAACAGCACGCATGGACCCCACACACTCATTCGTTTGCATACACATAAACACACACACTCATGCACACGCACACATAGACATACACACGCACACATAGACATACACACACACACACACACACCCATCAGAGTCACGGAGGCTATGGGACAGACTTATTCCAGTAATAAACTCCATACAGCCCAGCCAGGAAATAAAAAAATAAGAAGAAACTTTATTAATTATATATCTTACACTTAATGAAACATAATATTTAATTTAAATAATTGCAGGCATCTGCTTTGATCCTCTGATATGTTTTCCCATGGCAAATGCCTTCTTCTTTCCTCCACTGCCCTGTTGAGTTGATCTGTCATTGTCCCAGATTGTCCCTTTCTCAGGATCTCATCCCAAAAGACAATGAAAGTCTTTAAGGGGGATTCCCATAAAGCAGGGCCTGCAGTTAGTTGATTGGGTTTTTAATGGGAAAATTCAGAGGAAGTCTATGTGCTCTGTCTTTTTTAAAAAGAAATCTGTTAAAGTGTTGCTTATGAAGTCCAGCCCTTGAGTCAGAGCCCTTGGAACAGACAGACTTGTCCAGGCAGGCTCTGAGCGCAGACATACTCTCTCCTTCCCTCATTTATTAATACATTTCAAACCCTGCCCATTAAAGCCAGACTTGGGGCCTCCCTTGGGATCTGTTAGTCTCCTTTAGTTTGCCTTGTAGCAGCCTCTGTTACTCTTCATCTTGGGTTTTCACCTTCCTGAATGTAGAAAGGCAGAGTGGAAATGTTTAAGTAAGGAGTGTGTTGGTAAATGTTTTACAACCAGCTCTTTAGAAATATTTTTAATGTTTCATCTGCATTTTTAACATTTTCTCCCTCTCTTTCTTCAGCCTGGAGACAATTAAGAAAACAATGAATCCAATCTTAATTTGTAGCATTTGCTGATTTTTGAGGGGTAAATGCTCATGCTGACAATTTAACATTCAGTTCTACCAAGGCCACTGAATTAGCTCCAATACAACACTGGAAAGGATCTTGATATCAGAAGGAGATAGTTACAGGCATTTTACAGAGGCCCACTCTTTCCACTCTGGACACTCCATCTCCCATCTTCACACTTTTGCACTACCAGCACCCCCCCATTCATTCCTTCCTTAGCTCTTCTTAGAATCCCACATTTTCTTCAAAATTCCGTTCAGGTATCACTGTGTACATAAAGTTCTTCCTGATTCCCTGAGCATCTTGTGCCCTCCTGCTTAAAACATTTACCTTGTTTTGGCTTTGTATATACTGAGAGATGTAGATATAATCTCCAGTAGTAGGATGTAACCTCCCTGCAGACAGAGACTTTTATTTTGGTCCTTGTACCTTCAGTGCTTTGTACAGTCACTGGCATACAGTAAGTGCTTAATAAAGCTTGTTGATTGAATGACCATTAATTCAAACTCTCCATTTAGAAAGGAGCCCACTAGCAAGAGTCACAGACGACCCCTCAACATTTCCCTTCTTGTATCTATGATAATAATAAAATAACAGCTTGCATTTATATAACACCTTGCATATATTATTCCATTCAGACCTTACAACAGTGCTCCAATGCTAGTGTTTTTATATCCCCATTTTACAGATGAGAAAACTGAGTCTGAGAGAGGTTCATTGCCCAGAGTGATGCAGCTGGTATGTGTTGGAGGGAGGCTCATATAATTCAGATAAATTTAAAAGTATTTCCAGGGAGCTGGTTGTAAAATATTTACCAGCACACCTCAAGAGGTGTGTTCCAAGGTACAACCCAAGTCTTCCTGATGGTGGGTCCAAACCTGGAAAAACATCCTAGATGGAATGATAACTTTCATTAAAGCTCTTCTGAAAACAGATGTCTATTAAGGGCCCAGGTTCTGATTGGAGGAAGGATCTCCTTAGGTCCTGTCCATTAATGGAGACTGAGCTGTCTGCTCCTGTATTTCTATAGCCTACACCATGGCAGCAGGGGAATTGCCCATTCCTCCCATGCCAGCTTTCTAGCCTCCCCTTTTTTTTCAATTCCATGAATTGAAAATAAGAGAATGTGTCTTTAAAACTAGTTGAGTTTGATTTTGTGTCTTATATTCTAGAGGGGCCCTGTCCCTTTCTCCCCTTTCTCAAGAGAGTCTGTAAGAAAGCTGCACTGGGAGGAAGGCAGAGGAATGTGGTAGATATAGTTCTAGATGTGGCTTTGAATCCCAACTGTCCTCTGAACTAGACTTGGAGCAAATCACTTCTTCTGAGCCTGTTTCTTCATCTGTGAAATGGGAAGGAGGTTGTACTAGATCAGTACTAGATCCGCACTTGAGGACCTAGAAGACCGCATGTGGCCTCGAGGCTGCAGGTTTCCTGCCCCTGTACTAGATGATACTTGAGGTGTCTTCTAGGTCTGGAGCCTACGATTGCTGATGAACGTCACTGGTGGGGCCTGAGGGGAGGGTGGATAGGGGCAGAACACAGGGCCATTATAAGGGTCAGGTCCATTTCCACCTGCCAAGGTGCAGGAGTGTGAGAGCGTGAACACATCCATGTTATCTGCAGTAAAGGGGGCACATGAGGAAAACGAATGGCCCATTTTCTAGTCTAGGTTGTGAGCTACTGTAGCTCCTCCTACTGTAGCTACTGTAGGATCAGGACATTAGATACCAAGTACTTCAACTCCCTCCTTGTACAGATAAGGAAACTGAGGCTCAGGTAAGTTAAGTGACTGGCTCAGTCACATGGACACAAAGTAGGTAACAGATAGCTGAGCTAGGATTTGACCTTGATCCACTGGTTTTTCTTTCTACTCCATGGTGACTCAGTATGACCCTAGTCAACCCTCCACCCTTACTCCCTCCCTGGTCAATGACTTTAGAAAGGGGTATGTATGTGTGTATTTGTGTGTATGCATGTATGCGTGTATGGTGTATGTGTGTATTTCTGTGTGTATGTCTGCATGTGTGTTATGTGTGTGTTTATGTGTATGTGCATGTATGTGTGTATTGTGTTTATGTGTATGCATGCATGGCTGTATGTGTGTGTTTATGTGTGGGGGTGTGTATGTCTATATGTCTACATGTGTGTATACCTGTATGTGTGTGTATGTGTGTGTGTGCATGTGTGCTTATATGTCTGTGTGTATGTGTGTGTGTGTGTGTGTGTGTGCATATTGGATAGTGAATCAGAAGACCAGGCTATGAGTCTTGATGCCATCATCTTAGCTATCTTAGCAAATCTCTGAGACTCAGTTTCCCCTTCTGAACAGAGAAGGAGCACTACTACTTGCCAGATGTAGGAGGAGTGTGCTGGACCCTTAGCCTCAGTTTTCTCACCCATGGAATGGGAATGATCACAGCACCCACCTGACAATGTGGTTATGAGGAGAATCACAGGAGGTAGGAATATACAAGATATCCCAAAAGTCTCAGTGCAGTTGTAAGCTTCAAAGACTTTGGGGACCTCCTGAATGTAAAGCACTTTGTAAACATACTGTTATGATTAGCTTATATTTCCCTTACAGGATTGTCCTGGGGCTCGAATGAGTTCACATGTTCCAAAGGAGATGATGAAGAGCCGGCTTTAGCCTCAGGAATACCAGGGTTCAAGACTGACCTTTGAAGAACATCCTCAGGCATCACCGGACAGTTGGTGGTGCAGAGTATAGGACTCTGGGTCTGGACTCAGGAAAGCCCTAGTGCAAATACAGCCTCAGATACTTCCTAGGTGTGTGACCCTGGACAAGCCATTTAACCTCTGTTTGCCTCAGTTTCCTCATCTGTAAAATGGGGATCATAACAGACCTCACAGGACTATGGAGAGGATCAAGTAAGGTAATAATTGTACAACACCTAGCACAGTGCCTGCCACGTAGTAAGTGCTATATAAGTGTCAGCTGTCAGTATTACATAAACATTAGCTGCTTACCCTGGTTGTATGATCCTGGAAAAGTCATCAGCCTTTCAAAGTCTGAGACCACAAGTTATGGATCAGTTACCTATCTTCATCAGTGAAATCCCAGGCTGGGGCCAAAAAAAGGACTTTGTAACCGTGGAGTGCTGTGTGTATATGAATTATTGCATTTAAGGAGACTTTCCTAAGCAGTTCATCGTTCCTGCAGGACTCTCAGTTCTCTAAGGATGGAACAGGTCTTAATAGGTTTATCCTCAGATGAGAGTTCTACCCCTGCCCCTGGGCACTTCTTACCGTAGTACCTGCCAGTTTTCTTCTCTCTCCCCAAATTGAGAGCAGGAGAATGGGACGGAGGATGCCCACCCACTCCAGTCTCCTTCCTGGCTTCCCCAGCTCCAAAGTGTGCTTTCCTCCAGGACCCCAGAATTCTCACTAGCAGTCCTTCCCCTGCTTTGATTATAGGGCTTCTTCTGACCTTTAGAAAGAGGGGTCTTGTCTCCCTCAGCTTTCTCTCACTCTTATCTCAGCCCCATAAAAAGCCACTTTGCTCCAATCAATAGACTGTCTCTTTAACAAGGCTGTCATCTGCCTGGGCTGGGGGCTGAGATAATATTATGCACACACACAGTTGAACCTCTCGGCCTTCCTGGCAATGGTATTGGGGATCCTTGATGAAAACATTTGCTCTCCAGAATGATCCATGGAGCCTCCTCAGCAGAATTTTTGCTTTTTATGAGAATGTATATGACTCCCTAAAGAAATCTTGAAGAAGAAAGAGGTCTGAGGGGAATGTACAAGAAGGAGAGGAGAGGGGAGGGGAGTGGAGGGGAAGAGAGGAGAGGAGAGGAGAGGAGAGGAGAGGAGAGGAGAGGAGAGGAGAGGAGAAGAGAGAGCTGAACAGAACTTGGAAAGTTCAGATACTGTCAAACACTTCAATTCCATTGTTTCTGGCAGCTGGGCTATTTCCTCCTACCAGAATTAAAGTGCATTAATCAGTGTTTCCCCATGAAACTTTCATTTCCAAGTTCTCATTCCCTCTCTCTCTCTCTCTCTCTCTCCCTCTCTCTCTCTCCCCCCCCACATATATACGTATGTGTATGTATGTGTGTCTGTATGTATGTATAGAGAAGATAGGCTCTGTGTGTGTGTGTGTGTGTGTGTACCTACCCAGATACATAACTACATTGAAATAGTTCCCTACTTAAGCAAATAAGCTTGGTGAAAAGCAAAAACACACCCTCATAATCAGCCCATAAGATACTATCCCAGCCCCTAACCAAGACACAGACATCCCTGCAGATCCATTAGCCCTGTTTTTCCTGTACAAAGGGCTGGTGCTTCCTTCTATCCATACTCAAACACAGTCAGATCAGAGAAGGTGCTCCTCCCTCAGACATTCAGAACCATGTTCAAACTTCTTTCCCAGAGCTATCTGTTCAATGTCTCTCACTGGGGTGGGCAGAAACTGCCAGGTCCACTTCAGTCATGGCTTCCCCCTTCCTTGTATTTCTAGCCCTGTGCTAATGGGAAAATAATAAGAACCGGCATTTGTATAGCGTGTTCAGACTTGCAAAGAGACATATTTATTATCTCAATAACTCTGTGGGATGGAAGGGTTCTATTATTTCCATTTTACATATGAAAAAACTGTGTTTGGGGAATGAAAAAGGTCTGGGTTCAAATCCTGGCTCAGTCTCTCCCTAAGGGATGTGGGGCAAGTGATTTAACCTAACTGGGTCTCAGTTTTGTCATCTGTAACATGAAGACATTGGACTAAATGACCTCTAAGTTCCTTCCAGCTCTGACCTATGTCCTCTAAGGCACCTCCTGAATCCGAAGTCAGTTAGTCATTCATTGCTGCAGTGCAAAGAAGGAAATATCTGGGATCAGAGAATCTGGGTTCAAGTTTTGCTTTGGTCTCTTATTATCTATGTGAACTTG
Organism: Notamacropus eugenii; assembly: GCF_028372415.1. Classification (NCBI taxonomy): domain Eukaryota; kingdom Metazoa; phylum Chordata; class Mammalia; order Diprotodontia; family Macropodidae; genus Notamacropus; species Notamacropus eugenii. The sequence continues at coordinate 244,352,463 of NC_092872.1, read as the reverse complement.
AACAAGTCACAACCTTTCTGGGTCTCAGTTTCTTTAGAATGAGTAGATTGGACCCTAATCCTTTAACCTCAGAATTCAGGGCTCCCACTCTATGGGCATCAGCCATGAAGGCAAAGAGTGGACTTCAGGCTATTGGAAGGGAGGGAAGGAGAGAAGGTGGGGATCAGACAAAGTCAGTGGGTGGAAACCCTAGTAATTGGAAGTGTTTTCCCTCTTATGCATGTGAACCCCAGGGAATGTGTGAGGGCACACACACACACGTACACACACATGCACACACATACGTACACATATGTATACACACACATACACGTACACACACATGTACACACATACATATACACACACATACACGTACACACACACGTACACACCCCGAACATCCAAATCTCTGTTCTCCATCTGTGCCCTGGTGGGGTAATGTGTGTTTCTCTGCTGCCAAATTGCAGACACATTTATTTTTTTGGATTCTATGTTTATTAAAAGCTTGGCCTGGCCAGTCAGGAGAGAAGAAAAGGGAATTGTTCGGCAGCCAGGATTCCGAGGCCCCTCTATCTCCCCACTGTACGGAATGGCCTCCTGTGGGCCGTGTTTATATGGTAGGAGCTGGCCTACAGTGGCTTGTTTGTGCTGAGTACTTTGATTCTCCCCAAGGCAAACAGACAAACCCACTTCTCCTCCTTGACCCTTTCTGACATCCCTTTCAAATTTTGGAGTCAAAGATTCTTCTAGCTTAGGGATTTTAGGATATTTATTTAATAGTTTTCATTAAAAAGGATCTTAGGATCAAAGATTTAGCCCTGGAAGGGCACTTACATTCATTGAACCCAACCTGTTTATCTTCACAGATAAGGATGGTGAGACCCATAGTGTTTAAGAGACTTGTCCAAGGTGTTGAAAGTGTAACAAAGGAAGGATTTGAACTCAGGACTTTTGAAATCAAACCCAGCATGCTTTCCACTAAAACACACTGCCCCTATTTTGGGTTGGTAAGTGAAGGCAGCATGGAAGGCTTTTCAATTTCTAAAGTGAAATACTTGGCAAAGACCTTTGATAGCAGCTTACCTAAAGCTCCTGACCTGGGCTGTCAAAGTCCAAAGGTAGATTTGGTGGGAGGCCCAAGTGGTTCTATGGATCAGCTAGATGATGCAGTGGATAGAGAGCCAGGATAGAGAATCAGGAGGACCTGAACTCAAATCTGACCTTGAACACTGACTAGCTGTATGACCTTGGGCAAGTCACTTCACCCTGTTTGCCTCAGTTTCCTCATCTGTAAAATGAGCTGGAGAAGGAAATGGCAAACAATTCTAGGACCTTTGCCAAGAAAACCCCAACTGGGGTCACAAAGAGTCAAAAGTGACTGAAATGATTGAACAACCACCACCAAGAAATGTATAGGACCATATTGGATTTGGAGTCAGAACATTCAGACATGAACGTCCTGCCTGTTACTCTCTGTGTGACCTTGGGCAAGTCTCTTAACCCCTTTGTGCCTCATTGTCTTCATCTGCAATGATCAGTGAGGTCCCTTCCAGCTTTAAAGCTATAATCATCCTCTGAGCTCATGAAAGAAGTTAGTCTAGGAGCAGAGTTGGTGAATTTGGGATCTGATCTCACTCAAAGTCCTTTGGTATAAAGAACATGCTTTGTGTTTGCTTCCCAGCCACTGGAAAGAACTTTTGTGTATTTCCTGCTCCAATTTTTCCAAATACTGACTCTGAGGATTCTGTCCTCGCCTTCCATTTCTGGAGCTGGTGGGTGGGTGGACTTCTGCTGCTTCAGAGGTCAGAGAATTTGAGCTCAAGCGGGGCTAGTGATTTGCCCATGGGGATATACAACCAGTGAGTATCAGAGCCAAGACTGGAACCCAGGTCCCACTAAGTCCTGGTTTGCCACTCTTTCCACTGTATGAGTCTGATTCTCAAAGAGAATCTCTGATGCTTTGGAAAGGAAGGTTGAGAGCTGAGCTGTTGTCTCTCTCTCTCTCTCTCTCTCTCTCTCTCTCTCTCTCTCTCTCTCTCTCTCTCTCTCTCTCTCTCTCTCTCTCTCTCTTTCCTGTCTCTCTGTCTCTCTCTCCCCCCTCCCTCTCTGTTTCTCTCTCTGCCTCTGTCTCTGTATGTCTCTCTGTCTCTCTTTCTCTCCCTGTCTCTGTGTCTCTATGTCTCTCTGTCCATGTCTCTCTCCCTCCCCCTCCCCCTCTCCCTATTTCCCTTCCCTTAGAGACAGGGAGACCTGACATTCATCCCTGCCTCTGATATCTATGTTGACCTTGACTTCACAGCCTCTCAGTGCTCTAGGAAACAAGGTTCTTACCTCTTTTTGTGTCCTGGACCCCTTTGGCAGGCAGGTTAAGTCCATGTACCTCTTTTCAGAATAAAGTTTTTAAATACACAAAATTCATAGGCTTGCAAAGGAAATCAATTATATGGAAATAAAGATGCATTTTTTCCTTCATTTGAGAAAATCTATTCACATATCCCCTTGAGTCTGTAGCCCACAGGTGAAGAAACCCTATTCTGAGGCTATAAGTGGTAGCTGGTAACAACCTCCATTTGTTTAAAAAAAAAAAAAAAGGGTGTTTCATCAGGGAGTTTCCTATAGGAAAGGGGAAGAAAAAGGAAGGAAACAAGAATTTACTAAACCCTACTGTGAACCAGGCGCTATGCTAAGTGCTTTAAAATATCACCTCATTTGATCCTCACAACAATCACCTGACATTGGTGCTATTATTATCACCATTTCACAGTTGAGGAAACTGAGGCAGACAGAGGCTAAGTGATTTTTCCAGGGTTGCACAGCTAGTAAGTGTCTGAGTTTGAATTTGAACTCTAGTCTTCCTGATTCCAGTTTTCAGAACTTAGATTGCACTAAGGCTTTGGGGACACTCTGTATTAATGAAATCACAGGTCCAGTTCCATTCTTCCAGTCTCAGATATAGTGTTTTTTTGTGAGTAAAGAGGTAAGCCACCATAAATCTTTTTTTTTCTTTTGAGCTATTTATCCTCCTAAATTCTTCTCTCGAGTCCCCAGAGCTTTTCTTGGGCTCCAGTTTAGACAGTGGGAACAGAAGTGGCTGGTTTTCTCTTGAGTCTATGAGAAGAAGGGCCGACCCGCCAGGGGACTGATAGAGGATGCCCAGTTTCCAAGGGCAGGTTTCCAGCTGTTTGTTTACACACTGGCAATGCCCCAGCCCTCTCCACCCACCACAGCCATCAAATCACAGCCTTTGGGTCCTGATCTGAAATAATGCCCATGGGCGAAGGAGGGAACTCCAGTTAATCACCTCCCAGGGTAGCTGGGGCCTCCCTTGCTTCCTAGTCACAGCCTCAAGTGCCTGAACCAAACATCACTCTTCAGGCCTTCAAGCTGGGCTCCCCAGGCAATGCCTCTTGTAACATTAGTCACAGATTTTATAGATGAATTGGACCATCGAGGTCATCTAATCCAATTCCTCATTTTCCAAGTGGTAGTCACCAGGGTGAGTGGGGCCAGGGCTGGATTTCTTCAGAAAGACTTGGGTTCAAGCTCTTTGTGACTAGGGAAGTCTTATAATGTTTCTAAGTCTCAGTTTGCTCAGGAAGTAGCATCTGCTGCACAGAATTTTGAGGAGGATCAAATGAGAAATTTTCTTTGTCAATTTGATGATTTACTTTGAAACCCTGAAGGGCTAAGTGAATATTAGCTATTATTTTTATAATGTGAAGAAAATGAAGCCTCATAGGTTTTTTTTTTAATTCTAGCTCCAAATCACACAGATAGGCAAGAGAAAAGGTAGGATTTGAACCCAGGAACTTTGGCACCAAATCAGCACTTCCCACTACACTATAATGCAATTTAATAGCTAATAGCTAGCATTTATAGAACACTTACTATGTTCCAGTCTCTGTGCTAAGTGTTTTAAAATTATTATCTAATTTGATCTTCACAACCACGCTGGGAGGTAGGTCTTATCCCTATTTTATAGTTGAAGCAAACAGAGATTAAGTGACTCACCCAAGGTTACACAGCTAATAAGTATCTGAGGCTGGATTTGAACTCAGGTCCTCCTGACTTCAGGTCAAGCAGAAAACACATTGTGTTTATCAAGATTTGTTTCTTTTTTAAAATTAGATTGAATGATTATAAGATTTTCTCAAAATTCTTTTCTTTTATGGTTGTGGTTCTAATCCATTTCAGTTGCTTTATGAGACTTGGAGCTTTTTATAGAATCAATAAACACTTATTGAGTTCCTACTGTGTGCTGGAAGCAAACCAAACCATGATTCTAAGAGCAGTAGGACTTTATCATGGGTATCAGGAGGGCACATCATCTCATCTAAGGGAAGATACTTAGCTCGTGGTACACCAGGGGCGATGATGTGAGGAAGACTGAAGGGAAAGAAGGAGGCTAATGACAAATGGACATCATGGCCACTGGAGAAACACGGTGCCAAGAGCATCTGGAGGGAGGGCAGAAAGCAGCCACAATTTTGAGGGTGGTGTAGATGGGGAAGGGGAACTAGGCTGCAGGTGAGATGACTCTGGGGTCATGGTAGGAGATGGAAAGGGATTGATGGTCATGAAAGAGGCATCCTCTGGACCTGAGGATCTCATTATGCTAGACTTTTATCACTTCTCCCCTGTTTGGTGGCATGCGCCTGGCTCACTCCAGCTGTAGCAGGGATTTTTAACCTGGACTTTACAGACCTCCCTCCTCCCCATCCCTCCACAAAGGGATCCATGGATAGATTTCAGGGAGTTTAAGAGCTTGGATGGAGGTGAAAAAAATGATATTATTATTATTATTTTTACCAATCTCTCATTTAAACTTAGAATTTCCTTCAATTATGAATACAATCAGCAAAAATTCTGAGAAGGGGTCCGTCAGCATTATGAGACTGCCAGAGGATTCCATAACATTAAAAAAGAAATAAAAGGTGAAGAACCCTCACATACATAATTGGTCCTAGATGGAAGAGAGCAACATGCTTTGCAGGGAGTGGTCAGGCCTCTCTCAGTCTGAGCTGATGGATTTCCCACCTCTGATGTCACAGGCAAGTAGGTCCCAAGCTGAAAGTTTCTAGTAAGGACAAATCTGGGTATGCACATATTCGAGAGGAGGGATACCCATCGGGAGGAGGGGACTCTCTGCAGTGGAAACAGTCTTTTTCAAGAATAGTAAAAACCAGAGATCTTTCTGGACTACCACACTTTAATTTTTAATTTATTATCATCCCACTCAATCCTTAATCGACATAATTTTTTAATTTTCTGAAGAAAGTTTTTCTCCTACAATTTACAAACACTTGTTATTTCCATGCACCAACACATCTTTGTTCCAGTGAAATTTCAATGCTTCTGCCCTTGGTGCAGGCCATGAGTCCTTCTTATTCATATTTAGAATCATATTTCATAAATTATTCAGGGGCATTATAATTTTGTAGCATTCAGTTGTGATAGTTTTGTGGTTACCCTTTCCATTTACATTGTAATCATTGTAGTTTTTTTCCTTTGAGTCTACTTACCCTACTTTGCATCAATTCATATGTCTTTTTATGTGCTTTTCTTTCCTCATCCCATTTACCTTTTCTTTGAGCTCAGTAGTATTCCTTTACATTCATGTTCCACAACTCTGTTAGCCAGTTGCCAATCAATGGACATCTGCTTTGTTTACAGTTCTTGGGTACTACAAAAAAAAAATGCTACTGTAAACTTTATGGTATACCAAAAAAGGTGACTTTATTTTTTTTTTGATCATTGGCCTCCTTGGGATAGATATATATCTAGCAACAGAAATAGTCAAAAACTATGTACATTGTAATAGCTTTATTCACATATTTACAAATACTTTCCATAATTGTTGGACCCATTAACAGCTCCAACAGCAGTTCATTAGAGTGCCCATTTTTGCACAACCCCTCCAACATTGACCACTCCCATCTTTTGTCATCTTTACCAGTTTGCTGAATGTTAAGTGAAGCCTCAGAATTTTGTGATTTGCATTTCTATTCAATTCCACACACTACTATGAATAATTTGGTGCTCTCCAATCTTTTTTCTTGGAGAAAATATTCATGAGGCTCCAAAAATCAATTTTGCTGCCTTACTTATTGTGGAGATAGGGCAGGACTATGCCTATCACTTCTTTGGTATCTCTAAAAGCTCCTGGGGCAGAAATGGCAGATGGTAGGGACTTACATTACTTTCCTTCTCAGAGGGTTAAAGCAGTCCATTCATTTAATTTTGGAGATTTTCCTAGAGAATTCTAGGTGTGGCCATGAGCAAAAGAAAAAAAAATTGACCTTTGGTGTCTGGCCCAAGGACTGTTCATGTGAATCCAGTCTTTGGTGTGGTGTTTCTCACAGAATCTTGTATGGCTTTTTTAAATGTGAAAAAATATTTATTGTGCATGGAATAGGTTAGCTGGGACATGGCGTAGATGATTCCAATAGGCAACATCCAATGCATCATAGTATGGGGCATTATCACTATCTCTTTGGTGTATAGTGAGCTTTTCTCCGTCAGACTAAATCAGTGAATTGACCTTGGCCTTTTCCATATCAGACAAATTCTTTATAGCCTGTCTGACCTGGTGCTTATTTGCTTTGCCATTCACAATTAAGAACAGATGCCTACTGTCCTCTGTCTTCTTCATAGCTGACTTAATGGTCAGGGGAAACTTGATGATGGAATCATGACCAAATTTGTTCCTTCTTGCAGTACTTTTCTGAGGACTCCTGGGCTGTTTGTGAATCTGAAGTGTCTTGCATCACCAGAGAGTTGTTGTTTATCCTTTAATTTAGAAGAGGATCAGTGACATCATGGGGTGATGTCTTGATTTGTTTGTGAATCTGATTTAAGTGAGGGAGAGCGTCACAAAAATCACCTGCCTCACTCTCTCTTCTTGAGTCAGTGTTAGGAAAAAAGTCAAGATGACCAGTGACCAGAGATGTTCCAGGATGAAGTGGCATCTTAAATGATTAGCCAAGCTCTCAGACCTCCACAGCACCTGCTTTAGCCACCTTCATAGTTGTTGAAATAAATTGTTCTCATGCACCCATTCCACCAAGGGAAGTCTTTACATACTTTAGATAGACATTCTTTTCATTCATCAATAGGTGAGAGGCCTATGGGTTATCCTTACCCTGGGTTAGACTGTCTGCTCAAAGACTTTATCTTGGTGTGGCCACTGTGTAAGCTCCTTGGAAGCATAATTGGTGAGAGTTGGGTGTAGGTGGACACCAAAGATGGATGAGCAGTCCTGAAAAAGGCTTGGTAAGCCCTCATTCCAGAGGTGTTAGTCCTCCCTGAACATCCATACACCTCCATCAGAGGGTAGGGAGCAGTAGAAACTCCTATTCATGACTGTGGAACCAGGACTGTTCTTTATACACAATATCCCATCTCCTACCCCTACAAGTTTGTGCAGGCTGACCCCTGTGCCTGGAATGCATGCCCTCCTCATTTCTACCTCTTAGAAACCATACTTTCCTTCAAAGCTCAGCTCCTCTTATACATGAACCATTCCTTCAATTACTAATGCCTCTCCTTCCTTCCCCCCCCCACCAAAAATGTTACCTCACTTTTTTCTTGTATAGAGGCATCATAGTGGAGTGAATAGTCAGGAAGACTTGGGTACAAGTTCTATCTCTGAAGCATATTGGCTGTATGATCCTGGTAAGTCACCTGACTTCTAAATTACCCAAAGTATCACTTGTAGAACTGATTCTGATCTGAATTGGTAGAGAGAGTTTCATCATGGAATATTCACAGACAGTGGAATGGCAGATCTGATTTAAAATGTATCTATATGTATACATGTATGTCTATGTCTGTGTCTATGTACACACATGCACGTCCCCCTCAATAGGATGTAAAGTCCTTGAGGGTAAAGGTACTTTCATTTTTGTGCGTGTCTCTAGCACATAGCACAGGACTTGGAACACAGCAAGTATTTTAGGTAGCACAGTGGATAGAGTGCTGGAAAGACCTAAGTTAAAATTGAGCCTTACACAATTACCAGCTGTGTGACCCTGGGAAAGTCATTTAACCTGTTTGCCCCAGTTTCCTGAACTGTAAAACAGGGGTAATAATAATCTACCTCCCAGGATTGTCGTGAGAAACATATGAGACATTTGTAAAGCTCTTAGCACAGGACCAGAGACATAGTAGGTGTTACATAGATATTTATTTTCTTCCCTCCCCTCCTTGTCTTAGGACCTTTGTCTTGGAGGGGTGATGGAGTGTATAGGGAAGGAATAACTGCCTTCTTTGTTTTTAGGTCTATCTTGGGAAGAAAGCATGTGTATAAGCTTAATGTGTGTTTTGGGGACACCATGATGGAGGAGATCCTTTAAGATCATATTTTGCTCTACTAAATCATGTGCTTTTTTTTTATAATCAATGAATAACAAGCACAATGGTATCTTGGATTTTCTTGTACTTTTCAATCAGTTGTGTGACTGTAAGATGAAGTTTGCTATAGAATATCATTTGCAAAACTCTTGCTTCCTTCTCATATTTTTAGCAAGGATGCTTTTCATATATGTGCGAATTATTCTCATAAAGTTGTTATAGAGATGAAAAAGGAGGCATATGGGTTGGTAGTTGCTAACATTTTCTTGATTGTCTTTTTTCAGTAGTTTAAACATCTGTGATTCCTCCTCCCCCCATCATTTATTATCTTTCCTTCTTTCAAGTATCTTGAGATCAGTTGCTCAGGTTTCTTGAAATCCCATCACCTCTATAGAGTACAGACCTCATTCCCATCTCCTTGGCTTGGTCTACCTACTCTTCCCATGTGGTCTCTAGTGGCCTTGCTATTTTCTCATGGAGCATCACATTATGAGCCATGACATTAGAATCCCAAGGGAGTGTGTCTGCTGTCACTGACAGAAAAAGGAGATTTTTGCAGAAATCTTGCCAGATCTTTCTCATTTTTTAGTCTCTCTTTGTCCTCTTTCTATTGTTATTCTTGTATGTTCTTGGAATGATCTGGCTCAACTGGGTCTCATGCCAAGCAGTCTATGAGTCTCCACCCATTCCTTCTGTTTACTGAGGCTATACTCCCAATTCTCCATCATTCTTCTCCATAATATTTTGCAAATGAGTTCATATTTTAAATAACTGTTGCCCTTGGCTGCTGTTAAAGATATCTAAATAAAATAACTACTTTTTCTTGTCCAAAAATTTCTTAAAAATCATTATATTTTCCCTAAAAACCTTATAAATTTCAAAGAAAAGTCTCTGAAGTTTTGAAGTCTAGGGGGTCCCTGAGGGTCTTAACCTGCCACTGCTGGACATCCTATTTGAACCTTCCAGGCCCTAAGAAATACACATTAGGGGCTGAATAAGGCATGGAGCTATCCTTGCCAACACAATTCAATGGATAATTGCTCTACTCAGTGCTTAGCTTTTGAAGCATGGGTCTGTCACCTGTCTGTGATCAGCGGTGACTTATGGAGGCTGCTCTCATTTCATGTTTCTTAGAACCATTTCTAAGACAACAGGTGCTATTTGGAACATGAGGACGCGCAGCCTTTCCTTCCAGTTCTCAAGTTCAGCACCACTGTCCTGAGAGAGAAATTCATGAGGTGTGTGATCCATTTCTGTTTTGTGAGTGCCAGCATGCCAGGAGCAGTCAAAAGACCAGATGTCAGTGGGAGCTAACTTGGGGTCTTGTGGGATCACGTTTGCCAAGGGAAGATAAAATAGCCTTTTGAACATTGAACTTATCAATTCCACTGTCCTTAACTTGAAATTGCAAAGCCCTAAAGCTGAAGGGGAAAGAAGAGTGGGGATAGAAAGGGAGAGATATGCTAAAGGAATTATCTGCTTTGAACTGGAGATTGAATTAGCTGACAGTGCATGATGTGGAGAGGGACCATTTCTGACTTTGGCTGCTTGGCACCCCCAAACTTAAACTAAATCCATGGCCATATATCAGTTTTGTCAATCAATCAATTGACAAGTATTGATTGTATACCCTAATATCACTAGGAGAAGTTGATTGATTCTGGATCTATAATTTTAAATAGTCTCCACCCTACAGGAGATTACAATCTAATTGAGGAGACAAGACTCATGCATGAAATACTCAGAGGACCACAAGAGATATATTTTGCCGAAGTGTCCTGGAGTGAATTCTGCAGTGGTTGGATTGCTAAATTTTCAGGGTGAGGAGGACAGGTAGGACTATCATACCTCCTGGATTCTGAATAATAATGATGATGATAACAATAATTTTGATGAAAGTGATGATAGCTAGTGTTCCTATAATGCCCACTAGGTACCAGGCATTGCACTAAGCACTTGCCAAATATCACATTTGATCCTTACAACAATCCTGCGAGGTAGGTACTATTACCATTTTACAATTGAGGAAGCTGAAGCAGACAGAACTTGTCCAAGATCACATAGTTGTTAAGTGTCTGAGGCTGGATTTGAACTCAAGTCTTCCTGACAGGCCTCTCAATTCATCCTAAATTCCTATTAGCTTTCTTGGCTGCCATGTTACAATGTCAACTCACAGTGACATTTCAGTCCACTAATAACATCAGATTATTTTCAGATGAATTGCTATCTACTGTCATAGCAGATAGGGTGCTAGACTTGAAATTAGGTAGATCTGAGTTTGAATCCCACCTCTGGTAGTTGTTGGCAGTGTGACCATGGGTAAGTTATTTAACTCTTCTCTCTTTGAGCCTTCAGATTCCTCATCAAAATTAGGATAACAATATTTACAAATAATTCATGTGACTATCTCAACTTATATTCATGCTGGCAAGTCAGGGTTCCTAAAGTGTGCGCTACTAATTCCCCCAGGGTTTTAGGGGTAGTCCTGAATATTTTGGGGATATGCTTTCTAAAGCTATAGCTTATGAGCCCGCACTTGTATGCTTCCTCCCATTTTTATCAGTTAAAAAATTAGTCATGCAAATGATTTTCTTTTAGAAAGGGGTATTTACTAAGCTGGTACAGTAAGAACATTTGATATAAAACATCCCCCCCACTCCTCCCCAAAAGTCTGTGACACACTTTCCCACAGGGACATACAGAATCAAGGGGAAAGTTGGCTCAAGCTTAGAAAGCACAGTTTCTGGATGCTAAAAGTACTTTTTTCTGGAGTACTCATATTTTTTGATATGAAATTGCTTTTCTTCTGGGCTTCTTGTAGAATGTTGAATCTTGACCCCTCAACTGATTTCAACTATTGTTGCCTCAAAAAATGCTCCTAGGATACCAGTAAAAAAAAAGTCCAAATCGTCTTGTCGTCTGAAGTTCATGAGACACATTTATAGCCAAGGGCAAGGAAAGAAATAGTAATCAAGGCCAAAACTCAGGTACTACCCCACATTCCTCCTCTTGCTCCCTCCCCCAAATGATTTCTTCTCAGTGATTTGACTGGAAGGCTTTCTCCTGCTCAGAATCTTTGGTTGTAAACTGGCTCATTATTTTATAAAAGATTTCCAGGGGGTGACCAAGCTTATTCAACCAATCCAAACATATATCCCATGCAATTTTAATTCAGTTCATCCAATGGCTTTTAAAGGAATATTGTACTTTGCCTAAAGGCTTTAATTCATTGAATTGTAAGAATTCAAATAATAGTATCCTAATAATTACTTTAAGTGGGATAGGGTAATTGACTGACTTTACCCTTACCTATTCCATAAATTTGCTATGAGGTCCCAATGAGATTATGATAGAAAATTTTTTAAAAAGCACTATCTAAATGCCAGTTATTGTTACTATTTTGTTTGAGAAATGGGTTAAAAAAAACTTAAGTGTAAGACTATAATTTTCTTAAGGCACCTAAGTAGAGCAGTAGATAAAGTACCAGGAACGAGCCAGGAAGACATGAGTTCAAATTTGGCTTTAGACACTTGCTAGCTTTATAAGATTCTGGTCATTTCTTTACTTCTGTCTTCCTCAGTTTCCTTAGCTATAAAATGGGGATAATAACAGCACTCCCTCCCAGGATTGTTGGACGGATCAAGTGAGGAATTATTTATTTCTTTTTTAAAAATAATTTATTTATTTATTTTTAATATTAAAGTTTTTTGAGATCCAAATTGTCTCTTCCTTCTGCCCCTCCCTCACCCATGGAGAAAGTAAGTAACCGGTATCAATGATACATGTGATATCATGCGAAACATATTTTTATATTAGTTATGTCACAAAAAGAAAAGCAGAAAAAAATAAAAAGTGAAAAAAATTGTGCTGCACTAGAACTCTGTACTCTCATTGGAGGTGAATAGCATTTTTCATAATGAATCTTTCAGAATTGTCTTGGATCATTCTATTGATCAGAGAAGCAAAATCTTCCACAGTTGATCTTTGTTACAATGTTGTTGTTACTGTGTACAGTGTTTTCCTGGTTCTGCTCACTTCACTTTGTATCAATTCATAAAGGACTTCCCAGGTTTTCTTTGAAACCATCCTGCTCATCATTTCTGTAGCACGGTGGTATTCCCTCACAACTATATAACATAATGCATTTAGCCATTTTCCAAATGATGGGCATCCCATCAATTTCCATTTTGTTTTTTTGACATCATAAAGAATTGTTATAAATAGTTTTCTACATATAGGTACTTTTCCTTTTTCTTTGATCCAAATGGGGAATTATTTGTAAAGTGCTTAGCACAGTATCTGACACATAGTAGGTACTATTAAACAACTGTTTTCTTCCTTTATTATATTCAATTCAACAAGGTTTTATTCAATATGTCCCATAAATGGAAATACAAAGACAGAAAAAGAAACCAGTTCCTATCCTCAATGTGCTTATATTTACTCCACTTGGCCTATTTTTCAACCTGTTGGGATATTTTTTTGAGTCTGACCCTGTCTTCTAGAGTTTTAGCTAGATCTTGTGGCTTTCTGTCATTCACAAATTTTATATTTGCCATTTGGGGCCACTGGGGCATTGATGATGCAGTGGATAGAGTTCTGGACCTGGAGTTGAGGCATTGGTGATGCAGTGGATAGAGTGATGGACCTGGAGTCAGGAAGACTTGAGTTCAAATCTGACCTCAGACACTTACTAGCTGTGTGACCCTGAGCTTGTCACTTAACTTCTGTCTGCCTCAGTTTTCTTAACTGTAAAATGGGGATAATAATAGCACTGACCTCTCAGGGTTGTTGTGGGGATCACATAATATTTGTGAAGCACTTACTATAGTACCTGGCATATAATAGGTGCTATATAAATGTTAATAATAATATTATTATTCTTTAAGTCATTGATAAAATACATTGATAAAAAGCACAAGGTCAAGGACAGTGAATCACTGGAACTCTCCCTAGCGACCTCCTCCATCCCCACTCCCCAAGCTGATGTTGCCACATTAATGTTTACTCTTTGGATCTTTTCATTCAGCCAGTTCTAAATCTATTTCACTGAACCATCATCTTAATTTACAACTATTTATCTTATGGGCAAGGACAACATTTGAGACTTTGCAATTGCTTTGTCAGCTTTGAAGTATTAGGACCAATTGAGAAATGTGACTTGGAGACCTGATCTGGTCTATTTTATGTAGAATAGCCATGAGCAACCTCAGAGGGGCAAAGAGGCTGAAGCTCTCACTGGAGTTATTGGCAATAGCCGCTGCTTTCCACCCCAACAGATCATTTTCACTGTTTTCTCTTTGTGGAAACAGGGCAGGATTATGCCTTCAGCTTCTTTGAAATTTCCTATAGCATCAAGAATGGACCTGGGCATGTAGCAAGTAGGCACTTAAATTATTTACCATCGCTGATCCTCAGTTTCTTCATCTGTAAAAAGAATTAGAACCTAATTCACAGGTAGTTGGGATGATGAGATGTATGTGAAGTGTTTTGCAAGCTTTAAAGTATGATTATACATTTATGAAGACCCAAAAAGGAAGACTTGCACCAAAATCCCCTACCCTCTTAAATGATTTGACTGGAAATGACAGAAAAAAGAGGCATCACCATCCACTTTGCTGCTGCATCCTAAGGACCATGAGACCTTTCCACCTGATGTGCAGATGACACCTTCCATAGCAGCTGTCTCCTCCATAAGAAGGAGCCTTGAGAGTAGGGAATGTCCTACTTTTCTCTTTGTATGCCCAGCACTTAGTGTAGTACTTTGCACATAGGAAGCATTTATTCAACTACAATTATTGCTAGTTATTATTATCACTATCACTATTGTCTTTCTCATCTTTTTTGATGGAGGTGAGATAGAAATGAATCAGAAGACTGTTTGCTATCCTGCTATTATCCTTTTATATTTAATATTCTGAGGACTTTTTTACAAGTGGATAAAATGACCAATTTTTATAATTAAACAAAACTATCATTATTTCCAATTCAATTAATTTTTTCAATGAACAAAATATTTGTTTTTCCCTCCCACCTCTCATCCATTGAAAAAGAAAAATCAAACCCTTGTAACGAATATGCATAAGACTATAATTATTAACAAATGCTTATTGAATGAAATCAGACCCTCCACCATTGGAAAATGACATGTGATGTTAATTTCATTTAACACAGCTGTGCAGGCATAGACTGCTGAGTGTCCTCTCAGAGGAGTCTTGAATACACTGACAATATCTGCAGAGTAGCATTTGCCTCCTAGGATTTCTTCTTTGTTGCTGCTCTGTTTTCTAGGAGTCTTGCCCCCTACTTGGTCCCATTTTTTATGCTCAGTGCTGTAACTCATTTGATAACCAAATAGTTTTCATCACCTTGCTGAAAGTGTTATGGAAAGACTCTGAGGCAAGGATTCAGATAATGCTGGATTCTTTTTGAAATGCACTAGCTAGTTAGCAATTGAGTTCATCCGAAAGATATCTGAGAGATGTCAAACAGGTAATTGGTTAAACACTGTGAGAAACAGCATGGCAGAGTGGATAAATTTGGAGTCAGCAAAATCTGGGTTGAAGTATATACTGACTGTGTGACCCTGGACAAGTCACCTAATATCTCAGCAGGCTAGGGAACTTTCCAATGTTCTAAGTGGCAGAGGGATTTTCCTTGCCTGGAAGTTCCAATAAAAAATGTGTGGCATAGTACAAAGAGTAGTGAGTAGAAAATTATCTAAACCTCTCACTGGGAAGAGATTTTAGAAACCATCTTTTTCTTATTGTTGAGTCAATTTCCATTTCCAGTTCATTTTACAGATGAGGAAACCAAGGCAAACAGGATTATGTGACTTGCCCAAAATCACACAGCTAGTAAATATCTGAGGTTGGATTTGAACTCAGGTCTTTTCTCTGGGCTTGGAGCTCTATCCAATATGTCACCCATGTGCCCTTCAAAGACCATCTAGTTGTGACTATCCCTAAACAAGAATCCCCTCTGTAGCATCTCTTCTAAGTGGTCATTCAACTTTTACTTAAAGACCCCCAGTGATAAGTCAGTCCTCTCTCTTTGTGCCACCTTCATTTGTTAGGTAATATTTCTTTGTATTAAGCTAAAAAACCTTCTTGTCTGCAACTCCTGCACATTGTTTCCAGTTCTGCCCCATGGGCCTTTTGTACGTACATTCTATGCCTTTCATAGAAGCTGGTACAGAATAGGGGCTTAGTAGATTGAATTTCCTCACAAATGGTTCAAATATTTTATGATGGATTTAATGCACATATCCCTAGTTCCCAGTTAAGAGGCCTAGGCTCCAAGCCCTACTCTGCCACTCATTACCCATGTGACCATAGGTAAGTTGCTTTGTCTCTCTGAGCTCAGTCTCCTACCATCTGTAAAATGGGGAGAATATTAATACTGAGGTCATCTATTCTCTAGTAATGCTGTAAGTAAAGCCCTTTATAAACTGTAAAATGGACTAGAAAGGTGAGCTATTATTAGCCTCTGCTTAATTAGCTATCAGAGGGGTAGCAGAGCTGTTGCCAAAAAAAGGCTTTGGTGAGAACATTGTTTTCCATTTTGATTTAAGAAGATAGGACTCCAGATCTGGTTTTAAAGCATGCTCTTTGCACAAGCAATGAACATCCGTTACCCAAATGACAGGGACTGACCACCTCAGGTTTGGGAGAAAAGAGAATTTTTATCAGGTACGTGGTACAGAAAAAGATGAAGGGGATGTGCAGACACAGTCTGTAGTCTGGGTCGTGGCTATAGCTGTAGCCACACAAGTGGGTGCGAGTGTAGACAAGTAACGGATCAAAGGCTGTATTTGCATGGACTGAGTAGGTTGGTAAGTGCAAGTCATAACTGGCATTGGAGGAGCTCTTTGTTACTTATGTAGGCGTCTGAGAACTCAGGATTCCTCCTCGAGATCTTACCCTCCCTCACCCCAAGGGGTAACAGGGAGCAAGAGATAGAGAAGGAGGGCCCAACAGAAGCACCACTATTCCTAGTGCTTCCCCTGCCTGGCTCCTTGCACCTGTCACTGCCTGACTTACACCTCCACACCTCTGACTCCTCTCCTCCCAGGCCTCCTTCACAATGCCACCTCCCCTAGGGCACCAGCAACATCGCCCTCAGTAGAGGACTGAGTCGGGTTCACATACACTTACCAGGTACCATTTCCCCCCTGCCTTGTGAGTGTAATCTAAATAATAACATATATGAATACAAAATGGGTATATAGGGAGATTGCAGTAGTTCAGTCATTCAACAAGCACTTATTTGGAGTCTACTATGGGCCAGACACTGTGCTAAGAGGTGGACAAACAGAGACAGAAAGGAAATAAAAGCTTCAAGCTTGATTAACTTCAGAGGGGAGGCTGGATCTGGGGAGATGAGTGGGTATAAAAATGGAAGAAAGAAATTGAGGCTGGACTGAAAAAGAAGACCAGCTTGAAACTGGAAGGATATAGATGGGGGAGTGGTCAAGGGGAGTGCATAGGTGCCTTGTTAGAAGGTTGTGGAAGGGGTTCAGAAAATTGTTCCTAGAGAAGTGACTTGTGTTCATGGGAGGCAGTTAGGTAGCATCGTAAACAGAGCTCTAGATTGAAATCAGAAAGACCTCAGTTCAATTTTGGCCTCAGACATACTAGCTGTGTGACCTTGGGCAAGTAACTTGACTCACCTTAATCAGCCTCAGTTTCCTAACCTGTAAAGTGGGGATAATAACAGCACTTACCTCCCAGCCTTATTGTGAGGATAAAATGTGGTAAAAAACATCTAAAGCTCTATATAATTGATAGCTACCATTATTATTAATGGAGACTTTCTTCTAAGTAGCACCTAAGAAGGTGTGGTTTAGGAATTGTGGGCAGTACTGCTCATGGCAGCCTGCCTTGGTCTTAAATAGACTTGCTAGGCATGGTCAAAGCAGTGACTTCTTCATTCTTTTAATCTAACAATTTTCCTCATATCCTTCTACAGCAGTACTCCTTCATCAGATTTTGCTGTGGCTCAGACTCACAGGGAGCCCCCTTAAACATTAGAGCCCAGATTGTTACCCAGGTCTCAATCCTGCATTCTCTCCATCAGCTGACTGTGTCGATAGATGGCTTTTCCTTTTATGTAATGCACCCAACTACCTCCACCTGTCTACTTCACTTCTTACACTCTTGAAAGATGAGAGAATAAATCTCATCATTAGGCTTCTCACTACTCTTCCCCTCCTCTACCCTCAGGCAGGAGACTGACCAAAGGGGTAAGTCCAGGACAGTGATGTGGAGGAGGGCAGGTTGCCTTAGTCTTCCTGGAAGCACATCAGTTATTACCGTTATTATTCTTATCAACAGAGGCAGCCACAGTGATATCTCCAGTAACATTCTAAATGGCTAGACCAGACTAGGAAACCGCCATGCTAAATAAGTGATGAAAGGAGCTCCACTCTGACCGCAGCAGGGCTGTCTGGGGAAGCCGCATTTTGGGTTTGTTAGTTAAGAACCTTCCCATGCATAGATGAAGGGAAGTAAGAATGCTGATTCCTCACTTCTTGATAATCTAGTTTGGGACCTTTTAAGAATATTAAATCATCTTTCCCTAAACCACCAGATGGGAGGCTGATTAAATAAAAAAGGACCAAATATTCCTTCAGAGTTATTTTCTTAGGGAGTAAAAGCAAACCCTCAGGATTCACTTTTGGAAATCTGCCCTGCTCTCGGCTTTCCTTCATCCACCTACCTATACCTAGCTACCTTTATATTCCTCCCTCCCTCTGTCCCTTTACTTTCCACCCTCTCTCCCCCTTCCTTCATCATCTTCCAACCTAGGTACATTACTTACTCATTCTCCTGGGGCAGCTAGGTGGTGCAGTGGACAGAGCACCAGTGCAGGAGTCAGGAAGACCCGAGTTCAAATCTCACCTCAGACATTTGACACTCACTAGCTGTGGGACCTTGGGCAAGTCACTTAACCCCAATTGCCTCATCCTGGGTAATCTCCAGGCATCCTGATGAATATCTGATCACTGGACTCAGACGGCTCTGGAGGAGAAGTGAGACTGGTGACCTGCACAGCCCTCCCTCACTCAAAAAACAAAGTCAAGTGCAAGTCATGTCATTATTTCTCTGATGGCATGGTCTTCTTTGGCAACGAAGTATGAACATACACACACTCATTCTACCTGCCTTGTACCTTCCTTTACCTATCCATGTACCCATTCTAAGATACTTGGTTCCAGACCTCCACCTCAGTTTTCAGGTATCACCAGCTATGCTGCCTCCATTCCAACTTAGGCCACTGTCTCTATTGCCTTCACACCAGGGACATGGACCATGTCCCTGAACCCCTGTGGGTTTGGGTGGGCTAGCTTTGACCTAATCTTGTTCTATTTGTCTCTGGACATATCACTAAGCACTGCCCCTCCTCCCTTTTCCAATTTCCCTTTTTACATTGTCTTCTCATGTTAGAATGTAAGTTCCTTGAAGGCAGGGGTTGTCTTGATTGCTTTTATTTGTATACCCAGGTCTCTTCCCAGTGTTTGATGAATAGTAAGAACTTAAAGTTCTGTCTCTCTCTCTCTCATCTCTGTCTTTCTCTGTCCTTCACTCTCTTTCTCTCTTCTCTCTTTGGTCTCAGATCTACCTATCTCTGTTATACCCAACACTCCTAAATGATCAACTGGCTGTAGAGACAATGGGCTCTAGTGGAAAGGACACTATCTCTGGTGTCAGAGGATTTGCATGTGTGTGACTTTGGGCAAGTCATTTAACCTCTCTGGGTCTCAATTTCCTTACAAGAGGGTTGGATTCTAAAGTTCTTCCCACTCTAAAACTGTGATCCCATGACTGTTCTACTCTCTAGTTTCTTTTTTTTTACAGTTACAAATACCCATGACCTGGACAAAATCGAATTTTTGTTTTTTCCATAGCTCCTCCTATGCTGTTAATATGCAAGAGAGACCTCAAAGGATCATGGATGTAGAGTTAGAAGGGATGTTGGAGGCCATCTAGTTCCATTTTACAGAGGAGGAAACTGCAACTCAAAGAAGTTGAGTGACTTTTGCTCAGTGTCATTGGCAGTATGTGAACTAGAGTCTGACTCCAGGTCTAGCAATCTACCCACTATACCACATGGCCTCTCCTCATTATCATTTTTATTGGACTTTGATTTTATTTCTTTGAAACTAAGAGGTTGTAGGCAAGGCAAAAATAAATGAATGCATTTAAAACCCAAGGCTTCAGTCTGATCTCTGCTGGTGGAAGATCCTTCCTAGCAGGATCCCAGAAAAGGCAACGCATGGGCCAGATTCTGCCCTCAGGTCCCCACACTGGATTTTGCCTCTGAAATATGATTATTCCTGGTCACTCAACCGGGAAATGGAACATCTGAAGAGATCTGCTGGGAAGCTCTAAGGGTGAATTTCACCCGTAGCTGTTTATCCACTTGCCCTATTGGAGACCATAAGCAAAAACATGGTCTAGATTTAAGTCAGCAGGCACTGGACTGTCATGGCTGGTGTTTTCAGAATTCAGAAAGTGAAGATATTTTCCAGCGTAAAGAACACTGGGATTTCTTTGCCAATAGTTCTGCCATTGCCTGGGATGAGGCAGTTGAATTTGGCATCATTCCCTCCCTGGATTTGAAGGATTGCAAATGTCTTCATAAAGATGGCCTATATACCTGGCTGATTTCCAGGCTCTTTTCAGGACTGAGATAGTGGGATTATGCCAAGGGATGTCATTGGCAAAATGCTATGCCAAGAACTAAAACAGCATTTTTTCTAATTACCAGTCTTCTTTTTCCTCCCTTGCTTTCTTTTTATATAAAAAAAGTTTTACTGATGCCCTTTGTTTCTTATTCCACAGTGACTTCCACACATACCTACTCTCCCTAATGAATTCTTCCTTGTAATAAAAGATAACAGTTAAGCCAAGTCAAGCAGGAAAACCCCAACCTTCATCTCATGCAACATTCTGCATCCATAGACCTCTACCTCTCCCCTGAGAGGGAGAAAAATCTGTTTCTTTATCTCTTGTCTGGGACTAAGATTACTTACCAATCTTTTCCTTTTTACTTTCTTTTTTTTAAAAATATATTTTTTTTCTGATCTCTTTTGTTTCTTCATCATTTACATTTCCCCATATATCTCTCCATTCTCCCTAAGAGCAATCCTTTGTGACAAAGACTAAAATGGGCTCATAGATTTACAGCCAGAAGATAACAGGAGGATGATCTAATCCAACCCTATCATTTCATAAATGAGCAGATGAAGATTGAGTTTTCAGCAAAATTGACATATTAAATACATCTGACATTATATTAAGGATTCTGCACCCATAACTTCCCATCTTTGGAAAGCAGGGAAGTGCTTTGTCATATCGCTTCTTTGGGGCCAAGCTTGATTATTTATTTTTGCATCATCTGCTTTTGATTATTTTGTTGTTGTTTTTTCTGTTAATATTATTGTAACCATTTGGTATGTGGTTTTCCTGTTTCTTCTTCCATTTTATATCTTCTCATGATTCTACATAGTACTTATATTTGTTATTTTCTTACAGATCAGAAATATTCCATTATATTCAGGATTATACTCAGTAAATATTTAACAACTGGCTCTCTGACAAAAACTGCAGGCACAACACACTTTTAAGTTTAATTTGCATAATTAACATTTTCTCCATCACTTTGTCAAGTGTAGACAATCCACAAAACAGTGGATTTGTAGAGTGTACTGATTTCTGAAGAATAAATGCTTACATTGAAAATTTAACAGTTGGTTAGTTAGAGCTGACTTCAGCATATTGATGTTTCATAACTTGCTTAGTGATTCCCCAACTGAGGGATATCTACTTTGTTTCCAGCCCCTTGGCACTACAATAAATGATGTTATAAGTATTTTGGTGTCGATAGGACCTTTCTTTTTACCATTGGCTTTCTTGGGGTAGGTATATTCCTAGCAATGGAATCTCTGGGTCAAAGGGTATATACATTGTAATCACTTTCTTCCCATAAATACACTATGATTTTCACATGGTGAGATCAATTTATAGCTCTACCAACAATGTATTAGTGTGCCCATCTTATTACAGCCTCTCCAACATTGACTGTTCCTATCTTTTGTCATCTTTGCTAATTTGCTGAGTATGAAGTGAAGCCTCTGAACTGTTTTAATTTAATTTTTCTTATTATTAGTAATTTGAAGCTTCTCAATTTTTTCTTGAAAAAAGTATTTATGATACAAAGAATGAATGAAGCTTCTGATTAGTCTAGAAGTCCTTCATTTCTTCATCCCCAACTATATTTTTTCAACATGGCTTCTATTGTCCTCTCCTATGGTCACCTTCATATATAATAAATGCAGAGGGATGTTGACTTCATTTGGAGGAGGTTTTCTTAATTTCCGCATCCTGAGCAAGTTGTTGGTTTGTAAGCTACAATTACTTTCCTGTGGAAAGAGATCAGACAAAGGATGAGATCTTTGCCCATGGTGTATTGGGATAATGATGGTAAAGGAGAAGAAATTGCTGCTTAATTTTTGTATTTGTTTCTGTTTTCTCTGCTAAGAGAAGCATTGTGGAATAGTGGATAGAGAGGTGACCTATCAGACTTTTGGGTCACCTTGTATTTTAACTGACAGGAAATGACTGGTTACAAGGTGTAGAGTTATTTTTGAATCAAGTATCTGTGTGCAGTCAGGCCACTAACTTGGTAGAGTAAAGATCCAAATCAACATGAAATTAGAAGAAAAAAATCAAAGTAAGGAGATGTAATGTGCAACTGAATGAAGTTCAACCTCATATCTTCCAACAAGTTGTTAAAAGAAAAAAGAGAGAAATAGATAAAAGAACAGACATCCACACAATTTCCCCAAGAAGGTCAATTGATGTAAAGCCATACTCATTACAAAGAGATCAACAGAATTTAGAAACTATCACAGCCAGAAATTCATTTTTTTTTTGTTATAAGCTGAGATATAAGGCTATACCAAGTTAGCATATAAACACATTTGTAAAATCTTATGTAGAAGATGGGTGGAAGATTATGAGCAGTATCATCTTATAATGCAACAAGAATTAGTAGAGGGAAAAAACAAGTTTGCAGAAGGCTTAAGGGAGACCAATTTAAGCCAGACTATCCCAGGGGAAATTAAAATATGAAACTGAAAGGTAGGCAATGAACAGAGAAAAATTGAAAAGATCTAGAAAGATTCTCATCTCTACTTCTCCTCTCACCCATTTCCTAATGCCTTATGTCCTGGCTTACTATTATATCACTCAATTGAAAATACTGTCTTGATAGTTGCCAATGACGTTTGAGATATTCACACACAGTCCAAGGGAAAAAAAGATGATAATCCAGCCAAGAACTAAAAAAAAAAAAGAAAAGAAAATATACAGGAAGAGAGAGTGGTCAACAGTCTCAAATGATGTAAAGAAGTCAAGGAGAATGAGAAATTAGATTAAGAAATATCCTTGGTAACTCTCACGATAGTATTTTCAGTTGAGTGATGAAACAGGAAGCCAGGTCATAAAGCATTAGGAAATAAGTGAAAGGAGAAGTGAAGATAATGCTTACTAAACAATTTCAAATGGATGTCTAATAAAAGCATTATGTCCAAAATAGATTCATTGTCTTTATCCCTTTCCCTAGCTTTCCTGTTTCTGCTGAGACTTCTACCACCTTCCCAGTCACTCAGGTCCTCAACCTCAAAGTCATGTCAGTTGCCAAGCCTTTTCCAATCCTTTCTCCAAAACATCTCTTACATCCATCCCCTTCTCTGTGCTTACACGATCATCACTCTAGTTCAGGCCTTCACCACCTCTGGCCTAAGCAATTGCAATGGCCTTCCATTCAGTCTATTCACCTCCCTCTCCACGCAGAAGCCAAAGTGATAATCCTAAGGTGCACATCTGACCATGTCATTCCTCTTCTCAAAGCTTCCCTATAGTTTTTAGGATAAAATACACTTTGTCACTGAAAACCCTACAGAATCAAGCTCTAATCTACCTTTTAAGACTTCTTATACACCAACTTTCTTGCACTCTTTGGTCCAGCCAAATTAGCCTCCTTGTTCCTTGTATACAACATTCCATCTCTTGTTTCATGCCTATGCAAAGGCTGATGCCCATACATAAAATGTGCTCCTTCTTCAAATTCCCCCATTAGAATCCCTCACTTCCTTCAGTGATCAAGAGAAGGGCCACCTTCAAAGTGAAGTCTTACTCAATTACTCTCCCTGAAATTACTTTGTACTTAATTTGTATGTATGTATACACACACACACACACACACACACACACACACACACACACACACACACATATATATATATGTTATATCTCATTATGTGGGTCCATGTTGATTCCCCTAAAAGAAGGTAAGATCCTGGAGAGTAGGTACTTTTCCCTTTACTTCTTTGTGTATAGAATAGTGCCTGGCACTAAATAATTTTTGATTTTCTCAGTAGGGATGAATATAAAGTATTACACTAAGATTCAAGAAATTGACCTTAAAAGTGGGGGAGGAATGGTTTGATAGGGGTTTTTAGTAGACTGAAAGCTAACGACGATGATGTGGATATGGCAAGTCAAATGCCAAATTGTCCTGAGACTAAATTGATTAAGAGAGGCTAAGATATGAAAAAAGGAAAAAAAAACAAGAAAAGGAGCTTGGGGGGAGAAGAAAAAAATCAGTTCTGCAAAACTTACAGTGTTCCACACCTATAGTTCTCTACCTCGTCAATGAAGAAAAGGAGATGTGCTTCCTCCTCTCCTCTTCAAGGCCATGCCAGGCCATTATAATTCTAGAGGACTTAGTTTTGTCCTCTTTTGTTGTACTTTCCACTTCCATTGTTGCTGTCAACATGTATATTGCTTTCTTGGTTTTGCTTAAGTCATTTTAAATCAGTTCATATATATCTTCTCGTGTTTCTCTATGTTCTTCATATTCACCTTTTCTTTCAGCACAGCAATATTCCATTACATTCATGTATCACAACTTCTTTAATCATTCCCCAGTAAAACATTTACTTTGTTTCCAGACTCTATGAAAAATATGACAACAGAAAAAAAAAACTTTGTCCAAAGATCTAATGTCAACATCAAGCAAAGCATCAATGTCCACCAAAGATAGTTACCATTTTTCCTAGAAGATGTTCTATGCAAAATACAAAGAGAAGAAGATGTCTCAACATTTGGAAAGATTCTAAAGGCTGTAGGTAACAATGTGCTAATCTTATCAAACCTCAGAATATTGGGATTTCTAAGTGAAATGTACACCCACTCAAAATAAACTGACATAGCCATCCAAAGGGGAAAACCAAAGTGGATGAAAAATACATATTATCTGTTTATGCATTAGACTGGTTCTCCTCTTAATTAGACCATTACAAATGTCTTGGGCAGTCAGACAACTAGTATTTAAGTGTATATTATGTTCCATGCACTATTCTAAGTGCTGGATACTACATATGAACAATGAACTAGGACCAAAATAGATTATATGTGCTAATATTTGGGGAACTGTACAGAACTTTCAGTGATTCCAAGTCACACTACATTCATTGCCATGGACACCCATCTTTTGAATACCACTATTTTCCCTAATGAGGTTATATAACTTTGAATCATGGGATGTTATGATCTCACAAGAATCACTACTATAGATGATTCAAAGGCCAATGGAAAGATATATAGTATGGGTAAGTAGACTAAAACATATTTCCAAGGAGAACTTAAATATGAAAAGTGGTAAAAAAAAAAAATAGATATCATCCAAAATACACACGACAGGGAAAAGGAGTGGGATGAATATGTAAGGAGAATGAAGGATACAAGAAGGAAATTCTAAATGTTATGCTAGTATCCATAAAATATTCAAAGGTCTATAGGGTGTTGGGTGGATCCTTCACAGAGGATTTATGGAAAGGTGTGGACAAGAGTCACATAAGATGAGAGGGTGTGGATGGCTTGGGATCTGCTTCACAAGAGAGAGTATCCACCCCCATGAGATCATGCAACTAGTGAAATACTGAAATATACCCATCTCTTTGTCCAAACAAATTTTGAGAAAACACAAATGTTCCTCTTAGCCCATTAGGTTAATCTCTAAGTTTTTTTTTAAGTGTCTGGCAGTGGTACTTTAGTAAGCACTCCCATTTTATGGGCTCATTTCCCAAATGAGATCATGTCCAGGGACATGGTTGATGAAGTACATCCTGGAACTACTTTCAAGTGCAGGAGGGAAAAGCAACTTATGACTGCATCTTAGTCTTCTAGCTGGAGAGAGTACGATGCCAAGAGAGTTGTACTTCCATGGGGAAGAATTGATCTTTTTTTCAGCAGGGCAGAGAATCCTAAAGTGGACAAAGCTGGGGATGGTGAATGTTTTAGCATTATTACTTAATAGTTCTAGTCCTTAATAGTTCTAGAACTTAATAGTTCTAACTAGTCCAAGAGAAAACTTATAATCAATTGTCTTTTAAAAATGAAAGAGGGAGAGGGAAGACAGAAATATATCTTTTACCAGGGATTCATAGCCCTGATGACTTTTGTACTTACTATTGAGCAGTAGTGAAAGACTCTTCCTGGGGTGTAATCTTTGTGTTGGACAGGAACTAGGATTTCATTGGCATAGAGAGGAAGCTCTCTCCACCAAAGTAGCTCAGCTTAACCTTCTTAAGGACAGAGACAAACTTGGAAGTCCTGTATTCAAGTCCAACCTATGATACATTCTGGCACTATGATACAGAACAAGTGACTTAACCTATCAGTGCCTCTCTAACAATTCTCTAAATGGGAAGTGAGGTGGTTCATTGAATGCTAGACCTGGAGTTCAAAAGACCTGAGTTCAAATCCAGCCTCAGAAATTTACTTACTGTGTAACCCTGGACAAGTCACTTGATTTTTGTATGCCTCACTTTCCTTAACTGTAAAATGGTAGCGATAATAGAATTTACCTCCCAGGGTTGTTGTGAGGATCAAATGAGCTAATATTTGCAAAGCACTTAGCATGGTGCCTGGCACATAGTAGGTGCTATATAAATGCTGGTTCCTTTCCTGTATGAACTGATGTTTTTGTACAAGATCTTCCTTGACTCTTACAGTGGTCCTGCAAAGTATACAGTGTGTGGCATTATTATCTGCAATGGCATGGTCTTCTTTGGCAACAAAGGACAAACACACACACATCTGTAATGACCAGTAGAGCAAACTGAGGCTCAGAGAATTTAAACTACTTGCTGAAAGTCAAACAACTAATATCTGTCTAGAGTGGGGTTCAAGCCCCATTCTCTCCTCACTTGGTATTGACTGCCCTTATGATTCTACCAAGCTGTCTCCCTTCTAAAGGCTCTGTTTTTCTCCCTTGGTTCTTCAAGTCACTTCCCCGCCTAAATATAGATCCTTTTACACCTGTCCCAGCTGGTCTCTATATTAACCCTAGAAGAGCTGAGAGAGAGGACCCGAATGTTAAGCAGCCCCAGGGTGACAGCTTGAATCACTGAAGGATCAGCTGGCTAGGTGGGAGGTGGGGGTGGGGGAAGGTTTCTCCCTCATGCCTTTCACCATATCAAATATCTCACATAAAACAGTCTCCCATAGCCATTTGGTCCATCTGGTTTATAATTAACCAAGCCAGCTCTCAACGAAACTCTTGTCTTTTAATGAAGCCACCATGGAAACCAATCCATCTTTATCCTACAAGACAGGAAGTGCTTCCTCCCACCCCCACTTCCTCCCACCCCCAACCCTCTCCCCAGCAGAATTCTAAATGTCCTCCAAGCTCCTTTTTAAAAATTGTTCCAGTTGTAATAATAGAGTCTTAGATCTCCAACTGGAAGGGACCTTCAGAGGCCCTTCCACCACATTTTACAGATGGAGAAACCAAGATGAGGTGATGTATCCAAGGTCATACAGATAGCAAGTGGAAGATCTGGGATTTGAACTCACATCCTGTATCTACAGGTTCCAGATATTACTTGATTTTCACTCCTAGGATGGAGAAATCAAAATGTTAGAAATGCACAGAATGCTGATACTCAGTTCTGGTATGCTTCCTCATGACTTTTTGTTTGATTGCAGCAGGTAGATGTCCCCAGTGAGGTTATGCTTGAATTAACAGCCAACTAGTTTGCAAACACAGTGCATATGTAGGCTGATATGAATTCGGTGAAAAGAAAAGAAAAATTCTAGGTAGCAGGGACATGCAAGCTAGTCACAAGAAAATGTTTCTGTCCTTTTCCTTCCCTTCCCACCCCTTATGAGGGGGAGGTGAGTCAATAATCCATTCTCTGATGGGCTGCCAGCTAAAGAAGGATCACCCTTCATTCCTTCCCGCTCTCCATCCTCCTGTCTTCTCTATCTTCCTTGAAAAGTCAGCTGCAGGAAATCTTTTCTACCTCCTACACCACCACCCCTGCCACCTGCTCCAAGGTTACCTTCCATCTGTATTGATCTTGTTTGTACATAAGTGTTTTCTTGTTCTCTCTTCCATTAGACTGTAAGCTCCCTAAAGGCAGGGACTCTAGATTTGCTCTTCTTAGTATATCCCCCTTGCTTAGCATAGTGCCAATATAGAATAAGGGCTCAAAAAAGGCTCATGGACTTCTCAATTTATGCAGCAATTATTTTTTTTTTTTTAAATTTTTGAACATTTTCACTGATGTCTTTTGTTTTTACATTTTGGATTCCCAAATGGATCCCTCCCCACTTTTCTATCTGAAAAGACATCCTTTCAGTATGTAGTAACTAAATGCCTACCATGTATAACACACACTGTACTAAATTTTGGGGGTGCAGAAACAAAAATAAAACAATTTCTTCCCTCAAGAAATTTACAATTTCTAGGAAGAAACAATGAAAGTCAATACAAAATAATGGGGCAGGATGCACTAGCAACCAAGAGAGAGTGACAGGAAAGTTCTCACTTAGGGGGTCTCACTTATGGTGAGCCTTGAAGGAAGCTAAGGATTGTAAGATACCAACATTTGGAGAGAAGGCATTCCAGCTTGGGAAACAGCTCATGCAAAGACGTAGGGATGGAATATCCTGCATGGGCAACAGTAGCCAGGCCAGTATGGTTGGAAGGCAGTGTGCATGGGGGGAATAATAATATGGAATCAGTCTGGAAAGATAGTATGGAGCCAGATGGTGATGGGCTTGAAATGCCTAGACTTGCATTTGGCCCCAGAGGAGGAACTAGGAGCTATGGGTGGGAGTTGAAAAGAAGCAAATTAAGACCTGAGTTTTGCCTTGCATGACAATTAGGGCAATCTCTATGTGAAATAGATTGCTTCATAAAGAAGTGAGTCTCCTCTCAGTGAAGGTATTCAAGCAAAGTCAAATGGTTACTTGATGGTAGAGGGAATTTTAGTTCAGTACAGACTGAGCAAAATTCTTGAGGTCTCTTCCAGCTGGGATGTTTTGTGATTTTTTTCTGAAGTCCTGTTAATCTCTTGCAGCTAAAAAATTCTGTGATTCATCCTGTGAAATCTCTCTCAATCTGCATCTCCCAAACCCTTATTTTGAGTCTCATGGGCTCACACCTCCTAACTGGCTGCCTTGCCACAATTCTCTTCCTCTTGCCATCCCTGGCAGAGTTGCCAGGGGAGTCGTGTCACTCTGAAGCTCAAAAACCTTTGGTGATTCCCTATTACCCACAGGACAAAGTTCAAACTCCTCAGCCTGACAATGAAACCCTTCACTTCTGATACTAACAGAGCTCTGTAGTCTTAGCTCCCACCACTATCCTTAATGAATCTCATGCTCCACCCATTCCTTGACTATCCTATCTCCCTGCCTTTATTCCCAGCATTCATCACAATGCCCGGCCCTGTGATAAATATACTCTAATTATGTAATAAATAATTTTGTCTTTGATTGATTGATTATCCATGGGATTCTTTCAACTTAGAATTGTCTTTCCATCATCTCTGCTTGATGAAGAGGAAGACAGGTTCAAATTATATCGCAGACGTTTAGTGTGTGGCCTGGATCAAATCACTTAACCTCCCTGGGTCTGCTTTTCCTTATCTCTAAAATGAGGAGACTTTTGGACCACCAAGGTCCATTTCAACTCTAATATGATCCTATGATCCATCCTTCAGATTATCTTTGCTTATAAAAATCTCATTCAATTTTCGAGGCCTTGCATAAATGTACTTTCTCTGATGCCTTTCCTGATCATCTCATCCATAAGTGATTTCTCTCTCCTGTAGAGCCCTCTAGCACATGGTATCATTCATCAAACATTGTCTTATATAATTATTATTTGTGTACATGTCACCTCAAATAATGAAATACAGTGCACTTAGCACCTAGCAAGTGCCCTGTAAATATTTCTTGGATGAAAGGAATATGCAAAATGGATAACCTACTTATGGGAAACAATCAGCTTGTTCTGCTCCTTTGGGGGGTGGAGAGGATTCTAAACACATGGAATTAACCAAACGTTTAAGAGCCTGTTATATGTAAGGCACTATGCTAGTTGTTGGGAATACAAAGTGGAAAAAAAATCTAAGAAACAATACCTGTCCTCAGGAGGCTTCCAATCTATTCAACCATAAAAAGTCTACAAGAATTGTAGAAGGGAGAAAATACTAACAAATGATAGGATAATGAATGATGTGTCTTGTGTAGCAGTCAGCATAAGGGCTGACCCTTGACGGAATCTCAGGGTTCTAAGAGCCAGAAATGAGGAGAGAAGGTATTTCAGGTTTAGAGACCTTCATACACAATAGTTTGGAGATGATAAAGAAGTCAGTTTGACTGGCATAGAGGATGTGTTAAGAGGAGTCATATGAAATAAGACTGGAAGAGTGGATTATGAAGGGTTCAAAAGGCCAATATAATGAGTTTATATGTTTATCCTGTATTAGAAGCAATGGGGAGAACAACAAAAAATTCTGAGCAGACAGAGAATGTCACAATCTAATCTTCCTTTTAGGAATTGACAACTGTGTAGAAGATGGATTGGAGAGACTGGAGACTCAGGAATCAGGAAGATAAATTAGGAAACTATAGAAATTAGTTAGTCAAAAGGTGATGGAAGGTCTAGCAAGGGTAGTGATTAGTTGAGTGAGAAGAGTTGAGTGAGAAGAGAATGGTATGAGAGGTGTTCTGGAGGTTAAATTAACAAGACTTGGCAATTGACTGGATGTGATTGTTAAAGAAGAGAAAAGCATGGAAGATAACCCTGAGGTCATAAATCTGGGTAACTGGAAAATGGAGGTACCTTCAATAGAAATAGGGAAGTTTAGAGGAGGGATGGGTTTTGCATAAAATACAATTTCCATTTTGGACATACTGAGTTTGAAAGACTTAAGAGACATTCAAGGGATTCTAAAGTTCAGGAGATAGATTAAAGTTGAAAATATAGATGTGGAAGTTGTTGGTACAGTGGTAACCATTAAATCCATGAGAGTTGATGAGATTCTCAAGAGAGGCTATGAAGAGAGAGAAAAGATCTCTCTCTTTTATCTTTTTCATTTCCAGTATGTAACAAAAGGTACAACATTCAACTTTCTTGGTGACTAGAAATCAAAACACAGAGTGACTTAGTCTTTTAATTGACCAAATTTTATTCTATATGTAATAAGAAATCTAGAGCCTCCTCTTTTTTCAGGGAAAAGAAGTCAGAAGGCCCAAGTTCTTGTCTTAAATCTCCTACTAATTCAATGTGTGAATATTGCTGCGGCCCACACAGTCAGGCAGGTTTGGGGCGGTTATGGGGCTCACAGAGCAAGGATGAAAAGACAGGCGGGACACAGGAGTCTGAATAAGCTGAGTTTGTTCTAGACATACTGAGGCAACAAATCAGAGGACTCAGGGTGCTTATGTAGTGAAAAACCATAGGGGTAGTGATCAAGGTATGAGAACAGAACAGATTGTGATTAGTAACAAAGGGGGGCCTCAGCACCTCTTTTCCTGGAATATTATCCTGTATAACAGGGGCCCTGATTCCTGGAACTTCAACACCCGAATTCAAGGATGTGCACCTGAGAACAATGTCCCACTTAACTTCTCAAGTCAGCTATTATTCTCCCTTGGAGGAGCGGAACGCTTGATCAGGGAATCTTTCAAACCCCTCAAAGTTCTCTATAGAACCTGACCAAGTGACATCACCTTTTCAGGATTTTCTCCCCTGTAACATGAGTGGGTATATGAACGGTTATTAAGCTCTTACTAAGTGTTGGGGATACAAAAAGAGGCAAAGGCAATTCCTTTTCTCAAGGAACTCACAATCTAATGGGTGAAAATCTCAGACAAAAGGCACCAGAAGCAGGAAAGGTTTCCTGTGAAAGGTGGGATGTGAGCAGAGTCTTGAAGGAAGCCAGGCAGAGTGGAGGCAGCCAGTACAAAGGCATAGATTCTGGAGATGAACATTGTGTGGGAGTCATCACTTGGAGGCTGGTGTAACTGGATCATAGAATTGCTGCTGAGTCTGTATCTTGGCCTCTTGTCTCTTAACATGGCTTTATACCTGTAGGAATCCTATCAATCCTGTACTGAATACATCAGGGGTACTACTTTTCCTAACCAATCCGCTAATTAATGAGAGGAGAGGATACATGTGCCCAGGGAATAGCCATCTCTCCTCAGCTGCTATGAAACTCATTGTTGTTCTCCCAAAGCAGACCTCATGTTCCTTCAGCAGTTCCTTGAGACTGGCCTCCTCGTTTGTTAGACCCACATTTTATTCCCATTTTTTGGAAGGTTTTCTTCTTGGGAGAGCATTCCTCCTCAGTGCCTTGGGGTCCTCAGGGACCCCAAGACTGTCATCTACCATGGCACTTCTCTCCCAGTTTCTGACATCTGTTCTAAGCTATGTGCCCTGGTCGTACCCACCCTGCTTCCAGGGTGCTGTGGCCCCCACGTGCATTCAAACATCCTGACCTATATGCTCCTTCCAATACTCTCCCATCTTCCCTCCTCCCATATCTGTGCCTATGGGGCTGCTGTGAATTTTCTTGGATTTCTTTAACAGCTCAGACCAGAAAGAATGAATTAATGTGAGATGTTCTGTCCTGTTTCTTGACTTGGCCCACTGATGGAAGGGGAATTGCTTCTTGTCCTAGCTTGTCCAATTTGCAGAAGTGCTAACAAAGTTGTTCTCCTCTCTGCAGGACACCGTGTTTGTCTATAACTGCAGCTCCATCTCCAGTTGTAAGGGCAGCCAGCTGTCGGTGCCCATCATCGGCTGTCTTCCCATCTTGTCTTTCACACGTCCCCGAGGAACACCCCGGATCTCGCTGACACTGGATTTTCTGATGCCCCCGGCCCGGAACAATGGAGATTATTCTGCATGTTTTTTCGTCTCATCTCTTTCCACTGCATCTTTTATTTCATCTCTTGTGTTGAATGGAGTTAAGTGCTCTTCCCCCTCCCCCATCCTTCCATTTCTTCCCTCCCAGTCTGCTCCCTCCTCCCCTTCTTCCTCCTCCACTTTGTTGACAGTTTTGGTGTATTTCTTTTACTGGTAGCTTTTTTCTTAGACAAATTATTTCAAAACAGGAATATTGTTCCCTGTGGCTCATGAAATGTTTAAGAAAATCCAGTTTGGATCTACAACTCAAATGCTGAAAGACCCAAGCACAAGGAGGGGTATAACTTGTTATGCATTTTTTCATATGGTTATTCTAAAGTAGGAAATCAGGTGCCAAAAATGAACATTTACTTCTCATAGGATCATAGATTTCAAGAGGGAGTGACCTTAAGAGGCCAATGAATGCAACCTCCTCCTTTTATAGAAGAGGAAACTGAGGTACAGAGGATCGAATAATGAATGCCCCAAGGGTCACACATGTACCAAGTGGTGGCAGCAGGATTTAAACCCATGCCCTTGGCTTCCAAGTTCAGTACCTTCTGTACCATCAACATATTCTTCTACACCAGTTTTGTAAAAATATTTTGATGAAAATTCTAATATTCAGATCCTAGAATTGACAGCTGGCCATTGCTCATCCCTAGTATCATTTTTTGCAGCTCCCAGTATCCCTGAGCTGAGATAACATAAATCTATCTGGCCATATCAAACACTTTTAGTCAGTTTCTCTGAAATTCACAGTCTATAGTGTTAGGTTGAGTTTTTTGGTTTTTGTTTTTTTTTCTTCTACTAAGGTTCAATCATAGTTGCTTTGGGTCTTGAACATGATAGCCAGGGCTATTTTTCATAACTTTAATATGATTTGTATACTTTCTTTTCCCTGCTCTCTGCCTCTTTCCTTCTATCTCTCCATGTCAAATATACACACTTTCTTCTACTTGTTGGTCAACCCCACACTTCTTTGCCTTGCTATATTCTTACTCTCTTACTCAATCTTGCTCTCTTTTTTGGGAGGGGGGCAGAGGAAGTGGAAGGAGGCAGTCCAGACCTGTGATTTCAATGTCTATATCAAACTTAAATAGAAACTGGATCCCTGAGGGCTGCACAGATATTTAGAAAATGACAAATTAACATTGTCTATGTTGTATTCTGTTTTTTTTTTATTTTGTTAAATGTTCCAATTATCTTTTAATCTCAATTTGCAATTCCATTTTAATCTGCTTCAGGTCTCACTGGGGAGTTATGCTGGTCCCTTTCAGTCACTGGGCCCCAGATTTGACACAACTGCCGGAAACTTCCCTATAGAATAGCTAGATAGTGAAAGGGATAGAGTAATGGACCTAGAGTCAGAAATACCTGAATTCAAATTTGGCCTCAGACACTTCTTAGCCATGTGACCCTGTGCAAGTCACTTAACCCTGTTTGTCTCAGTTTCCTTATCTCTGAAGTGAACTAGAAAAAGAAATGTCAAACCACTCCAGTATCTCTTCCAAGAAAACCCCAAAGAAGGTCATGAAAAGTTGGACATGACTGAAAACAACAAGAACAAAAAGGGAATTTCCCAGTAAGTATACTCCCCCTACCAAAGCATATAGGAAACTTTTCTTTCATTTACAATCTTGGAGAGTTTCTTGAGCTAAATGACTTACTTGATATCTGTCAGAGATCTTTCTAGATGCTCCTTCTCTATCTACCATGCTGCGTCTTGGGTGGGCCTTCCTGGTCCTGTCTTGCTTCTTTCTGTGGTTCAGATACAGGTGTTTGGGCTCTATGCTAGTCACCATCTGAACTTGCCTCCTCTCTGGGTCTCCATGGAGGTAGCATACTTTGAATGAGGGGAGGTATCATGCATCTTCAAGTATTCTAAGATAAAAGAAGGAATAGACATCTATTTGGTCCCACCAACTTACTCAAGACTTTGGAGCCTTGGGTGGAAGTTACAAAGATCCTCATGTCATTTGGATAAAAAAAACAAATATTCATTTAGATCTGTCCCCAGGGTGGAGTGGGATGCTATGGGAGGCAGTAGGTTCATTCATTCAACGAACATTTATATTAAGGTCCTGGTACAAGGCATTGTTCTAAGCCCTAGGGTTACAAAGATAAACACAATCTCTTCCCTCAAGGAGTTTACATTTTACTGAGTGGAAATGACATATATATAAGTAAATGCAAAGTAATTTTGGGGGTGGGGGGAAAATGCCAAGAGCTAGGGAATCAAGAAATACCTCATGTAGGAGGTAATACCTAAGCAGAGCCTTGAAGGAAGTTAAGGATTTCGAGATGTAGAATTAGGGAGGGAGCACATGGAGAGCAACCTGAACAGTGGCTTGGATAAGGGACATCATCCATCTGATCAAAGATGTCAAAGGTCATCTAATTCAAACCTACTTGTTTGGAGGAGGAAACAGGTCAGAGACATTGAATGACTCGCCAGTCTGTCACTCAGATAGTAAATAGGTGGGTAGGATGTGAACCCAGGTTGACTCCAGAGCAAATTTTGGAATTCCACCCAATTTGGGTAGAATGCAGAGTGCACAAAGGATAGCAATAAGGAATAAGCTTCCAAAGGTAGGTTGAAGATAGGTTGTGATGTCTCAAGGGGCCACACAGAGGCATTTGTAAGCTATTCCAGAGACAAGAGGGAGCCAGTGAAGATTCTTGAGGAGAGGTATAGTGCAATCAGACCTCTGCCTTAGCAATATCAATTTGGAATCTATGTGGAAGATGGATTGACCAGGAGAGACCCTAAGGCAGCAAGGACAATTAAGAGACTATTGTGCTTGTCTACTTAGGAGGAGATAAGGGCTTGGAGACCAAGGGTATCTTCAAGCCATGTTTGCATGATGACTTGTCACAAATTTAGTTAAATTCAACAATGTGATCCATACTGTGCTGAGTGTAAGGATGGCTCAGTTTTGTGATTTTGACATTGTCTCAGACTCGTTATTCTCCCTCAACCTACATATCCAGTGGTTTGCTAAGTCTTCCTGTTCCTACTAGGTTTCACACCTGATGCCTTCTGTGTGTTCATACAACCACCATCTTGGTTTGGACCCTCATCATCTCTTGCCTAAATTATTGTAGCAGCCTCCTAATTGGTCTCATTGCCTCAAGTCTCTCCCTATTCCAACCTATCCTATATATAGCTGTCAAAGTCATTTTCCTTAAGTACAGGTCACTCTCCTATTTAATCAAATCCAGTGACTTCTTATGGCCTCTAGGATAACATATAAATTCCTCTTTTGAGCTTTTCGAACCTTTCACAACCTGGCCCCAGCCTATCTTCCCAGTCTCATTGGACATCAGTCCCCAACATCCCTGCCATCCAGGCAAACTGACCTTCTCTTTGTTCCTCACTCATAATTCTCCATCTCCCATCTCTGCACCTTTGCACCAGCCATTCCCCATGAACGTCCTCTTGGCCACCATCTCATAAAGTCTTTTCCTTTAAGATGTCAGTCATGTATCTCTTTTGCATGAAGCTTTCCTGACCCCTTAATTGCTAGTGCCCTTCCTCACAAATGCCTCCTTGTATTTACTATGCACATATTTTATGTATACACATATATTTTTTAACTTTATGTTTATGCAGTATATTTTTTATATGTACTTATCTCCTCCCATTAGAATGTAAGCTCATTGCTGGTTGGCGATGCTCAATTGTTGGTGACTGTATCATCAGCTCCAGGCACATAGAGACTTAATAAATACTTATAGACAAAGCACAGATAAAAATGAAATGGCCCCTACCCTCAAGAACTTACATTCTCCTGGGGAGAAAAGAGCATGTACTGTGGCAGGGGTTCCTTTTTAAGCACAGATTGCACTAAACAGCCTCTAATGTCCTTTTCAACTCTATGATTCTGAAACTAATTAATTGGCCGAGTCATCTCTTTCCTTTAGTCAATCAAATAGTGGCTCTGGTCTATGTGCTTTAAAGGATTCTTTAAAGGGAAAGGCCCCCAAAGTCCATTTTTTGATTTTTATATAAATCAGCAACCACAAAATCCCAAAGTCCTGCTTGTCTAGTTAGCATGAACAAGATTTTCCAATAAACCATTGTTGGAAGTGATCATTAAACGCAATCCACAATGTAAAGCTATGCATTGGATGCAGAATTTTCTCCAGTGGGTTTATAATGGTAAGGGCACATGGAATTAAACCAAACACATAACTTGCTTTAAACCTTATGGATCTAGAGTTCTGAACCAAACTTGAACCTTGTGGGGGTTGAAGTTTGTTTATTCTTGGCAACATGAAGCTTCCTAATTCTTGGAAAGGAGCTTAAAGTAGCTTATAAAAAAGGCTCACGAGGGGTTTTGTGCATCAGACTCTTACAAAACAACCTTTTGATGAGTTAAGTGTAAATGAATCTGAAACAGACGGATTAAATTTCCCTGAAATACACATGGGTTTAATAATTGGGGAAGAGGGGAGTATTCTAGGCAAAATGCTCACTTGGCTTTTTTTGTGCCCAAAACATTCAGGAAATAGTTTGTGTTCAACGAGCCCTGAATGTGGTTAAGTTTGTCTCTCTTCCATGATTACCTTTTAGTGTTGGGACTAATTACCTAGATTAATGACTGAGAACCTCCATTAGGGTCCTATTTCAAGATTTCATTGTGGCATGGAGGTGACCCTGAAATCTGGAAGCACAAACCTTGGCATTTCCGGGATTGTCAACGTTTTGTCTTTATAAGCCCAGCCCCTGGCACCATGCCCTGTACAAAGTAAGCACCTAATAATGTTTGCATCGAACTATACCAAGCTGGGAAGGCTTTATGGGCTTGTGGATGAACATTATGTCTGAAGACCA